>NC_054473.1:69913060-70612227 GCF_017639515.1 Carcharodon carcharias
ATCTAGGCGCATGGTGCCTCTCCAGCTCCAGTCCTCCTGCTCGTACCTGGTAAGGATTAGAAGGTGGGGTGGTCCTCCACCAGTCTGCTGCCTCTCAGCATTATTGTGGGCTGTCTTCTCCTGAAAGGAAAGAGGAGCATTGATTAGCCCACTCTGTACCTGCATTGCCATTGCAGCCTGGCCACCCCCAGCTGAGGAACACCTCACAGGGCTCAGCTGATTCATGACCCTGGAGGTGCAAAACACTCATTCCAAGCAGCTAGGGCTCATCTCCTTGGCCAGATGCTGCCTCCATAACATTTGGAACTCACACTCTAAGAACTCATTAAACCGTTTGCGGCACTGTACCCATGTGCACCTCACCACATCGTGGGAGCTAACCCTGGGTGCCACCTCCTCCCAGGCAAGTTTGGTTAGGTCAGGAGAGTGCCTCCTCTTCCTGTCCTTTGGGACAAGAATATCCCGGCATGCTGCCACCTCCTCCAGGAGTGCAACGAAGCACTCATCGGATAATGTCGGGACTGACTGCCTCACCGACCTACCCTCTCACCTGCCCTGTTGGCTGACGACGTTCTGCATTGCTGATCTGCAAAGTCAATGACAGCCTTAGGACGGCTGCCTGCACTGTTTTTGAATAGGCCAACAAGTCTCCATTGGACCCGGCGGACATTGGGCTTCCACCTCCGTCCACCCCTTCCCACTGATCTCAAGAGACGCGCATTATGCTGGGCGGGCCTTAACTAGTCTGCCCACATAAAATAGCGGTGCGCACCCAATCTTGGGCAGTGGTCGGGTTCCCAACGCCTGCTACCCCTGAGCATGACTGCTGACTGAAAAACTCAGGCCTTAATGTTCTATAATCACAATTTTTGGCTAGGCAATACAATTCATTGATGAATGAGTCAATCTCTTCACCCTGTTTTTAACTGAGCTAATTAAATTTTCCCCTTTCTATGACAATATTTTTATGAAGACTGAAATATGAGTCAACGGCTCTGATGGTATCCCCGTAGGAGGGCATCTCTTTGTTCAGCCCTTTTCTGGCCAGCAGCTCATCTGCTATACACCCATATAACAAAGTGCTAACTTGATTTTTTTCCTCTTAACTAGCAAGACCTGAGGCTTTGTGGTACTGGCTAAAAGGTATTTGTCAATTTTGCCACTCATCAGCCTGCCTTGGGCCCTCTGTATTTTGGAATGATTCTGGTAGGGGCAAAGTGGTAGGCTTTTCTCGCCCTGATTCAAGGTTGTGTTTTCCCGTGCTGTTTGTCTTGCCAGTTGGTGGGCTGCCCTTGTTATTTTGTTGCCTGTGGTATGGTTGCTGGGTGGCCACAAAGTCTTTCGCCCACTGATCTGCAAGGTTGCTGGGTTTCATTTGAGGTTTTTCTGCTGTTTTCTATTGTTCTTCTGTGGGTGTAGGCACTGCTACCATCACCTGTTATTGTGGTCTTATCTCAGGATTCGTAAGCTGCTTACTCTAGAATGGATCTGACTGGAGATAATGGTCTTTTGTTGAAAGCACATTTATTTACATATTAACTATTTATAAAGATTAATTAAGACCAAGACATAGGTGCAACTACTCTCTAAGGTTCTCCTCCGTCCTCTTCTTTCAGTGAAACATAGGAACATAGAAAATAGAAGCATAAATAGGTCATTCAGCCATTCGAGCCTGCTCCGCCATTCAATATGATCATGGCTGATCCTCTATCTCAACACCATACTTCTGCTCTCTTCCCATACTGCTTGATGCCTTTAAAGTATAGAAATCTATTTCCTTCTTAAATATATTCAGTGACTTGGCCTCCACAGCCTTCTAGAGAATTCCACAGGTTCACCACGTCCCGAATGAAGACGTTTCTCCTTATCTTAGTCCTAAATGGCCTACCCCATATGCTGAGATTGTGACCCCTTGTTCTAGACCCCCAGCCAGTGGAAGCATCATCCCTGCATCCAGTCTGTCCATCTCTGTCAGAATTTTATATGTTTCAATGAGACCTCCCCTCTTCTAAACTCCAAAGAATACAGGCCTAGTCTGCCCAATCTCTCCTCATATGACAATCCTGCCATCCCAGGAATCAGCCTGGTGAATCTTTGCTGCACTCCATCTATAGCAAGTGTCATGAAACTAACATATAATTTTCATAATATTGTTCTGGCTTATTGTGAAGTAGGTTTATGGGGGTAAGGATATTTGGGTCTGTCTGTGTGTGATTTAATTACATTTGGAGTCAAGTAGACTGCAAATTTAAATCATCAAAAGAAGCAAGGTGCTTGACATGCTAATGAGTAAACATGGATCCTGCCTTAGCAAGCAAGTTGTGAAGGAAAGTTGATTTTTTAGATAAATAAAGTGGATATTTGGATTTCAAAGGGATCTTAATCTGTTTACAACTAGGCAGATAAGCAAGGCTAAGGAACATGTCTATTTTTCCCAAAGGTTACTGATAATATGTTGGCAACATGAAAGTTTTTATATTATGAGGAAGAAAGAGTTTCAAAGACAAATGGAAGTCTAGAATTTACATATTTAAAAGACAACATACATGAAAGATTATGTGTCAGAAAGCCATGTAAGATCAAACAGGAGTATGTGAAATAGCCTTAATGAAGCCTCCAACATTTGTGCATAAGTCTGCTGTCTACCAAAGCTGAAGCGGGAGATAAGCCATTTGGAATTTCACTGTCCAGGGTATTGTGTTAACTTGGTAAGTTTGTTTTAAACCTAAAATCTATGTGGACCATTGCCTTAAAGGGTGTGTAACTAGGGATCAGGTTAATTTGGAATTTTAGGAGTTATTATGGTAGCAATTGTCATCTTATGTATGTGCTTGAAATCTTTTATTTTGATAATAAATATTTTAATTTAATTTTGAAAATCTCCAAAGATCTTGGTGGACTTATTATTTTTCTGAATTCAGTGCACACATCTCATATTAAATACAGATTGCAAAACCATTGTGATAGAGCGAGCAAGTTTCCCTCATGGATTTGGCATGCCTGGCACACATCATCTGCCTTGTCATGACAAATTGAGGGATCTTTGCAGGATATTTGAAATTCCTTGATGGGTTTGGAGTTGTCAAATCTTAAGGTTACAAGTACAAGAAGCACTTTGAATTCAGGAGTTGGTGTGAGGGATTTTTAAAGTGGTGAGACTGCAAAAATGGCTGTATCCATCGTTAAAAGATTTTTGGAAATAGAAGATATAACTCTGATTGGGCCACAAAAACTATCTAAGGGTAAGTTAACAGAGTTGGTGGATAAGTTGAGGTTGAGATAACCTATATGGGTAAAGAAAGCAGACATAGTTGAAGTGATAGCACGGCATTTGAAATTGGAAGTGATATCTGACATTAGCGAGTCACAGCTGGAGGTAGTGAAACTTCAGTTAGAAATGAAGAAGCTTAAATTTGAACAAGCAATGGAAATGAAACAAAAACTTGAACTAGAGGCAACAGAAAGAGAAAGAGAAAAAGAGAATAGTTCAAAGAGAAATGGAAATGTGAAAAATTGACCTCCAGAGGGAGAAGTTAGCAATGGAGGGGAGGGAGAAGGAAAGAGAAAGAAAATGCCAGTTTAAAAAGCTGAACTTTTAAAAAAGCGACCTCAGGTGCTGAGGTTGAAAACATTTTCAACCTAAAACCCATTGGGGAGATGTTTAAATTTGTGCAAGCTCTTCTGCAGTTAGAAGAAAGAGATGTAGAGGCATTCTTTATTTCGTTTGAGAAGATAGCTAAACAGATGAAATGGCTGCAAGATAACTGGACATTGCTTTTATGGTATAGGTTAGTGGGTGGAGTTCATGAGGTTTATTGTTCACTGTCAGAAGTGTCAGTGGATTATGATAAAGTAAATAAGGTTATTTTGAGTGCATATGAGTTGGCTCCTGAGGTGTACGGGCAGAAATTTAGGAATATAAGGAAACAGCCTGGGCAAACTTATATTGAGTTTGAGAGAATAAAACAGAGTAATTTTGACTGTTGGATATGGGCATTAAAAATAGAGATGACATATGCAGCTCTTAGAGAAGTAATACTTTTGGAAGAATTTAAATGTTCAATTCCTTCAGTAGTGAGAAATCATGTGGAGGAACAGAGAGTTGAACCTGTAATGCAAGCAGCAGAGGTAGCTGATGATTATGAGTTAGTTCATAGATGTAAACCTTTATCTCATCACTCATTTAAATCAGAGAAGGATAGAAAGTGGAAGATGAAAGGAAGCTAGGTAGTCAGGGAAGAGAAGTATCAGGTGGAAATTCCCAGGAAGTTTCTTCTTAGACTAAGAAGGACGGTATTGAGGATAGAAGTGACACTTGAAAATTGAGGTATTAGTGGTGGCAGATAAGGAGAAAGAGGTAGAAGTAAAGGATTCTGAAATAGATTTTCTTCTAATAAAATTGAATAATGAGGGGATACTTAAAAATTTAAATGTTACCTTCTAGACAAGTGTCAAAGTGATTTGGAGAAGCTATTGCAGTCTCACAAAGCTATTTGTGGGAATAAGCTGGGGATGACACATTTTGCTACACATGATGTGAGTGTTGGGGATTCACCTTCAATAAGGCAACATCCTTATAGATTAAATCCGGCAAAGTTATCACAAGTACAGAGAGAAACTGAATTCATGCTTCAAAATGAGATCATTGAGTCTAGTTGTAGTAAGTGGAGTTTGCCCATTGTGATGGAACCAAAACTGGATAGAATACGAAGACTGTGTATATATGATTGAAAGGTGAATGCAGTGACAAAAGTGGATTCACACCCTATGCCATGGTTGGAATATTGCACTGAGAAAGTGCTACTATCAAAGTTCATCACAAAGATTGACTTGCTAGGAGGATATTGGCAAGTACCGTTATCGGAAAGAGCAAAGGAGATATTGGCTTTTGTGATTCCAGATGGACTTTCTCAGTTTATAGTCATACCATTTGGTATGAAAAATGCACCAGCAACATTTCAAAGACTGACAAACAAAGTAATGGCAGAGTTGAGCAATTGTGCTGTTTATATTGATGACTTGATAGTTTTCAGTCAAACATGGGAGGAGCATTTACGACATGTGAAGCATTATTTATTCAGCTGCAAGAAGCTAATTTTGTGATGAACTTGGCTAAAAGTGAATTTGTAAAAGTGCAAGTTACATATCCAGGTCATGCCATTGGACATGGTAAGGTGGCTCCGAGAGATGGGAAAAGCCATCATGGATTTCTTCATGCCTACAGCAAAATTAGAAGTTGAGAGATTTCTGTGCATGAGCGGGTTTTACTGGAAATTTGTGCCAAATTTTAGCAGTGCGGTTGCTCCATTGACTGAACTATTAAAAAGGAACAAGAAGTTTCAATGAGCACAGGGGTGTCAGAAATCATGTGACAGTTTAAGAATATATTGAGTATGACACCAGCTTCGACAACACCCAATTATGCCAAGCAATTTAAGTTAGCCATTGACACAAGTAATATAGGCATTGATGCTGTACTGTTGCAAGAAGATGAAACTGGAATCGAGAAACCAATAGGACATTTTTCACGATAGCTGAATGTACAACAGAGAACATATTCAATGATTGAAAAGGAGACTCTGGGTCAGGTGTTAGCGTTGCAGCATTTCGAAAAGAATTTTGCAAATAATTCATCAGAAACAATTGATTATACAAACCACAATCCTTTAAAATTTCTGGACAGATTTTGAGACCAAAGTGCAAGGCTGTTCAAATGGAGTTTATTACTGCAACCATTTAATTTACAGATTATACATGTGGCTGGACAAGAAAATCTAATTGCAAATGCATTGTCGGGACTTTAAAGCTCAAAGGAAAATTGAACATTTAAAGCCTGGATACTAGAGTAAAATGGCCTCTGTTGATAACAAGGATTTGTGTGTGTGTAGATATATATATATATATATATATAAATATGTATATATATGGAACTAACATAGTTTTCATAATATTTTTCTGGTTTATTGGGAAGTAGGTTTTTGGGGTAAGTATAGTTAGATCTGCCTGTGTGTGATTTAATTACATTTGGAGTCAAGTTTAAATCATCAAAAGAAACTAGGTGCTTGACATGCTAATGAGTAATCACAGATGCTGGCTTAGCATGTAAGGTGTGAAGGGAATTTGCATTTTAGGTAAATTAAGGGATATTTGGATTCCAAAGCAATCTTAGTCTGATAGCAACTAGGCAGATAAGCAAGGCTAAGGAATGTGTTTATTTTTCCCAAAGGTTATATGCTGGCAACATGAAAGTTTTTATATTGTGAGGAAAATAGAGTTTCAAAGGCATATGGAGCAATAGAATTTACATAATGAAAAGGGAGAAACATATATAAAGGAGAATGAAAGGCTATGGCCTGAATTATACCCTTGGCAGCTTCGCGCAATCAGCGGGCCCGGGAGCAGTCGGGAAACAGACCGCCAACCATGATTGGTCCCCAGCCGCGAGTTCATGCTGGTTGGCCAATTAACAGCCAGCCAGCGTGAAATGCATACTGAAATGCTCAGCACTGCCAGGGCGGGGCGGGAAGAGGGCAGCAACCATGTCACAATGGGCGTGGGTGAGCATAGTGAGAGAGCTCCCTGAATGAAGACAGCTGCCTCAGGGAGCTGCAGACCTTCAAATTATCAAGTAAGGTTTAAAAAGTTGCAAAAAACCGTCCATGCATCACAATCAAGCACCTGAAAATATACCCCATAAAAATGCTGTCCACAGAGCTGGCACACATCATCTGCCACATCATAACAATTATATCCTTTCTTATGTATAGACACCAAAACTGCATGCAATACTCCAGGTGTGGTCTCACCATGTGAGCTGCACAAAGACATCCTTGCTCCTGCACTCAAGTCCTCTTGCAATGAAGGCCAACACACCATTTGTCTTCTTAACAGCTTGCTGAATGACATCACTGTGACATAACTCCTTATGCATAGATTCAATAGCTATTATTATAGCTAAACCTTTACTCTACAGACAAGGCCATTAAAAAATGGTTATATGGCAAGAGAAATGGAGCATGGAAGTCAAGATGTAATGGTCAATCTAAATTAAATTCAAGATCACAGAGAACTTTGACCAGTTTTAAACCCCCCATTAGTGGAAATATTTGGAGGCAACAGAGGATACAGCCAGGATATTGTCTGGCTTGAGAAAATGCACTTACAAAGAAATACTGAATTATTGGGCTGGAATATTCACAATATTATAGAATTATTGATCACATTCATTATAGAAAATTTATTAGACTCGAGGAGATGGAACTGTTTAAATTTATAAAGGAATGGAACAGGATAGAGGCACACTTCTTACAGAGATTCAGGGAACTAGGACAAGGGGCCATAAGTATAAGATTAAATGTAATAGATGTAAGACAGAGAACGGGGACAACATTTTTTTATACAGAGGGTTGTGAGGCTTTAGGCTGCGTCACTGGAGTGAAGCAGATTCCTTGTCAGCATTGAGGAATAGGTTACCCAGTTAACTAATTGAAAGGATAATGAAGATATTTGTATTCATTCTCCAGATGTGAGATCCTGATTTTGTTAAGTGTCAGTTCTAACATTCCATGAAAGTTTTATTTGTTTTAACCACACCAGTGCAGCAATTTGTTAACACTTACAGGGAAGTTGATGGAGACTCACGAAGGCTCTTTAGACAGCACCTTCCAAACCCATGACCACTACCACCTAGAAGAACAAGGGCAGCAGATGCATTGGGACACCACTACCTGGAAGTCCCCTCCAAGACACACACTACCCTGACTTGGAAATATATCCTTTACTGTCGCTGGGTCAAAATCCTGGAGCTCCCTCCCTAACAGCACTTTGGGTGTACCTACACCACATGGACTGCAGTGGTTCAAGAAGGCAGCTCACCACCACCTTCTCAAGGGCAATTAGGGATGGGCAATAAATACTGGTCTGGCCAGCGACACCCACATCCTGCGAATGAATAAAAAACGGAGAGATCCCGATTTTGTGAGACAAATGGTGGAGCAGCATTTTTTGCAGCAGTTTATGGCAATTCACAACCTCGGCATATCTCTTCCTTGCCTCAAATGTCATGGCTGTTTACATGCTAACAAGTAAACTTGCCAGAAGACCCTGGCACACTATAGCACCTGACAATGTGTTGGCTGTGATGGGTGGTTTGGTTCTTTAGACAAGAAACAACTCATTCAGGTATATGTCAAGAATGAAAAGATTGAAGACTATGTTAAACTGAACTCCTTAAACTTTAAAGCCCAGCTATAGAATTTGTGGTGATCTCCACATCGCTCACAGTGTTCAGCAGTCATTGATTTAAAAGTGTTCTGAAACAATTTTCACTGCTGCAGCATAGCTTTCTGGATCAGAAGTATCAGTCAAGCCAAATACACAATTATCTAGTGTAATTGCAGGGAGGACAGACCCATGGGGCAGAATTTTCTGGCTGGCGAGCAGAGGCAGAGCGGGAGCAGGGACGCGTGGGCATGGACCCAAGCGCTACCCACGATCGGGTCCTCGCCGCCATTTTACACGGGTGGGCCAATTTAGGCCCACCCAGCGTGAACCGTGGCTTCCAAGGACAGCGGGAGTGGGCAGGCAGCGGTGGGACTGCAATTGCCGCTGGGTCCAATGGTGACTGGCGGCCTGTTTCAAAAGGTTGCTGCGGCCTTTCAAATGCTGCAAATCATGGCCAATGGAAGAGCTCCCTAGAGCACTGCTGGTGAGCAGGCCAGGCAGGAGGATAGAGCAGGGGGGCACTGTGCCCGTTGTTTTTCCGATGATTGCCTTGCTGCCCTCCTCAAGGAGGTGGCAGCATGGCAGGAGGCCCTGGACGGGAGGGGGAGGCCTGGGAGGAGGTGGCGCAGGCAGTGAGCTCCTGCAACGGGGTGCGGCACGCCTAGATCCAGTGTCGCAAGTGCTTCAACGACCTGTTGCGCTTAGGAAGGGTGAGGATAATGTTGGCATTGGTCACTTAACCCAACAGGTAGGCATCCCCCCCCCCCACCCCCCCCAGGTGTCCGCACCCACCACCCCCACCCAAGTCCGAGTGTAGTGCCTGCATTGAATCATTGATGGCATGTGTCCTTCGCTGGGTGGGCCAGCAGTTATTGCCCATGCCGAGGTCACCCTGAGAGGTTGGTGAAGAGATGGGCTCTGCACCTGCAGCATGTAGTACACTGAGACCCACATGACTGTTGTGGGGGCAACCTGGAGGAGCTGTACCGAGGCGCAGTGCTGGAACTGCAGGACATGTCAAAGTTGGGGTGATGACATGCTGGGAGGGGAGCTTCAAGGTGGTGTAGCACCGATCGATCTGCTCTCCTCTGCACTCCACATGCTTGCGCCTTCTTGCTATGGAAGATTAGACCGTATGGTGCCTGTGGTGTAGGTAGCATTTGGCCAAGGAGGTGGGGGGGATGGGGGCGGGGCTGGTGAGCAGGCCTAGCATCTTTGTGTGACTGTTCAGCAGCAGCAGGGTGAGGAGGCATCGGAGCCCTGCAATGTCCCACTCTGATTGGGGTCGGCCATCCGCAAAGAGAATCCAGGTACAAGTAGCGCTAATCAATGCTCTTCTCTCCTTTTCAGGAGAAGAATGCACATAATGCAGCCAAGCAGGTGAGGACCCATGGCAGCCCGGCACAGTTGGTGATTCTCAGCCGCTTCCAGCAGGAGGCCCTGGATTTGAAGAGGCGCCATGCGCCCAGGTTCACCAGTATCGGTGAGGCTGGGGTGCCACAGGCAGGTACGTATCCCCAGCAGAGAGGTCACCATTGTTCTCCCAATAGCCACAGCAGTGCTGAATGTTCAGTGATTGAAGTTTGCAACATGGCTTTACCATTGCTTATGGAAGGATGAGCACGTAATGATCCAGGGGACAGGGATGCACATTGACATTTTCTCCACATTAACTGATCCAATGTCCTTGTTCTTCCTTTCAGCATCAGCGGAGCAGGGCTGGGAGGAGGAGCAGCAGGGGTCCCCACTCACACCTGAGGGCCTTAAGTCTCACCAGTATCACACCATCTCTGCCAGGCAGGCACCAGCACAGATATTAGCATCTCAGTGGGAATTAGGACATCAGCTAGTGTCCCGGGGCACAGCGGTGAAGGTACTTCACAGTCACTGGAGGAGCTGGCAAAGATAGAGGGTGCCAGTCAGAGGACTGCAAGGGACCAGGCACGTGCTCTGTCGGTGCCTGATGATGAGCCTCTGGAGTTGTCCACAACACAGCAGGTGCAGGAAATGTGGCCAGTTGTGCGGGAGCACCTGGCGGAGATACATGAGGCTATGCTTGGCTTGGTGTCCGTGGTGGAGGAGTCAACGCGGACGATCGCCGAAGCAATGAGCCACATGTCCGAGCGCCAAGCACCCTCCATGGAGAGAGTGGTGACGCTCGTAGAAAGGCTCCTCCAGGAGACATGCCAGGGCTTCCTGGGGATGCGCTCAGACCAGCAAGCCCTCACATCGGCATTAACCTCAGCTGGTCAGTGCCATTGTGGGAGATGGTCTGGGCACCAAGTTTCCCAGCTCGGTGCCCGGCCATCCACGGTAAGCAGGAAGGCCTGAACTAAGCTCACGTCGGCGCAGTAGCTGCTTGTTGTCTCAGCAGGCATCTCTCAGGGCACTCTGGATGAGGGCAGCTGCTCCTCTGCCCCTCTGCCAGTGACCGTTGCATCCTATGAGGCTACGTCGATGGTGGATGCCAGCTGTGGAACTGGCAGCTCCCTCCCAGGCAGGGCCATCACAGGCTCCATGGGCCAGAGGACGACTGCCAAGGTCATCGAGGTCAACAGGATGGCAGAGTGAGCAGGCTGGCTCTGATGCCACTCCCAGCGAAGGGACAGCACCAAGATGTAACACCTGAAAGCATAAACATAAGGCACCTTAGGCACACCACAGGGTTATCACTGGTGCTTTTGTGTTGGCTTGCAATGAGGCCTTTATGAGTTGATGTGATTTTTAACACTTTTGTCATTTTGTTTCATTAAGTTCCTTTGGTTGTAATATGTCACCATGGCTGAGGGTGCCTCTTTTCTTCTGTAGGTGGATGGTTTCCAAAAGTGTTTTGTGGGACATTCCACTTTATTAACAAGGCCCTTAGTTAATGTTCCTAAACAGGCAGATTTTGTACTTTGGTATTGAGTATGGGGCCTGCAGCCCAGGCTTGTCCTGGAGTTCCATCTGTGGTGTGCTAGCTGAAGGTTCATTGGATTAAAGACTCCCGGGTGTCCTTGCCTCCCTGGAGTATGCCCGGGTCAGCGTCTACACACTCAGCATTTCCCCATGCATGCTCATCCTCGGACCCACTGCTAGACTCATCGTGTGCAGCCACAGCCACTGCATCGACATCTTCATCGTCCACAGAGTCTCCACTTTCCAGCACAAGATTGTGGAGAGCCCAGCATGTAACCACTATCAGCGACAGACGATCTGGGGGGTACTGGAGTGCGCCCCCTGAATGGTCCAGACATCGGAAACGCATTTTGAGAAGACCGATGGCTCTCTCCATCACAGCCCTTGTGGTGCCGTGGCTCCTATTGTAGCGCTGCTCAGCTTCTGTTCTTGGATGGCGGAGAGGGGTCATGAGCCACTTTTTGAGGGGATAGCCCTTGTCACCCAGCAGCCATCCATCCAGCCGAGCTGGAGCACTGAAGAGCCTCTGCACCTGGGGGTGTCTGAGGATGTAGGCATCATGGGAGCTGCCTGGGTACCTTGCACAGACTTGTAGAATCAGCATCCTGTGATCATACACTATCTGCACGTTCATGGTTTGGAAGCTCTTCCTGTTGATGAAGGCACTGGGTTCACCTGCTGGCGGCTTGATGGCCACATGTGTGCAGTCTATTGCACCCTGGACATGGGGGAAACCAGCAATGGGCGCGAAGCCTCTGGCTCGCTTTGTCTGGCTTACCTGGTCCCAACGGAAGTGGATGAAGATCAATGCCCATCTGAACAGAGCATCTGTAACCTACTTGACACAAGTTTGGACAGCTGATTGGGAGACACCACAAAGATCACCCACCGACCCCTAGCAGGAGTCAGAGGCATAGAAGTTGAGGGCAGCTGTGACCTTTAGAGCCACTGGCATGGGGTGTCCACCCATACAGTTTGCAGAGATCTCAGGGCCAATCATCTGTCAGATGTAGTTGACTGTCTCCCTTGGGAGGTGGAGCCTACTTCAGCACTGCATCTCAGACATATTGAGGTAGCTGCTTCTCTGCCTGTATAAACTGGCACAGGATAGTGGCGTCTTCTGCGGCCCCTTCCACCTTGGACCACCTCTTGGCCCTGTACCCTTTGTGCATGCGCCTGTCCTCCCAAAGGTGGCTCCCTTGGAGATTGAATGTGCACTCCTGGCCTCCAACCTTTCTAGCCCTCCCTTCCTCCTCAGAGGCGTCTCCAGTGGAGAGTTCAGCTCCCATTCCCAGGCTAAGGGAAGGTTTCCTGAAACCTGCAGGCCCAAAAAAGATTCCTCACTGCAGAATGCTGACCTGAAGGTTGTGAGTCCAGACCAAGCAACTGGTATGCATTTCAAAGAATTGCAGATCACACAAGCAAGTATCAGTAACTTTGAGAAATCAATATTTGACAGAGTGCACTCGCGACCCCACTGAGCCTTCTTATCTCGCCCGTGGAGGAGGTTTAGACAAATGTCTCCTACCCGCCAGCCCGTTGCACACATGCGCCAACCAGAAGATTACATGAGTGTTGAAAAGTCACCGTCGATTGGTGAGTCAAGGGCCTTAAGTGGCTGGTTAATTAAAGGCGGGTGTGCGTCGGACATCATCATGTGCCCGCCCAACGAAATATCGCAATGGCGCACGGTGAGATTATGACCCTTGCCCTATATCACCGTGCATCATTTTATGCGCAGGCATGCGGCGCCCGCCCCCACACAACGGGAAAATTCTGCCTGTGAATTTTCCCCACACATTAATATCAGTGCTATTATGCTGAGCTAGTAGAAGATATAGGGTGGAATTTTATGGCCCTGTCGTGATGGAGGCGGGGCCATAAAATGTGGTGCTCCTTTCACAAATCCATTAACTTTCCTGAGACTGTATAACCCCATCAGCGTAAAATTCCTTCCATAATTCTGAGACATGGGGCGGGATTTTACGCATCGCCGAGCGGGGGCAGGCCCTGAATTTTGCGCTCATCAGACGCGTGCGATCGGCGGACCCTGATCCACTCCTCCATCACCCCCAACACCTCAACCCCCTCCCACGGCACCTTCCCATGCAATTGCAGAAGGTGCTACACCTGTCCCTTTACTTCCCCCCTCCTCACCGTCCAAGAGCTCAACCACTCCTTTCAAGGGAAGCAACCCTTCACTTGCACTTCCCTCAATTTGGTCTACTGCATTCGCTGCTCCCAATGCGGCCTCCTCTACACTGGGGAAACCAAACGCAGACTGGGTGACTGCTTTGCAGAACCTCTTTGGTCTGTCCGCAAGTAGGATCCTGACCTTCCTGTCACTTGCTATTTCAACACACCACCCTGCTCTCATGCCCACATGTACGTTCCTGGCCTGTTGCAATGTTCCAGTGGAGCTCAACGCAAACTGGAGGAACAGCACCTCATCTTCTGATTAGGCACTTTATAGTCTTCCGGGCTTAACATTGAGTTCAACAATTTCAGATCATAAACTCTCTCCTCCTTTGATCCTCTTTTTCCAAATATTTATTTTTTAATTTTTTTCTATCTTTTTTCCCACCTATTTCTATTATTATTATTTTAATATATTTCCACTCATTGTTTTATCCGCACCTTTTAGCCTATTTTGATCTTTTCTCCCACACTGTCCCCTGTCCCCACCCCACCCCGACTAGTGCCGTCTGTCACTTGCTCATTCTGCTTTCTACTCTTAATGTCACCATTGGCACCTCCTTTAGCCAGTATCACCACTATCAGCACCCCTTCTACCTTTTGTTTATGACATCTTTCGCAATCTCTCCTTTATCTCCACTTATCGCTGGCCTTCTATCCAACTTCACCTATCCCACCCCAATTAAACAGTATATATTTCACCACATTTTTACTTTGCTTCAGTTCTGAAGAGTCAAACGGACTCGAAACGTAACTCTGTCTTTCTCTCCACAGATGCTGTCAGACCTGCTGAGTTTTTCCAACAATTTTTGTTTTTGTTTCAAATTTCCAGCGTCCACAGAATTTTGCTTTTACTTTCATGTGCACTCCTCCAACATTAAAGTGGATCAATTAACACTTCAGGGAAATGAGAGGAGTTGCAAATCATTATGCTGCTTTATCTTCCAGTCAGTAAGTGAATGCACAAAGGAACAGTTGCAATAAATCTCACTTAAATGTAACTCAACTTTAATCCTTTCTTGTAAGAAAACATATCTCACGCTGTCCTTTTTATTCAGTTAAAACTTATTTTATTTTCTTGAACAGACTTTTCCTCTAAATACTGACCAGGTATCTTTAACTGTGCTTCCCCAGTCTGAGTTTGATCGTCTGAAGTAGTCAGTGTAGAATTTCCCAGAGAATGCTTTTTTTTGTTGCCTCTCCCAGGGGATTACATAGATGCGTAATGGGATGTGGTGAAGGTAGGAAGGGTCCAGTCATGATACTTAAGCCATCATGAGCATCGGGCAGCCTTGATGGAGCTGCTGGACCATTCTTGCCTGTTACTTTTGTACATTCGGAACATAAGAGTGAAGACATTTCATTCTGCACCACTTTTTATTAACAAATGTTTTACATTCATGGGATATGAATCAGCACAAAAATGTTGCAGGTATCTGATTTATTCATGAATATGATTAGCAAAATCTATTAACTCAAAACATCTGGTAATTAGAATTTATTTACGTAAACTGTCGTTTTAATTAATAGTTAACATATGCAAGCAAAATATGAATGTATGTATCATATTAAAAGTTGGAAATCAATTAGGGAGCAAAAATGCCTCTGGTTCAATTCTGTCTCTGGAGTTTCTACATTATTTAATTAAAAATCAACATAAATAGATTTATTTAATTTGGTTGGGTGAAAGGAAATGCATCATATTATTGGTGGAGTGGGACATCTCACTGCATGCCCTGTTAGTTAGGCTTGCTCCTACACTCATTACCTCAAAAAATGATTCCTATAAAGTTGCTGGAAAAGTGAACTGATAACAAGGGCACCAGGGCACCTTGGTGAACAATGGCCAAACAGTGTAAATCCTTAATTTACAAGATTAAAGTATTGAGAAATAGGGAGAAGAAGAACTGAGAAGATGGGTAAATTAGAACAGGTGAATGCAATGTAAAATGAGATATAAAAAGAGAAATAGAGAGAGGATAAGAAAAATTGGATTAAGAGAAAAGAGGAACAAGAGACAAAGCAAAAGTAAGAAAAAAAGTTACATTTTAAAAATTGACATTTTTAAAATTTCCAACAAAAATTCATAACCTGAAGAAGTCAGACTCCACATTATTAA
The DNA here is from genome assembly GCF_017639515.1 of Carcharodon carcharias. NCBI lineage: Eukaryota > Metazoa > Chordata > Chondrichthyes > Lamniformes > Lamnidae > Carcharodon > Carcharodon carcharias. Next base: position 69,928,497 of record NC_054473.1, read on the forward strand.
TTGTACAGTTTCTGGGCAAGAGAGATTAATTGGTATTCATTAGCAATTTTCACATCATTAAAAGGGAACTTATGCTTTTGGTTGCTAGAATTGAATTTCGGTGGTCAGTTTCAAGGGCAATGAATGTCAACGTGCAACAACTTCATAAAATCACGTGAAGTTAAGGACAATATGCCATTTTTAAGATTAAAACACAGGGCAGCGCAAATCAGCCAGAATCATCTGGAGATTTGCAAGCCGCAGGGTATCTCTCCCTCTTCACAACTTGCTGGGCTAAATTTACATTTATTAACAGTTTGTGTTATTCAGACATCGTTATCTTTTCATCAATTTTTTTACATTCATTCACGGGATGCGGATTTCGCTGGCTTGGCCAGAATTTATTGCTCACCCCTAGTTGCCCTTGAGAAGGTGGTGGTGAGCTGCCTTCTTGAACCGCTGTAGCCCCTGTGGTGTAGGTACATCCACAGTGCTGTTAGGGAGGGAGTTCCAGGATTTTGACCAAGTGACAGTGAAGGAACGGCGATATATTTCCAAGTCAGAACGGTGAGTAACTTGGAGGGGAACTTCCAGGTGGTGGTGTTCCCATCTATCTGCTGCCCTTGTCCTTCCAGATGGTAGTGGTTGTGCTTCTGGAGGGTGCTGTCAAAGAAGCCTTGGTGAATTCCTGCAGTGCATCTTGTAGATGGTACATACTGCTGTTACTGTGAGTCAGTGGTGGAAAGAGTGAACGTCTGTGGATGTGATGCCAATCAAGTGGGCTGCCATGTCCTGAATGGTGTCACGCTTCTTGAGTGTTGTTGGAGCTGCATTCATCCAGGCAAGTGGGGAGTATTCCATCACACTCTTGACTTGTGCCTTGTAGATGATGGACAAGCTTAAGGGAGTCAGGCGGTGAGTTACTCATCACAGGATTCCTAGCCTCTGACCTGCTCTTTAGCCACAGTATTTATATGGCTAGTCCTGTTCTGTTTATGGTCAATGGTAACCCCCAGGATGTTGATAGGGCTGGATTCAGCATTGGTAATGCCATTGAACATCAAGGGGCGATGATTAGATTCTCTCTTGTTGGAGATGGTCATTGCCTGGCAGTTGTGTGGTGCAAATGTCACTTGTCAGCCCAAGCCTGGATATTGTCCTGGTTTTGCTGCGTTTGAACAAGGACTGCTTCAGTATCTGAGGAGCCGTGAATGGTGCTGAACGTTGTGCAATCATCAGTAAACATCTCCACTTCTGACCTTATGATGGAAAGAAGGTCATTGATGAAGCAGCTGAAGATGGTTGGGTCGAGGACACTACCCTGAGGAACTCCTGCAGAGATGTCCTGGAGCTGAGATGACTGACTTCTAACAACCACAGCCATCTTCCTTTGTGCTAGGTATGACTCCAACCAGTGGTGAGTTTCCCCCTGATTCCCATTGACTCCAATTTTGCTAGCGCTCCTTGATGCCACACTCGGTCAAATGCTGCCTTGATGTCAAGGGAAGTCACTCCCACCTCACCTCGGGAGTTCAGCTCTTTTGTCCATGTTTGAACCAAGGCTGTAATGAACTAATTCTGAATCAATGGGCTGAACTTTCTGAATCCGCTGGTGGCGAATGTGATAGGTGGCGTGCGTGGAAAATATGGTGCGACCTGTTTCACGACAGAGTGAAAGCAGATCATGATCGTCTGCTCAGCCTGCCGATGGTGGGCCGCATTTTCAGCCATCAGTCGGTGGGGAGCTAATTGTAATATATTAGCATATAATTAAAAGGCTATCCCGCCAGACTCTTGGATACCTGCTGTATTGTCCGTCCATATTGATGGGAAAGCACTCCGATGTGTTTCACAACAGCACACAGGCAATGTGCACTTGGCAGCCTTCACTTTGGAGGAACTGAGGTGAGTGAGCATCAGCGTTCTCCACAGCTCGCCCACTGTTTACAGGCCTCGGGGCGCCGGAGGCAACTGATGCCTGCCCCGGAGGCGAATGCTGAGGGGGTGGAGGGATGTCTGGGGGCAAATGCTGGTCATCCTCGGAGGCAACTGCTGAGGGGGATATGTCAAGGGGTAAGTGCTGGCCAGCCTCAGAGGTGACCATTGTCAGTGATCGGGGGAGTTGGGGGGTGGGGGCGGTGGTGGATTGGCAGGGCGTGGAATCAAGTGCTGCTCTGGTGCTGCATCCCGTGCACAGACAATTGAGCAGCGGGGGGGTCAGGGTAAGCGAGGGGAGTGTCCATGCTTTAGGGACACCTGTATAAGCTGACCATGCCTCTGCAACTGAGGCCGATCAGGCACAGCCAGAGTGATATGATTGGGGCTGGACTCCTAGCCTGCCTGCCCATGCAAGCAATGCAGAGGCACCAAAAGACCACAAAGTGCTCCATATCTTACCCCCCACACCCACAGCCGCAACCCCCCCCCGCCCCCACCCACCACCCCACCCCCCCCCCCCCCCCCCCCACCCCCCCCCCCCCACCCCCCCAGCACAGACTTCGAGTCCGCCACCACTTTACTGGACCGCGGAGCAGTTAGACTGCTCACGTTGTACAATCTCCTCGCCAGTGCTGGCCATGTAGCAGTGTCTGCTGGAGGCACTCATAGCCCCTTGAAATCTCAGCGTCCTGGTTTGGACCATTGTCCCCCATGTCGCATATTGACAGGGCAGCCATGACAGGGCCAAGGAAGATGCTAAGTACAGCCATGATAACCACGTCTCTCTCTCTCTTTCATGCTACAGGAAGACCGCCTCAGGATCATGGATCCTGGTGACCCAGCTGTATGCCTGGTAGCCTACAGAGAGCGTAGAAGACGGAGGAAAGAGTGACTGGGGAACCTGGCTGTGCAAAGTCAGGGACAGCAACCTCATGAAGAAGAGGCAGCAGGGGCTCTTGCACACTATGCCCAAGAGCAACAGTGAGCCATGGCTGGTCAGCGCCTAGCAACACCCAGGGTTTATAGACACCACCTGCCATTCCTGCAGATGACCGAGAACCAGTGTCGCTGACGACTGTGCATGTCTAGGGACCTGGTCGGTCACATCTGCCACTTACTGCAGGACTTGGCGCCAAGGGGATATGGAGGGCATCCACTGCCAGTGGCTGTGAAAGTGACCGCGATGCTCAATTTCTATGCCATTGGCTCCTTTCAGGGCTCCACAGGTGACCTCTGGGGGATTTCACAATCTGCCACCCACAAATGCATCCATGAGGTCATGGATGCCATCTTCTCCAAGGCACACAACTTTGTGCATTTCGCCCAGGACCGGGACAGCCAGGATACAAGGACAATTGGATTTGCCCTGATCTCGGGATTCCCATAGGTGCAGGGTGTGATTGACTGAACTCTTGTGGTGCTCAGGTCTCCATCACTACACTCAGTGGACTTCATCAACCACAAGGGCTTCCACTCACTGCATGTGCAGCTGGTGTGCAACCACCAGAAACACATCCTGCAGGTGTGCGCAAGGTTTCAAGAGAGTGTGCACGACGTCTACATCCTGAGTCACTCGCAGATCCCTGCAGTCTTCCAGGGATCACAGAGGCTGCAGGGTTGGCTCCTTGGGGACAAGGGCTACCCGCAGACCCGTGGATGATGATACCTGTGCGGTGGCCTCAGACTGCAGCAGAGCGACACTATAATGAGGCTCATACAGCAGCTCGCAACTTGGTGGAGCAGACCATCGGGATGCTGAAAATGTGGTTCTGGTACTTAGACCAGTTTGGTGGAGCCCTGCAATATAGTCTGCATAGGGTGTCACACATCGCCGTCATCTGCTGTGCCCTTTATAACCTGGTGCTGCAACGGGGAGAGGAGCTGGCTGATAAGGAGATGGATGAGCTGCATGTCTCCTCCAAGGAGGAGGGCGCTGTTGGGTATGAGGGTGAGGGTGTCCTCAGTGGTAATGATGATGAGGATGAGGCTCTCGCACTGACTAGACAAGGCAGGCGCACTCAGGAGGCCATCATAGCTGCCAGATTTCTGGAGGATGATGACGACATGCAGTGAGGTGTCCCCTCCCATCGCATTTGTGAATGTTTGACTCCAGTCTGGCTTATGGCAGCGCCAATACCCTCTGTGAGAATGTTACTGTCATGGAGATGCCCTAATTGTCGCTCGATCACAGGAGGATGATGATAACAAACAGTGAGGACACTCCGTAGACCATCACGTAGCCTCTGAGAATGCCTCCTGTCTGGCCGAAGGCAGCTCACTTGCGCTCCATGGTCAAGGTAATCTCAGAGATGCAGCCATGAAACTTTAGACGCATCTGATGCTGTGTCCGCCTTCAACACCCCAGCCCTTCAGTAGCTGGTGCACAACACCACTGGTCACAGATGCTGGTGTGATGGAGGCCAGCCCCACATTAAAAGTGCTGAGAGCTCACAGAGAGAATGAGAGAACTCTGTGACTCCTGCCCAGAAATTCTGGCAGTAATGACCAGCACTGCTGAGGTGCAGGCATCAGTAAGTTTCCATGGAGTGTGAGGCTGGACCATCATTTTGGTCTGAAGGCTGCACAGAGCACAGGGAAGAGGCCCTGGACTGAGACACCTGCCTTTTATATTGTGCAGAAATGTTTCACATCTGAGTGACAAGAACACTGCTCATCAGAACAAGGAGCACAGACAACGTAACATTCTTAGGAGTTTATTGACAATAGTGAACATATGTACAAGTGATCAACACCCGTGCTCAGGCTCTGCAAATAATTCCCCTTAACTTTCCTAACCCTGCTGCTACGTCTTGGTGCTTCCCAGACATCCACAGGTGGGAACAGCCTGCTGACTGTGATGCCCTGTCTGTGATGACTTTGGCGGGCACCCTCTGGAGGGCTGAGACTTGGAGGGTCCCGGCCTGCTATCAGGGTCCTGCTGTGTGGCAGTGGCACCCTCCTCGGCCTGTGAAGCTGGATCTGTGGAGTTCACAGGAAGAGTGGATTCAGATGGGCCGGTCCCTCCCAGAGTCACCTGGGTGGATGGCCCCAGAGTGTGCACCTGCTGCTCTATGGGTGCCCGAGGGCCCCTGGCTGACTCCGTGAGCAGAAGGTGTAGCTGGAGTGAGATCAAACTGCCCAGCACCTCTCTCGTATACACACTGTTGGAGGTCAATTATGCCATCAGCGATGGCGTTAAGCCCGCACAGCAGCGCAGGAGTATTGTCCTGAACCAAGGTCTCCATGGTGGCTGCCATCCTGCCAATGTTGATCTCGGTGCATTGCAATGCCGGTGCTATCACCTCAACCTGAAGACGGGTGGACTCCTCCATCGTGCCTTGCAATCTGAGGAGTGCAGCGGCCATCCCTTCCTGATGTTCCCAAGCTTGCCTTTGCAGCTCCAGCAACTGTGACATGACTGAGTCCAGAGGCTCATCATCTGACTCGGACTCAGCAACGTTCTGTTCTCCAGCAGTTCTGAGTGCCAGGGACCTGAGAAGTCCCTGCCACCACCTTCTGTGGATCAGAAAGTGCGATGTGCTCACCAGATTGTGATTCCCGAGCCTACTGTAAAGCTAGGTCCCACTGAGGTGTGTGTCTCTGCGCTGGTGGAGGGTGTGAGTGAGCGCTGTGATGGGACTTCAGGGAGGGTGCCTTCAGATTCCTCTTCTGAGCTTCTTCAGAGCTTGCTTGGAGGTCCTGGGTCATGGATTCTGCCGGCTGCTTCCCAGATGTGCCTGTGAAAGCAACTGGAGATAATTAGTGCATGGCAGTGGCCTGTGAAAGAGGACACATCACTCACAGCATGGTTGTCTGATGGATGTTGTGCTGCTGGACCCTCACTTGGTAGAGCAGCGCTGACCTCATTGTCAGCACAGGACCAGTCCCGGTCATCGCCGGGCAGCTGGATGGCTCTGCTTTAAAATTCTGTCAGAACTTTGATCTCCGGCATCCCTCCTCATGTCTGCAACCTTTCCCTCCTGTTGTGAGCCAGTTTGTCCTGCATGGATAGAGATGGGGAAAGTGTATCAGGACACCTGCCGGGCCAAATGATAAGTATGCCTGGCCTGTGTGGGTGATGAGTGGTCCCATGGACGGGATGAGGACAATGGTGGTGTGTATGAAACAGTGAATGATGATCTCTGTTGAACTGACAGTGAGTGAGGGCTCCATGGATGTGTGATGGGTTTGTGAGTGTGTGAGTTGGGAGTGATGAAAAGAGTGACTTACCCTGGCGGAACGGGAGAGATAATTTATCCATTGTGGCACTGGTTGGCAGTCCTCCTCTGCAGGGCATTTGTGCTGACCACTGCTGCCACTGCTTCCCAAGTCGGGTTGATGACTTTTCTGCCCATTCTGCAGCCAGAGTGGGGTTAGAGCACATCCCGGTGGACTTCCACAGCATCCAGCAGTCGCTCGAGGGACCTGTTGTTGACACTGGGTGCTGCAGCCCTTTTCTCCTTGGCTGGCCATGTCTCCTGGGCAGCGGTGGTGAGCTGGTGGCGATGAGCGCTTTGCTGGTGGCTGTCTTTTAAAAATGGCGGCTGGCGTGATACAACAGCGGAGTGATGGCGGGCAGACGAATGAGAGCCCACCCGCATAAATACTGAGACAGGCCTGGGACAACATGGCGTGAAAACCTGCCGTTTTCGCCAGTGGGTAGGACTCCATTTTACCCGCCCGCTACCGCACTTAGTGCAATTCTGAGAAAATTCCACCCAAAGTCTCCCCATCTTACATTAAAGCCACCTATCTTTGTAGTTTAATGTGAGTCTAAACTTTGAAACGTGTACTAGAAATTCGAATGAACTTCATTGTAGCCTGCGTATTCTGTTTTAACATTCTTTATTAAATGTGACTCCAGAAATTAATGACTTAGATGAGGGAAGCGAATGTACTATTGCCAAGTTTGCCGATGACACAAAAATAAGTGGGAAGGTAAGTGGTGAGAATGACACAAAGAGTCTACAGAGGGATATAGACAGGTTATGTGAGTGTGCAAAAACTTGGCAGATGGAATACAATGTGGGAAAATTGGAGCTTATGCTCTTTGGAAGAATGGAGGAGCTGAATATTATTTAAATGGAGAAAGACTGCAGAAAGCTGCAGCACAGAGGGATTTGGAAGTCCTTGTGAATGAATCCCAAAAAGCTAGCATGACAAAGTCAACAGGTAATAGTGAAGGCATATGGAAAGTTGGCCTTTATTTCAAAGGGAATGGAGTATAAAAATAGGGAAGTCTTGCTAAAACTATATAAGGCACTAGTTAGGCCACACCTAGAATACAGTGAACAGTTTTAGTTCCTTTATCTAAGGAAAGAATTTCTGGCATTGGAGGCAGTCCAGAAAAGGCTCACTAGGTTGATCCTGGGTATGGAGGGATGTTCTTATGAGGAAAGGTTGAGTAGGTTGGGCCTCTACTCATTGGAGTTTAGAAGAATGAGAGACAACCTTATTGAAACATATAAGATTCTTAGGGGGCTTAACAGGATAGAAACTGAGAGGTTGTTTCCCCTTGTAGGAGAGTCTAGGACTAGACAGGATAATCTCAGAGTAAGACATTTAAGACAGAGGTGAGGAGGAATTTCTTCTCTCAGAGGGTAGTGAATCTGTGGAATTGTTGACCACAGAAAGCTGTAGAGTCTGGATTGTTAAGTATATTCAAGGCTGAGATAGACAGATTTTTTATCAGTAAGGAAATCAAGGGGTATTGGGGGAAAAAAGGAAAGTGGAGTTGAGGATTATCAGATCAGCCATGATCTCATTGAATGGCAGAACAGCCTTGATAGGCCAAATGGTCTACTTCCTCTTCTAAGTCTTATGGTCTAACATATCAATTATTTGTGTACAGAAAGTGTGTTTTTTAAATGATTAGATTACAAAGCAACAGTGAAATGAAGAAAAAGGTAAACAAATCACTTCATGGTTTTACATCAAGGAATATAGATTTATTTCTTTGGAAGCTAAATTGTCTCTTTTTTCATTTAAACCTGTCACCTGGGGTAAAACGTATTTACATAATGGAAGTGATATTTGTGTAAGCTCGTTCCTAATATGATAGGGAGAAATATTGAATCAGGAAGGTGCATTTTAAAGGTCACTCTCACCCATGTGTAATTGTGAATAAACTGAAAGGTCGTTTATCCATTATGCGGTGTTTCCAACTGAGCAAAGCTGCTGGTGTCTAAAATTGACTTCTACAGACCTGGTAACAGAGTTACATACTGATAGGCTACAAATTCTTTAACCTGATTTTCCTTGATTTTCATTATGTCATTGGCACATCAGAAAGTTGAAAAAGACAATTAGATAATGGGCTATTTTAGACCTAGTGTTATGCAATGAGAAAGGGCTAATTAATAATCTCACTGTAAATGAAATTTAGGAAACAGTGACCATAATATGATAGAAGATTACATTAAGTTCAAAAGTGATGTAGCTCAATCCGAATTTAGGGTCTTAAATATAAACAAAGGAAACTATGAAGGTATGGCTGTGGTAATTGGGAAACTACATTAAAAGGTATGACAGGCAAAAGCTAGCATTTAAGAAATTAATACATGGTTTACAACAAATTTGCATTCCTTTGAGACACAAAAGCCCCACAGGAAAAAGGATCCAACCATGGTTAACAAGATAAGTTAAAGATTGTATTAGCCAAAGGACGAGGCTTATAAAGTTGCCAAAAAGGATATAGTAAGTCTGAGGATTGGGAGCATTGTAGAATTCAGCAAAGGAGGACTAAAAACTGATAAAGAAAGAGAAAATAGAACATGAAAGTAAACTAGCAAGAAAGATAAAATCAGGCTGTAAAAAAATTTATATGTATGTAAAAAGGAAAAGATTAGCAAGGGCAAATGTGGGCCCATTACAGGCTGAGACAGGAACATTTATAATGGGGCATAAGAAATTAGCAGAGAAACTAAACAAATGCTTTGTGCATTTACAGAGGAAAATACCCTCAGAAATACTAAAGAACCAGGGGACTAGTGAGAGTGAGGAACTGGAAGAAATTAGTATTAGTAAAAAAGCAATACTGGAGAAATTAGTTGGACTGGAAGTTGATAAATCCCCTGGAATAGATGGTCTACATCCTTGAGTGTTGGAACAGATGGCTGTAGAGAATGTGGATGCATTGGCAGATATCTTCCAAAAGTTTATAGATTTTGGAATGGTTCCTGCAGATTGGAAGGTAGCAAATGTAATGCTACCATTTAAAAAGGAGGAAGAGCGAAAACGGGGAAGTACAGGTTGTTAGCTTGACAATAGCAGTAAGGAAAATGCTAGAACATGCTATAAAGGATGTGATAACTGGACACTTAGAAAATAATGGTAGGATTGGGCAGATGCAGCATGGATTTATGAAAGCGAAATCATGTTTGACAAACCTGTTAAGTGTTTTTTGAGGATGCAACCAGCAAAATAGATAAGGGGTGGGCCAACAAGATGGCAGGTAGAGTATAATATAGGGAAGTGTGAAGTTATTAATTTTAGTCGTAAGAATAGAAAAGCAGAATATTTTTTAAATGATGTGAAAATTTTAAGTGTTGATGTTCAAATAGACTTGGGTGCGCTTGTGTAAGGAACACAGAAAGTTAACTTGCAGGCGCAGCAAGCAATTAGGAAGGCAGATAGCATGTTGGCCTTTATTGCAAGAGGATTTAAGTACAGGAGTAAAGGAGTCTTGCTGGAATTGTATGGAGCCTTGGTGAGAACGCACCTGGAATATTGTGTACAGTTTTGGTCTACTTGCCACAGAGGGAGTGCAATGATGGCTCAGCAGACTAATTCCTGGGATAACAGGATTGTCCTATGAGGAGTAATTGAAGAAAATGAGCCTATATTCTCTAGTGTTTAGAAAAATAAGAGATGATCTCATTGAAGTGTACAAAATTCTTACAGGCTTCAACAGAGCAGCTATAGGTATTTCCCCTGGCTGTGAGCTTTAGAACTGGGGCCGCAGCTTCAGAATAAGAGGTAGGCAGGATGAGGTGCCAAATGGCCTATGCCTGCTCCAATTTCCTATGTTCCCAAAGTTAAACCATTTACCAGCAGAGGGAGTTACATCCAAGCTAGTTTGAATATTCCTGGTGCAGTTCCGGTGTAGGGTGAGTGTTCAAACTGTGTAAGTTGATTTCCAAAACCCCATTCTCCTCCCCCACCTCCAACACCACCCTTCCCCATCCCATTCTCAGGAAACTTTTATACAATTCCGACTTAATCTTTTAAAGCACTCTCCAGGCACCCAGTCACAGCTAAACGCTGTCTAACAGCAAGGTAGGCAGCAACACAAGATTTTGCTGACAAATTCAGTCAGAGCATTTGGTTTCTCAATCAGGGAGGTCAGGAATCCGAGCTTTTTTCTTCCTTGGAGGAAAACAAGGCACTATAGTATTGAAAAAAATGAAAGGGGCTAAAAAAGCTCCTTTGACGTGCTCAATCAGTAAGTGGCATTGGTGCCCTGTCTGCACTGCAGCTCACCACGTATGTTTCTGTGATGTGCTGGGTAGCTGTTGGGTCCTGTATAATAGAAACAGAAAAATAGGAGGAGTAGGTCATCTGGCCCTTCTAGACCGCTCTGCCAATCAACATGATCATGGATGTATCTCAACGCCATACTCCCGCTCTCTCCCTATAGCCCTTGATGCATTTAGAGCCTAGAAATCTATCTATTTCCTTCTTAAATATATTCAGTGATTCGGCCTCCACAACCTTCTGTGGTAGAGAATTCCATAAGTTCACCATCCTCTGAGTGAATAAGTTTCTCCTCATCTCAGTCCTTATTGGCCTATCCCGTATCCTGAGACTGTGACCCCTTGTTCTAGACCCACCAGCCAGAGGAACCATCATCCTGCATCTAGTCTGGATATCCCTGTCAGAATTTTATATGTTTCAATGAGATCACCTCTCATTCTTCTAAACTCCAGTGAATACAGTCCTATTCAACTTGATTTCTCCTCATACGACAATCTTTCCATCCCAGGAACTAGTTTGGTGGACTTTAGCTGCACTCCCTCTATGGCAAGTATATCCTTTCTTAGGTAAGGAGACCAAAACTGCACACAATACTGCCAATGTGGTCTCACCAAGGCCCTATATGCCTGCAGTAAGACATCCTCGCTCCTGTACTCAAATTCTCATGCAATGAAGGCCAACATACCATTTGCCTTCCTAACTGCTTGCTGCACCTGCGTGCTTGCTTTCAGTGATTGGCGTACAAGGACACCCAGGTCCTTTTGTACATCAACATTTCCCAATCTATCACCATTTAAATAATACTCTGCCTTTCTGTTTTCCCTACAGCAGTGGATAACTTCACACTTATCCACATTAGACTGCATCTGCCATGCATTTGCCCACTCACTCAACTTGTCTAAATCATCTTGAAGTCTCGTTACATTCTGACCACTCACCACTTTTGGATGTGAAATTATACTGATCGCAGGAGTGGCAGAATCACAGGAAATGTTGATGCATATGGACAGTGCATTTCTGCAAATGAGCCCTAAGTGTCTTTCATGGACATTAGACTTACACTATTAAAAAGATTGAAGAGCTTTGCATTGCTCAGTGACAAAAGCATAAGCAGCATAAAGCTCAAAATCTCCTCAAAGATTTTAGAGCAACAGCAGCATAAGAACAGCGTAAGTGCTGAGCATAATGAGGAAATTCAAGACCAGTATTGTGTTTGCAACAATATTAGGCAAAATTGTTCAAAAGTGAGTTTAGATGGTAAGATGAGATTGTTGGACCAGATGTTACTTTTACCTTTGTGATCTTTATGACATGATAGGAAAACAGAATGTGAAGCTCTGATGAGATGTTCTCAGTTTAGGCAGTGCTTCCTTGGTAGAACCTCATCATCTCTTCTTAAATAGGAAAAGGTAAGTGATCCATCCTCAGTCTCATTAAATAAGGTAACTCCAATCATCAGCAGAGAACAATAAGAGCTCACTTGAGAGTGAGGAGCCTTGCACCTTAGAACTGTACAGTAATTCTAATTAGAAGAGTTATATATCAGCTAGCTCCACAATTCTGCCTGATAATGCCTGTTATTCTCTAAGTATCCATGTGTAAACTCCTATTCAGTAATCAAACATGAGCTAATGGAGGCAAGGGTTTGCACCAGAAATACTGCGCCAAACAGCACTGTTGTTTCAACAGTGGTTCTGTTAACTTGCATTGAGAAGGCAAGCACTGTTTCTGCATTTGCAGAGCAATGCTCCCTATTTTCCAACTACTGATGATGTATCTAATAATAAGATAGAGCTGGTGGTCAGTTGTTTATTATCTGTCAATAGAAATGATGATTCAGAGGGTATCCTGATGCCAACCTCAGCTCCCTTCTTCATTTTTTCAACCCAGATGATGGATTTCAGCAGACTGTTCAATGATCAGAGGCCAAGAGTGTGACCACCAGTGCCAGCTCCCCTCAACTTCTGTTTAGAGATTTCAACACTCCTGCTTAGGTAACTACCAAAACAAGAATACAAAATACAGAAGGCACAAGATTCTGAGCACATACTATCACCAAGCCAAGGCTCATCATCTGATCCCAGCTTTCAGTTACTGATATTGTTACATAAAAATAAAGACTATTTGCATGAAAACAGTGTCTTTTAAGACCTCAGGATGTTCCAAAGCACTGTACAGCCAATGAAGTACTTTTGTTGGAGTATAGTAACTGTTGTAAACTAGGAAAGGCAGCAGCCAATTTGCTCACAGCAATGTCCTGCCAACAGGGACATGATAATGACCAGTTAGTGCCCTGGGAACATTCACATCCCAGTTCAACGTCTCACATCCAAAAGGGAACACCTTCACCATGAGCGATTGCAGCTTTATTAACAATTAATTTTCTAAGTAAAACAGCAACTACGAAAGTGCTGAATGAACTTACTACAGGTTTGCTCTGCTGCAGTTGTAGACTAAATTAATTGAAGCAATTTAATATCGTAAATTTAAACTCCAGCCTCAGAGCAAACCAGCAGTGGGATGGACTGAGAATGGTAAAAAATAATTCATTTTATTTAGAATATCAATTGACTTGTGCCAATCTGCTCCTCGTGTTGATCAAATAGATTCAAACTCAGGTTATTAAATGAAAAGTATTGATGTAAGAAATTAGTCCCAAATAAACTGGTATTTTCTGCATAGTACAGAACCCTTATGATATTAACTAATACAGCATTGATTTTCTCTCTCCAGAAAGGCAATTTCTAAACAGTCCCTGGAAACATCAGTCAGTTGGTTCAGACTCCCATGTTGACATTCTTAAGCAGGTAGGATGGCGTCTTATGGAGCCCCTTATCTATGCAAGTTGTTTAGAAAGAGCCAGGAAATAACCCTTGATAACTAAAAAGCTGACATCAAGCTACAAGAGGACAGGGAGGGAGGTGACCATCCTAACATCTTGGGTACCTGTCTGATATTCATTGGATAGAAGGGTTCGAACAGGTGACCTGACAGACGGCAAACATTCAGCACCCAGAAATAGGGTACCTCAATGGGTGCATACAGAGGGGTGGGGATGTGGTAGCCTAGCCATCGCCTAGAACAAGACCAAGAGCTTCCTGACATCTCAGCCAACTTGCAAAAGAATAGAGAAAGGAAAGACTGTTGTCAGCAAATGGTGAAAGACTGTTACCCCCAGCAGCTCGAGCTGCAGAGATCAGTCACATCCGGGACAGTCCATTCTCCGGGATAGGTCAGCCACTGTCAACTCTCACGGGTCATATACTTTTCCTGTCTAATTACTTAATGCATCATATCTCAACTGCTGCTTAATAAACTAAACTTAATAAACTACCTTAATATGACTTACAAATAATCAACTGGCTGCCTTAAGTATCTGTGGCCCCCGAATCCAAAATCTTACATTGATTAAAGCCAGGGCATTTAAAATACATTTAAAATGGGAAACACATAGTCATGCAATTGTGATAGGTTTACATGCTGATTACAGGGGAGAAAGACCATTTAGACTATTTTCATTCATCACTTTTAAAGCTAATCATAGTTTTAACCCTTGGTATACCAATGTCTCTTCAGTGCCAGTTCTTCTGAGGCTGCTGCCTGATTTCCTTGGGAAAAACAGGTTAAAATGTAACCTCTACATTTAGTACATTGGAAATGTACATAGTCCCATTTGTGAGAAAGCTAGATAAGTACACAAGAGAGAATGCAGTGGAGGAATATGTTGGAACAACTACCATTTGACTTAACAAGTATAAATATCAAAGGCAGATTCCTGCATCATTTGTACAAAATGGCTCAGTAGCAAGTTTAATGACTTGCTGAAACTCCTGACACCTCCACATGTGCTCACTTCTGTAGGCCCTTGTGAAAGATATGCAGGAGCACATTTTCTGTGCGGGTAGTGAGAAAAATAGATTGAGTTAGAGAATAAAGTATTTGAGCTTTCTTATGTTGGTTGAAGTTTGAACAGGCTACAGGATGGAGCCTGGCTGGCTCTGAAGTACTTTTTGGTCATTTAACATCTTGTGTTGAAACAGTTTCCTTCAGGCACGGATGCCTGGGAGGGCTTCCTTTGGGAATTGAATATGACTAGGAAAATAGAAAGTGGTCACACAGAGCACTGGAAGAGGGAGGAGGAGGAGGCCTGCATTATTCAGCTGAGTAGTTGGTAGGATTTGCAGCAGTATTTTGCATGCTGCATAACCTTGCCATTATAAGACAATACCCCTTACTATCAGGTAATAAGCTGAGCGGTAGGATGATAAGGAAACTGAGGAGGAGGAGCAACCATGCTGCTTGACATTGAGCGAAAGCTTGCTGGCAGATTTTACAGTGCACCAAGCATGTGGTTGTGTACACCCACCAGCCTTCTTCTGTAGTGTGGCCCAGCGATATCCTCATCTGAGTCCAAATTAGCGTCTGACCTCGCCATCCACTGAGCTGGCACTTGCGCTGTTCTTTCCCTCCACCAGGCTCCTGCACATTTGTCCTCCAAGTCTCACCACATGCATATCCCTCCTCAATCCTAGCCACTAAAGTGTGCGTGGGGTCACTCTCTGAGCTGGTAAGTGAGTATAAGTTCAAGCAGTGTCTCGAGATTTTGATTGTTTTCTTCCTCTCCTTCCTCTGACTGCAAAGGTTCCACTTGTTGGGTATCTGAAACGAAAAAGGAGCAAAGGTTGGGTTATGATGAGGGGAGAGGAGAAAGTGTGTGCTTACACAACAACAACAACAACAATTGCTTGAATTTATTAAGTGCCTTTAATGTAAATAGGCTTCAACTCGTTAGCTGTTAATATTCTTGAATCAGAGAGAGAAAGATCCTCAGGTGAGCCTTAAATGTAAATATTCGTCTTTTTGATCCTTGTCACTATTCCTCTAATTTACAGAAAAAAATCAGAGGAAAACTATGACCCCAAATAAATAAATAATAGGGAGACCGTGGCATAGTACAATGTTGCTGAACTAGTAACCCAGAGGTCCAGGCTAATGTTCTGGGGACATGGGTTCAAATCCCACCATGGCATCTGGTAGAATTCAAATTCAATGAATTAATATTTGCCTGGAATTAAAAGATAGTCTCAATAATAGTGACCATGAAACCTATCTCATTCACTAATGCCCCCTTAGAAGAAAATCTGCTGCCTGACCTGGTCTGACCTCCAGGCCCACAGCAATGTAGTTGACTCTTAACTGTCCTCTGGAGTGGCCTAGCAAGCCACTCAGTTATATCATACTAATATGGAGCCTAAAAGGAATGAAACCGAATAGATGATCCAGCTAAGATACCGCACACAACAGAAGCACACCTAGCCCTGTTGACCCTGCGAAGCCCTCCTCACTAACACCTGGGGGGGCTGTGCCAACATTGGGAGAACTGTCCCACAGACTAGTCAAGCAACAGCCTGACATATTTATATTCACCAAATCATAGCACAAGCACTGTCCCAGACACCACCATCCTTGGATATGTCCTGGCGCATTGTCAGGACAGACCCATCAGAAATGGCGGTACAGTAGTATATAGTTGGGAGGAAGTTGCTCTGAGAGTCCTCAACGTCGACTGTGGACCCCATGAAGTCTTATGGTATCAGGCCGAATATGGGCAAGGAAACTTCCTGCTGATTACCAATTACTGTCCCCCAGTCCCACGTCTCCAACCCGCCTCCCCCCAGCTGATGAATCAGTACTTCTCCATGTAGAATGCAATTGGAAGATGCAAGGGTGGCAAGGGCACTGAATGTACTCTGGGTGGGGGTCCTCAATGTCCAAACCAAGAGTGGGTCGGTAGCACCACTACTGACCGAGTTGGCTGAGTCCCGAAGGACATAGCTGCTAGACTGCATCTGCGGTAGGTGGTGAGGGAACCAACAAGAGGGAAAAACCTGCTTGACCTTATCCTCAATAACCTGCCTGTCTCAGATGCATCTGAGCATGACAGTATCGGTAGCAGTGACCATCGTAAAGTCCTCTTGGAGATGAAGTCCAGCCTTCAATTGCAGATGCCCTCCATCATGTTGAGTGGCACTTCCATCATTCTAAATAGGATAGATTTCAAACGGGTCTAACAGTTTAAAACTGGGCATCTATGGGGCTATCATCAACAGCAAAATTGTATTCAACCACAATCTGTAACCCGGCAAATCTGTAACAACCAGTGGCCCAACAAACCACACCTCCGCCCCCCCCCTCCCCCCCCCCCCCCACCACCCCACCAACCCCACCTCTGCCATTATCATCAAGTCGGGGGAATCAACACTGGCTCAATGAAGAGTGCAGGAAAGCATGCCAGGAGCAGCACCTGACATCCCTAAGTATATGACGTCAACCTTGCAGAGCTACAACACAGTACTACTTGCCAAAGAGCTGAAGCAGTATGCGATAGACAAAGCTAGGAAACCCCACAACCGATGGATCAGATTGTTATTGTGGATTTATATCAAGATTTATTGACTTCTAACTCCAGAAAAGACCTTGCTGGAGGCAACGACCTTTTGTTCAAAAACATTAATTTACATTTACAAAGGTCAAATAAGACAAAGATATAGCTGGAGCTAATATCTGAGATGCTTCACACTCATCTCCCCTCAGTGAGTGACCTTATTATGATATAGCTCCTTACACACATGTGCAGTAGCTATCATTAGAGTTAACCCTTTTCTCTACATCTCCCCCCGAGTCTTTATTGCCATACCACTGTACACAATTCTCCTACAACTCCCCCTCACAGTCTCTTACGTTGGTGATGTCAATCCCCTGACAGAGATTTCTGTTTCTGGTCAGCAGTATAAAGGCGATGAACAGAGATTTTCTTTTCCCTTTCTCTTTTCTTTCCCTTCTTCTTGGTATTCTGGGGAAAGATTAGCATGCTGGCTGCACTTGCTTGAAAGAATGAAGCTCATTCAGCTCATGTGAAGATCTGTACAGCTGTAGAGGATCTACAAACTTCTACTGCTGCAATGAACAAAGTGTTATGAAATGCTTTATTTATGAATGTTATGATGTGGCAGATGATGTGTGCCAGGCAGATCAAATCCACGAGGGAAACTTGATCACGTGGTGATAACAATTTTGCAATTTTTATTTATCTCGAAATGTATGTCCTGAATTCAGTAGTAATAAGTCCACCCGGACTTCAGAGAATTTTTTAATAAAACTAAGTTAAAAAAAAAGAAAGGTTTCAAGCACATACATAGATCTACAAATATTGCCATAATAACTACTAAAACACCTAATTAATCCGGCTTCCAGTTACACCCCCATTAGGGCAATAGTAAAAATAACAAATAAATTTTAAACAGACCTAGGCAAGTCACCACATACCCTGGACAGTATAATTAAAAGAGGCTTTTCCCAGCTGTGGTTTCTGCAGACAGCAGCTCATGCACAAATACTGGAGGCTTTTCACTTTGCAAGTTAGATCTTGCAAAGCCTTCCTCTCTGACACACGGCCTCTTCTCCTTTATACATGTTTCTCCCTTTAAATGCATATTCCATTTTTTCCATATGTCTTTGGAAATTTACTTTTCTCATTATATAAATCTTTTCATGGCGCTAATACTATCAATAACCTTTGGGAAAAATAAACACACTGCTTGGCCTAGCTTCTCTGGCTAGGCATAACATCCTACCATCTAATTGAAATTCAAGCTATCTGATTTATCTAAAAATGCAAATTCTCCTCACCTCACATTCTAAAATTTCAGCCATGTTTACATATTTAGCATTTGAAACCTAGCTTCAAAAGCCTCCAGACCAGCTGTTTCCAATTCAATTAAATCACACATACACACATAGAAACTATTCAAACCCCACTATTAAACTGCTGTCACAATAAATCACAATGATATTATAAGAATTATTATACTTATGTGGCACCCCTCCTTTCGAGAAAATGAACCGTCAGAATTTAAAAGGACGGCTTCATTTTCTTAACCCATCTTACACTACCTCCTATATTTACCTATATACTCACACTATTACAATACTGGATGCATGCAATAACATATCTATATATATTATATATATAAATATATACAAATCCTTGGTATCAACAGCAGTCATTTCAGTCCAGTCCCAGTGTACAGGTTTTAAATGTCAAATTTTCCTTTGAAATTTAAACTCTCAACAATGCATCTGCAATTAGATGTTCTCATCCAGCCACATGTATAATCTGTAGATTAAATGGTTGCAGTAATAAACTCCATTGAATATCCTTGCACTTTGCTCTCAAAATTTGTCCAGAAACTTTAAAGGATTGTGATCTGTATAAATAATTGTTTCTGATGAATTGTTTGTAATGTAAATCTCGAAATACTGCAACGCTAACACCAGGTACAGAGTCTCCTTTTCGATCGTTTAATATCTTGCCTGTTGTGCATTCAACTTCTGTGAAAAATACCCTACCGGTTTCTCAATTCCAGTTCCATCTTCTTGTAACAATACGGTCCCAAAGCCAATATCGCTTGTGTCAACGGCCAACTTAAATTGATTGGCATAATTGGGTACTGCCAAAATTGGTGTCATAGTCACTACAGTTTTCAAGATGTCAAATGTCTTCTGACACTCCTGTGTCCACTAAAACTTCTTGTTTAATTGCTGAGTCAATGGAGCAACCACACTGCTAAAATTTGGTACAAATTTCCAGTAAAACCCAGAAATCCCCTCAGTGGGACCTAATTTTAGGGTAGCCTCGGGGCCATAATCTGGCGAGCACATCACACTTTTTTATCCACAGCAGGTAAAGGCAGGGACTTCCCAGGTCCCCGGCACTCAGGACTGCTGGAGGCCAGAATGTTGCTGAGTCCGAATCAGGTGATCAGTCTCTGGACTTGGTCATGTCACAGTTGCTGGAACTGCAAAGGCAAGCTCGGGAACAACAGGAAAGGATGTCCGCTGCACTCCTCAGATTGCAAGGCACGATGGAGGGGTCCACCCGCCTTCAGCCTGAAGTGATAGCGCCGGCATTGCAATGCTCCAAGGTCAACACTGGCGGGATAGCAGCCGCCATGGAGACCTTGGTCCAGGACATCACTCCTGCACTGTTGACTGGGCTTAACTCTATCGCTGATGTCATAGTTGGCCTCCAACAGTGTGAATGCAAGAGGGGTGCAGGACAGCTCAGTCTCACTCTAGCTACCCCTTCCCCTCAAGGAGTCAGCCAGGGCCCTAGGGCACCCATAGGGAGGAGGATCAGCAGGTGCACACTCTGGGGCTATCCACCCAGATAACGCTGGGGGTGACCAGCCCATCCAACTCCCCTCTTCCTGTGACCTTTGCAGATCCAGCTTCACAGGCCGAGGAGGGTGCCACTGCCACACAGCCCTTCAAGTCTTGACCCTCCAGATGCCGCCTGCCAAAGTAATCACAGGCAGGGCGTCACAGTCAACAGGCTGCCTCCACCTCCGTTGTGGATGTCCGGGGAGCACCAAGATTTTGTGACAGCCTGGACACGGGTGTTAATCACTTGAACATAATGTTCACTATTGTCAATAAACTCCCAAGAATGTCTACCTGCTTATGGCTCCTTGTTCTGATGAGCAGAGTTCTTGTCACTCAGATGTGAAACCTTTTTGCACAGGATAAAAGGCAGATGTCTCAGTCCAGGGCCTCTTCCCTGTGCTCCGTGCAGACTTCAGAGCACAGTGACGGTTCAGCCTCAAACTCCCTGGAAACATTCCTGATACCTGCACCTCGGCAATGCTGGTCATTGCTGCCTGAATGTAGTCGGTAGGTGCCATATAGTCCTCTCATACTCACTGTGTGTTCTCAACACCTTTGAGGTGGGCCTGGCCCCTATGACACCAGCATCTGTGGCCAGTGATGCTGTGCATCAGCTCCTGAAGGGCTGAGGTGCTAAAGGTGGACACAGCATCGGATGCTTCTAAAATATCATGTCTGCGTCTCTGAGATGGCCCTGATCATGGAGCACAAGTGAGCTGCCCTCAGCCAGACAGGAGTCAGATATTCTCAGAGGCTTTGGGAAGTTCAATGGAGTCATTATCCTCCTGTGATCAAGTGACCATTAGGGCCTCCACTGCATCTCCAAGACAGGAGCATTCTCACAGAGGGTATTGGCACTGAGATAAGCCACGCTGGAGTTAAACATTCACAACTGCGGTGTGAGGATTTACAGGGACACCTCGCTGCATGTCGTCATCATCCTCCACAAATCTGGCAGCTATGAGGGCCTCCTGAGTACGCCTGCCTCTCCTAGCCAGTGTGAGAGCCTCATCCGCATCATCGTCACCACCGAGGACCCCCTCACTCTCATCCCCATCAGCATCCTCCTCATCAGAAGAGACCTCCAGCTCCTCTATCTCCTCCTCAGTCAGCTCCTCACCCGTATCAGCAGCAGGTTATAAAGAGCACAGCAGACAACGACGACGTGTGACACAATCTGTGGACTGTATTGCAGGGCTCCACCAGACTGGCCCAGGCACTGGAACCATATCTTCAGCATCCCGATGGTCTGCTCCACCAAGTTATGAGCTGCTGCATGAGCCTCATTATAGCGTCGCTCTGCTGCAGTCTGAGGCCACTGCACAGGTGTCATCAGCCACAGCCTCTGTGGGTAGCCCTTGTCCCCAAGGAGCCAACCCTGCAGCCTCTGTGGACCCTAGAAGACTGCAGGGATCTGCAAGCGACTCAGGATGTAGGCGTTTTGCACAGTCCCTGGAAACCGCACACACCTGCAGGATGCATTTCTGGTGGTCGCATACCAGCTGCACATTCAGTGAGTGGAAGCCCTTGCGGTTGATGAAGTCCACTGAGTGTAGCGATGGGGACCTGAGCACCACATGAGTGAAGTCAATCACACCCTGCACCTGTGGGAATCCTGAAATCAGAGAGAATTCAATGGCCCTTGCATCCTGGCTGTCCTACGCTGCATGTCTGCCCTGTCAACCTGCAACATGGGGGACACTGGTCCAAACCAGGATGCTGAGATTGCAAAAGGGCTGTGAGTGCCTCCAGCAGTGACTGATACATAGCCAGTGTTTGCGAGGAGATTGTACGACATGCGCAGTCCAACTGCTCCAATAAAATGGTGGCGGACTCAAAGTCTGTGGCGGGGGGTGGGGGGCGGGGGCTAGTAAGATATGGAGCGCTTGGTGACCCTTTGGTGCCTCTGCAATGCTTGCATGGGAGGGCAGGCCCGGAGGCTGACCCTAATGATATCACTGTGGCTGCGCCTGACCTGTCTTAGTTGCAGAAGCATGGTCATTTCCCTCACTTAACCTGCCCCCCCCACCTTAATTACCTGTGTGCGGGATGCAGCACTTGACCCCCCACCACCTTTTCAGCAGTCGCCTCTGAGGCTGGCCAACACTTGCCCCCAGGCATTCCCCACCCCTCAGCAGTTGCCTCCAAGGCTGGCCAGAACTTACGTCACATACCCCCGATCCCTCAACAGTCACCTGCGGTGCCAGGCATCAGTTTCTCCTGTCCCCCGATGCCCCTGAGGCCTGTAAACAATGGGCAAGCTGTGGAGAATGCTGCTGCTCACTCAACTCTGTTCTCCCAAAGTAAAGGCCGCCAAGTGCACATTGCCTGCGTGCTGTCGTGAAACATGCGGCGTGCTTTCCCACCGATGTGGGCTAATGATACTGCGGGGTTCCAAGAACCTGACGGGATGGCCTTTTAATTATAGGCTAATGTATTACAATTAGCTCCCCACCGACCAATGGCAGTAAACATGGTCCACAGTCAGCAGGCTGAGCGGAAGATTGCTACTTGCCCTTCATGCCGTCGTTAATTGGGTCCCGCCATAATTTACACGCATGCCACCTATTATGCCCGTTGCCAGCAGGCTTGGAAAATTCCGCCCATAGTTTTTAAATCTTTCCAAAACCCCTTGTGATTCAGTATGATAAGCTGTTAACTTAAACTGTTTTATCCCCAAACTGTTCATCACCTCCTTAAACAGCTGTGACATGAAATTTGAATCCTGATTTGATTGTATTTCTTTTGGTAAGCCATATCTTGTAAAAAAAAATGTAGTCAACTCTTCCACAATTCCCTGTGTTGTAATATTTCTCAAAGGTATCACTTCAGGAAACCCTGTAGTCACATCTATTATTGTCAGTAAGTACTGATTTCCACTTTTAGCATTAGGGAGGGGTCTAATACAATCAAGCATAACCCTAGTCAAAAGTTCTTCAAATATTTGAATTGGAATTAGAGGTGCCAGCTTAATCACTGCTTGTGGCTTCCCTATTACCTAACATATGTGATATGTTCTATAGAATTTAACTACAATTCTATGCAATCCAGGTCAATAAAAAATGTTTTTTGTATTTTGACTTGTGTCTTTCTAATTCCTAAATGTCCTCCCAATGGTGTTCATGAGCTATTCTCAGGATCTCATTTCTATATACTAATGATATAGCAATCTGATATTTTCATCTGCTGAAACTTGATACAGCCGCCACTTTCTCATTAATACATTACCCTTAAGATAATAACATTCTGGAATACATTCTGCCTGTTTCTGAGTAAGCTGTCTGATATAACTATCTAATTTGTGGATCCTTTTTCTGTAACACTTTAAATTCTTCCAAAAGAATTATTTCTCTATGCACTGCATATGTTGTTGTTATCTTTAATGCCCATGTCCACTGGTCAAAATTACTTTGTTTTACTCTCTTCAATTCAGTATAAGTTTGCCCAGGATGTTTTCTCATATTCCTAAATTTCTGCTTGTATGCCTTTGGAATCAACTCATATGCACTCAAAATAGCTTTTTTAAAATCATATCATAGTCCACTGACATTTCTTTTGACAGCGAAGCATAAACCTCATGTGCTCTACCCACTAACCTAGGTTGTAACAACAATGTCCAGTTTTCTTGTGGCCATTTCATCAGTTTAACGATCTTCTCAAATGAAATAAAGAACACCTCCACATCACTTTCTTCAAACTTCAGAAGAGCTGGCACAAATGTAAACATCTCTCCCTTGGGTTTTAGGTTAACATATTTTTCATCATCAGAACTTTCCTCAGCACCTGATGTCTCTTTTTTAAAGTCCAGCATTTTAAGTCGGTACTCTTGGTCTCTTTCCTTCTCTGCCTCTTTCCTCCATTGCTAACTTTTCCCTCTGGAGATCAAGTTTTCACATTTCCATTTCTTTTTGAAATAATCTCTCTGTTTTTTCCTTTCTTTTTCTGCTGCCTCTAGTTCCAGTTTCTTTCATTTCCAAGTATTTTTCTTTTCCTTTTGTTTCCAGTTCAAATTTTCCCAGTTCCTTTGCTTGTTCAAATTCAAGCCTCTTCAGTTCTGACTGAAGCCTCACTACCTCCAGCTGTGACTCACTAGTGTTAGGTATCACTTCCAACTTTAAATGCTGTGCTATCACTTCAACTATGTCTACTTTCGTTGCCCCGACATGTAACCTCAACTGCAGCTTATCCACCAAATCTGTTGCCTTACCCTTAGGTACTTTTTGTGACCCAATCAGAGTTATATCTTCTACTTCCAAAAATGTTTTAGCCATGGATACAGCCATTTTTGCAGTCTCACCACTTTAAAAATACCTCACACCAGCTCCTGAATTCAAAGTGTTTCTCATACTTTAACATTAAGATTCACCAACTCCAAACCAATCAAGGAATTTTAAATATCCCACAAAGACCCCTCAATTTGTTATGATGCGGCAGATGATGTGTGCCAGGCAGATCAAATCCATGAGGGAAACTTGATCACACAGTCACAATGGCTTTGCAATTTATATTCATTTCAAAATATGTGCCCTGAATTCAATAGTAATAAGTCCACCCAGACTTCAGGGATTTTTTTTAGAAAACTAAATTAACCATTTATTAACGAAAGAAAAGATTTCAAGCACATACATAGGTCTACAAATTTCTACTATAATAACCCCTAAAACCCTAATTAATCCAACTTCTGGTTACACCCCCATTAGGGCAACAGTAGAAAAAATAGATTTTAAACAGATCCAGGCAAGCCTGGACAGTATAATTCAAAGCAGCTTTTCCCAACTTTGGTTTCCGTAGACAGCAACTTAATAAACAAATACTGGAGGCTTCTCACACTTTTGTTAGATCTTGCAAAGCCTTCCTCTCTGACACATAGCCCCTTCTCCTTTATACATGTTTCTCCATTCTAATGCAAATTCCATTGTTCCCATATGTCTTTGGAACTTTACCTTTCTCATAATATAAATCATTTCATGGTGCTAATACTATCAGTAACCTTTGGAAAAATAAACTCACTGCTTAGTCTAGCTTATCTGGTTCAGTGTAACCTCCTACCATCTCATTGAAATTCAAACTACCCGATTTATCTAAAAATGCTAATTCTCCTCATCTCACATTCTAAAACTTCAGTCATGATTACATATTTAGCATTTCAAACCTAGCTTCTTTTGATGAGTCAAAGCCTCCAGACCAACTGTCTCCAATTCAATTAAACCTGTCCTACACACATGCACAAACACACACACACTCACACACATACACACACACAGAAACTATCCAAACCCCACTATTAACCTACTTTTACAATAAATCACAATAATTTTATAAGAATTATTATACTTTCATGACAATGAGCAAATCAAATGGACAAAGTGAAGGACGAAGAGTATTCTGAAGAAAAGCATGATGATTGTCCTTCTAACACTGTAGAATTTTTTTTTTTGTAGGTAGTGTTTCAGCTTGCACACTGTCTTCGGCCGTGGGTTTTGTCCTCTGTGGGCCTGAACATCATCAGAATGTATGCTGTTTTCAAAAAGTAAAGCAAGGTTCAGGATTTCCTCCTGTGACTAATCATCGATATCAATGTGTAGCGCTTAAAGGTACAACCTTTAGGGGTCACGTGATTGTTCTGACAAATGAGCTCTAAGAGTAGGTAATCTTATGGGCAGTGCTTTCTAGTTATTGACCTGGTTCAAGCATATAGCTTCTAAAAGAGCCCTATAATAAAGTTATATGTTTCAAGTACGAAACCTGTCCAGTATATCAAGTTCATTACATTTGGTGATGAGAATAAAATAGCTCCAACGCTGCACCTCGCCCTGTGAATGCGAGTACATCAATTCTTAAGGAAAGAAAGAAAAATATACTCACCAGTCATGCCACTCTTCAGCAAAATTGACCCTTATGATTCGTCCATGGAAGACTGGAACCAGTATGTGGAGCACCTAGGTTTTTATTTTGTGGTGAATGAAATAAACAGGGAGGAGAAGCAGAAAGTAATTTTTTTACGTGGCTGTGGTAGCAAGACATATAATCTCATCTGCAGTCTGACGGCCCCGAATGTGCCCAATTTTAAATCTTTAAACGAATTGATAGATCTCGTGAAGACACATTTTCAGCTGAAGTCATTGGTAATAATGCAAAGATTTAAGTTTAACTCCAGAGTAAGGGGCGCGGGAAAGTCCACCGCAACCTTCTTCCAACAACCAGCTATTCCACCTGCAATTGGTGTTGAGCCTTCAATCCCTGATGTGACAGATCGACCTGGAATAGACCTACCTGATGACTTCAGAATTACCTAATCCTAAACTGCCACTTTCTAAGGATGATCCTGATGCTGCAGTTCCTGAACATGTCAATCCAGTGGGATAATCTCAAGTGGTGGAGTTAAGCCACTCTAACCAAATTAGAAAACCACCTCAGAGACTTAATGTTTAATCACGTGACCTGTGTACATATGTATATGTTGTGGACTAAAATATCTTTTGTAAATAGGAAATGTAAACAAAAAGGGGGGAGGAAATGTGGTGATTGAAGGGAAAGTAAAGTCCCGTCATGTGTGACTACCTTGTTTGCGAATTCACTTACCTGTGCTTTTTATTTTGTAGACAGCATTGCCATCGCGTGGGCAATGCTTGCTTATCTGGGGTTTCTTCTTTCTTTCTCTTCTTTTCCCAGGGAGACGGTAGCTATGACGGAGCATCCAGAGCTACAATAATGGCTTTATTTGATTTTAAATCTTCACTAGCATCTAATCTAATGCTATGCCTATATGTTTTATAAACCTGTCCCCTAGTTTTCCCATCCCTATAATTCTTAACTAACCCTTTAGAAAGAATTCAAAGAATCCATGCACATTGCATGCTTTGGTAATCAATTACCAAGAGCAATGGCACCATGCTCAGAGCACACTCTCCCCCCACCCCTCACCGCCCCCCCGCCATCTGTCCAATATAGATACCGCACCACAGTTTTGCTGGAGAGTCCAGTACTGCTCTCACATGGTTGGAACATATTTAATTCAATCCCATTCAAAAGCATGTTTCCCCTTTGTGATTTTGCTGTTTGTGAGATATTGTGGAAATGTAACCCCCGCGAATAGTGGGACTTTACTATTTTACCTTTCCTACTACCTTTAGAGGTCATGTGATTGTTCTAATGAATGAGCCATAAGCTCAGGTAATCCTAGGGGCAGAGCTTTCTAGTCATTGACCCGGTTCAAGCATGTAGCTTCTAAAAGAGCTCTGTACTAAGTTATCTGTTTCAGGTAAGAAACCTGTCCAGTAACAAGTACTTTACACATTGGGTTAAGGAGGCAAATAAACTGAGGCAGTGAAGGTGTCAGCAAAAGAAAGACTTGCTCACTCTAGCGTCTTTCATGGCCTCAGGATGCCCCAAAATGCTTTTACAACCAATGAAGTATTTTTTAAGCGTAGTGATTGTTGTAATGTAGGAATTATGACAACCAATTTGTAAACAAATCCCAAAAACAGCAATGCAATAATGACTATAACACAATGGCATCTAGGTTATCATTCTATTCCACTCTTTCCCGAAAGAGCAAATTAACTTCTGGAATGTTATCTTGTGGCTGGTCACATTCATCCTTGGTGCACCTGTCTCCCGCTTCAGCAAGCCTCACCTCGAAGAGAAATGAAGGATCTATGATGTCTTCCAGTGGCTGTCAGGATGGAGTTTTTTCTATGATGACTGATTCACAGAATTCTGAGTCAACTTGAGTTTCTTGGAGGGTCCTTCAGCAGACTTCTTCTTCTGTCTGGTAAATACAGATTTCCTGGAATGGAAGGCCAGTCTAAAATGGTCTAACTTGCAACACCCATGGTACTGCACAATTCCAGTGCGGCATTCTTTCCGACTGGGGGAAACAGCCACTGCGCCGACACTGGCAAATGGTGAATGGCGCCTTTTCAGGATGTTTCTCTGGTTGTTCAGTTCTACATTCCAAATTGAATGACTTCATCAGGCTGTTCTTGGGAAAATTCACTCACATCTCTGACAAAAGCTTTTTTCTGCCTTCACTCTTTGGCCTGTATGGCCAATTGTACAGCTTTGCTTAAATTTAAATCTTCTTTAGATTGTAAGAAGTCAAAGAGATTCTCATCTAAAACGCCAACGACTATTCTATCCCTGATCAGAATGCCTTTTGGTGTTCCATACTCATAGTTTTCAGTTAGGCAGTAAAATACATTGCTGAATGAGTTAATCCATTCACCCTGTTTTTGACTGCACCGATTAAATTTGGCACTCTCTATGACAATATTTTTACAAAGGCTGAAGTATGAGTCAAGAGCTCTGATGATTTCCTTGTAGGAGACTGTCCCTTCCTTCACCCCCTATCTGGCCAACATGTCATCTGCTATGTTCCCTACAGCATATAACATAGTGCTAACTTGACTATTGTTTTCTTTACTCGCAAGGCCTGAGCATTGTGGTGCTGGGAAAAACATCTTTGCCCATTTTTCCATTGCTCAGCCTATCTGGGGCTCTCTATATTTTGGAATGATTCTGGTGGGGACAAAATGGTAGCCATTTCTCCCATTTCTGAAAAGCCTGGTTCAAGATCGGCTTTTTCTATGCTATTTGTCTTTTCCAGTCGCTGGGCTGCTGTTATTAGTAGGCTGTCTCCTGTATGATTACTGCATTTAAAGTCCTGCACCCACTGCTCTGCACAGTTGCTGGGTTTAAATTGAGGTTTTCCTACTGTTTTCTACTGTTTCTCTGTGGGTATTGTCACTGCTGCTGCCATCTGTTATTGTGGTTTATCTCAGGATTTATTGGCTTCTTACTGTAGAAGAGACCTTGCTGGAGGCAATGACCTTTTGTTCAAAAACATTAATTTACATGCAAACTACTTACAAAGGTTAAATAAGACCAAGACTTAGCTGCAGCTACTCTCTGAGAAGCATCACACATCTCTCTCTCTCAGTGAGTGACGTCACTGTGACATAACTCCTTATGCACGTGCTTAGTAACTATTATTACTACCCCTTATTCTACACTCTGCTGCCCTGACACATGCAGACATGAATGGTGGTGGACAATTAAAGAACTAACAGGAGGACAAAGCTCCACAAATATCCCCATCCTCAATGATGAGGAGGCCCAGCACGTCATCAGTATAAAAGACAATGTTCTCACCCTAACATTATCATCAAGCCAGGGCTCAATGAGGAGTTCAGGAAGGTATGCCAGGAGCAGCAGCAAGCACACCTAAAATGATGTGTCAAGCTGGTGAAGCTACAACACAGGCCTTATATGTATTCCAAACAGTGGAAGCAGATCTGAGCTCTGCAGTCCTGCCATTTCCAGTTATGAATGGAGGTGGACAATTAATCAACTCACTGGAGGAGGAAGCTCCACAAACATCCCAATCCTCAATGATGAGAGACCCCAGCACATCAGTACAAAAGATAAGGTTGAAGCATTTGCAACAATCTTCAGCTGGAAATGCTGAGTTGTTGATCCATCTCGGCCTTCTCTTAAGGTCCCCAACATCAGACATCAGTCTTCAGCCAATTCAATTCACACTGCGTAATATCAAGAAATGGCTGAAAGCACTGGATACTGCAAAGGCTAAGGGCCCTGACAATATTCTGGCAGTAGCACTGAAGACATGTGCTCCAGAACTAGTTGCATCACTAGCCAAGCTGTTCCAGTACAGCTACAACAGTGGCATCTGTCCAAGAATGTGGAATATCACCCAGATATGGCCAATCCACAAAAAACAGTACAAATCCAACCTGGTCAATTACCACCCTATCAGTCTATTCTCGATCATCAGCAAAGTGATGGAAGGTACTGTCGACAATGTTATCAAGCAGCACATATACAGCTGCTAGCTAATGCTTAGTTTGAGTTCTGTCAGGGACACTCAGCTCCTGACCTCATTACAGCCTCAGTCCTTCACTGTCACTGGGTCAAAATCCTGGGACACCTTTCCTAACAGCACTGTGGGTGTAGCTAAACCACAGGCGCTGCTGTGGTTCAAGAAGGCAGCTCTCCGCTACTTTCTCAAGGGCAATTAGGGATGGGAAATAAATGTTGGCCGAGCCCACAAAACCCACACCCCTTGAAAAAATAACAAAACACCTTGCGGGCTGAGTTTTATACTCGGGTTGGGGTGCCCAACATTTGGCATAAAAGTCAGGGGTGAGCTTACCCCCCCACCCCCCCACCCCAACTTGGCAGGATCATCCCGCAGCCATTTCATGGTCACTGGCCTTAATTGGCTTGAGGCAGATATTCCACTCCCATCGGGGAGGAATTCCTGCCTTTGAGTGCTGCCAGCCAATGGATGGCCAGCAACTCTCTTATCCCAGCAGCACCACCAGATGTGGTCGCCACTGATGGGACTGCAACAATCCTCAAGGAGGCATGCTGTGATGGAGCCCTGAACAGAAGTGAGTCCGGGGTCTTGTTGGGCCCAGGCTTTCATGCCCTGCCGAGGAATTTGGGGACCAGGGTGGACAGGGTAGGGAGCAGGGGAAATATGATGGGTGGGAATAACTTGTGGAGCATGCCCTAATTGTCACGCAGGCGGCACCCCTATACTGGGCTGCCAGTTGGCCAGTGTTCCCCGGCAGACTGGATACTTGGTGCCAACCTGCCCCGCCGGGGATAAAATCCCAGCTGCAGCGGGGGGAGGCCCATAATTAGACTCTAAAGGCCTCAATAGGCCCACAGGTGAGCACCATCGCCTACCTTGCCCACCGCTGGTGAAATTGTAGCAGGGGTGGGAAGGGGTGATGAGGCAGTGTATTTGCTCCCCCTTTTTAAAGCTGACACTTAAGAATCAGCTGTATACAGCAGAGCTGAAGTCCTGAGCACTGTAGCAGGCCATACTGCCCAGAGGTGAATATTCAGTGAGCTCTGTAAAAGAGCACCAAGTATCTCAATGCCAGGTATTTTGAAGGAAGAGCAACAGAAAATGCATTAAACTATTTCCTGCAAAGCTCAAGGCCACAGAAGGTGGACTTCCAGGGCTCACTAATATATAGGTTATCTCTTCTTCAGTTCTCTGCTGAAAGACAGGTTCTTTGCAATTACTCACTGAACTGTGGGTGGAATCATTCCAGATTTGCAAAAAGGGAGGTATAGGGCGGGGAAAAGGATGTTTTACAAAAGAGGACAGCCACCCAGTGCAGAAAGTGTATGAATGCTCTCATCCGCTCTGCCTGGGCGAGTTACTCTTCTCATCATTCTCAACTCACGCACTCACAATCCCATCACACATCTACAAGGGATCTCATACCTCAAGGGACAACACCACTAACTCTCACACAATCCCTCACATCTCTATCAGGCTCACATCCTCTGGAGCTCACAGTCTCTCCATCTGCTTTCATGCAGGAGAAGCTGGCTCACATCAGCAGGAAGAGGTCCCAGACCAGGCGTGGAGTGGTCCACATTAGACCCCTCACTCACTTGGATAAACATGCCATTGTGCTGACTAGTGAGGGTGCGGACCGTGCCTGCAGCAATGGTGAGGTTAGCAGCGAACACCCATGTGAGGATCATACACCACCTCATCCCTCTCTCAATGCAACTGTGAGTGCTGTCTCTCTCCTGCTTTTGACTCTGCTGCCATGCACTAATTATCTCTACTTTGCTTCACAGGGAGCTCTGCCAAGTGACTGACACCCTCAGTCAGCCAGTCCCTCAGCTCCACCCACGTCTTCACATCCAGCCAAGAGGACACCCCCTCCATTGAAGAGCTGGAAATAAGCAGTCTAGAAGACACGTCACAGCGCTTACCCACACCCTCCACCAGCGCTGAGACACAGACACCTCAGTGAGACATAGGCCTAGAGCAGGCTCAGATTCACAATCTGGTGTTACCACACGGACACGTGTCTACAGCAGGAGGAGGCAGGTTCAGCCAAGCTCCCTGACACCCAGAGGACTGCTGGGTAGAGGCATTAGTGAGGTCCGAGTCAGATGACAGGCCTCCAACACACCGTGGAAAGTCAACAGAAGGCAGGGTAACATCTTTTAGAGCTGTTGGAAGACCCAAACAGAGTGGCACGCGAGTCGGAGGAATGCATCCGCCTGCTGATGAAGTGAGGCCCACATGTGCATGTATGGATGGCTCCATGGGGAGGATGGTGGATGTCGTGGAGACCCTGGTCCAGCAGAACACGGAGATGCGCACAGACTTGCACTCCATTGCGATAGCCTTGGGTGAATTCCTGCAGTCACAACGCAAGAGGGAAACAGGGCACCTGGACGTCCCTCCTGGTGCTCCTTCCCCACAAGGGGTCAGGCTGGAGCCCTCAGCTCCAAAAGGCAGGAGGAGTGGCAGCTGGACACCCAGGGTCATCCTCTCAACAATCTCAGAGTCCACTCCCTCTGAACCCCCTTTGCCTGTGACCCCCTCAACCTCATCCTCTGTCACCACAGAGGGAACAGCCGGCCCACAGGAAGACAGGCAAAGCAAGCCAGGGCCCGAAAGTTCTCAGCTCTCCAGAGGACCCACGCCAAAGTCATCAGAAGAAACAGGACCAACCATTGCACAGGATGCCTCTACCGCTGCTGCAGATGTTAGGACAGCGCCTATAAGAAGTGGGAGCCTAGGAGAGTTAAGAATTTCTGAACACAAGTGGTTTTATGGATGATTTTGATTCTTTATAAATTGAAAATATGTTTACTTCCACAGAATAATGTGTAATGCTGTCTTTCAGCTTCATTTACAGGCTTTGAGAATCTTCCCACTGCATCACCCCCCTGCCCCCCAACACCACCACCCCCACCCCCCACCCTCCCAACTAGCTGCACGCAGCCGGACCATGAGTGACTCTGGAGGAAGAAATGTGTGTTGAAGCCTCGTGCAAGCATTCTCCCACGCACAAGGGTCCTTCCTCCATCACACTCATCTCACCGTCCCGAGTATTTTCAATGCTGCCTGCTGGGATTCACTTTCAGTTGCCCATCTGTGCCGACATGCATCTCCACCCACCCACTAATCACACTCCCAAGCAGCCCATGAGCCCGTCCAGCATGAGATTCCATTCACTTTTGATTTCAGAAGTATGGTAGTTGTTAAGTATGATTTTAGCTCCCCAGTCCTTTTCCCTCCTCCCGTCACCCATGTCCTTTCGCCCAACACTGCTCACCACCACCCCCACCACCCCCCCGCTCCCCCCCCCCCCCCCCCCCCCCCCCCCCCCCCCACACCCCCCCCACCACGGGCGTCACCTTCCATTGACCTCCCCGAACTCCTTCTTCATTTCAATCCCTAGGAGGCAGTCTACAGACCCCTCCTTTGCACATTCACCTGTACATCCCCCCCTCACACCTCCCTCCCCTTGAACTCCCCCCCCAAAATCTCACAACCCCCCTACCACCCAGTACACCTTGCTGTCCAAGTCAAACCTAGACCTTCCTCTCCACCCCCTAAACAATCACCTGTCGCAGACCATGGCCAAGACACTGATGTCCCGAAGCAGACCCCAGACATCAATGGTAACCTTCCACCTTCCGTGAGCTGCTCCGTGGTGGAGCCATGTAGGTTACTCGGCACAGGATTCCTAGCCGCTAACCTGTTCTTGTAACCACCGTATTTATATGGCTAGTCCAGTTCGGTTTCTGGTCAATGGTAACCCCCAGGAAGTTGATAGTGAGGGATTGAGCGATGGTAATGCCATTGAATGTCAAGGGGAGATGGTTAGATTCTCTCTTGGTGGAGGTCACTGCCTGGCACTTGTGTGGTGTAAATGTTAGGGATGGTGTCCATGCTGTACCTATACTCAACAGGAAACAAAAGGGTTGGCACAAAAAATCCAATTTTGAGAATGTGTGAGTCTCATCTGTCGGGAACCATTAACAGAAAATCATGGACCTTTTCCTTCTGGCTCGGTGTAAAACCTCAGAAAAAACCTTTTCCATTATTCATCCCTAATGACATCTGTGGCTTAAAAAATAAGGTAACTTATACCAATTCACCAGTAAATGAAAATAGTAAATAGCAAATAGTGAATCAGCCGAACTCTTGAAGAAAGTTTGGGCAATGTTTACAGCATCCATGGGCTAGTTAGGTTTGCTAATGGGCACAACACTGAAATTAGGCAATGGGACACAGTTTTGTCTTCTGTTCTGGCACATTACCAATGTAATCAGCACCATATTTACCTCTCACATTTCCTGGGGGAAGGGGCAAAATTTAATGGTCTCTCCAGGGGCCATTTAATTGTTCCCATCACCTGCCCACATCTACCCTGATTAAGTCTGAGACAGGAAGACCTGAAGATGGCCTCACCCACTGCCAATTGAGGCCCTTAATTAGGCACTTAATGTCCACTTAAGGCCCTCATCCTGTCGCCATTGGTATTACCCCAGCAGCGGGCAAAGAGCTCACCATGTGGGAAGACCAAAGAGTAAACCCTATCGGGGTTGATTGCAGGCTTTCAGTGGGTGGGATCTCTGATTCAAAGGCACTCAGTGCCTGATCAAGGGACCCGACATCAGAATGGTGGTGCCCACTGACAGCTACCTCCTGGGCCTAGCTCCCGGTGCCTTACCCCCTCCCCTGCTACTTCCACCCTACAACCCCCACTCTGTGACGCAGCTGCTTGGGTCTATTGGCGATCTTGAGTCTCAGTTGGGTGTAGTACTGGCAGCAGGCCATGCCTTCCCATGGTGCTGCTGGGCAATGAAGAGCTGCTGGCCTTTGATTTGCTGGCAGCTCTGGTTGATGGGACTTTCACCCCCAGGGGTCCTTCATTCCGAGAAAGGCCTGCCACTGCTCAGTTAAGTGTCTGAGTTGCAATTAATTCGGCGAGCCTTCTCAAAAAAATGTGACACGGGCTTCTCGCCTTCAGCCAGCAGGCGAGATCTCATTACCTCTATTAAATACTGTCCAAGGTGTGAGAACTGAGTGGTGCTCTCTCCCCTTAGTTGAGAAACAACACACAGCATAGGAAGGCATAAAAACAGAACTGAGTATTTTTATATAAGGGAATATTGCACACAAGATTGTTGGTTTAGGTTGTTAGGCATGATCATAAAAATTGAAGTACACAAAGCTGCAAGTTACCTGCAGAATTAAAAAAGGCAATTCAGTGAAGAAATCTCCACTTGTTTTTGTGTGAATGTGAGTGCAGATAACAATTACAACAGGCATTTATCCTGTTGAGAGAGCAGTGTCTGGAGATAGAGGTAATAAATAGTTATGCATGCACAATCTCAGTGGTTGGGTTGTAACAGTACTGCAGATCACAAAAACCTGCAGATTAAACTGAAAACAGCAGAGTGCTTTCAAAGCAAAGAAAGCAATCAGATGCTATCAAGCTCAGATAGCTCACTGCTGACCTGACTGCTGGAGGGAGTCCTCTTTTTAAAGGATTGAAATTCACAGGCGAAGCTAGCAACGGTTGATTACGCTGCTGGTTTTTCCTTCCTTGTAGATATATATCTTGCACAATCTCCATTGACTTATCTCTGTAATAACCCTTCCTGATTAAATTTCAGTTTGAATAGCCACAAGGAGAAGCATTATTCTTCATGTTGCTGTATTGTTGCTAATGTAATGGTGTTAGTCTCAGCACAGTGCTCGATGCTGACCAGGAGTAACTTTGGTCTTAAAGGAGCATGTTTTATTTATTTACAAGTGAGCCATTGCCCCTTCCCATAATGCAATGTCCCTTCCTATAGGACAATGTCCCTTCCCGTAGGACAATGTCCCTTCCCATGGGGCAATGTCCCTTCCCGTAGGGCAATGTCCCTTCTTAATGGGCAATGTCCCTTCACGTAGGACAATGTCCCTTCCCATGGGACAATGTTCCTTCCCATAGGACAATGTTCCTTCCCATTGGGCAATACACTTTCTCACAGCATAATGCTCCATCTTAACCACTGCCACAACCCATGTTCCACAATTGAAGGAAAAACCAGTCAAACTTGGAAATGAATGGTACGACTAAAGCTTATCCGAAGTAGTTTTGTATACCTTAAAATGGAACCCAGTTTTACTGGTGCCAGTATTACTGATTTTTTAACTGTGATTTGACAAATTTGAACTTCTTTTCCCTTCTGCCAATATTGGGTGGGTGGATTTCGACCACTATGTGTCATTAAGGCAATGTAAAATGGTTCTAGGTCAGTGTTTTACCTAGTTCTTCAGGTAGCTGAAATAAATCAGGTAAATGTTTTGATTGACATTTTTTTTACCTTAATTATGTGTATGTGTGTGTTTGGGGAAAGGAGGATGGGACTGCAGGCAGACTATCAGGTGGTTCATAACTGGTTAGGGTACTACAAGGACTAAGACATGGCTGATGGACACTAGGGAGGTCTTGACTTTGGTAAATCAAGTAAAATGTTTGAGAATAGGACCACTGAGCCAGTAAACATACCTTGGGTTTTAATTTCTGTTGTCTGCAATGGACGTGAAAATTGGAAGAAATGAATAACGGATGGCTGATCCAATATCATCTGTTATACATTATCACCCAAAGTTTAACTGACCCCCAGTGCTCCTGACTGCCCAGCATTTGCTGCTTCAAAGCTCGCGAGCTGCAGGGAGAAGGTGAAGAGAGATCTGATGCCAGAATATTACGCAAACTGATGGGGTCATTTCTGGAAGCACAAAACATTTGAGTTTGTCTCAGAACCACAGTTCCCATGCATTGACTGTTCAGCAACACTGGCATTGACACTGTGCGGGAACCAGTATTGTGAAAGACAATGGGGTAAATTTGTGCTATTGGCAAATGACAGGCAAAGCCTGGTGGTAGGCCACCCATTCTAGCAGCCAATGCCCCCTTGATCATGAGGCTGTGCCCTCAGCTGAATTCACCAGATAAAATGAAAGGCACAAAACAAGCACCTGACAAATATTGAAGACTGGGCAAGAGCTGCTGCCCACAAGGTAATATTCAAGAAGGGGAAGGGAGTGGATTGGGTTGTAGTGGATGGGGTGGGTCCCAATTGAGATCTAACAAACCTGTTTGCTAAGGGTTTCATTGCCCTCCTGCTTTTCCTATGTTAAATGACAGTTGTTTTTAAAGACTAGATGGTGGGAGGGGAGGGAGTGTGGGAGGTGCTGGGGGTGGGGTGGTTGGACGTTGTCAGTAATTTTTCCCCATGTCACTGGCAATACCACTCTGAAGCATGTACCTGGTGAGACACCATTAAGTATTGCTTCTCTCTTCCAGTAAGAAGCAAACATTTTTTGGTGCTACATATCCCGCAGCAGTGCAAATTCATGCTACCCCTCCGGGATCTTACAGTAACATTTCAACTCTCTTGGTCACTGCCAATGCTCTTAATAAAAGCCATATTACATTATTTTGGTCAGGTTTTATTGACAATTATACTCACACAATTAATGTGAAGGGAGCCCAGTAAAATAAAAAAGAATTCTGCAATTCACAAAAGAAAGTAATTTAGTGTTGAGGAAAAGGCAGTGAATACTACATGTTAAGTTCCCCTGGCTGCTAGATACGCAAGAGAGAAGGGGATTAAAAACCTCTTTAAAAACCGATAACACTTCACTGCACTGTACATTAATTTAAAATGTCAGCAGAGCCTTGCTTGTTGCTGTGAGAGCTTCTGTTGCTTATTTCTGTTCGTGCAATAACTTGTCAAGTAACACAACAGAGAAACCCTATCGACTGGTGAAGTGCATGTCCATGTAGGCTGGGTGTGCTGGTGGCATAACATCACTTTGCCTTTTTATCCATTATTTACACATCATTGTTTGTGATATTTTTATTGCCCAGGATACATGGAACTGAATAACTCCAGGGAAAATGAAAAAATAATCATCATCATTTTAATGACCTACACTGAATAATGTGTGATTAAAGAGACCAGTGCCTCAACAGCAATTCTTCTCAGCACATCCTTTTATCAGAGTAATCATCATAAAACATCTGTCATTTTTTTTTAGTTATCATTTCAGGCTGATTTCATCAAACACATGTTTGCAGGAAGAGATGTGTTGTGATGCTGATTCCCTGACCTACTGCAGCACATTTTGACTTTGTGAGCTAGCATAAGACTTGCGGTAGCCAATCAGCAGCCATTTTACTGCTTTCCCAATTTTTTTAACCTATTGAAGCCATTGGGAATAAAAGTCGGGATGGAAGTGAATCAGGCTGATGATTCACTATCTGCCCTCCTGTCCATTGTGGCACACCATCAAAACGGCCATGAAGCTGTGACGCTACATGCCCATAGTGCTACCAATTGTGATCTATGCCAGTGTGACATGGAAGAGAACAATGAAGATGCCACATTAAGTTGGACGTCGTTCACCAACATTGCCTATGTATGATTCTGGGCATCACATGGAGAGACAGCAAGTGCTATAGGGAACTGATCAGATACGCCTGCAGGAAATCCTGAGGGAGAGGCGACTGAGACGAGCAAGACACATATTTCGCCTCCTGGGCATTTGCCCCACCAGAGTGACCGTAGTATAGACACCATTATGCATGGAAAAAAAAAGACGAGGCTGGCCAAAGAAGACCTGATGACGTGCAGTTAAGGAGAACCTTCATGAGCAGGACACCACCTGGGCTGAAGTGAAAGAAATTGCAATGGACTGGGGATAGAGTCTTGCTCTGTCTTGACTGGTGGCAGAGTTTTGCTGCTCATTATCATGCAAGGGACCTGAGGAACTAAGCCTAAGTTCATTGTTACTTCTCACTTGGAGGATGGAATTGATGGATTTATTTTGATTTTTAGTGAAGTACTGAATTATAAAGGCCTTTAAAGTAAATTAATCTGGAGAAATGAAGAGTAGATCTTTCTTATTCATGTTCCCAGCATATGAATTCACACTATGGGAGTTTATCTCAGAAATGTAGGATAAAATTTTACCAAGGACTTTGAGAGCCTGACATTGAACCTAAAGTGGGTTCTGAGGCCCACACTTGCCAGCAGCGAGACCAGCTCTGCAAATTTACTGAAGGAGGCCCCTAATTAGCTGCCTGCGGGCTTGCTGTCTAATTAAGGAGAGTGTGCGGGCTCCTGATACTGATCCATTCAGAGGGCTGGCAGCTCGAGGGCCATAGCAGACCCATCAGGAGAGGTAGGCAGTACTGACTTACCAATCTTCTCAGATGGTGAAAGTGCCTCAAAATGGAGGGGAAACCTCTCTAGGGGTTTCATTGGAGCCAAGGGTGCTGCCTTTCATGCCCACAGCACCATCTTTGGAGGGTGAAGTCTTCAGATCTGATGGCCCCCTCTCCCTCGTAAGTACCAGACCACCCCTCCCCGACCACCGCCCGGCCGACGCAGGGCAGCCGCCTTCAAGAAATTGGCAGCCTCCCCTCGTGGTGGGGTATCGCCCAGCT
Organism: Carcharodon carcharias; assembly: GCF_017639515.1. NCBI lineage: Eukaryota > Metazoa > Chordata > Chondrichthyes > Lamniformes > Lamnidae > Carcharodon > Carcharodon carcharias. The sequence goes on from NC_054473.1 coordinate 69,967,427, forward strand.
AACGACAAAATCTGGTGGCACTGTGCCTCTGCCATTTTTGGAGTTTCTGCCATGCCTGGTAAGACAAATGTGGCTGGAGGCAGAGTCTGAAGTGGTGATTCTCTACACTGGGAGCAGAACTTTTTGTGCTCGTTGGCGATGGGCGTGTTTGGCAGTGTGAGTGGACAATGTGGCCAGAAGGCCAAAAATCGGTTTCCCGTCATCATGAAACCAGTTTGCAATTGTCCGCTCTGCCTGTCAATGACGGGCTGCGTTTCCCACCATCCAACGTTGGGAACTTCATTGTAATATATCTACATATCATAAGCCCAGCTCATCGGAATCATCCCCCACACTGGATCATCCAAGCATGTTGGCATGATTGCACAACTGTGCATAAGCAACTTGGAGAGCTGCACTTCACTCGGAACTTTGAGAATTGTTTGTCTCCCTTGCTTCAGGCAGCACTTGCGGTCATCAGCACCAGGCCTTGCAGGCAGCACCTCTTCACTTTTAGGGGGGCTCACAGTCAAGTCCCTACCTACCAGACCAGCCATAAGGTGGGGGCTTTTCAATGGCTGCAGGGCTAGGGCTTTGCTTGGGGAAGGGGGAGAAGTGGCCACAGGCAAGAGAAGAGGCTGCAGGTTGAGGGCTGTACTGAGGAAGGGTGTGTGTGGGCACACATGTTGAACTGTGCAAGTGGCCTTAAGATTGTGATGGCTGAGGAGGCAGTCTCCAGAGGAGATGAGGCCAATTGGAGATGTGAGGGTGTGTGTGAGAATAGGTGGTGATGTCCCTTGAGCTGACAGTGAGTGAGATGCCAGTGAATGTGTGATGGGCTTGTGAGTGTATGAGTTTAGAGTGATGAGATGGTTGCCTGACCCTGGCCGTACGGACAAGATCATTCATTCTCTTTCTGCATTGGATGGCCAACTCCTTATGTGCGGCATTGGCACTGAGCACCATTGCCATTGTCTCCCAAGCCAGAGTGATGAGGTTTTTTTTCCGTTGAGACTATCAAAAATTGCCATTGCTGGCTATATTTCAAGCGGGGTATTGGGAAAGTTTTCAATAAGCAATAATCACGCCTTGGATAAACCTCATTGGCTATGATACTGTCGCTGCTGGACCTCCTGCGACCAGAGCAGGGATAGAGGACATTACAGCAGGCCTCCATGGCATCCAAAAGGTGTTTCAGGGACATGTCACTGAACCAAGGAGCTGCAGCCTACTTGCCTTTTGGGGCCATTTCTGTGCAGTAGTCCTGGGCTGGAAGCATTGAGAGGTGTACACACGGCTGCACTTTAAGTATGCCACCCGGCGTGAGGAAGCAGTGAGCTGACAGTGTGGTGGGAAAATGAGAGCCTGCCCGCCATCGAAGCGGTGTGTTTCCCAGGAATGCGTGAATAATGAGGCAGGATTGAGGACAATGTGGTGTGAAAGGCCACCATTGCAGGTGGCGGGTAAAACATTCTTTTTCCTGCCTGCTTTCACACTTAGTGAAAATCTGGGACAATTCCACCCTGGGAATCCTCACTGCAGCTCCTTCGTCTGGATCTGGCCTTGAGGATGATTTTCTGAGTGAGTTGAGGCACCCTGGTCTTGAAAGGCTGAAAGTGAACCCCACCAGGGAGGAGGAATCCAGGTCAGGGAAGTCGGCTGGATCACTCTCTGAAGAGATAGAGTGGACATGGCTTTGGACAAATCCCCTTCCCACCTTCCCGAGTGACAGATAGATTTTTCAGTTGTAGGGAACAGGTAAAGGTTGAAGCTGCCCCAAAGGAAATGGAGTGTCCTCCAACTTAACCCTAAAAATTTAACAGGTTGCATTCTGGAGGGCACAGGCAGGCATCGCTGCCCAGATTACACCCAAGGGATTTTTGGACCAAGGCATTAAAAAGATAAAAGTATGAAGAAATTGCATGTCAAAAATTGCAAGCAGATGCCAGATCTTTCTGGGGCCATGTCCATTACTGTGTCTAGTAAGGTTTTTCTTGAAATCATATCTAAGAGTGACTGTGGATGATGGCAGGTTGGAGTACTGTAATAATAAGCCTGTAGATGGAAGTGACTAGCAAAGTTTAGGGTAACAATTTTGTAAAATTCTATCCATTGCTCTTTTATCAGCCTTGAGGAGAATTGCCAGAATTCAAATAACAGGTTGGACATTTTTCACACAAAATATCTCCTTGCACCCACATATAACTGATTGAGAAATGGCAGCAGCTGACCATCAAACTCATGATACTGTTAAAGATGTAGGACTCCCAAATGAGAAAGGTTGTTAATTTAGATTCTAACTTAGTGTGAACAGTTACACCAGTTTGATCAAATATTAAAAAGTGCATTCAATGAGGTGTGGCATGATGGCCCAGTGGTTAGTGCTGCTGCCTCATAGCTCCAGGGACCTGGGTTCAATTCTGACCACACCTTGTCTGTGTGAAGTTTACACATTCTCCCTGTGTCTGTGTGGGTTTCCTCCCACTGTCTAATGATGTACTGGTTAGGTGGATTGGCTACAGTACATTGTCTGTTGAGTGTGTGCCCTGTGATGGACTGGTTCCCTATCCTGGATGTACCCTGCCTAGTGCTTGTTGGGCTAGGCTTTGCTTTCCTGTGACCCTGAATTGGATGAAGCAGTTCTGGAAAAGTGAGTGTTTAATGAGATATTAAGGGAAGTCTCTTCTTCTTATAATGGTAACATCGTCACCCATTAGTTCTTTGACAAGATAATCCTTGTGCTACTTCCTCATGATGTAATGCTTCCAAGAGTTTCCTCAGGTAGAAGTGTTCTGGATGGCTGCAATATGCCAATGGCTGTCTCCAGAGATGGAAGTAGTCCACTACCCCCTCCACCTTCAGCATCAGGAGCACCTTTTGGCCTAAAGTTGTCCTTGTGAAAATTGGACAGTGTGTAAATTGGATAGGAGGAGATATTCCGATTCATGCCAACCACTGTCAGAGCTTGCACAACTGAATAAATGAATCTGGAGCTCATTAACGGTGTGGAGATTGAACTTGGGACTGGCAATTGTTTGAAATTCTATTCAACTCGGCTTATTGCAGGATTATAAGGATCTTCCTGATAGACAGTAGGGTCCGTATACTGATTAATTCAATCCATCCAAGAGTAGTGTGCTAATAGTTTGTTGAACAGAGTCACAAATGATCGCATCATCACTTTGGGAAATACAGCAGCGCATTGCATTAATAAATGATTTGTTCCAAACTGTTTCTGAGTGCTGGGCAAGTATTCCCTAGAGCAGCCCTGTGCTCAACCATATACTAAGTCAGTACTGCGTTAATGTGATGGAAATAGAAGGAACACTGCACTCATCAAAGGTTGTGCTTGGACTCTTTCTCAGCTGAAAATTCAGTCAGACTTTGATGGATTCCCTCGTGTAGCGTGCCCTTTTCCCGGTATACTGTCTATCAAGAAACAGTCGCTTCAAATAAAATCATCTGCTCTGTGTGTGCTTCTTTTTCTGGTGGTTTTTGTTTCCCCTCAAGAACCCTTTAAAGGCTTCAAAAATGTATTAATCCATTTACCATAAGCAGATCATTTAACACTGTGCCTTTGCATCTATCACATGGATCTAGAATTGAAAATAAGCTTCAGAAAGATTAAATAAATTCACAATTATGTAAGAATATGTCTAATTTAACATAGTACAAACTGTTACCAAGGCCAATGCCTCCCATTTAAGCTATTGATAATGTTGTCCTATCTCACAACGATCCTCTGAGTATGGTGTCCTGGACTAACAATCAGGGCTAGCCTTCTCTTGCTCTTGTCATGTACTAGAAAGTTCCTTTTACCATCCATTGAGCAAGGATTTGGAGAATGTCATTCTTCAGTTTGTTTACAGAATCTATTTTATGAAACAAGGAGAAAAGCTGCAAATTATGTAGGGATAATATTTAATATATTTACAATGCCTGTACTTCTGACCTCAACAATCAATTATGGTACCATTGCCCACAGCCTTTACAAAGGCTAGTCAAAATGTCCAATGAGGAACTCCTGAATTTCAGGGGTTTTTTTTGTATCTTCACATACACCTTTTTAAAAACCTTTGGAGAATAAGTGAGAAAGCGCTGGAATTGGTCGCAAGCTGATTATCAACTAGCCGAACCACATCATCAATGCTCCCTCTAGGCCCAACAAGTCCTGGAGTCAGACTTGAACCTGGAGCTTCTGGCTCAGAGGAAGGGGCTCTACCTATTGAGTCACAAGACCACCTAATTGCTGAGTTAACTGGAAGGAAATAAAATGCCCAGTTCCTTAACAACTTTCTCTCACCATGCGCCCCAGAAATATGAAGCCGAATTGCACTGATGCCACAGGTGATAATGGAGTTAGACAAGAACGTTTGGTCATCACATCATCAGCCATCAAAAATACCTTCTATACAGTACCAGCTTCAATCTAATTCAGCTTAATGCATCAGAGACTTGGACAAACATTGACACAATGAAACAATAGTAGGTGCACCGTATCTGCTGCATTTAGTGGTGCAATCATATCAGATAGAGAACTACTCAATCCCTCCCAAGTGTCACAACGGCCAAAAAATGTTTAACACTGTTTGGGCATGTGAGCAGACGTAGCCAATCACATGACACCTCCTGGGTACTCAGAGCCTGTCGACTGAAGGCCATAAGACCACAAAACCATAAGACGTAGGAGCAGAAGTAGGCGATTTGGCTCATTGAGTCTGCTCCACCATTCAATGAGATCATGGCTGATCTGATAATCCTCAACTCCACTTACCTGTCTTTTCCCCATAATCCTTGGTCCCCTTACTGATTTAAAATCTGTCCATCTCAGCCTTGAATATGCTTAACAACCCAGCCTCTGCTGCCCCCTGCAGTAAAGAATTCCACAGATTCACTACCATCTGAGAGGAGAAATTCCTCCCCATCTCTTATTCTGAGATTATGTTCTCTAGCCCTAGGCTCTCCCACAAGGAGAAACAACCTCTCAGCATCTGCCCTGTCAATCCCTAAGAATATTATATGTTTCAATAATGTCACCTCCCATTCTTCTAAACTCCAATGAGTACAGGCTCAACCTACTCACCTCTCTTCATAGAAAATCCCTCTATACCTAGGATCAACTTAGTGAACCTTCTCTGGACTTCCTTCAATGCCAGTATATATTTCTTTACATTAGGGGACCAAAACTGTTCACAGTATTCTAGGTGTGATCTAACTAGTGCCTTGTATAGTTTTAGCAAGACTTCCCTATTATTATACTCCATTCCCTTTGAAATAAAGGCCAACATTCTATTTGCCTTCCCTATTATCTGCTGAACTTGTATGTTAGCTTTTTGTGATTCATGCACAAGGACTCCCAAATCCATCTGTGCTGCAGCTTTCTGCAGTCTTTCTCCATTTAAATAATATTCAGCTTCTCTATTCTTCCTGCCAAACTGCTTAACCTTACATTTTCCCACCTTATGTTCCATCATTTTCTTGCCCATACACCCAACCTGTCTATATCCACTGTAGCCTCTTTGTGTCATCCTCACCACTTGCCTTCCCACCTATTTTTGTGTCATCCGCAAATTTGGTTACAGTACATTCACTTCCCTCATCCAAGTCATTAATATATAATATAAATAACTATAGCCCCATCACCAATCCCTGTGGCATTCCACTAGTAACAGGTTGCCATCCTGAAAATACACCCCTTATCCCAACTCTTTGTCTTCTATTAGTTAGCCAATACTCTATTCATGCTAATATACTACCCCCAACACGATGGGCTCTTACTTTATTAAGTAGCCTTATGTGTGGTACCTTATTGAATGCCTTTTGAAAATCTAAATATATTAGATCTAGTGGTTCCCCTTTATCTATTCTGCTGGCTACCTTCTCAAAGAATTCTAATAAATTTATCAGGCATGATGTCTCCTTCATGAAGTCATGCTGACTCTGCCTGATTATATTACGCATTTCTAAATGGTCTGCTATTACATCCTTTATAATGGACTCCAGCATTTTCCCAATGACAGAGATAAGCTAACTGGCCTATATCTTCTGTTTTTTTGTCCCCTCCCTTTTTGAATAAGTGTGTTACAATGGCAGTTTTCCAATACTCAGGGACTTTTTCAGAATCTAAGCATTCTCGGAAGATTAGTACCAGTGCATCCATTATTTGTGTAGCTACTTCCTTTAATATCTTAGGATGCAACACATCAGGTTCAGAGGGCTTAGCGACCTTTAGCCCCATTAGTTTCCCTAATACTTTTTCTCTAGTGATAATTATTGTATTTATTTCCTCCCCCTTTTTGCCCTTGATTATTTAGTATTTTTGAAGCGCTATTAGTATATTTTACCGTGAGGACTGAAGCAAAGTATTTATTCAACTCCTGTGCCATTTCCTGGTTCCCCATTATTATTTCTCCAGCCTCATTCTTCAAGGGGCCAATGTTCACTTTGGCCTCTCTCTTCTTTTTTATATATTTAAAGAAGCTCTTACTGTCCATTTTTATATTACTTGCTAATTTACCCTCAAAGTTTATTTTCCCCCTCTTTCTTTTTTTTGGTCATCTTTTCTGGTTTTTAAAACTTTCCCAATCCTTTGGCTTACCACTAATATTTGCCACATTGTATGTTTTTTATTCTTTCAATTTCATACTATCCTTAACTTTCTTGGTTAACCATGATTAGTTTATCCCCTTCCTTGAATCCTTCTTCCTCACTGGAATATATATTTGTTGTGAGTCATGAACTATTTTTTTATTTCTGACATTGTTCATCAACCATCTTTTCTGCTAAATTCCTTTCCCAGTCCATCCCAGCCAACTTTGCCCTCATTCCTTTCTAATTACCTTCATTTAAGTTTAACACAGTTGTTTCTGGCCCAGATTCCTCACTCTCAAACTAAATGCTAAATTCTACCATGTTATGGTCACTGCTTCCCAGGGGATCTTTTACTCTGAGATCATTTATTAAACCTGCCTTATTACACATTACCAGATCCAAATAGCCTGATCCCTGGTTGGATTCACAACATATTGTTCGAGGAAACTGTCCAGAATACACTCTATGGGCAAACTTTTACGGCCCCGTTTTGGCGGGGACGGGGCTGTAACATGCAGCAAGATATTTTAAACCTCATTGGCTTTGGCGGGAATGTAAAATCCGCTGCCATAAAATTTCACCCTATGAATTCTTGCTTGTGGCTACCTCTGCCAATTTGATTTTCCCAATCTACATAAAGATTAGAGTCACCCATGATTAATGTACTGCCTTTTTTGCATGCCCTCATTATCTCCTGATTTATTCTCTGTTCTACTGTATAGCTTCTGTTAGGTGGCCTGTAGACTGCTCCCACCAATGTCTTCTTCCCCTTGTTATTTGTTACCTCCGTTCATATGGATTCTATGTCTTCCAATCCAAGATAAATTCTTGCTATGATGCTTATTCCATCTCGTACAAATAAAGCTACCCCACCATCCTTTCCTTCCTGCCTGGCCTTTGAAAAGTCACATACACCTGAATATTTAGTTCCCAGCTTTGATTTCCTTGTAACCATGTTTCCATAATGACTAAAAGATCATACCTATTAACCTCTATTTATGCCATTAATTCATTTATTGTGTTCCAAATACTACATGCATTTAAGTAAAGAGCCATTAATTTTGCCTTTTTATCATTTTTCCCCCTTTGACCCTATGTGCTGCTTTTTTTTTATGTTTGTATACTTTGTCCCTTCCTGTCACAGCCTGAGTATCATCATGCAAATAGCTGCCCTGCAAGGTAAGGCCTGAAACTTCCCCCTGGGAGATCAACTAAGAAGCACCAAGAGACGTTTGTGCATGATAGCTGATCTCAGTTACCTAGAATATAGATATTTTCTCAAAATGAAGAGCACTAGAATATCAATATCTCAACATGCTGCAATCAAAATCTTATTATGAAATGCTTTTCTATAGTTGAATCTCTTTGCATTCCTTCTTTCACAACTTCAGGATATCCTAAAGTGTTTTATAGCCAATAAGGTGCTTTTGAGATGTAGCCTATTGTACTGCAGTCATAGATCAAATTATAGCCTATTGTAACTAATAAATTATTGAAACTATCATGGATTGATTTCTGATTCATCTAATTACATCTTAAATTTGCAGTAAACTAAGCTCATATTACCTTCTCTGGTACATAAGAGGGGAAGAATTATAACCATTGTTGCTGAGGTAGTGAAAGAAATGCAGTTAGACATAGATTTATATAAAAAATTATATGCTTGCTGCATCTCTATGCATGTCAAAGTCCTACCGTGTTTCCATCTCGCTGACATATTGCTTTGTTGAGAGATGAGCTGAATATGAGGGGAAGCAGATATGAAATTGATACCATTGCAGATTCTAGTGTTCATCTTTATTCAGGCAACAAGAACTGGTAAACTGATGTCAACATTCCCCTCCTCCATGTCAGATTTTACATTTCTTTTAGGCCTCAGATGCTCTCAGGCTTTCTGTGTGTTTTTTTTCTGCAAATCTCAGCAAGGAGAATTCAGAGGCAGTATAGGCAAGCAAGGAGCTGTGCCACTGCCTCAGCCCACCCCTACTCGCCTCAATGATTGATACCACAAACATTAAAATATATTGCCTATATCCCAGCTACCACTGTTCTGGAAAACTAGAGGGTAAATTCTCTGTATTCTCTGGATCATTGCTGGAAAGGAGAATGGGTTGGAGCTCCGATGCTACAATGGTTTAAATCTATCCCTGACCCATGTTCGCATCAGATGAAGCTTATCAATAGAAATGTGGGAGCACTTCAGAATCAGAATCACAGAATCTTTACAGTGCAGAAGGAGGCCATTCAGCCCATTGAGTCTGCACTGGTTCGCTGAATGAGCTATCTACCTAATCCCACTCCCCTGCCTTATCCTTGTAACCTTACACATTATTTCTTTTAAAATAGCAATCCAATTCCCTTTTGAGTACCTTAATTGAACATGATTTTCACATAATGAATGTATGATGGCTTTCCTTAATTATCCAGCACCTGTATAAGTGGCTGCTGATTTTGTCAAGAATTATAATTTCCAGAAGTTTCCCTACTACTGAAGCCAAACTGACTGGTCTGTAATTGCCAGCATTATCCTTTGTACAAGGGTGTAATATTTGCAATTCTCCAGTCCTCTGGCACCACCCTTCTGTCTAAGGAATACTGAAAGATTATCAACAGTGCCTCTGAAATTTCCATTCTCATCTCTCTTAGTATCCTTGGATGCATCTCATCCGGTCCTGGTACTTTATCAATTTTAAGTAAAGATAGCCTAGTATCACCTCCTTCTCAATTGTAAATTCCTGGAGTATACCAGTGCACCCCTCTCTCACCTCGGCCTGGGTAGCATCCTCTTCCTTGTAAAGTACGTTTTTAATACCGTCACTACTTCTCCTACCTCCACATGTAAGCCTCTTTTTTTTATCCCTAATCGGCCCTACCCTTTCTTTTACCAATGTTTTATTATTTACATTCTTATAGAAGATCTAGGGATTCCTTTTTGTGTTAGCTGCTAGTTCCTTTTCATCTCTTTCCTGGCTTTTCTTATTAGTTTTTTTCACTTCCCTTTTGATCTCTCTAAATTTAGCCTGATTCTCCATTTTATTTTCTACCTGACATCTGTAATATGCCTACTTCTTCTTTTTCATCTTCACCTGTATTGCTCTCGTTATCGAGGGCGTTATAGATTTATTTGTCCTACCTTTCCCCTTCAAGGGAATATATCTTGACATTGCCTGCAATATTACCTCTTTAAAGGTACCCATTGTTCAGCCACATATTTTCCGTCAACACTTGATTCTAAGTCACTCAACTCAGATGCATTCTTATCCCATCGAAATTGGCTTTCCCCAAATTAATTATCCCTGCTCTGGGTTGCTCCTTGTCCTTCTCCATAGCCAACCAAAACCCAATGATACAATGGTCACTTATTATACAATACACTTATCCTGTTGTAGGGTGTTGGTTACAGTTTGGTAGGTCTGAAGAAGTCTTCATAGTCAGCGGTAAGCCTTTATGGACTCTTGGAACTATTTACAATTATACAGCTACAGTAGCAGTCTCCATGCTTGCTGGTACACATGGTTCAGTACAACAATAGACTGACCCTGGATGTGGGTCATGTATCACTTACATCATTGTGTGAGCGGTACTGTACTCAGTCCCACATTAATCCTATATGGGCCAGATTCTTATATTACATATACACTCTACACTTACATTATCTGGTGGCTCCTAATGTTTGGCGAGAAGACTCCTTAAATTAATTTGGAGAAAATTTATAAACCAAAGCTCAGAGACTATGCTTTTGTCCTATGTGACAAATTTCCAGGAGACATTAACTAAAGTGTGTGAGTTGGCCAAAATCCGTTTGAAAGTTACTCAGCAAACAATTAAAGTTAGGGCAGATAAAAATGCCAAAACTCAAAATTTTGCTTCTGGGGACAAGGTTATTACTCATCTTTGGTGAATCGTTAAAAACAAAATCCACTGGAACTTATTAAATCAAAAGGATACTCAAAGGTGTAGCCATAGAGTTATGCAGCACAGAAACAGGCCCTTTGGCCCATTGTGTCTGTGCCGGCCATCAAGCATCTATCTATTCTAATCCCATTTTCTAGCACTTGGCCCATTGCCCTGTATGCTATGTCATTTAAAGCGCTCATCGAAATACTTCTTAAATGTTATGAGGTTTCCTGCCTCTACCATCCACTCAGATGGTGGTAGAGGCAGGAATATAGTGAATTTTCCAGATAGAAGGAAAAAAGTGTGTCACGTTATATGTTAAAGCAATATTATGACCTGGAAATTAGTCAGGTAGGAACGTATCTACAGTGGCAAAGGGAGTAGGGAGTGAAATAAAAATATCAGAACACTCTGAGATGAATCAGGAGTCAAAAGCTCTAAAGTCCACTTTCCAATAATCAGATTGGATAATGCAAAAGTATTTAATAATTTAGATGTAATATTAAGTTATCTTCCAGAAAAGGTTGAGGTGACTTATAAAGATATTGCAAATTCATGAGTTGATTTGTGTGAAATGGCCAGGGGAAAAACATCTTTGGTCAAACATGTTGTGAACGTAGGGGATGTGTCACCCATAAAGCTTCATCCTTACAGTCCAAGTGATGGAAAAGATCAAGTTCATGATGGAAAATGACATTATTTAACCGAGTGACAGGAGCTGTACCGAAATCAGATGGGTCACAGTGATTATGTATAGATTATCGCAAAGTTAATGTGGTGACAAAGGCAGATTTATATCCAATTCCATGCTTAGAAGACTGTATTGAGAAGAGTGGACAGGCAATGTTCATTACAAAAGGACAAAGGAATGTCAAAATGCCTTTGACAGCTTGAAAGCTATACTGGCCACTGCACCAGTTTTAGCAGCGCTGAATTATGTTAAAAACAAAAACAGAATTACCTGGAAAAACTCAGCAGGTCTGGCAGCATCGGCTCTCCGCCGATGCTGCCAGACCTGCTGAGTTTTTCCAGGTAATTCTGTTTTTGTTTTGGACTTCCAGCATCCGCAGTTTTTTTGTTTTTATCTCTGAATTATGTTAAGCCATTTAAATTGGCTGTTGACACCAGCAACATAGGTATTGGTGCAGTGTTATTACAGGAGGATGGGATGGGGATTGAATAGCCAGTTAGTTACTTCCCTCAAAAGTTGAATTTTTGCCAACAAAAGTATTCAGTTGTGGAAAAAGTGACTTTGAGTTTGGTGTTGGCTCTACAACATTTTAAAAACTACATATCTAACAACTCTGCAGAAACTATTGTTTATACACACCATAATCCTTGAACCTTTTTAGAAAAATTTTGTACCAAGAATCTGAGACTACTTTGTTGGAATTTAACGCTACAATCATACAATTTGAAAATTATTCATGTAGCAGGAAGAGACAGTGGACGGAATCGTCCCAAAGTTGTACTAAGTGCAGAATCAGGTTTGGAGAAAGACGTATTACCTGCTGGCCACAATGGCAGCCATATCGTCCCTTTCCCACCTCATTAATTATGCAGCCACAGGAAACACACCATCTGGCTCGCGCGCAGCCTCTGGTTTGCCACCATGCCATTATCTCACCACTTCCTCATGCCAGGTGCAATATTTAAACTGTAGGCACATGCACAGTTCACAACGCTTGCAGCCCAGGACTGCTCTGGTAAAGGCAATACCCTAAAAGCTAAAACGATTGCAGCCGCCCAATTCAGTGATGCATTCCTGGGACACATTCTGGACATCGTGGAGACCCGCCATGATGTCCTCTACCTCCACTCTGGCTGCAGAAGGCCCATCAGTATCACCACTCTGGCTTAGGAGGCGGTGGCAGAGGTGGACAATGCCAGTGCTGCAGGCAAGAGGTCGGCCATCCACTGCAGAAAACTGATGAATGATCTCATCCATGCCGCCAAGGTAAGTCAACCACCTCATTACTTTGAACTCACATATTGACAAGCCCATCACACATTCACTGGCAAGTCATTCACTGCCAGCTCAAGGGACTTCACCACTCATTCTCTCATACACACCCTCACATCTCCATTTGGTCCCATCTTCTCTGGAGACTTCCTCCTCAGTTCCCACCATCTTGAGGCCACTTGCACATATCAACATGTGCCCCCACACACACCCTGGGATACCCCCTTGCCCAGTACAGCCCTTGCCCAGCATCCTCTCCCTTTGTGTTATGACCACAGCAGATGTTAATTGCTGCGCAAACCAAATCTCAGAGGGAAAATTGGCTTACGGGCCATACCTTTCTTTTTTATTCTGAAAACGAGAAGAAGTCATACTGATCTCAGCAGCAAGAAATCCAGTAACACTTCTGGGATTTTTAAAATTAAATTTAAAAGTTTTATTAGCAAGAATAAAAGAAAATTTAAGCACACAAGATTATAGACACACAGTTAAACTTAGTCTCCCAAAAAGACTCTCTACTTGGTCAGACCCACAAGCAAACACCTGCCAGGCAACACTCCCTCATAGATGTTTAACAATTAAAAATATGCTGTGAAAATTAAAACTTCAGAATAAAACTGCGTTTTGCAGCCCAGGACTTTTCTGGCTTGACTGGATGGTTGATTCAACTGGCATACTCTCCCAGCCCACATCTCCAGCTGTAGCTCCAACTGCTACATCTCACAGCTCCAGCTCAAAAGCTACAGTTCAAAACAGCTACCTTAAGCTCTCCATGGTAACTCTCAAATACCTTTTTTCACCTTTCATCTCAGGTTTCATTCTTCTCACACCTCTTTGAAACTCAAATCCTTCCCAATATAAAATCTTTCATGTTCTCACCTTGTCTTTGCTTTCAGGTGAATGAAACATAATATCGCCACTTCTATTTACCTAGGGGACTCCTACAAGATGCAACCATTTTCTTGTCACTTCTGACTTCCCTTTGATATTCAAACAAACGCTCAACTTGTCCAAAAATACAAACGTTAGACCCAACCTGTTTACTTGTACCTCAAGCTTAATGCCTCCATCCTTTTCATGTTTAACCACTCGCCCCCAACCTAGACAACATTTCTTCTAATGATCTCCGTCCATCTTAATTAAATCATAAAACAAAAACAGAATTACCTGGAAAAACTCAGCAGGTCTGGCAGCATCGGCGGAGAAGAAAAGAGTTGACGTTTCGAGTTCATGTTCTGTAAAAAGAATATTCTTTTCTGTAAAAAAAAACAATGAATATCAAAGGGAAGTCAGAAGTGACAAGAAAATGGTTGCATCTTGCAGGAGTCCCCTAGGTAAATAGAAGTGGCGATATTATGTTTCATTCACCTGAAAGCAAAGACAAGGTGAGAACATGAACTCGAAACGTCAACTCTTTTCTTCTCCGCCGATGCTGCCAGACCTGCTGAGTTTTTCCAGGTAATTCTGTTTTTGTTTTGGATTTCCAGCATCCGCAGTTTTTTTGTTTTTAATTAAATCATACACACATAGACACACACAGCCTTTTTACAGAATAACACAATGGGGAAAATTTTCTCCCCATTGGGGGGTTGTGCAGGGGCGGGCATGGGCAGGTGAGCAACCGATTGGCGTCCCCGATCTAGGTTGGGCGCTGCCATTTTATGTGGGTGGGCCAATTAAGACATGCCCAGCGTGACGCGTGCCCGGAAGCGCTAAGCGGGTGGGGGAGGAGGCTAAGTCGGGGGGGTGCACTCTTTCATGCATGTGCACAAAAGAGCGCAGAAATCTCCCTGAGGCACAGAGGTGCCTAAGGGAGTTTAGTTTCACATGTAAAACATTGAATAAAGGGAGAAAAAAATTTTAAGGACATGTCCCCTCATGTTTCCAATATTTTTAAAATGTTCATGAAACCTCATCCGGTGTTGATGAGGTTCCATGAAAAATGCAAAGGCTGCCTGGGCTCTTCGCCTGCCCAACAACCTTAAGGTTGGATGGGCAGCTCAGGTCAATGATTTAATTGATTGTTAAACGGCCTTAATAGGTCTTTGACATGTCAGTGGGTGTGCAACCGACTCGGCTGCGCGCCAGCCGAACTGAAAATCTGAATGATGCGTGGTGACGTCGGGACACACACACGACGTCACCCTCATCATTTTACATCTCAATAAGTGAGCCTCGCTCTCGCCCCCGCTCACCAAGCCAAAGATTCTATCCAATATTCCCAAAAAATATATATTTAAAAAAATCATTGCTCACACTTTACATCACATCACTTTTAGCGGACTCACATCAGGTCTGTACCGTACAGAAAAGTAACTGAGCACATTCACAGGGGTCTGCTGAGAAACTTCTAAGGTCACTTCTCCCCCTTCCCCACGCAAGCCCTGGCCCTATAGCCATTGAAAAGCCACCCTTGATTCAAGGTTGGTCTGCTAGGTATAGACCTGGCGTGAGTCCCGCTATAAGTGATGTGGTGCTGCCTGCAAAGCCTGGTGCTGATGCTCACGAGTGCTGCCCGAAGCAAGCTAGGCAAACATACCTCAAAGTTCCAAGCAATGTGTAGCTTGCCAGGTGCGCATCACTTATGTACAGTTGTGAAACGTGTTGGCATGATCCCGGGTGATCCAGCATGAGGGGATGATCCTGGAGTTTGAATGTGGAGGAACATGGGTGTTGTGATCAGAACGGACTTGTGTGAAATATAATTTTTATTGAAAAGTCATTTTTCCTCATTGTTGTAAATACATTGTTACTGCTAGAGTAAGGTTTATATAAGTAAGATAGAGATCGTGATAAGAGGAGATTGTTTAATAGAAAATGAAATCACCTCTTAAAGATGCCTTTTCATTTTTTTTCTGCACGGAGGTGTTATGAACAGTGTATGATTATCATATTTGTGTTTTAAGAAAGGTAAAATGGTTTCAGTTTCATTTAGGTTGTTTGTGAGCCTTGATGCCTGGGAGTCTAATGTCAGGTCTAGGTTTCAAAAGCGTTAAAGGTTTAGTGACTCTAGGGCAATAAAACACAAAGTAGAAATAAAATACTGTTGCTGAGCAATAGTGGTACAAGGGCAGACACAAAGAAGAGACAAAAAAGAGAGCTCAGGGTGTATCAGAGACAGAAGACAGCAATTTTAAGTTCTCTGATAAGAACTACAAGGCTGTTAGGGACAGTAGTTTACTGAATAGCTAGTTATAGAACTCAGTAAAATGATCAGTTTAGCAAATGTGCTACTGGAAGACTCAGTTCAGGGAACTCATTTGTTTGCTCTGCAGTTGAAGAAACAATGAATTTAGAGTGTAGATTTGGGTTTATTAGGGAGAGCTACATGTTGGGTGAAAAGCATCAAGTGAATGTTCAGGAACTCACTGGAAGAAATCAGTTTGCAACTGTGCCAGTCCCAAGCGAGAAACCTTTGTGTCAAGCTAGTGGTAAGTCTTCACTAATTTATGTGTCTGTAAAGATATTGCTGGGGTAAATGAGTAGTGGGAATTTGAATTGTTTTCTTGTGTTTGTATTGAGATCTTTCCAACCTTTTTTTTTGTCTGGTGTAATATAGTTCATTTTTCTTGTTTAATAAATATTTTATTCTTTGTGTTAGAAGTTCCTCAGCAGACCCCTGTGAATGTGCTCAGTTACTTTCTTGTACGGTTTCTGAAATAAAGTTAGGATCTATCAAGCCAGGTTTCACTCTGGGACCTGACATGTCCAATATTAACATTAGCCCAGATCATAACACAACTAAATGATAATGGAACTCATTCTGGAATTCTGCATTCCCAATAGGAAAGCTGAGCTCATAGGAAGTTGGGGATGGTAACACAATGCCATTCCAGCTGTGAAGTGTTGAATTAGCCCTAATTTAAATAGAAAGTTTACTTGTATCAGCTGTGGCTCGATACCACTCCTCCCTTTGAGGAAGAAGGCTGTTGGTTTGGGTCACTCTCCAGACTTCAGCACAAAATCTAGGCTGGACTGTCAGATCAGATGCTTTCTTTCTGATGAACTTTAAACCCAGGCCCCTTCTGCACTCTCTGACCTGACCAATACTTATCCCTCAACCATCAAAACCAGGTAGCCTGATTTGTAGCACTTTGCTGAGGTAAACAGGTTGCCACATTTCCAACATTAAAACATTGCACTTCAAAGGTAGCTATAAAGTATTTTGAGGAGGCATGAGATTGTGAGGTACACTATATAAATGCAAATTTTTTATTTTATTTCCTTTTCAAATCAGATAGATAAGCCACTCTAGTTAATGCATGGAGGAAATGCTGGACTACATAAATGTTATGAAGGGAGAAGACTAACTTGTAGCAGTGGATAAATTAGGCAGTCACTTATATTAATGCCAGGTTATTGTCACAAAAAATAATCAACCTGCATTCCTCTCACACCTAGCCTTCAAGACCTGCTACTAATGGATGGAATAAAACTTTGAATTTGCACTTGAAAAAAGTCTTTTAACTTTTTCAGGCGCTGTGTAAGGAATAAAGCACCATAATAAACAATCAATGTTTTACTTCATCCATTTATTTTCAGAACAATAATGTAGAGGAAAACATTTCCGAGAATGTGCCACCTTTTTTTTGCTGGCTCTGTTATGTTACGTGCTACATCCAAAAAACAGTCATGTGACAGAACGAGGATGGAGATTTTAGCCCCATGTTACTGATCTCCATTGTACAGATGCACAACTAAATCAGATGTTGGCTCAATCATGCTGTCGTGATGTTTTTGTTGAATTAGATGGCATTTTGAAGCATCAAATGAAGATGCACATCTTCAGCAATAGTTTATCTTCCAGACTGTTTTTTTTCCCAAACCAAACTTTGCTAGTTGTTGGGCCCCCTTCTGCAGTTTTAAAAACCCTTTCAATGTTCTGTTTCCCTGACACTGCTGATATGTGCTGGAGTATAATTCTGTGGGCGCATGCAGCTCTCTGTTACCTCTGCCAAGTGGCTATTTTTCTTGTGTACACCTCAGCAGTAAGTGTTAGCAGCTTATTCATCCCTGGATGGCCTGATTCTATCCTCATCCAATACCACCCACACTTACTCCCACAGTGGTGACTGATAGCAATTGGGAAACAGGAACCCTGATTTTTTTGTTCACCTTCCTAGTCGAGGGCATTGAGACCAACTGCAAATCCCCAACTAAATCCTCCACCTCTTATGGTTGGTGTGTTTGTGTGGGTGAGATTTTCCCCTGTAAATGAAGGCTACATATGGTGGTAGTACTACTACAGAGCTCTACTCAACTATTTATATTTATATAGTACTTTTAATGTAATGAAATGTCCCAAGGCACAGGAGCATTACAAAACAAAGTAAGCCGCATGTGGATATATTAGGTCAGATGACCAAAATGTTGGTCAGAGTGGTAGGAGTGTCTTAAAGTGTCTGCAAGTGAGGCAGAGAGGTGGACAGGTGTAGAGAGGAAATTCCAAAGCTTAGTGCCTAGGTAACTGAAGGCACCACCATCAATGGCGGAGCACATGTAATTGGGAATACACAAGAGACCAGAATTAGAGGAGTGTAGATATCCCAGAGGGTTGTCAGCTGGAGGAAATTACAGAGATAGGGAGGAGCAAGGCCATGAGGGGATTTGAAAACAAGGGTGAGAATTTTAAAATCAAGATGTTGCTTGAGTGGAAGACAGTGCAGGTTTGCGAGCACAGGGGTGATAAGGGAATGGGATTTGCTGCGACTTAACAGGGCAATGGGGTTTTGGATGACCTAAAGTTTACACAAGGTAGATTATGGGAGACCAGCCAGGATTACATTGGAATCATCAAGTGGAGAGGTAACAAAGGCATGGATGATGGTTTCAGCAGCAGATGAGCTGAGACAGGGGAAAAGTTGAGTCATGTTACAGAGATGGAAATAGGTGGTCTCAGAGGTGGCAGGAACATGGGCTCTGAGAATCTTATCTCAGGATCAAATGAGACACCAAGGTTGTGAACAGACTGGCTGAATTTTACACTGTTGCCAGGGAGAGAGTCAGTAGTTAGGGAATGGGGTTTGGAGCAGGGAACGAAAACAATGGCTTCAGTCTTCTCAATATTTAATCAGAGGAAATTTATGCTCATCAAGTACTGGATGTTGGATAAGTAGTCTAGTAATTCAGCAACAGTGGAGGGGTCGAGAGAGGTAGTGGTAAGGTAGAGCTGGGTGTCATCAGTATACGCATGAAGACTAACACTGTGCCTTTGGATGATGTTATCAAGGAGCGGCATATAGATGAGAAATAGAAAGAGACCAAGGAGTGATCTTTGGGGAACACAAGGGGACATGGTGAAGGAGCAGGAAGGGAAGCCATTGCAAGTGATTCCTTGGCTATCATTAGACAGACAAGAATGGAACCAGATGAGAGCAGTCCCAGCCAGCTGGATGACAATGAAGAGATATTGGAGGAGGGTGGCATGGTCAACCATGTCAAAGCTGCAGACAGGTTGAGGAAGAGGAGGGAAAGTTTGCCTTTTTCACAGTCACATAGGATGCCATTTGCGATTTTGATAAGAGCCACTTTTGGTATTGTGGTGGGACAAAAACCTGATTGGAGGAATTGAAACATAGAGTCCTGGGAAGGATAGGTGCAGATCCGGAGATGACAAAACATTCAAGGACTTTGTACAGGAAAGGGAGGTTGGAGATTGGACAGTAGCAAGAATGGAAGGGTCAAGGTGTTTTTTTTTTAGTAGAGAGTGATGGCAGTAGATTTAAAGGAGAGAGGGACAACATCTAAAGAGAGACAACCTTTTATACTTTAAGCTAGCTGAGGGCCACGAGGGTAACGAGAGGTTTTGTGGGAATAGGATTGAGGGGACAAAAGGTAACAAGGATGTCCCTTCTATCTAATGACCTGTTGTTGGTTGTTTTCTGGCTCAAAATGACCTGCAACTTCATTGAAACCCCAGATCAGAGGGTTAGATAATCTATCACTATCAGTAGTTGATTATTAGCCATGTATTCATTATTTACTTACTTATGCTTCTTCTTGTATTTGGTGCACCTTACTGAAGTGTGAACTCCTAAGTCTACCTGGTCAAAATAATGGAGCATTTAAGATGCCAAATGGACAACTTTGGAATTCATGTTATGTAAATGGCTGATGTTTACCACTTTTCAACCAATATAAGCACCTACCATTTGAAATACGTATATTTTAAGTGATGAGGCCTGTATTGGACATCCACTAACTTGGGAGCTTCAGTTTGTGCAGACTAATACTACACCAGGTGACATCTCTATTCCCCAATCCATCAAGAAACTTCCACTTTGTATACTCTCTTTCAGAAAAATGGGCAAAAATTTGAAGCAGAGGAAGATAAATGACAATGGGTAGAAGGTAGAGGGAAGTGGAATTGATAATGAATGCGCCAGCACAAAATTGGCAGGCTGAGTGGGCCTCCTTTTATATTGTAAGTTTCCTTCGTTCCAGAGTTTTAAATCTAGGTTAGAGGTCAAGACAGAGCATCACTAAGGCTGAAATGAATAAAAAGATAAAAATGAAATAGTAAATAATAATCAGGTAACGAGAAGTTTGAGTTTTAAGAGTCTGAGGATTCTAGGAAACCTTATATGATGGTAGGGAAAGCAATGGGAAAGGATTAATCGTCATAGAGTCATAGAGGTCTACAGCACAGAAAAAGGCCCTTTGGCCCATCGTGTCTGCGCTGGTCAAACAAGTACCTAACTATTCTAATCCCATTTCCCAGCACTAAGTCCATAGCCTTGTATGCCATAACACTGCAAGTGCACATCCAAATAATTCTTAAATGTTATGAGGGTTTCTGCCTCTACCACCCTTCCAGGCAGAGTTCCAGATTCCCATCACCCTCTGGGTGAAAAAATTCTTTCTCACATCCCCTCTATACCTCCTGCCCTTTATCTTAAATCTATGACCCCAGGCTATTGATCCCTCCATCAAGGAGAAAAGTTCCTTCCTGTCTACACTATCTATGGCCCTCATAATTTTATACACCTCAATCATGTCCACCCTCAATCTCCTCTGCTCCAAGGAAAATAACCCCAGTCTATCCAATCTCTCCTCATAACTAAAACTCTCCAGCCCTGGTAAATCTCCTCTGCACTCTCTCCAGTACAATCACATCCTTACTATAATGTGGACTCCAGAACTGCACCCAATACTCCAGCTGTGGCCTAACCAGCGTTTTATACAGTTCCAGCATAACCTCCTTGCTCTTATATCCTATGCCATGGCTAATAAAAGCAAATATCCCACATGCCTTCTTAACCACCTTATCTACCTCTCCTGTTAACTTAATGGACCGGTGGATATGCACACCAAGGTCCCTCTGATCCTCAGTACTTCCCAAGGTCCTACCATTCATCGTGTATTCCCGTGCCTTGTTTGTCATGCTCAAGTGCATCACCTCACACTTATCTGGATTAAATTCCATTTGCCATTGATCAGCCCATCTGACCAGCCCGTCTATATCCTCCTGTAATCTAAGGCTATCCTCCTCATTATTTACCGTCCCACCAATTTTCATGTCGTCTGCAAACTTACTGATCAACCCTCCTACATTCAAGTCTAAATTGTTTATACCACAAACAATAAAGGATCCAACACCAATCCCTGTGGAACCCCACTGGACATAGGCATCCAGTCACAAAAACATCCCTTGACCATCACCCTCTGCTTCCTGCCACTCAGCCAATTTTGGATCCAATTTGCCAAATTGCCTTAGATCCCATGGGCTCTTACCTTCGTTATCAGTTTCCCATGCGGGACCTTATCAAAAGCCTTGCTGAAGCCCAAGTAAACTATGTCAAATGCATTGCCTTCATCCACACACCTGCTCACCTCTTCGAAAAATTCAATCAAATTGGTCAGACATGACCTCCCCTTAACAAAACCATGCTGACTGTCCTTGATTAATCCTTGCCTCTCCAAGTGTAGATTAATTCTCTCCCTCAGACTTGCTTCCAATAGTTTCCCCACCACTGAGGTTAGACTGACTGGCCTGTAGTTCCCTGCTTTTTCCCTTCCTCCCTTCTTGAACAACAGTACTACATTGGCTGTCCTCCAGTCCTCTGGCACCTCTCCTGTGACCAGAGAGGTATTGAAAATTATTGCCAGCGCCCCAGCTATCTCCTCCCTTGCCTCACTCAACAGCCTGGGATACATTTCATCCAGGCTTGGAGACTTATCTACTTTTAAGCCTGCCAGACCACTTAGAACCTCTTCCCTTTCCATGCTAATTTCTTTGATTGTATCACAGCCCTTCTGCCTGATTTACATACCCACGTCATCCCTCTCACTTGTGAACACCGAAACAAAGTATTTATTTAGAACCCTACCTATGTCTTCCAGTTCCACACATAAATTACCACTATGGTCCTCAATGGGCCCTGCTCTTTCCCTAGTTATCCTCTTACTGTTAATGTACTTGTAAAATAACTTTGGATTTCCCTTTATTTTACCTGCCAATGTTTTTCATGCCCTTTTTTGCTCTCCTAATTTCCTTTTTAAGTTCCCTCTACACATTCTATACTCCTCTAGGGCTTCCGCTGTTTTGAGCCCTCAGTATCTGCCATAAGCCTCTCCTTTTCTCTTTATCCAATCCTGTATGTCCCTCAGCTTTAATCCGATTAAGCCCATTGTTGAATTAGCAGACAGAGGTATATTATAGAAATACATTAAGTATTCGCCCATGATTATCACTGACTGTCATTTCTGGCCTCACAGACATACGGAGGAAATTTTAACCATGAAAAAGCAAGCAGGTTTGGATCAGATGGGAGGTTACATGTAAAAAATCTGAATCTCGATCCCAATGCACCTCCAACCCATCCACTTCTGGTTTTAACAGAGGCTGGTCGCGAGGTTGGTCAACCAGCCAGCTCCCAGGATGCTGGTTGGCTCTTAATTTGCCTCATTTGTATACACTATTTTGAGTTTAAGGGTGGGATTTTCCGGCCCTGCCCACCACTGGGATTGTCCAGTCTCGCCGAAAGTCAGTGGACTTTTGGCTGGCCCATCAAATCTCCCGCGGTGGGTCCCATCAAGGCAGGGCCGGAAAATCCCGGCCTAACTTCATACTGTACAGTTTCCCCAAGACTCGGGAAACCTGACAGCTACAAAGACGTGAAGATTATTGTACACAGGAGCTAATCACCAGCACATGCTTATCCCCTGCAAGCCTCCAATTCCCATCCACCCCCCACCACAAAGCGGCCTCCAAAACCCTGTTCCTGAATTCCCTGCCCTCCATCCCCTAAGGCCTCCGGCTTCCCCCCACGTCACTTCCCGAAGCCTGCAACCTCTCTCTTCCCCACTAGCGGACCCTCCAGGATCAGACTCTCCCCTCACTAGGGTTGGACCCAACTTTCTGGAAACGAAGAAAATAAATCATTAAAATTCTGAATATGGTATCATCAATAAAATGAAGGGAAACAAGGTGAAAACAGCAAAAACAGAATTTACAAGATAATAATGGAAAATGGATTGGAGACAACAAAAGGTAGACAGGCGGAGATCCAACATAGTTGACCTTCTAGGAAGAAGATGATACCAACGAATGAATGAACAAAATGAAAAATGGATTAGCTATCAACCTGCAAGCTCTTTTTATCTTGTATGTCCACGAATCGAGATATTACAAGACCATCCTTTCATGTACAAATAGTATTTAATTCTGAGAGGAACTTATGGTTTAGAAATTGTTGAGAGGGAAAATTCATTTCACACACAAAAAAAGCTTTACATTTACACGGTGCCTAAAGACAGCCCTTAGAAACATCTTTTCACTCAATGGCCAGAATTTTCCTTTTGGCGATTTGGGGGTGGGGCCAGCTCACCGACGGGAAAATGATGTGGAATGACGTCGGGAGGAACCCCCGATGTCATCCCTGTTCCTTTAAATTTTCAGGAAGGCGGGCGGACAGCGAAATCAGCTGTCCGCCCGCTGACCTGTCAATGGCCAATTGACTCCATTGACAGAGTTCTTAAAGTAATTAAAGGCCCTGCCTGTCCAACCTTAAGGCTGGTGGGCAGGCCAGGAGCCCCAGTGTGCCTCTGATCATACATGAAACCACATCCACTGGCAGGATGAGGTTTTATCTTCCTTTTTAAAAACTTTAATAAATGTAATGTGATATTTATTAACATGTCCCATCTGGTGTGACGTTGTCACATGAGGGGGACACGTTAATAATATTTTTATTTTTCTATTTTTTACATTTTGTACACTCTCACTAATCTCCCTGAGACAGCACTTAGTCTCAGGGAGCAGTGCGCTCTTTCGCGCACATGCATGAAAGAGCGCACTTTGACAGCTGGGGTTTCCCTCTACCCCGCGCACAGGAACCGCATAGCGCTTCCTGTTGGGCAGGCTGCTGGGTGGGCCTTAATTGGCCCGCCCACTCAAAATGGTGGCAGGCCCCGTTTTGGCACCGGGCATTGGCTGTCTGCCCGCTGCCGAGCCGGTGGAGCCCGCATGCCATCCAATGGCAAAATTCTGCCCAATGAGTTGCTTTGAGATACATTGGCTGTTGCTATGTAGGCAAACACAGCAACTATTTATGACACAAAAGAGAAAGAATTTCATACAAAGCCCTTTCCATACCTTCAAATATTCCAAAGCATCACTGGTCAAGAAATACTTCTGAGCGGTAATGACTGTTGTAATATGGCAACCAAAGGTCCCGCAAAGAGCCTTAAGATTAATGGTCCACTAGTAAAAATGACAAATGGGGGAAATACTCAGCCGGGGATGCAGCATCTGTGCAGAGAGAAACAGAGTTAACATTTTAGGTTTCAGTTTTGACAAAGGGTAATCAAATGTAGCCCTGATATTAGTTCGAAGGCAGAGGGGGAGGGGTCCAGGGGGCTGTTTCACAGTTGGGGAACCAAAATAATGGTGATTTTAATGGTCGGACCTGAGCAACATAACTTGCCTGTTTCCCAGTTGCAGCCAGCCACAGCAAAAGGTTGGCCATGGGAATGCAGCTAAACTGGATCCATCAGATAAATGGGAAGGCATTAACCTTTTAGGTCCTGCAGTCCTCGCCTCCCTTTAGCTGCCTGGTTTTCTGAGCCTGGGGAAACCGAGCTGACCTGAGATGAAGTTAAAATGAAAATTAAATATCAGGCATACAGTTTCATTATAAAATTTAAATGATCAATATACCTTCTGGGAATGATTGGTCACATAGCCCAATTTCTATGTGCATTAAAACTGGAAGAGATTGGGTTAGATAGATTTCTGGACTCTAAAGATGTCAAGGGGTATGGGGAGAGCACACGAGTATGGCATTGAGATAGAGGATCAGCCATGATCATATTGAATAGTGAGCAGGCTTGAAGGGCCGAATGACCTACTCTTGCTCCTGTTTTTCCATGTTTCAAGGTGAGTTGTGTTCGGGTTTGAGATTTTTAACATTTTAACATTCCACCTGACCCAAACCTACTAATTTTGGGAGGTTCAAATTTTCTTAACTCTGTGCACAGATGCTGTCTGAGCTGCTGAGCATTTTCAGAATTTTGAATTTTTATTTGAGATTTCCAGCAGCCACAGTATTGTGCCCTCATTTTTAATGACATGGTAATCTGTTGTAGTGGTGTTTATTGAAGAGCGACCAGTGTCCAGAACACTGGGGAGAACTATTCAAACAGTGCCACTTATGGGATCATCTCATTCAGAGGACAGCACGACAGATGGTTTAGGTATTGTCAGTACTGTACTGGGCACCAACCTATAACATGCTCAAGTCTAGAGTGAACAAGGCAGTTGAAGAGCTTTGATTTCTTTTGTCCACAACTTTTCTTTCCTTCATAGCCCAAGTAGTATGATGCTTATTTAAAAGGCTTTGCAAAATTTGATTAGATTTAAATTTGTATCTTATTTTGCCCTGAAGTTAGCAAACAAAATATCTGGTTGTGAGAGGAAATAATTGCCTGCTAGTTTTGAAAGGAGGAAAGAAAAAATGTCATTAATGATGGGACCAGTAAAATCAAAATATTTTCTCATTCTTTGAGATTTAAGGTTCTGTTTATGGAGACCTGGTTATAAGGAAATGATGGCTGGTCTCAAATTGATCAGAGCCCAATGGAATAAATCTAGTGCAGCTTGTTGGGTCAGAAGGAACCACTAACAACATGATCACTACCATCTAGAAGATCAAGGGCAGCAGATAGGTGGGAACATCAATGCCTTCAGGCTCCCCTCCATTCCTTCACTGTCACTGGGTCACAATCCTGGAACTTCCTCCCTAACAGCACTGTGGGTGTACCTACACCACATAGGCTGCAGTAGTTCAAGAAGGTAGCTTACTGCCACCTTCTCGAGGATAATTAGGGATGGGCAATAAATGCTGGCCCAGCCAGCGAAGCCCACATCCCGTGAATAAATAAAAAACATACTGAAGAGTTGGTTAAACTTTTGGAAGGATGAAATAGCACTTTGAAAGTAAAATTAAATCACAATTCTATTCCATAGCACGTACTGCAATGAAAAATAACACCTATTAAGCCCAGCTGTTCCTGGGCTTTGGCCTCTTTTGGAGCGTTCCTCACCTGACAGCCTACCAAGACTGTCAGTCAGGCTTCCTGCTGTGTGGGTAATCTGGATCCTCCAAATATATTTCCGGCCCTCCCCAACCCAGTAAATCCTCCTCTTCTTCCTGGAATAATGCCCTAAGTGGGTGTTGGTGACCATGGACTTCCAGTGGACTAGTCCATGATTATGCTTGGAAAAGTACTTCAGTGTTTTACCATTGCCTTCTGCAGTATGGCTGACCAAAAAACTCTCTCACTCTTACTGCCTGCCATCAGGCATATTGGAAGGATTTTCAGGCTGATGATCAACATGTTTGGCCATATTATGCACACACCTTCCATGGCCATCGAATCGTGAAGTGGGAGTTGAACTCAAAGCTTCTGGCCCAGAAGTAGGCATGCTACCTATCGTGCCACAAGACCTCCTGCACCCCAGTAAATATCAGGGCCAAAGAATTTGTTGCTTTTCCAATTGGCATGGGAAGGCAGTGTGCACGTAAAATGGACCAGCGGCAGGAATATCATGGAGTGGGGCCAGGAGTGGGGCAGTGATTGGACGAAACATCCAGGTGTACACATAATCAGAGTTGGAAATCCTACTGAAGAAGGGCAATGTCACATGTGATGTGATGGAGAGACAAGCTTGGAGAATGAGGTTGCACTGATGCAGCCTAATTCTGGCTTATGCTCTTTCTGAATACAATTACAGGGAATGCATGATCTTGGAATTTACCCTGTCGACTTATTCCTAAACTGGCATTTGAGACCACGGTGGTTGATTGAATGTGGAACTAGGTCAAGCTAGTTATAGGGAGAACATCAACTTTAATTCCGAATCAAAGCTATTGAAAGTTGTAGAAAGAATAAACAAGACCTTGTGTTTATGCTTCAGCTTTTAATAACCTTAGGATATCCCTGAGATATCTAGCTATTGAAGTACTTTTGAAGTCTAGTCACTTAATAATATCAGCAAATGTGTCACCTCTCGCATCAGGGGCAAAACAGATTAATTGACACAGCACAGAATCTTTAAATTAATGTACAATTCATTGCTTCTGGCACACCCAGCTTAAAATAGACAACTTTCAGAAGTCATCCATAGGTGTTTGATAGCGATCCTGGTCTACTACCTGCACTCGCCTGGGGCTCAAACTGTACCTGTCCTAGGAGAGATGCTGCTGCATTTGAGATTTGACTTGCCTACAATCTTCCTGTGCATTGTAGGGAATTCTCCTTTTAATTAGTTAAGTGAATCCTTGTGGTTCAGGCTTGAATGTGTTGATCAAATGCAAGTTTATTACTCAGACACAAAATACAATATTTATTATGGTTACACAATAAACTCATACAACATAGTTTCCCGCAGTCACAAGGTGATTAGACTTGGCTTCTGTGGACTGTTCTGACAACTTAACCAAAAAGCCCATCACATGTCTTCTCATTAATGTGAGTCCTCTCACATGGATGCCCCAAATGTAGAGTAAAGCGTAGTTCCTTCTCGCCAAACATCGAGATACTGACATGATGACCATCTTGACAGTTAGCTTGCCGGTCAGTTTAATGCAATGTCTCCTGCCTGGCAATAGAAAGGGACAAGAGATGCCCTGGACATCACAGATAGAGAATGTGATGCCAGCTGACTTGAGGAAAATCCATTGTGCCAGCTAACCTCTGACATTAACACCAACCCTTATCTGATAATCACATTGAGACGTGATCAACTTTGATGTGAAACAAGCAAATTCTAACATGTATGCACCCAATACAACACATCAAGCAGCGCTCCAACTCCACTCTCTCCATATTGACCAGGAAATCTTGTGCTGACTGGAGTGCACATGGCTCATTGCACCCTAGAACAGTGCGTGCACCAGAAAGTTAGCTCCATAATCTCATTTCTGTATTGTCAGACTGCTTGTCCAACATCCAGTAATGGATGTGTAAAAATTTCCTCCAACCGATTATGAGAAAGCCAAAGTCATCACCTTTGGTTCCAGTGTCTAACTCCAATTGCTAGGCAATGACAATATTCCTCTCCCTGGCAACTGTCTGATGATGAAGCAGACTGTTCACAATCTTGATGTCATGTTTGGCCAGATAATGAGCTCCCAACCTCAAATCCACACCAGTACTGCCTACTTCCACTTCCATAACATCACCCAGATCCACCATTGCTTTAGCTCAGCTGTTGAAAGCCTCATCTAGGCCTTTGTTATCTCTAGATGTTTTTTCTTTATTCTTTGGCAGTATGTGGACATCACTGACAAGGCCAGCATTTGTTGCCCATCCCTAATTGCACTTGAATTGAATGGCTCGCTAGGTCATTTCAGATGGCATTTAAGAGTCAGTCACATTGTTGTGGGTCTGGAGTCACATGTATGCCAGATCAGGTAAGGGTGGCAGATTTCCTTCCCTAGACCAGATGGGTTTTTATGACAATCAGCCTTGGTTTCATGGTCACCATGATTGATTTTTAATTCCAGATTTATTAATTGAATTTAAGTTCCGCCAGCTTTCAAGGTAGGATTTGAACCCATGTACCCAGAGCATTAGCCTGGGCCTCTAGGTTACTAATCCAGTGTCATTGCCATCAAGCTACCTTCTCCCTGAATTGACTATCCCAATGCATTCCTTCCCCACTCCCACATTCCAGCCTCTGTAAACTTGAGGTCACCCAAAACTCTGTTTACTGTGTCTTAACTTGTAACAAGTTCCATTCACTTACCAGCCCTGTGTTTGCTGACTTATATTAGCTCCTGGTTAAGGAATGCCTCTATTTTAAAATTATCATCCTTATTTTACAATTCCCCCATGTCCACTTCCCTCCTGTTCTAATTCTGGCCTCTTCATGGTTCCCCGATTTTAATTACTCCAACATTGACCTCAGCTACCTGGCCCAAAGAGCTGGAATTCCCTTCCTAAAATCCTGCGCCTCTCTAACTTGCTTTTCTCCTTTGGGACGCTCCTTAAAACCAACTTCTTTGACCAAACTTTTGATCATTTGCTCTTTTATCTCATTA
Organism: Carcharodon carcharias; assembly: GCF_017639515.1. NCBI lineage: Eukaryota > Metazoa > Chordata > Chondrichthyes > Lamniformes > Lamnidae > Carcharodon > Carcharodon carcharias. The sequence continues at coordinate 69,996,404 of NC_054473.1, forward strand.
TGTGGCTCAGTGTCATTTTTGTTTTATAGCTGTCATGAATGCGAACTTTTAAAAGATAATTATATTCGGAGCTGTGGCCATGATTTTACAGCCCCTCCCACCTGGTGGGATATTATGGTCCCGCCAAACTGAATGGAGACTTAAATGGCTCACCACATGCGCTGGGGTAGACAAGCTGCAGAAGGGCCATAAAATCCTGGCCTGTCTCTTTAATTCCAGGTAAAATGGAATAGTGCAGAGAGTCATGTGATCTGTTTGAGTTCTGCAAAACAAGAAGGCTGGGTTCAATTTCTATGGGAACAGGGAGGCCAGGGTGATGAACCTTCCAAGAATTTCCAGGACCATCCCTTTTTCACATGCATTGGGCATGGCTGGTTTGCGGCTTGTGTTCAGGATTGTCCTGCAGATATCCAAGGGCTGAATCCAACAGGCAGCAGCATTAGAATTGGGATGGATCACACGCTTCCCTCCCCACTTTGAAGGTTCCCCCCACCACCCTCCTCCCATCTTGCCTTCACAGATCAGCCAACTGCCCCCCTGCTCTCACAGGTTCGCCAGCACCCATATATTGAAGCGTCCCTTATTTTTTTTGACCAGATTTGGTCACCCTGAGGGAGGCCATAGAATTACTGAGAGCAAAGTGTAAAATATTCATACCAGAAAACAAAGGCAAGAGCATCTGTGCTAACTATGGATAGACTTTCAGCCTCTGGGATCCCAGTCAAAAAGAGAGTGAGAGAGAGAGAGAAAGAGGGATGATTCACAGAGAGACAAAGAACTGCTGCTAATGTGGTCAGTAGAAAGAAGAAACTGTGAGTTATCTGCGAGCTATTGGAGCAGAATGCAGGAGGAAGGACAGTTTCTGCTCACAGAGAAGCATCCCGTGGAAATCTAAAGACTCTGGAAGAGTTACTCTGGCACAGTCAGGAGGAAAATTCACCAGAGAGGGTCTTACTGCCGGTAATCAGTTTGGAACTTCTCCAGAACTGGGAGAAGAGGCTTATGGTGGTCGTCCGACATTACAACTTGGCGAAATGAGGAGGCATGATCCCTATTGGAAGCTGGAAGTGACGTTGGATGCTTCCTGTCAAAACTGCAATTCTGCAGAGAGCAAGATGTAAAGTATAACTGTGAAATGGAATTTATAGTCATGTGGTAATTCTGAGTATTCATTGCCGACTAAATAGTATTTTATCACTGTTGCTTTGAGTTTACTTATTACAGTAAAAGCCTTAAAACTTAAAATTTTGTTTTGTGATCCTTTCAGTCAGTCACTGGAAATTCAATTCCCTTGTTTAAAGTTGTTAGTCTCTACGGGGATCATAACATAGCAATTCTCTGAAGCACCTTGGGACCCTTTATTTAATTAAAAGCACTATATCAATACATGTTGTTTGTGCTTATTTTCAATGCACATTTACGTTATAATTTAAGCACTTTGTAACAAGTGTCATTGTTAACCAACTCAAACGTATTCATACATACAGTGAGAGCTCTTCTGCAAAGCAGTTGACTAATTCGGGCATGCCATGATAGCAGTTGACTAATTTATCACATGTCAAATTGATTTTTCTCCTGAATAGTCTCCCCAGATACCACGAGAGTTGAAGCACCAGTATTTTATTTAGTTCTTTCCATAAGAGGTTTCAAAGAGCACCACAAAATGTGCTGGATGGTTTTGTACTTGAAGTAATTGTGTAGGACTGCTCAAAGCAAGTTCACAGAGTCAGCGATAGTTTGTGCAAATGATGGATTTTCATAGCATGCCTTGTGATTCAGATAAAAGCAATGTGTGGGATTGGAAAAGCCAAAGAAAGCTTGGGCAGAGATCATCAATTTCACTGATGCTATATGCGGAAATCAAAGCACCTTTGCAAATGCATTATTTTACTTCCATGCTCTAATGTGAAAAAAAAAGACTTGCATATATACAGCATTTCTCACAACCATGGACAACTCCAAGCACTTTGCAGCAAATCAAGTACTTTTCTTCTGAATTATCATCATTGTTATAGTGCAGGAAGCACATCAGCTAGTTTTGTGCACAGCAAACGCCCAGTCATGTGATAATGACCAGACAATCTGTTTTTTATGATGTTAATCGAGGGACAAATATTCGCTGGGACACTGGTGATAATTCCCCAGTCCCACAAACTGTGCTTTTGTCTGAATCACAATTTCTTCAAAATTGTGCCATGGGATCTTTTATGTCCACTTAAAAGTGCAGACCGGGCTGCAATTTAATATTTCATCCGAAAGGCAGTGCTTCTGACAATGCAGCACTCCTTAGCCTGAATTTTCAGTTCAGCGAGCGGGCACAATCAGCGAGTCCAAGGTTGGTTGGGAAATGGACCACTGACAGCGCTTGCCCCCGACTGCAATTTCATGCTAGTTGGCCAATTAACGGCCAGCCAGCATGAAACTCACGCTGAAAGCTCAGTACTTACAGTACTCAGACAGCTGCCTCAGGGAGCTGAAGACCTGAAACGGCAAAAATAAAGGTTTCAAAAGCTGAAACAAAGTCTCCATGCATCATAATCAGTCGCCTGAAAATTTAGCTACTGAAAATGCTATCCACAGAAATTTATTTATATTTTATTCCATCATGGAAATCTCACCCGCCTGTGAATGAGGTTTGTTGAAAAATGCAAGGCTGCCTGGCCAATTCACCTGTCCGCCAACCATAAGGTTGAACGGTTTACGTAAAATGACAGACAATTGCTTAATTGGTTAGACGTATGGTCCACGGTATAAATCAGCTGATGAATCTTCCTAGGCCCCCTTTGAGAATCTTAATGGAATTAAAATTGGATGAGTTCTGGAATGAATGTGTGACTCCCTCCTCCAGAAGAGTGCAAGGGCTGAAAAGCAGAAGAAAATGAAAAGAGTTCAGGAAAAAAAGGAGGGATGAAATATCTTCAAATACAGCAAGTCAATGCTCTCTTATCCAGTCTAACTAATTTGCTATCAGTTATTGCATGTTGAATAAGAGTTTTTTTTTCCTCCTTTTCTGTTTCACACAAGTTTACTTATTTGTTGGAGCTCGGAGGAGTTAGAAATGACACACAATAAGACCATATCTTCAATCATGCTTGAACTCCCTAAATAGCATCAAAATGTTATATATTTATTCATCTATGCAGTTTGCAAACTTGGATACTTAGAGAGGGAGTCAAGTATCTGGAATTACCCCCTGATGAGACCTGAGGATTGCTACATGCCATTTGAGACAATGACCAATGCCCTCTACAGTGTTGTAAGAGTTATTTGTTGTCTCATGGAGAGGTCTGGATGTACGGTTGAACATTAAGTGTTTATTAGCAACTACATACATCTCCAGCATGGGTCTTCTGCTAGGCTACTACTGTACGCAGTCTACTATCATATGACTCTTCATCACCATGTGGGTGGTACTGTTTCCCCAGTTCTGAATTCACCCTTGCTCTGCCGAACACAAGGGGTGAGAATTTAGCGCACCACCATTATAGAAATGTGGCTACATGGAAGGAAAATGTACAGCAAGTTCCTGTTTATCATAGAATCTTAAAATCTAGCAACACAGGAGGAGGTCACTCATCCCATCGTACCTGTGCAGGCTCTTTGAAAGAAATATCTAATTAGTCTTAAACCACTTCAAATCCTTCTCCTTCAGTTATTTACCCAATTTCTAATTGAAAGTTAAAGTTGAATCTGCATCTTTTCAGGCAGTGCATTCCAGATCATAATAACTTGCTGAGTGAAAAGACATTATCCTCATCTTACCTCAGCTTCTTTTGCCACTTTTACTTCTGCCACTGGAAACAGTTTTTCCTTATTTACTCTATCAAAGATCCTCAAGATGTTGAACGCCTCTAAGTAAATCCCATGTTCGCCTTCTTTGCTCTAAAACAACACCAGTTTTGCTACACTATCTATGCATCTGTCACGCCATTCTAGTGACTCTCCTCTGTACCCTCACTGAGGCCTTGACACCTTTCTTAAAGTATGGTGCCCAGGGTTGAACACAATATTCCAGGTGGAATCTAACCAGCACCTTTGTTTATCATAACTTTCTTGCTTGTGTATTTGTAAAGCCAAGGATTTTACTGCATTCCATGTGTGCTCTGCCCAAAGACAGGTCCTTGGCTCATTATCTGCTGATGCTTCATCCTGAGCTATTTTTCTTGGCAGTTTTGTCAGTGTTGGTCTGCTTCCGCTAAAGCCGTGGTCCTGCATGCGTTTTTAACAGCCTTCTCAACTTGTCCTGCCATCTTCAAAGCTTCCGCCTCCCTTTAAAATGTCATCATTTAGTTTATATTGTCTCTCCTCATTTTACCTATCAAAATGCAACAGCTCACACGTCTGTATTAAAATGCACCCTGTCACATATGTAAAGAAGAGTCCATCCATTTCACCAGCATTCTGTCCAGGTCTTTTTGAAGTCTGTTACTGTCCTCCTCATTGTTTATAATTCAAAATTTCATGTTATCTCCAAACTATGAAACTATGCCCTGTGAATCCAAATCCAGGTCATTAATATATATCAGAAGTACAATGGCCCTCATATTCACTCCAGGGACATCACTTCCTTTTTGTCTATAAAGCAATCCTTCATGTCCACTCTTTGCTTTGTCTCCTTTAATCAATTTTGTATCTACACTGCCACTGTCCCTTTTATCCCATGGATGCCAATTTTACTAATAAGTGTACCATATGACACTTTATCAAACATAACCATATACATAACATCAACCACACCACCCTCATCTTCCCTCCCTGTTACTTCATCAAAAACTCAAGTAAGTTATTCAAAGATGATTGGGCTTTAAAAAATCCATGCTGGCTTTCATTTGTTAATCCATATTTTTCAGAGTTATTGTCTTTAATCATTTCCCCATCATTGACAGAGGCTGATAGGCCTGTATTTGGTGGGTTCGCCCCTCTTCCCTTTTTTGAACAGGGGTATAACATTTCCAATCCTCTTGGCTGCCAGAAAGATGTTCAGCTATTTTATAAATAGTACTATTTCATCAGAGGGGTTGTACACAATGATATCTCTAATGGGAAATACTCCTCAAAATCCTAACCATTATGTTATTCATACCATAAATCACACATTAAATTGGAGTATTCACCTTCGATCACCTCCATAGTCAAATGTTATACTTTTCCACGGCATTATTAAACTCAAAGTATTGTACTGTGTCCTTAAATTATTATATATTTTTCAGTCAAATCAAGTTTTGTGAAGGAAACCTATTTCAAAATGTTGAAATTGTTCAATCTTCCTTTTAAAGGTTTGAGGGAGTGCTGGCAACTTGAGGATAAGATGTTAAAACCAGGGCCACATTAGCTCTCTCAGATGGATGTAGAAGGTCCTATGGCACTACTTTGAAGAAGAGGGTGTAGTTACCCCTCATGTCCTGGCCAATGTTTATCTCTGCTCATTGTCATATTGGTGCTTTCTGCAAGCTTGCTGTACATACATTGGCAACCATGCTTCCTACATTTCAATAGGGAGTACATTTCAAAGTCCTTCACTGGCTGTAAAGCGATTTGGGATGCCTGGTGATCATGAAAGATGTGCAAGTCCTTCTTTCTCAGGTTTGCAAACCTACTGAATATGAATGCAAAGTGTTTCCTTTCAAAACAAATAACACTTCAGCCTGTTTTGCATTCAATTTACACTGTGCCCTTTCCTCCATCTTAAACATATCTATTCTAATGCTATTCTCCTTATTATTGAGGTAAGACAACAATTTTTAAAGACAGCTTTCACTGACTCACAACTGGATTAATTGGCAGCTTTGCAGCTAGTTAAAATCTGGATTTACAACATTTTGATTACTGCAGCATTATCTTTCAGATCAACAACTAACATAAAAAGGAAGCTAAATATAAAAGTCACTGATGAGTGATTTCACTGGGGCCTCTGCCCCATTGCCAAGACCTAGACAAGAAACTTGCTTATAGCACTAGAAAGAATAAAAGTTGTTCTGAGGCAGTGTCGGATTTATGCATAGGCAAAGTAAGTTACAGCTTAGGGCCTCACATTATGAGGGGCCTCTAAATATGAAAAAAATAAAATTCAAGTTTTACATAATCAGTTGAAAAATAAAGGAGACTGGGGAAAAAGACTTTCTAAAATGGACATTTTGGGCAGAATTGTCCAAACCTGTTGGCAGTGGGTGTCATGGCGCCATGAGAAGGAGAATTCGGAGCGAGGGGCAGAAGTCAGTTTCACGTTAGCGTGAAATCACAGCGGGATCATGGCTAAGCAGGAATCCTGCTGGAAACTGGCATGAATACAATTTGCATCCTGCTAATGGGATGCAAAATAAGGCCAAACTGGAATCATTCCCCCGATTTACCATTACACCGGCGGGAATACGTGCCAGCCCAGAACACGCCTGGGCAAGTCAGGACTTACTTTTAGGGCTTTGTTCAGATCATGGATATCCGAGGAGAAGATGCTGGAACCCTCCTGCTACCAGATCCTGGAGGAACACGTGCGTCACATGCTGGGTGGATCCTCATGCACATGGCTCCACTGCAAAGCAGCTCTCAGAAAGCGGGAGGTCTTCGTTGATGCTTCAGGCTTGCTTCGGAACATCACGGTCTTGGCCATGGGCTGCTATGGATGATTGGCGATGGGGAAGCGGTTGGTTGGCAGAGGAAAGTATGGGAGGGGGGGACAAAGGTGTCGGGGGGTTGAGGCTGGGAGGGGGGGTCGAAGGTGTCAGTGGGTAGGAGGAAGTATGGGGTGGGGTGCGGATATTGTAACGGGGAGAATGTTGCAAGTGGGGAAGTAGGTGTAAGGGAGGGAGTTTGGAGGGGCGGAATGTGTCCAGTAGCAGGAGGGAGTTCAGAAAGGGGAAGGCATCTGGGGAGAGGAGAGAGTAGGAGTGGAGGAGGGAGGGAGTAAGTTGGGGGGGCTGTTATCCAGATGAACATGCAAGGGAGAGGTCTGTGGAGTCAATGACTGCTTCCTGGGAATGAACTGAGGGTGGGCATGGTAGGAAGGAATGGTGAGTGTGAGAGTGGGGAGCTGATAGGTTGGGAGACTGAGGGTGTGTCAGTAGTGGTAGAAGGAGCGGCGAGGGTGGTTGATGGGGACACCGAGGCAGACACGGACCCAGGGGTGGGCGATGGAGGTCGAGGAGGTCAATGTGGACAGGGGTGGGGTTCTCCGGGAGGGAGGGAACGTGCACGTTGACCTGGACATCCTGAAATTACAAGGGTTCTGGTTGGGGAGGTGGAAGGTGATGCTAGGTGGGTCAACAGTAATTGGGGAAAAGGGCAAGGGTGACTGAGGGATGGAAAAGAATGGGGGAGCTAATCAAGAACTTTACCACAACTATATTTGTCAAATCAAAAGTGAGCCCCGTGTTGGACATGCTCAAGTGCTGCATGGGAGTGTGATCAGTGGGTGGGCGGGAATGCAGGTCAGCTCAGATGGACAACTGAAAGCGAACCCCAGCAGGCAGCATTGAAAATGATTGAGACAGTGAGATTAGTGTGATGGATGAAAGCTCTGCTTGTGTGGGAAAGTGCTTGCACCAGGCTCTGAAAGGCCCTGCCACACACACACACCTCCCCCAGAATCACTTGTGGCCCAGCAGTGGGCAGCTGAATTGCTAGTAGTGGGGGAGAATGCAGGGCGAGGGCTCGCAGACCCTGTCAATGAAGCTAAAAGACATTACACATTATTCAGTGAAAGCAAATATTATTTTAGATCATAAAGTGACAAATGTGTTCACCCATGCAATCAACTGCGATCAGAATTTCTTAACTTTTCTAGGCCTACCACTTCTTTTAGTTGCTGTCCTGACATCTGCAGCAGGGGCTGAGACAGCCTGTGCAATGGTTGGCCCTGTTGCCTCTGATGACTTTGGCATGCCTCCTTTTGAGAGCCCAGGCTTGCTTTGACTGTCCTCCTGTGGGCCAGCTACTCCCTTCTGAGATGATAGAGGACAAGGTTAAGGGGGTCACAGGCAAAGGGGACTCGGAGGGAGTGGACAGCCTCTGAGATTCCTGAATGGATGACCCAGGGGTGTCCAGCTGTTGTGCCACAAGTCAATTGTCTTATTATTATAGAGAAGTCTGTTAACAATGAAAAGAACTTTTGAAAATGGATGTCAAAAGAGAAAAAAGAAGCAGGAGCTTGAAGGGCTTTTCCGCACCTGCCCGTCACTGGGATTACCCGGTCCCACCGTAAGCCAATGGACTTCTGGCTGGGGTGCCACCTCGCCCGTGACGGGGCTGGAAAATCCCGGCCCAGATCTTTCGCATGCTGATCAACTAACTGTAACTGAAATTGTAAGATACGTGTCACCGGATGATGGTTTTCCCATTGAATGATTTCTGACTTTCCTTGAAATAGAAACCATAGTGCTGGAAGTATGGTCAATATGGAGCTGGGTTATCTAGGCAATGCTGCAAAGTTGACTTCAGTAAATGCAGGGGATAGTCATATGACAATGCGGCTAACATGGCAGGAAAGTATAATGGCACGCAGCAAAAACTTCCAGAGAAAAGTAAGTCTGCTATATATATTCCATGTACTGGACCTTCACTGGATCTTGTTGGCCGTGCTGCAGTTGATTGCTGCCTAGATGCAGTAAAATTTTTTGCTGTTGTGCAACAAATATACACATCCTTCTCTGCGTCTGCAAAATGCTGGACAGCACTCAAATCAATTTTGGGTCCTGATTCCACCATACCAAAACATCTCTCCGACACTACGTAGGACCTATGTTAAAGGCTACTTCAGCCATGGCTGAGAGCTATGGTTTAATTGTTGGTATTCTTAATCATCTTCATCCTGATGATAATGAAACAGGTGATATAAGGAGAGAAGCTGGCATTCTGCAGGAGGAAATGGAGGAATTAGACTTTGTGTTCATGTTAGAACTTTGGAATCGTTTATTAGATCCATTCCACAAAACCAGCCAGGTCCTATAGGATCCGTTGATAGCCCTTAGCTCATGTGCAAAACTTTACGCGTCACTCTCTCACTTCATGAAAGAAACCCGAGGAAGTTTTGATTAAATTGAACTCAAAGTAAAATGAAACCTGCCTGGTGTAGACTACAAATGTGTGAATAAAAGGAAAAGAATGAGAAAAGAAGAAGTCAGTGATGGTGATGCAGCAAATGTGGATGAAACGCTTTCTCATAGAGTCAAGTTTCAAGTGAAATCATTTATTCCTATGATGGATGCACTCGAAACCAGCTTGAAGAAAAGAGCAATCATCTCCGAAAATGTTGCAAGCAATTTTTCATTTTTGGTTGATTTTGCTGCCTTGGAAAGACAGCTGTGCGAAGGTGTAAAACTTCAGGTGAAGAGTTATCCTGATGATGTTGATATTAACCTCATTGGAAAAATAAAGCACTTCCAAGCATATATCAATGAAAATTATTCAGATAAAGGAACTTTATGTCACCATGACCTGTATCAAATCATCATCCAAAGTAAAATCCATTTGGCTTTCTCTAATGTAGAAGTGATATTATGCCTCTTTTTGAGTCAAATGGTAACAAACTGCTCAGGAGAAAGGTCATTTTCACAGCTGAAGAACATCAAGAATGAACTGCAGACAACAATGCTGCAAGAAAAGCTGTCTGCACTAAGCATTATTTGCATGGAAATTGATGAACTTCATAGCTTATCATTTGAGTGCATCAGCAGTGACTTTGCTGCCCAAAATTCATGAAAAAAGATGTTTTAAGTTTTGTGCAGGTTGTATTGCTGCTCCCATTTGCTAAGTGCTGATCTGTGTAATTGCTCTTGTGTAGTTGTAGGTTAAAATTTTTCATACACGCTAATTAGGAAATCTGCAATTATTTCAGAATGCAAATAGGCTTATTGCAAAATTTATCTTTTAATTAATTATTAGTTTTTGGTTGCACCTCACCTATGTATATATGTAGATATAAAGCTTTCATAGTCTATTTTCAATCTCCTTTCTGTTAAAATAATACTCATTTTTTGGTAATTCTTTGGAGCCCCTTAAGCTTGACATAGGTTTGACATGCTCAGCATCTCAAAATCCGGCCCTGTTCTGAGGGCATAATTGATAGCAGATGTTTAAAGATACATTCTCTTCAATTGTTTAATCTTCTCCTGAGTTTAGAGTTTATCTGTCTCCCCTGGATAAGAGGTTGAGCAATCATGTAAGACACTAACATTGACTATTGATGACAGTGATTACAGGGGTGACAAATGTAGCCTGTATTTTGGCTCTAATGGATGAATTTTAAAACTGAAATAATTATGTTCTGTGGTTGTCTCACTTACAATAAAGGTTTGAAAAAAAATAGACCAGTTGGAGGCTGCACAACCAGCAGAACTTCACCAGGCCTTTGATCTAAACTACTACCATTTTGCGAGATTCCTGTCCTTGTTACCTGTGTTTCCAAATTCACCCTGTTGTTATGCTACTTTATTTTTACGTCATTCTCATGATGTCGCAGGCAAGGTTGGCATTGCCTAATTGCCAAGAGAAGTTGGCTATTGGGGCTGCCTTCTTGTAACACAGAATGGTTTGTCATAACTGAGCTTCCAAGGCCGCTTCAGAGGGTAGTTAAGAATCAACCATGTTGGTGTGGGATTGCATTTACATAAGGGCAAGAACAGGTAAGCACGCCACGTTTCCTTCCCTAAAGGACATTAGAGAGCCAGTTAGATTTTTACCATTAATTAGGCAGCTTTGTGCTCACTTTTACTGAACCAGCTTTTTATTTTCAGATGTTCAAACTTGAATTCAATCTTAAACTTCATTGATGAGATTTGAACTTATGTCCTTTTGATTACTAGTCCATGCCACTAGAATCAAGTCAACATGACATGTGGATTGGGGATATTCTGTCATCAGGCAGATGAAAGGTCTCAGTCTCTCCATCTCCAATGATTAGGGGCATCAAAATGTCACTCCAGCACAAGCTCCTCTGCAGTTGCTGTGAGAGCTGTGCAGGTTCACCCCCAGTTCTCTCCCTTGTGTTTTGCGCTCCCTTCTGCCATGGGAAAAGAACAGACCAAAGTGAGTGAATGCAATGGCCTGTGTTCATCCAATGGATGGAGTGTATGCGGTGAGATTGACTATCCAGGAGAGGCATCATATTGCAAAACATTGTGGCTGAGTGGCAGTGTGGGTGGATGGAGGGATGAGGATTGAGAAAGCGCACAGAGAGAGAAGGATGGGTGCGCTTGCAAGGTAAGAGCATGTGAAGAATGATGTGATGGAGTAGGGTTGACAAGACAGAGCGACAAGGTGGGGTGATCCACATAGCATCAGATGAAAGTAAGTGAACGGGCAACTGCACTCAACTTTCCTAACCTGGTTAGTTTGTTGATATGCTTCCTGCATTGATTTCAGGAGGGTGGCACAATGCTCCTATTGCTGACCTCCTAAAACATCTCCAGTCACTTCGTAGTTTCAGCATGTTTCTTCCTCTTGTTGCTGGAGAAGAATATACCTCTCTGATCCCTCACCACTCCCAGCAGTGCATTAAACAATGTGTTGTTAAATCTTAGCATCACCTGTACCCATTTTGAATCCATTTTAACTCTTCTCCTTCAGTTTGCTGTAGCTTCTTAGCTTTCCAAATTCTATCCTTGGACTGGGCCTTTAAATGCCAGAGTTGAGGTCACGGTTTGCACCAGGTCCACAGTCACCCATTCAATGGCTAAACCAGTAATATGATTATAATGAGGTGGTCCTGTTGAAATTGAATAGATGCACCAAGAATTCTTCTGGGCATTGCCCCCAATACTTTAATTTATTTAGCAACTTTCATGTCCTTAGAACATCCCAAAATGTTTCACAGCCAATGAAATTCTTTTTTAGTGTACTCATTATTGTTATGATCATTGGCCAGGCCCAAAGTTGTTGGTAAGATCCAGTAAGGGACCCATAATGTTTTGTTTAAAGGAGACAAAGTTTGTGGTTCAAGGCAGTTACTAAGTGAATAAAGCCACAAAATTTCACAGGTTTGAGCAAAAACAAACTTAACTAAACAAAGTCAGAAAGATAAAGCAATTTACAATATCTATCTCATGCTCTAACATTCAGGGTTAATATGAGGTATATAAGAATTAAGAGACACAATGTGGTCAAGCATAACACACTGCACAATAATTGGTAGATGAGACCAAGACAGAGTCCATGGATTTCTCAACAACCTACCCAGATGTAAGCAAACACTGTGAGTCAACTAATTTCACTGAAATTCTGTCTCTCTCATGAGGAATTTCAGTCTTCACCTTTGAAGATCCAACCTAGGAATTCTCTCCAAAAGTATGGTAATCTGATGAATAATATACCTTTAAGAAGAAAGTTATAATGGAAGATCACATGATCTTAGTATTCAATAGAAGAGTAGCACAGGCTATCTCAGTAGTCAGTAGTTTATAGTTAGAGTCAGTAGTGTAGATCATCAGGGCTTCTCCTGAGCCCTCTTCACTTAAAGTCTGCCCCCCTACCCTCCAGCCCTTTTCCTGTTTCCCATTTCTCTCCTCCTCTCATTTCAACTGAGCTGGGACCTTTTCCAGTCCCTGCCTCCTCTTTGGAACTCTTTTTTGGGATCTTTCCTTGTCCCTGCCTGTGATATTTGCTGACAATGGTGTTCCATTTCTGGTCACCTGACCCAGTTTTTTGTGCTGTTTTGCTTCCTGTACAGGTATGCTGGGCCCACAGAATGTAAACATTTCAGGATTGTGCACATACAGCCTGCTCCGAGTCTACCCATGCACAAAAGCTCCAATGTCTATCGGGAGTTGAAGTTCCCGACCTTTTCTCTGCAATCAGATAAGTAAAGGTTTCACAAAACTGTTGTTACATTGGGTAGAATTTTCACTCCCTCGGGAGGTTGTGCGGGGTTGGGCTTGGGCGGGTGCGGACCCGATCGGTGCCCCATTTCAGGTCTGCGCTGCCATGTTATGTGGGCGGGCCAATTAAGGCCTGCCCAGTGTGATGCGCACCTAGAAGTGCTGTGCGGGTGGGGGTGGGGGGGTTTCCCGGGTGGGGGGGTTTCCCTGAGTCGGGAGTGCTCTCGGTCGTGCCTGTGTGTGAAAGAGTGCAGAAATCTCCCGATAAGTTTCAAGTTTTAAAAATTTTAATAAAGAAAAAAACATTTAAGACATGTCCCCCCATGTGACAGTGTCACAGGAGCTGGGGCATGTCAATGAGCTTTAATGAAAAATTTGTTTAATTTAGAAACCCTTCATGAAACCTCATCCTGCCCGTGGATGAGGTTTCATGAAAAATGCAAAGGCTGCCTAGGCTCTTCACCTGCCTGCCAGCCTTAAGATTGGATGGGCAGCTTTCCCAATAGGCTTAATTAGTTAATTAATGGCATTAACAGGCCTTTGACAGTTCGGCGGACACGCAGCCTACTTGGCTGCGCACCCGCCAAACTGAAAATCTAAATGATGCATGGTGACATCAGGATGCACACCCGACATTACCCCGTGTCATTTTACGCCTCAGCGAGCGGACCCGACCCCCACTCGCTGAGCTGAAGATTCAGCCTATAGCTAGCAGAGCAGTGAATTAGTGTACAGCAAGATCCAACAAAGTCATGTATTTTTCCTGGTGTTGGCCAGGACACCAGCATTACCATCCTACTGTTCTCTGAATAATGCCACAGGATATATTATATCCACCTGGACAGGCAGACAGGCCTTGATTTAACATCTTAGCTGAAAGATTACTTTTTTTTAGAATTCTTTCATTGGATGTCAGCATTGTTGTTCATCCCTAATTGCCCTTGAGAAGATGGTGGTGAGTCATCTTCTTAAACCGCTCCAGTCGCTGTACTGTAGGTACACCCACAATAATATTCGGGAGAAAGTTCCAGGATTTTGACTCAGTGACAGTGAATGAATGGTGATATTGGGATGGATTTTCATCCTCGAGGTGAGTAACAGGATTTGGGGAAATTTCATAGCTCGACCTGTTCGCCTCAGGAGGAAGTTCAGAATTTTCATTTGGAGTGTTGGTGGAGGCAGGTGTTAAGAGGAGATGAGGCCAATGCCCTCTACAGGGGCTACCAGGTGCTGAGGTTGGCTAGTTTAAAGGAATTCATCCCTGTTGTAACAATGACAGCAAACAACAGCCCTCAACCCTTCACCACTCACACCGCTTCATCCCCCCAATATATTCGTCATGCTCCATCCATACCAACCCATGCCCCTCACCACCCCATGACTCATCATACCCTCCATGCCATCTATGCCTCCCATCCAACACCCCATGCTCATATCTTCCATGACAATTAATGGCATTTCCATGTCCATTCACCCACTATACATTTTGTACAGAACCAGTGAACCCTGTATGAACAATTGGATGTGTGAAAAAGCTTTTTTCATTCATAACTTTCTACTTCCGTAAAGAAAACTGTTTTTGCGACAGCCCAATAAAAGTGTCAATCATCCAGATCTTTTAACGTATCAATAGCAAAACTTTAAGCATTTGATACCTCTTTATCTTGTGTAAATAAACATTGAAAGAATAGATCACAGAGCAAGAACTGTCAACCAAGCAATTTTTTTCCCTGGGGTATAGCTCTTCCAGCAGATTAATGATTGGGTTTTCAGACAAGCCTCATTACGCATTCATTATGTTATTAGAGTGTATGGTAGGTGAATGAGCATGGGAGTGCTATAGATTGGCATGGAGGGTATGTGGCACCAAGCAGGGGGTGGGTAAGAGGACATAGCTTGCCATGGGGGCATGGCTAAGATCTTTTGAACTTACCTTTCAAAAGGTTCCCTCATTCAGACTATGATTCACAACACCTCTGAGGGGCTGTGAAATGTGAGTCCTTTAAAAGCTGGCTCGATTCCATAAAAATTGCGGAGGACTAGGACATGCCTATCCCCGCAATGAAGCCGGTCAGGCCCAGAGTGCAGGGTGTCGGCATGTGACCCACAGCAGCCCACACCCTTACCCTGCACTGATGAAAATTGGGGGCACTGGGAATGGGGCTGAGAATCCTGGGATTGGCACTTGGCTACCATTTTTACACATTCAGGTGTAAAAATACACCCTGACTCCATAAAAGTCCAGCCCAAAGTTCCAAGTCAGAATGGTGTGTGGCTTGAAGGGAAACTTGCAGGTAGTGGTGTACCCATGCATCTGCTGCCCTTGTCCTTGTAGGTAGTAGATTTGGAAAGTGCTGTCAAAGGAGACTTGGAGAGTTGTTGCAGTGCACCTTGTAGATGGTACATGCTGCTGCCACTGTGAGTTGGTGGTGGAGCAAGTGAATGTTTAAGACGGTGGATGGGGTGCTGATCAGGTAGGCTACTTTGTCCTTTGTCCTGGGTTGTTTTGAGCTTCTTGAGTGTTGTTGGAGTTACATTCGCCAAGGCAAGTGGAAAGTATTCTATCACATTCCTGACTTGAGCTTTGTAGGTGGTGGACAGACTCTGGGGAGTCAGAAGTTGCTCATCATAGAATACCCAGCCTTGACTTGCTCTTGAAGCCACAGTTTTTATATGGCTAGTCCAGTTCAGTCTCTGGTCAATGGTAACACTCAGGATGTTTTTCGTGGAGAATTCAGCCATGATTAAACTGCATTGAAGGATCTGCTTCGATTCTGTGTTGTAGACCTGCAGTGGAGTTTGAATCCATGGCCCTTTGACATAGAGGCACATGAACACTCCCAGTAAGCCAAGCTAACACTTATGGCACCTTTCATTTCCTTGGGCCATCTCAAAGTGCTTCACAATCAATTAATTACTGTACTTTGAAGTTTAGTTATTTTTGTGTTTTCTTAGCTGATAGGATGTTTCACTTCGTGGGTGAATACGGAACTGGGGGACACAGTTTTGAGTAAAGGGGGTTCCTATTTAAGATTGAGTTGAGAAGTGTTTTTTTTCTCTCAGAGGGTTGTTAATCTTTGGAATTCTGCATCCCAGAGAACACTGGTGGCTGGGTCATTGAAAATATACTGTGGTCGGAACTGTCCCAGATTTGCACAAAGTGAGGTAGCGAGCGGGAAAAAAGTTGTTTTACCCACTGGCCGCAATGGAGGGTTTTCACACCATATCATTCCATGCTCACCTCTTAATTATGCAGCCACAGAAAATACACTGTCTCGCTGTCAGGTAGCTTCCAATTTGCCTGGTATTTCACCGCTTCCTCATGCAGGGCACCGTATCTAAACTGCAGCCGCATGCACACTTCTCTTGCCTGAGGCCACTTCTCCCCCTTCCCCAATCAATCCCTAGCCCTGCAGCCAGTGAAAAGCCACTCCTGCCTTAAGGCTTGTCTGTGCCCATGATCCCCCCCTAAAAATGATGTGGTGCTGTCTGCGAAGCCTGGCACTGATGATTGCGAGTGCTGCCCGAAGTAAGATAGGCAAACAAACCTTGAAGTCCCAAGTGAAGCGCAGGTCGCCAGGTGCACGTCGCTTATGTACAGTTGTGAAACACCTCGGTATGGTCAGATGATTCAGTGTGGGGGTTGGTTCCGGTGAGCAGAACTTACAATGAGATGCTAAAGTATTGAAATTAGGCTCACCGACATGCAGTGGCAGGAAATGCGGCCCACCATTGATGGATGGAATGGATGATTGCAAATTAGTTTCACGATGGTGTGAAACTGAATTTTGGCCTTTTCGCCATATTGTTCCCACCTTGACGCCTGGCACCAATGGGGCCAGAAAATTCAGGCCTGTTTCTCCTGCCAATGCAGCTATCCAAAGCCATCATCCTACTGCGCCGATCTCACTACTTAACGTCCAAGTTTTGAGTTTTCTTAAATTGAGTCATTAATCTGCTTTGACATTAGTGAATCTTGATTTAACTAATCTTGTTTCCAATTGATAATGAAGAATTCAAATACTTTCATGTGGGATTTGTGGATTTAGCCAATTAACACACTGTTCCCTGGTATAATTTACTCTTCAAATGGATCAGAGATAAGATGTTATTGCCTGAAACATCGCCTTAAAATTTAGTTGCGGATTATTCTGTGAGTTAATCTGATTTACTGATCTTCCAGCCGTGTTGGATACTTGGATGATTCTGGATATCAGAAAAGGTGGGTTAATGGACACCAGATTTGCTTTGGGCTATCAAAACATTTTATTTAACTCTGCCTAAGTTCCTATGTGCCCAGTAGATCCTTGGCACAAGGAATACTAGTTAAAGAAGCAGAAGTTGTGAAATACTGTCCTGCAACTCCAATAACTCTTTGATAAGCATGTCCGCTCCTGGCCACTGCCTACTGTGTCACTCGCAATGACATAACACCAGAACTGTGCATGCATGGCATGCGCAACAAACGCAGCCTTAAATATAGTCAGGGTAGAAAAACTGCTGTTGCCTAGTGACAGGGGTCCAGAGACACGCAGGATAGTCAGTTAGTATGCGTATATACCAGAGAGTGCAGGCAGAAGGTCTAAAATTTCTAATAAGAAATTTTGAAAACCTGCTGGGCAACTGAGTTCAGAGAACTCATGTGTCTGTCTAAAGTTAAAGTAATGGTGAGTTTAGATTACAGTTTTTGGGTGTCTCAGGGAGAGATACCAGCTGAAGAAAGGCACCTAGTCAATGCTCAACAGTCCACTGGGAGAAAATTGTTTACAACTAAGCTAACCCAGGTAAGAAATCTTGCTGTTAAGGCAATGGTAAATCAATGATTTTGTGTTTTTTGTAAGGGTTGCTGGGATAAAAGAGACAGTGTGAGCTTGAATCATTTTCTGGTATCTGTGTTGAAATCTTTCCAATATTTCTGTCTAGTGTAATATAGTTCATTTTCTCTTGTTTAATAAATATTTTATTCTTTGTGTTAACAGTATACTGGCAGATTCTTGTGAATGTGATCAGTAACTGACCTTCACGGTTTCTAAAAAACAAAACAAAGTTAGGATCTACCAAGCCAGGTTTCACTCTGGGGATCTGACTTGTCCAGTATTAACATCAGCTGGGAATCATAATGCTACAAATGTGTGCATTACAAAGCCAGCAATGAATGACTACATAATGCGATTTTTTAAAAATTCACTGATGGCTTGGCCAGCATTTATTGCCCACCCCTTGTTCAGGGCACATTTTAAGAGTCAACCGCATTGCTGTTGGTCTGGAGTCTCAAGTAGGCCAGACCAGGTAAGGACAGCAGATTTCCTTCCCTAAAGGACATTACTGAACCAGATGGGTTTTTACAACAATTGACAATGGTTTCACGGTCAATTCCAAATGTTTTAAAAATTGAACTCAAATTTCACCACCTGCCATGGTGAGATTTGAACTCAGGTCCACAGAGCATTACCCTGGGTTGCTGGAATACCAGATTAGTAACGATACCACTATGCCACCACCTTCACATAATGATGATGTTGGTTGAGGGGTGAATGTAGGAGCACTTGATGCCGGCATCCTTTCATCCACGTGAGATGATGGATACACAGCAAATCCATTGGGGGTGGGCTAGCTTCATATGGTGCCCTTTTGCTGGTGGCTGAAGAGATCAATCTGTAAGAGACGGGTTCTGCCACATGTGTCACAATGAGGTGATTATCAGGTGTCATTGTAGGTTGTTTTAGGTGTTGAATCCTGTTTCCTGTTTTCAATCCATTGTTGCCACTGATTGTCACTTGCTATTAACAGTGAAATTGCATCTTTTATGTCCACCCAAGCAGGCAAATCTTTAAAGCATTGATTTAATGCATCATCTAAAACTGCACTCCTTCAGTACTACACAGAAGTGTCAACTTAGATTATGTGTTCAAGGGCTGGAGTGGAGCGTAATCCAGCACGCTTATCAATGGGCTACCTACTGAACTAATTACTTAAGGAGTGCGGCATTTAAATTTTTATTTTAGATTTTATTCTTCCCTTTTAAATGACCTTGTGTCTACTGCTGCCTCACACTGCTGATCAAAGGGTTTGGAGATTATGGAGTAGATTTTCAACTTGCCGTGGAGATGAAAATTGAAGTTTCGATAATAGCGGTCGATCTGCCCCCAAATTTACACCTGGATGGCAAGATGTACATCTATCCCCTTGTTGCTCCTCTCCTTTACAATGAAATAATGAGTCAGATATAATATTTAATACACTTAATCAATTTAATAGAAGTGTTCAAAATTACAAGAGTTTTTAATAAAATAAATAAAGAGAAATGGTTTCCACTGCCAGGTGGGTCAGTCAGCAGAGGACACAGATCTAAAATAATTACCAAAAAAGCCAGGGGAAGTTAAGGGGAAATTCTATTACTGTGCAATGCATTACCTGAAATGGTGATACAATTGTTCAGTAGAAACTTTCAAAGGGGAATTGGATTTCACCTTAAAAAATGAAAGATTTGTAGGGCTATGGAGAATGAGCGAGGCAGTGGGATTGACTGTGAGTCCTTTCAGAAAGCCAGCACATACACAAATGGTCAAGTGGCCTCCTGCTGTGCTGTATGATTCTATGAAGTGATTAATTAAACATAGGCCAGAATATTCCCGTTAGCGTGCGGGGGAGGGGCCCACACGCCCATCCATAAAATGATGCGCGGTGATATCGGGCGAGCGTCCCGACATCACCACGCGCCATCGTGATTTTTTTGGACGAGCACACGATGATATCCAATGCGGCCCGCCATTAATTAACGAGCCACTTAAGGCCCTTGAGGCGCCAATCGATGGTGATTTTTCGGCACCTGTGCGATCTTCGGGTCGGCGCACGGACACAACGGGCAAGTGGGTAGGACACATTTGTATAAACCTCATCCACAGGCTGGATAAGAGGGCTCACTGGAGTCGTGAGTGTGCTCTCTCAAATATTGATTTTTCAAAGTTGCTGATACTTTCCTGTGTGATCTGCAATACTTCAAAGCGCATACCAGCTGCTTGGACTGGACTCACAACTTTCAAATCAGCACTCTGCAGTGAAAAATCTTTTTTTGGGCCTGCAGGTTTCAGGAAGCCTTCCCTTAGCCTGAGAATGGGAGCTGAATGTTTCACTGGAGGCACCTCCTCTGAGGATGAAGGGACAGCTAGAAGGGGGAGGAGGCCAGAAGTGTGCATTCAGCCTCCAGGGGACCCACCTTTGAGAGGACAGGTGTATGCACAAGGAGTGCAGGGCCAAGAGGTAGTTCACGGCGGAAGGGGCCACAGAAGGCGCCACCATCCTGCTGCCAGGGTATACAGGCGGCGCTGCAGCTACCTCAATATGTCTGAGGCGCAATGCTGAAGGAGGCTCCGTCTCTCAAGGGAGATAGTCAACTATATCTGTCAGATGATTGGGCCTGAGATCTCCACTAGCTGTGTGGGTGGCTCTGAAGTGGCTGCTGGATGACAAGGGCTATCCCCTCAGAAGGTGGCTCATGATGCCTCTCCGCCATCCAAGAGCAGAAGCTGAGCAGAGGTACAATAGGAGCCACGGCACCACAAGAGCTGTGGTGGAGAGAGCCATTGGTCTTCTCCATTGCCTGGACTGCTCAGGGGGCACACCCTAGTACCCCCCAGATTGTGTATCACTGATAGTGGTTGCATGCTGCGCTCCCAACAATCTTGCGTTTGAAAGGGGGGTCACAGTGGGTGATGAAGACATCGATGCAGTGGCTGTGGCTGCACATGATGAGTCCAAGAGTGAGTCCGCGGATGAGCACGCACAGGGAAATGCTGAGGGGGTAGATGCTGACCTAGGCATACTCCAGGGAGGGAAGGACACCTGGAAGGCTTTAATCCAATGAATCTCCAGCTAGCACCACACACATTGTCCTTCAGGACAAGCCTGGGCTTCAGGCTCCATTCTCGATACCTGAGTGCTAAATCTGCCTGGGCCTGGATAGGAGCATTAACTAAGGGCCTTATTAATAAAGCGGAATATCGCACAAATCACACATAACATTTTTCAAAACCATCCACCTGCAGAAGTAAAGAGGCACCCTCAGCCATGGTGACATGTCTGAATTTAATATTACAACCAAAGGAACTTAAGAAAACAAAATGACAAAGGTGTTAAAAATCACACCAACTCATAAAGACCTCATTGCAGGCCAACACATAAGTGCCAGTGATAAACCCATGGTGTGCCCAAGGTGCCTTATGTTTATGTTTTCAGGTGCTACGTCTTGGTGCTGTTCCTCGCTCGGAGTGACACCTGAGCCAGCCTGCTGGGTCTGCTGTCCTGTTGGCCTCGATGACATTGGTGGCCATCCTCTGGCCCGTGGAGCCTGTGCTGGCCCTGCCCAGGAGGGAGTTGCCAGTTCCACAGCTGGCATCTCCCCAGTCATCGCACCTTCATTAGATGATACGCTCACTGGCAGAGGGGAGGAGGAGCTGCTGCCCTCATCTGGAGCGGTCTGAGAGGTGCCCACAGAGACGACAGGCAGCTGTTGCGCTGACATGAGGTCACTTCAGACCTCCCTGCTCACCGTGAATGGATGGGCACCGAGCTGGGAAACTTGGTGCCCACACCATCTCCCACATGGCACTGACCAGCTGAGGTCAATGCTGATGTGAAGGCATGCTGGTCCGAGCACATCCCCAGGAAGCCCTGATGGGTCTCTTGGAGGAGCCTCTCAACAAGAGTTGCCACTCTCTCCATGGAGGATGCATGGCGCTCAGACATGAGGCTCATAGCTTCAGCGAGCGTCCGCCTAGACTCCACCACCACGGACACCAAGCCAAGCATAGCCTCATGTATCTCCCCCAGATGTTCCCGCACACCCGGCCACATTTCCTGCCCCTGCTGCGTCGCGGACGACTCCAGAGACACATCATCAGGCACCGACTGAGCATGTGCCTGGTCCCCTGCAGTCTTCTGGCTGCTGGCGCCATGGGCACTCTCTGTCTCTGCCAGCTCTTCCAACAACTGTGAAGTGCCCTCACCGCTGTGCCGCAGGACACTAGCCAATGTTTTAATTCCCACCGAGGTGCTAGTATCTGCGCTGGTGAGACTGGCAGAAATGGTGTGATGCTGGTGAGACTCCAGGGCCATCAGGTGTGAGAGGGGACCCCTGCTGCTCCTCCTCGTGGCCCTTCTCTGCTGATGCTGAAAGGAAGAACAAGGACATTGGATCAGTTAACCTGGAGACAACGTCAATGTGCAACCCTGTCCCCTGGATCATTATGTGCTCATCCTTCCATAAGCAATGGTCAAGCCATGTTGCAAACTTCAATCACTGAACATTCAGCACTGCCATTGCTGTTGGGAGAACAATGGTGACCTCACTGCTGGGCATACATACCTGCCTGTGGCACCCCAGCCTCACCAACACTGGTGGACCTGGGCATATGGCACCTCTCCAAATCTAGGGCCTCCTGCTCGAAGTGGCTGAGAATCATCAACTGGGCCAGCCCTCCGCCAGTCCTCACCTGCTCAGCGGCATTATGTACATTCTTCTCCTGAAAAGGAGCGAAGAGCATTGATTAGTGCTACTTGTACCTGGATTCTCTTTGCGGAGGGCCCACCCAAACCAGAGTGGGACAAATCAGAGCTCCAGTGCCTCCTCGCTCCGCTGCTGCCGAACACTCAGACAAAGATGCCAGGCCTGCTGCCTCCCGGCAAACCCCCCCTGCCCCCCCACCACCCCCTTGACCAAATGCTGCCTACATCACATTAGGCACCACACAGTCTAACCTTCCATAACAAGGAGCCGCAAGCACGTAGAGTGCAGAGGGCAGCAGATCGATCGGTGCTACGCCACCTTGAAGCTCCCCTCCCAGCATGTCATCACCCTGACTTGGACATGTCCTGGAGTTCCAGCACTGCGCCTAGGTGCAGCTCTCCAGGTTGCCTCCAAATCAGTAATGTGGGTCTCAGTGTACCACATGCTGCAGGGGCAGTACCCATCTCATCACCTCGGCATGGGCAATATCTGCTGGCCCACCCAGCGAAGGACACATGACGTCAATGATTCAATGCAGTCACTACACTCACACTTGGGGACTTGGGGGTGGGGTGGGGGCGGGTGGGGATGTCAGGCGCCAGGGGGGAAAGCCTACCTGCTGGGTTAAGTGACCCATGCCAACATGGTCTTCACCCTTCCTGAACACAATAGGTCGTTGAAGCGCTTGCGACACTGGATCCAGGTGCACCGCACCACGTCTTGGGAGCTCACCACCCCCCCGCCTCCTCCTCCCAGGCACGTTTGATCATGTGGTGGGGGGGGCTCCTCCTCTCATCCTGAGGTGTGAGCACCCCCTGCCATACTGCCACCTCCTCAAGGAGGGCAGCAAGGCAGTCATCAGAAGAAAAAGGGGCACTCCTGCCATACCCACCCACCTGGGCTGCTCAGCAGCAGCGCTCTAGGGAGCCCTTCCACTGGCCACGATTCACAGCCTTTGAAAGGCTGCAGCAGCTTTTTAAAACAGGCCGCCGTGTCGCCATTGGACCTGGCAATCATTGCAGTCCCGCCACCGCCCGCCCGCTTCCGCTGTCCTTGGGAGCTGCGATTCACGCTGGATGGGTCTTAATTGGTCCGCTCGTGTAAAATGGCGGCGTGGACCCGATCAAGGGCGGCGAGTGGGTCCACGCCCGCTCCCACACTGCTGTCCCGACAAGCAGAAAATTCTACCCATAGGCACTGTTTTATCTGTAACATCAATAGGATAGCGAGCTAACTGTAGGGAATAATAGGGTTTTCTTTAACTGCGTAATATATGAGCATTTCCTGTAATTAAGTTCAATAGCAGAACATTTTTGTGCAGCGAATTGTAGAGCTGACTGACAGTATGCTGTTGTGGAACGAAAGTTATTATAGGGTACTCAGCATAACCTTTAGCCAACCCTCCATCATTTATATTCTGGAAACTGCAGCTAACCATTATACTTATGAGTTATGAATTCATTTTAAAGGAGGTGCCTTGTTGACCCGTGTCAAAATATGAGACATACATCTGTTATATACATATACATACACAT
The DNA here is from genome assembly GCF_017639515.1 of Carcharodon carcharias. NCBI lineage: Eukaryota > Metazoa > Chordata > Chondrichthyes > Lamniformes > Lamnidae > Carcharodon > Carcharodon carcharias. The sequence goes on from NC_054473.1 coordinate 70,020,250, forward strand.
GGTGTGACAAGATCTCCGTAAATCAGGCATTGCTCATTAAACCAAATGTAAGACTCATATATTTGGTAATTCTTGTCACAACATTTTTTTTCCCTGAGAGTTGAATTCCTCATGAAATAGATCTGTAATGGAGCAAGGCCAAGATAAAACGCAAATCAATAACTAAGTTGATGATTGTGTCTAGAATGGGGTTGAATTGGAACTCTGAAAGGTATTTGACAAGTGGGATGGGGTTACAAAGGTGGCATCCGTTCTATTTACTAATTCCAGCACCCGCAAGTTCCTCCCAACAAGGTACTTAAATATTTGACCACTGTCAGATTTCTTTTGGCTCTCTCAGCGATTTTTATTCTCTAAACCAGGTGTTTGAAAAAAAATTACTCTGTCTCAGCCCCAGTCTTCAGCAAGACACAGATATTATTCGCTCTTCAGATAGCAATATAGAGCTCATTTAGATGCTAATTGTAACTTTTGAACTCACGGAAAGGATGAAATAATCTTTGTTAGACGATTGTATCAAAGATGATTTAATTTTTGGGACACTTTCCAAAAGTAATTTCATGTTAAAAGTCATTTGGACAATGTCATTCATTTCTGGCCTTGTTGAAATGTTAACCATTAGTGTGCAAAACACACTATTTGAAGATTTACATTATCCATTGAAGTACTGTAATCAAATTACACTACCGTAAATTTGGCAAGTATCGAGTCACTTCATCAGAATTGTCATTAACCTATAGTTACGGCCTATAACAAAAAAGACTGAGATTTTTTTAAATCATGTGTTGGAGGAAGGGGTCAAGCCATTCAATTCAAATGCAAGTACCTTGTGAGATAATTTTATCTCTACACTTGATTGGCAGTTCTTGTTGCATTTTAGAGTGGCACGTTTGTGTTTACTGGAAGCTACATATATTAATACACAGGGCCCTGATCTTTGCAGGCAGGAAGAACACGTATGCACATTGCGCCTGCTTCAGCTAAACAAATAAATAATAGCCATTTGCTGGTTCATTCCTCAGGGTAAGGCCTTTACCAATCAGAGTCAAGCTGCCTGGTTTAAAAGTTCAAACAATGCTTGGCAGTTAACTGTCAGTCACCATTAGCTGGTTCATTCTCCATGGCAACTCCTCTACCAATCAGTGCCCACCTGCCAACCAAACGATAGCCTCTTCTCATACAGTTTCAAGTTGTTGCTTCCCCTGACATTGGTATTCTTGCGATTGTCCTGATGAATACAAGATGAAAAGTTTAGACAAAATGCCTTTTTTCAGCTCTACTCAAGTTCTGTACTACCAAATGACGATCAAATTTTGAATGAAGACATTCTTAACTTGTCTTTCCTTTTCAAATTGCGCAATCCTCCCAAAGCTATCAGAGAACAATACATAGACAAGGATTCCTTGGATGTTCAGCCATGATCTGGCTGATTACAAATGGCATTATAGTAATATTGTGCATCGTAAATACTTCGGGCATCATCACTTCTATCCACTTAATCCATTTGCTCTTTAATACATTTGTTTGGCAGTTTTAAACCAGAGCCATGGTCTTTGGTGAATAATTTGTTCCAGCAGATTCTAAAGTTAAGGAACATCAAGTGAAGCAATTGAACAAACCATCGGGCTGAAAGGCAGTAAGGGTTTGATTCCCTGCCTCAGGGAGATTAGTTTGATTATCAATAATTTAAATAAAGAAAAACAAAATTTAAGACATGTCCCCTCATGTGATAGTGTCAGATGAGCCAGGACATATCAATGAACTTTAATAAAAACTTTTGTTCAATTTATAAACACTTCATGAAACCTCATCCCGCCCGTGCTCTTTGCCTGCCTGCCAACCTTAAGGTTGGACAGGCCGCTCCGTTAATTATTTTAATTAGTTTTTAAATGGCCTTAGTAGGCCTTTGACTGTTTGGAGGGTGTGCAGCTGACTCTGGTGCCCATCCGCTGAACTGAAGATTGGAATGATGCGCAGTGACGTTGGGGCCCGCCCCTGCTTGCCGATCAAAAGATGCTGGCCCAGGTTATTGAGTATGAAGTTTGCTCATTGGTAGGTCTGAGAGGTTGAAGCTGAGAAAAGTATTTCATAAAAGTCGGAAAAGGCAGCCAAGCCTGTGCTTTATTGGTATATATGAGGAAAGTCAACAGCATCCGTTCATCTCCTATAGTTGGAAAACATGTTGTGCTGTTTTGGACTGAATCCTATCCAATGTAGGCCTTACCTGTGTAGTGTTTGCCAGATGGAGATGATATACAGGTTTTATTCCTCTTTTATTGCCTCTCAGTAAATTGCGATAATTATAACCGTGATTTCTGGAAAACACCACAATGCACCAGTTACATCCCATTAAAAATCCTCGACATTTTAGAGAATGAAGTTGACAATACACGACATGCCTGAAAACTGTTCCTATGAAGCTAATTCAACAGCATGAACAAAAGCAATAAGATCCTCACTGATGCAATTAAACCCAGAACAATATAAATTTAATGTCTGTTCGTGAACAGATATAATAACATGGGGGGGAAAAAAACATCAGCAAAACCAGAATGAAGTATCTGAAGTGAATTCTGGGCTTATTAAACCCAACACTCTGTCACTTGTTTTTTCCAAATCCAGTATTCAAACACTGCACCTCTTGCCTGTCATAAAGCTTCAAACACCATTGAAACATAATTGTTTTCCAATACTGTAGGAGGAAACTTCTTGCCATTTGTTTTGTGCTACCCATGTTCTCCCTTCATCTCTCAAGGCTGACAGGCTTTTCTTGGTCCATTGTCATCATAGTTTGTTTGAGCTGTTAATATAGGGCAACCTTTACTGAGAAAGATTGTAGGGCTGAATCACATGCAATATAAAATCTATCTAGAAGGTCAAGGGCAGCAGATAGATGGAAACACCACCACTTGGAAGTTCCCCTCGAAGCTACTCACCAACCTGACTTGGAAATATATTGCCGTTCCTTCACTGTCGCTGAGTCAAAATCCTAGACCTCCCTCCCTAACAGAACTGTGGGTGTATCTACGCCCCATGGACTGCAGCGGTTCAAGAAGGCAGCTCACCGCCCCTTCTCAAAGGTAGTTAGGGATGGGTAATAAATACTTGCAGAACTAGCGACACCCACATCCCATGAATAAATAAACAGAAAAAGTACAGAATATAGTTAGAGGACACTAGGGGAGAAATTGTAATTCATTTTGCAGCATTTTGGGCAGGGTTTTTGGTTTTGGGTCAGGACCCCGTGCTGGGGTCAAATGGGGGTCATGACCCCGCACTGTTTGGGAAACATTCGCTGGGAGTGATTTTCTCCAAATTGGTCAATTAGAATTACAGAATCAAAGAATAGTTATAGCATAGAAGGAGGCCATTCAGCCCATTGTGGCTGTGCTGGCTTTCTAAAGGAGCAATTCACTGAGTGCTATACCCTCACCTTCTCCCCATAGCCCTGCACATGTTTCTTTTCAGATAATAATCCAATTCCCTCTTGAATACTTTGATTGAATCTGCCTCCACCACACTCTCAGGCAGTGCACTCCAGGTTCTAACCACTCACTGCGTGAAAAAGCTTTTCCTCATGTCACCACTGCTTCTTTGGCCAATTACTTTAAATTTGTGTCCTCTGGTTCTCGATCGTTCCATCAGTGGGAATCGATTTTCCCTATCCACTCTGTCCAGACCCCTCATAATTTTGAATATCTCTATCAAATCTAATGCCCAGAGGGTGGATTCGGCACCCAATGCAGGGTGGCAGGTGAGATCTCAAAGCTTGAGGGGCAATAGAAGGCCCTCTAGCTCGGAAGGAGCAGCAGCCAGCAGCTCAGTTCAGAGACAGAGAGGGAGAGCACTTCCATCTTGAGGCATCCTCCCTCCAACTTTAAATAGTTTTAAATTTTAAATAATGGCCTCAGCAGCTGGGCGCCAGTCTGCAATACCTGCTCAGAGACTTTCAACAAGTATTTTATATCTGTAGATGACATTAAAAGCATCCCAATTATAGTAAAAAAAAAATCAAAGGACTGAAGGGAAAAAGTGGCATTTAAAATAACCACAATAACTCGAAAAAAAAGTTTGAGGGAAACTAATGGGACTAAAGGCTGACAAGTCCCCTGGTCTTGATGACCTGCATCCTAGAGTTCTTTAAAAAAGTGCCTGCAGAAAGAGTGGACCCATTGGTTGTAATCTTCCAAATTACCCAGTAATCTGGAAAGGTTCCAGTGGATTGGAAAGCTGAAAGTGTAACGCTCTTATTCAAGAAAGGAGGAAGACAGAAAGTAGGAAACTATAGATCAGTCAGCCTATCATCTGTCATTGGGAAAATGCTGGGATCCAATATTAAGCAAGACATTTATAAAATCATAATACAATCAAACGAAATCAACATGGTTTTGAGAACGGGAAGTTATGCTTGACAAATTTATTAGAGTTCTTTGAGGATGTCACAGCAGGTTGAATAAAGGGGAAACAGTAGATGTAATGTATTTGGATTTCCAAAAGGCATTCAATAAGGCACCACATCAAAGGTTACTACATTAGATAAGTTCATGGTGTTGGGATGGGACTAACTGGAAACAGAGGGCAGTATTTAAAGGGGGCAACAGGGATCTTGCATGCCAGCTGGAGAACTGGTGGGAACCCCACATTGCCTCTTTTAGGGAAAGCCCACCAAATTAAGTGCCACTCAGGCACTTAGCTGGACAGCTGCAGGCCTTCCCCGGGAGAGGCCAGTAGCTCTTTTGAAGTCAGCACCACCAGAAAGGGGGTGGCTGTTGCTGGTATGACACCTACCTGAGGCCTTGTATTGTTGGTAGATCCCAGGCCACAGGGAGCGATGACAGGAGGAATCATAGGGTAGGGGTCATAGTGGGGGGCCGAGAGGAGGGGGTCGGCAGCAAGGGTAGGGTGTTAGCTCTCAGTTGGCCCCTCCATTCCCAATGCTGACAAGCATGCTTTTATCATACTCCCCACATAGTGAACTCTCATTTTACCACTGAATTAATACCAGCAGCTGTGAGATGAGGCCCTTAAGTGGGCATTAATTGCAAGGCACAAAAATGTGACCAGTTCTGGCTTGGCCATGTGTAGACTGTCCGTGGACACGATAAGAAATTTAGAAGAATGAGAGATGATTTTATTGAAACGTATAAGATTCTGAGGGGGCTTGGCAGGGAAGATGTTGACAGGCTGTTTATCCTCAGGGAGGAATCTAGAACTAACTAGGGGGCACAGTTTCAGAATAAGGGGCCTCCCATTTCAGATGGAGATGAAGAGGAATTTCTTCTCTCAGAGGATCATTAATTTTTGGAATTCTCTTCCACAGCTGGCAAGGAAGGTTGGATCACTGATTATTTTCAAGGCTCAATTAGACACTTTTTTGATCGTTGTAAGAGGAGTTGATTTCCTTCACTGTCGCTGGGTCAAAATCCTGAAACTCCCTTCCTAACAGCACGGTGGGTGTACCTAAACCACATGGACAGCAGCGGTTCAAGAAGGAAGCTCACCACCACCTTCTCAAGGGCGACTAGGGGTGGGCAATAAATGCTGACCCAACCAGCAAAGCCCACATCCCATAAAGGAATATATTTTTTTAAATTTCTGCAAGTGGAAATCTAGAACTCTCTCCCCCAGAAAGGTGATGAGGCTAAGGGTCAATTGAGAATTTCAAAACCGAGATTGATAGATTTTTGATAGAATTATAGAATGGCTGTAGCACAGAAGGAAGCCATTCAGCCCATCATACCTTTGATGATTCTCTGAAGGAGCAATTTACCTCATGCCACTTCCCCACCTTCTCCTCATAGCTTTGCACATTCTTCCTTTTCAGATAATAATCTAATTCCCTCTTAAGTGCGTCGATTGAACCTGCCTCCACCACACTCCCAGACAGTGCATTCCAGATCCTAACCATTCACTACATGGAAAAGTCTTTCTTCTTGTCACCATTGCTTCTTTTGCCAATGACCTGAAATTTATGTCCTCTTGTTTTCGATCCTTCCACCAATGGCAACAGTTTCTCCCTATCTACTCTGTTCAGGCCCCTCATAATTGTGAATATCTCTATCAAATCTCCTCTCAGCCTTCTCTTCCCCAGGAGAACAGTACCAACTACTCCAATCTATCTATGTTACTGAAACTCCTCATCCCTGGAACCATTCTGCTGAATCTTTTCTGTATTCTCTCTAATGCCTTCACATCTGGCGCCCAGAACTGGATGCAATGCTCTAGTTGAGACCCAACCAGTGTTTTATACAAGGCAATATAACTTTGTTGCTTTTCTACTCTATGCCCATAATGATAAAGCTTATGATGACAAATGCTTCATTACCAGCTCTCTCAACCTGTCCTGCCACATTCAATGATTTATGTACATTTACACCCAGTCCCTCTGTTCCTGCACACTCTGTAGAATTGTACCCTTAATATTATATTGTCTCTCCATACTCTTCCTGCCAGAATGAATCACTTCACACTTGCCTGCATTAAATTTCATCTGCTGCTTGTCCACCAATGCCAGCAACCTATGTGCTTTCAAAGTTCTACACTATCTCTTCACAGTTTACGTCAATACCTTTATGTTTCATATTGTTACAATCCCCGTAGAGACCAATGACATTTAAAAAGAAATTCAAACTTATAGTTAATAGCTGAAATGGACAACACAACAAGATTTCATGTTTTAAGATATTTATTGTAACAAATGACTAAAAACACCAAGAACTAAACATGATTTTTGTAGGCAATTTAAACTTTAAACTACAGAAATGAATGTTCCTCTTTTATACTTATCCATGTTGCACTCTCCACAGAATTACAGTCCTTATAGGAAACAGTCCTCAATTGCTTTCAGCTGACAGTGGGTTCATGCCTTCCCATTTCACCACGTAGTAACTCTGGGAGAGCATCTCCGGCACTTCCCACAGTTTTTGGAAAGTTTCCCAAATCCACTACCAGTGATAAAGCCCACTCTAGGAGTTTCCCCACTGGCCACACCAAGCTGAATCTCCCAGATTCCTGAGATGGCTGCAAATGCATCTCTTTGATTGGAGACCGTCTCCCTCCCACAACTGGTTTTGGTAGCTCATCGGGAACCTGCAGGCTCTTCTCTCTGCTGTCCATACTAACTGCTGTTCTTTTCCTCTCTCCCATTCCTCTTCTTACCAAAAGCTTGGAGCCAGCAAGTCTATTTATTGTTGGCATAGTTGCTCTTGCCCTTTTTTCCCAAATGTGAGAACTTTGTACTTTGCTGAGTGGGTCTGTTGACTTAGCCAGGCTTGTTATCAGGCAGGCATCGAAATAGTAACATGACCCCATTCATTTTAACCTAAATTTAAAGACACAGTCTAAAACATAATCATCTCATAAACCTCGCAATTGTAACAGCATTGCTTGCAAATTTTGAAATTGTGTCCTGCACACCAAGTCCTAGGTCATTAATATATGTAACTGCAAGGTGTTTGTGCTAAGTGGACATTTGATTCTTTTGAATATTGCAAATCAGAACTTTTGAAGTGGGGTTCCAACTTCATCCATTAGCAATGTGTGAATTTGTCACATAAATAAACCTACTCAGCAGTAACATTTAGCTGTTTAGTTCAGTTGACCATAGAGAAAGTGGATCACTGCCAGGATCTCAGTGTTCGTAAAATCTCAGCTCAACTCTTCATTTAAAACACTTTTGTTTCAACTGACCATCGAGTGGTTTGTATTAATAAATTCCCTATCTGTGCCAGGAAGCTTCAATTGATAGCCATTTCCATTTACTTGCTAAATGTTCAATTAAACTTGAATGAGACCATTTTCATCAACTCAGGATCACAACAGGAAATTCATACTTTTTACCAACAGACACATTAGTTGGAAACATAACCTATGATACAGCTCATAACTGTCTCACCACAATTCTAATGCTTCAATTCCATCAAGTAAGACTGCACTGAGTGAACTGCAAGTTTATGTGAATAATAAAATAGAAATTATTTTTTAAATCCCCCACTGAAAGCCAGGAGGCTTTTTCTACTTGTCATGGAGTGTATTTGCAGCTTTTCACATTTTTAGATTTCTTATCTTGTGGGTGACAGTTTTAATGGGAGTAGCTGTGACTGTGAAGCGGAGGAGAAACTAATTGCACTTCACAGATCAAATCTTCAGCAACTATTAAGAATTGACTTTTTTTAACACCTCCTAGGAACCTTTCTAATATATCAGTCTTGATAAATCAATACAATTAAATGTTTGGTCTTTAAATGTTGCCATTGAGAAACATGCCCAATGGGCATAAAACATATTGGATCAGGCACATGTTCGCAAGATGGAGTTTTGCCGGGGTTTGCGTGAATGATTTAGGATTAAAGTGCAAGCAGTGGAGGCAGAGTCAATGAGTATTTCTAAGGAAGATGTACATAGATTCTAGGCTGACAAGGGAGTCAGAGGTTATCGGGGGTTGGCAGGAATGTGGAGTTGAGGCCACAATCAGATCAGCCATGATCTTATTGAATGGTAGAGCAGGCTCGAGGGGCCAGATGGCCTACTCCTGTTCCTACTTCATATGTTTATATGTATGTATGTTTGTATGTGTGTATGTTTGTATGTATATATGGTTGTATCTATGTATGTTTATTTGCATGTCAGCATATGCCCTGGACTTATTTCAATGTATAAAAACCCTGAACTCTCAGCCTTTGGCTGAAGCTTTGCATACAGTTAAACCCTCACTCAATCAAAACTGGACACGTGTTTGATGTATTCCAAATCTCAACTTGCTTGAGCAGGCTTCTGAAAAACAAATGTTGCTTTTGTATATTTAGCTGAAGTTTGCTCCATATTTTAGTCGCTTTTGTTGGGTATTCTTCATTTCTGTATTTGTGGGTTTTTTGGGACTATGCGTTTAGATTTTCTTGATTTTGTGTCGGCTTATAAATTACACTGTGCCAAGGGGTGAGGAAAGGTACAGCTTTGGGAGTTTGGAGAACGTGCAAGTAAGATGAGGACAAGGTGTTTTTGAGGATCAAGCAAATACAACGACCCTGGGACGTGCTTTAATGGGCATGCCACACATACCTGGGCATGACAAAGGAAACCTGCCATTATTGCCCCTGCTTTACAGGACAGAATGCCATGGAGTTGTGCTACTGGCTGTGCAACATCTTGATCAAGGCTGGCTTTCTGTAGGGCTAGATGTTACCACAGCCTGAAAGGTTCCTGCAGTCGCCTCCACACCAGCTGCCTGAGGAGATATCTGCCGTGTAGGCTGCAGTGCACATGGTGACAAAAATGAAGCATTGCAGTACTGTTTTAGTCTTGTTACCCATCACAATTCATAAAAAGAGATAAAAGAAGCTACTTTCAGAATGCAGGATGCCAGCATACCCCAATACAAATAATTTAAGAAGCATCAATTGAGCACCAATGACTGAAGGAAGGGCCAAGTCTCTCTAGCAGGTTTCAGAATTTGTTGACCATCATTTCACAGCAAGGAATTGGGAAACAGTCATTGGTATGACAGTAAAAATTGAATGGTACAATGTTAAAGGGGGTGCGGAGATAGAGAGGTCTGTGTTATCTTCTAATATGTTCTGTTGATGGATGTTAAATACCTAGTAGTTTAAGATAATAAGATGAACAGCTATTGGGTGTCAATTAGTTAGTTACACTCAGATGTGTATGTAAAGAATAGTCAGCCAGCACTCGGGGTAAAGATGTGTGTGCGTACATGCGTGTGCATGTGCACATGTGTGTGTGTTAGAATAGAGAAGTAAGCTCTATGGCAAGCAATAAACAGTCTCCACCAAAGTATCCTAATCTCAGTGTCTTCTTCACAACCAGGCTTAGGAATTCCACTGACAGTCTAGGTGTGTTTGTACATGAATCCTTGAAATTCATAAGACTGTTAACAAGGTCTATAGGATTTTTGGCTTTGTTAATAATTCCCAAGACCCACAAAATATGTCATAGAGTAGCTGCAGGATATTCTTTTGAGGGAAGGGCGAACAGCCAGAGATCGTGGTCCACATTGGGACCAATAATATAGCAGGAAAAAGGATGACGTCCTGAAAGCAGATTTTAGGGAGTCAGGAAGGGAATTAAAAATCAGGACCTCGATAAGCAGTAGTCTTAGGATTACCCCCGGTGCCATGTACCAGTGAGCATAAGAATAGGAAGTTCTGTTGAAGAGTCATATGGACTCAAAACGTTAGCTGCGTTCCTTTCCGCAGATGCTTTCAGACCTGCTGAGTTTTTCCAGGTATTTTTATTTTTGTTTTTGTTAAGAATAGGAAGACTGAGTAGTTCAACATATGGCTGGAGGAATGGAGTAGGAGGGTGGGCTTTCGATTTCTGAGGCAATGGGACCTGTTCTGGGGCAGGTGAGACCTGTACAAGAAGAACAGGTTACACCTTAACAGCATTGGGGCTAATGTCCTTGTGGGGAGATTTGCTAGTTCTGTTGGGGAGGGTTTAAACTAGATTGGCAGGGGTATAAGAACCTGAGGTGCAATTCAGAGTAGAGAGGAGAAAAACTGGTAGTAGGAAGTACAGAAGTATTAACTGATAAGGAGGACATATCAGAGTAGTATCAGGTAAATACAATACTTGGAGAGTTTTATTGAATTAGAGATGGAGTCAGAGTAAGGGAAAAAGTTTTTTAAAAAACCTAAATCAGGATTAATTTGTGTGTATGTGAACCCACAGAGTGTGGTTAATAAGATTGGTGAACTGCAGGCACAGGTTGACAAATGAAATTATGATATTATTGCAATAACAGTGACCTGGCTCAAAGAAGGGCAGGACTGGGCATTAAATATTCCTGTGTACAAGGTGTTTAGCAGAGACAGGAAAGGAAGAAAAGGGGTGGGTAGGTGCGCAGTGGCAGTATCGATTAAAGATGGCATGACAAGACTGGAGAGAAAGGATCTTCCAAAGGGCTCAAGGACGGAGTCTGTCTGTCTAGAGATAAGCAATGAAAAAAGTGCAATAACATTAATTGGTACAGAATATAGAATGCCAACCAGTGGAAGGGATGTAGAGAAACAAATTTGCAAAGACATTACAGAAAGGGGCAAGAATTATAGAGTAATTATAATGGGGGACTTCAATTATCCAAATATGGACTGGAATAGCAATAGTAGAAAGGGATGAGAGGAGCGCAAGCTCCTGGAATGTGTTCAAGGTAATTTTCTGCAGCAATATGTTTCCAGTGCGATGAGATGGCAGTCATTGTTGGACTTGGTTCTGGGGAATGAGTTGATCCAAGCGGATCAGATATCAGTGGGAAAATATTTAGATGACAGTGACCATTGTATCATAAGGTTTATGTTGGCCAAGGAAAAGGACAAGGAACAATCCAGAGCAGGTATAATTAATTGGGGGAAAGCTAACTTCGATGGGATGAGAATGCATCTGAGTCAAGTGAGTTGGAATCAAATGTTGGCAGAAAAGACTGTTGCTGATCAATGGGTCACCTTCAAATAAAAAGTACTGCAGGCAATGCCAAGGTATATTCCATTGAAGGGGAAAGGTAAGAAAAATAAATCCAGAGAGCCCTGGAAGACAAGAGAGGCAGAGGTGAAGGTGAAAAGAAAGAAGTTTGCATACGACAGATATCAGGTAGAAAATATAATGGAAAAGGCTGAATATAGAAGGACCAGAAGGGAGGTAAAAAAACTAATAAGAAAAGCAAGGAGAGAGCATGAAAAGAAGCTGGCAGTGAACATAATTGGGAATCCTTAGGTCTTCTATATGCATGTAAAAAATAAAAGCACAGTAAAAGAAAGAATTGGGCCGATTAGGGTCAAAAAAGGTGATTTGCACATGGAGGTAGGAGAAATAGCGAAGGTATTAAATAATTACTTTGCACATCTTTACAAAGGAAGAAGATGCTAACCAGGACGAGATGAGAGAGGAGGTAACTGGTACACACAAAGAATTTACAACTGAGAAGGAGGAGGTGTTAGAATGGCTATCTTTACTTAAAATAGATCAGGTAACAAGGCCAGATGAGATGCATTCAAGGTACTGAGGGAAGCGACAGTGGAAATTGGCACTAGTGATAAATCTTCTAGTCTTCTTTAGACACAGGGGTGGTGCCAGAGGACTGGAGAATTGCGAATGTTACACCCTTGATCAAAAAAGGGTGCAAAGATAAAGCCAGCAACTACAGACCAGTCAGTTTGACCTCAGTGGTAGGTAAACTTCTTGAAACTATAGTTCAGGCCAAAATCAATAATCACTAAGACAAGTACAGGATAATTAAGGAAAGCCAAAATGGATTCATTAAGGGAAAAACATGTTTAACTAACTTGCTGGAGTTTTTTGAGGAGGTAACAGGACGTTGATAAGGGCAATGGTGTTGATGTGGTATATATGGGCTTTCAAAAAACATTTAATACAGTGCCACACAACAGACTTATGGGCAAAACTCTAGCTCATGGAATAAAATGGAAGGTAGGCACTTGGATAAAAAATTGGCTGGATGACAAGAAACAGAGTAGTGATAAATGATTTCTTTTCAGATTGGAGGAAGGTTTGTTCCCCAAGGGTCAGTGTTGGGACCCTTGCTCTTCCTGATATATATTAATGACCTAGACTGTGGTGTTCAGGTCATGATTTTAAAATTACCAGATGATATGAAGATTAGAAATGTTGTCAACTGTGATGGGAATAGTCCTGAACTTCAAAAGGACATAGACATGTTGGTGGATTAGGCAGACAAGTGGCACAAGTGAAGTTCAATGCAGAGAAGTTTCAGGTGATTCAGTTTGACAGGGAGAATATGGATAGACAATATAAAATGAAGTGAAAAATTCTAAAGGAGGTGCAGAAACAGAGGGACCTTGGTGTATATGTACATAAGTGATTGAAGATGGCAGGGCATGTTGAGAGAGCAGTTAGTAAAGCATACAGTATCTTAGGCTTTATTAATAGGGGCATTGAGTACAAGAGTAAAGAGGTCATTTGAACTTGTGTAAGACACTTCTTTAGCCTCATCTGCAGTACCATGTCCAGTTCACGGCACCATACTTGAGGACTGATGTGAAGGCATTGGAGAGAGTACAGAGGAGATTCACAAGAATGATTCCCAGGATAAAGAACTGTAACTATGAGCGTAGATTGGAAAGGTTTTCCTTGCACAAAAGAAGGATGAGAGGAGACTTGATAGAGGTATTCAAGATCCTGAGGGGTATGGACAGGGTAAACAGTGAAAAACTGTTCCTACTCAAGAGAACATCAAGAACTAGAGGGCACAGATTCAAAATAATTGGCAAAAGGAGTAAATGTGGTGTGAGGACATTTTTTTCACCCAGAGGGTGATTGGAGTCTGGCGCAAACTTGCTGAAAGGGTGGTGGAGGCAGGTTTGATCAGGGTATTCAAAAGGGATTGGATTGTTATCTGCAAAGAGAGAATGTGCAGAGTTACAGGGATAAGGCAGGGGAGTGGGACTAGGTAGAATGCTTTTTCAGAGAGCCAGTGCAGACTCAATGGACTGAATGGCCTCCTTCTGCAATGTAAAGATTTTGTGATTCTATAAAAACAACAACATACATTAAGATTGGTAACCAAAGGCTTGATTAAAAAGATAGGATTCAATGAGTGTATCAAAGGATGAGAGAAGCAGTGGAGAGGTAGAGAGTTTTGAGAAAGGAATTCCACAGTTCAGAGCATAAGACGCTGAATACATGAACATCAATGGTTGGGTAAAGAAATTGGGGGATGATCTGCAGGCCAGAGTTGGAGGAAAGCAGTGTTTCTAAGAGTATTAGGGGGCTGGAGGAGGTTACAATCATTGGAGGGATGTAGCAATGGACAACTTTAAACACAGAGGTGAGAATTTTGAAACTAAGGCATTCAGGTACTGACAGCATTACTGAAACTGAGGAAATGTCTGAAGCAAAATCAAATTTGTAACAAGTAAACGGCCAAGTCACCTACATTCAAACAGATTGCACCGCACTCACTGATAAACTTCACTCTGTCTTTCAGGACAAGGTGGGACGGATGGAGGCAGCAGGGATTAATCTGCAGGGAACAGGCAAGCATGGGTGTCCTTTGCCCCATGGAGGAGGCGGTGCTTTGCATTATTGGATCAGCCATTGCTGTGGCCACGACCAGCAGCAGAGCTGAAACGATAGGTGACAGTGTTCCCATACCTAATCCTCCTTGCCACATCCCACTTCTCCCTCATCCCACAACCTCTTGTGATTCACAAGTTAGATGGTGTAAGCGTGCAGTTCTTGCTTTCCCTGCTCCCCACACCATAACACTACCCGTGTGCCTTTCTTCCTTCAGATCTTTGGAGTTCACAAGCCTGTTAAACAGGTCTAAATGACCCAAGGCTCTATTAGTATTAAGGCCCACAAAACAACAACGTACTTTTATAAAGCATCCAAGAAGTGTAACCTGGGCAGGCAGTGGGGGATGAGCAACAGGTGGAAGAGCAAAAGACACTGATGATGAAGGAACATTATCATTTGATTTCACACTGACAACAACCAGCTCAGATACCGACTCTGTGTAATTTACAGGATAGGATAGAGGTAAAACAACTGGCATGAGTGACCGGCTACAAGAATAACACAAATGCTAGCTTGCTGGAGGGTGAGGTCACACACAGATTCTGCTGCAGAGGACTCAGATGAGTGTTTCAATGGATTAGGCTACAGAAAAAGGCTGATGTGTGTGCACAATGAAATGCTTGGTGCACTGTCAGGCCCGCCAGAAAGTGTGTGTGCAATGTCAAAGAGCTTGGTGGAATCTGGCACCACCTTTCACGGGGCTTTGCATAGAACCTTGGCGCCCATACTTTCCAGCATAGAAGAAGTCACTAACTCCATTAACACGCTTGCGGATCCAACCATGATGCAGCATCTGATTGCCAATTTATTTTTTTATTCATTCATGGGATGTGGGCTTCACTGGTTGGGCCAGCATTTTATTGCCCATCCCTAGTTGCCCTTGAGAGGGTGGTGGTGAGCTGCCTTCTTGAACCACTGCAGTCCATGTGGTGTAGGTACTGTTAGGAAAGGAGTTCCAGGACTTTGACCCATTGACAGTGAAGGAATGGAAATATATTTCCAAGTCAGGATGGGTGAGTGACTTGGAGGGGAACTTCAAGTTGGTGGCATCCCCATCTATCTGCTGCCCTTGTCCTTCTAGATAGTAAGTGGTTGTGGGTTTGGAAGACGCTTTCTCAGGAGGCTTGGTGAATCCCTTGGTGAATCCCAATGCCTCAACTTACATTGCAGCACAGGTAGAACTCACACAATGCCTGGGTGCTGCAGTGAAAGGGCGGACTTAGTCATAGAGTCATTATGGCAGAGAAGGCCATTTGGTCCATTTAGTCCATGTCAACTCTTGTAGAACAATCAAGTTTGTCCCATTCCCCCATTCTATCCCCGTGGAGCTGTAAATTTATTTCTCCTAAGTATCCATCAAATTTCCTTTTGTAAACAGAAATCATCTCCACCACCCTCATAAGCAGAGTTCCAAGTCATTACCACCCTCATGCAAAGTCAGCTTGCCCTCAAGCAAGCTTAGACTTCTGCCATCACCATTGAAGATGCCAATGTGCAAAGAGTCTTACAGGGTGTCACAGCAGTGAAGAAACCTATCCTCCAACAGATTACTAGGATTAATACTGACGAGTCTACACTTCTACTCCAGGGATTTATTTTTTCATTCACGGCATGTGGACTTCACTGGTAAGGCCAGCATTTATTATGCATAGCTTGGGCCTTGAGAAGGTGGTGGTGAGTCACCTTCTTACATATAACTCAGTGGATTGCTAGGTCATTTCAAAGCTATGATAAGAGTCAACCATACTGGAAACACATATAGGCTAAACCAAGTGTGGACAACATGTTTCCTTCCCTAAAGGACATTATTGAAGCTAATGGGCTTCAACTACAATCCAGTAGTTTTATGGTCGTCATTATAGATACTCCTTTTATTCCAGGTTTATTTAATTGAATTTAAATTCCCCCAGCTTCCATGGTGGGATTTGAACTCATGGGCTGGCTTTTTCAAATCCCCAGCACCACCCACTGGCCTAGATAGGGGGTGGGGGGATGGGGTGGTGGGGGCAGTGGATGGGCATGCTGGTAAAATAAAGCAGGTGGTCTTCCTACCACCTTCCCACCCATCCCTGACCTGTATCCCATATTACAGTGGGTGGGGAAGGCATCAGGCAGTCCATACTTCCTGAACCCTATTGAAGCCCTTAAATGGTCGATTAGTGTTTCAATAGGCCTGCACTGCCATTTTCCATGTGACAGGGGAAGGTGGAGACAAAGCAAGAAGCCTAGAATCTTGCACTGCACAGGCTGCTGTCGAGTAGGAAGGAGAGACACCTCCTTTGCAGGAGCACCTGTACCCATTAGAAGCACCCGCACCCTCCCCACCCCCACCAAGATGGTAACCCCTCCCTTTAATCCTCCTCCCCAGTCTCTCAAACCCGTAGCCCCCAACCTCTCTCCCCCTACCCCCCAATCACTTTCTGGGGTCTGCCAACCTGGCCTGTCAGATGGCGGGCAGAAGCCCCACTCTGAAACAATTAAGGCTGCACCCAGCATAATATCACTGCAGGGCAGCAGGGTTTCATCTGGGCAGACTGATGGCCGAATTTCCAGGGGGATGCAGAATACGGCTCCCTGTTAAATCCAGCCTCATGTCTCTGGATCACTAATCTGGTAAGATAACTGTGGCCGTCTGCAATTTTCCCTCTCTATTACTCAGTGACCATCCACGAGCCGTGCTGCAGCCACAGGGGTAACACTGAGTAGGACTGGTAGGACAGGCAAAAATAAATGGAAGACAGGTATTAAGGGAATGCATAAGGGTGCTTAGGTTATGCTTGTATGCAATATGGCACTCGTTGATTTATAAATTTAGTTTGGAATGTTTATTTTGTGTCATCTTTTATTTTTGCAATGTGGCCAAGCAGGCACTGTGATGTTCAGTTCAAAAGGGAAGAGAAGGACTGAATGGGGAATTGGCATTGTGTTTTCGGTATTGCAGTTGGATGAGTTGTTCACAGTTAGTCCAACCAGAAAAGGGCTTTCTCCTCCCTTTCTCTTCCTTCTTCTTCCTCCTCTGCCTCAGCTGCTTACTCTATAGCTAGTGACAGGAGCATTGCCCTCATAAAGGTGAGCTTATGCAGCACACAGCAGACGAAGACCCAGATTTTTGCTCCTGGGTTAGGTGCACAGGGTCAGGAGAATTCCCGGCTCTGCAAACCCTACCTTTGAAAATTGCTGCCCAGATGATGGATTTTTGGTCAAGGGGCAGGTTACAATAGGAGGTGGGTCAGGTGACCCAGGAATAAGTGAAAAGGCTTTCAGGTGCAGAAGCAAGCTGAACAGAAAGCCTGTTTTTGGTCTCCCACACTCTGTCCAAAGTTTAAAAGCAAAGAATAAAACATGAAACATCCCTCCAGCCTTCACCCATCACACCCCCCCATATATATTCCCCTTGCTCACCAACGCCAAGCCATGCCACTTAATGTCCCTCATGGTCCTTCATACCATCTATGCCACAGTATGCCACCCCAAATATCCCCTATGGCCCTTTATAGCCCGTAGTGCCAATCATCCCAACCCATTCCCCCATCCACCACCCTTTGCCCTTACGCCTATCGTGTCAACTCATCTAGTATCCATCATGGGCAGACCTCAGGATCCATGCAGAGATGAGATAAAATAAAGCTCTATCCATTTGTCTATTGCAGATATCACTATATTGAAAAAGCACTCTCCTCTTTTTAATAAAAACCCATTTACCATATTTATATCCCTTCAACTAAATAAAGCCTTATAACAAGAAACATTTCCTTCAAGTGCATAATAATTTACAACAATAAGCATTGGAATTTATGAATTTATGGTCCCACATCAAAGAGTTTATAACACTTGTAGCTGTCAATCAAACTGTGATATGGCAGACACCCTACTGTGATAATGGGTGATTGTGAAATCTGTCATGGAGCCAGTAATGGAACCAGGCTTATGTCAACAGACAGAGTGAAATAGCAAGCAATCATTTTTTTAACACTCCCAGACACTTTTCTCATAGGTTTAAAGGGCTGGACTTATTACTGAGTCTAATCTGCACTTTTCAGGTTTCACACTCCAATGTTATCAATTCCCACTTCAGTGGAAACAGATTTAATGGCCAACTGCCTCCGTAGAACATGTCCTTCCCCCATTCATGCCCCCGGATAACTGGAAAGTGCCATGTTCGGGGGGAGAGAGTTCCAATTTTCAGCTACTTTTTCCAATTTCACCAAAATGGGACTTGAACCCACAACTCTCTGACTCAGAGACAAGAATTCTACCACACAGGCACAACTGACACCATCAGAAGTTACCTAAGTATCAGGGCAAGTGAAGATATTCTAGAGATTGTGAGGAGCTAAGGCCCACCAATGAGAGTAGTCTAAATATGGAAGTTAAAATACCTAGGGCAAGAACTGGCAAAAGCACCTAAAAACATAATGGGGAGAATTCTCCCCCTGTCGGGAAGGTTGTGCGGGGGTGGGTGGGAGCAGGTGCAAACCCAGTCGACGCCCCTGATTGGGTCCGCGCTGCCATTTTACGTGGGTGAGCCAATTAAGGTCTGCCCATCATGACATGTGCCCGGAAGCACTGTGCGCTCCCTGTGCAGGCGGGGATGGGGTGGGGGGGATTGGGCGGTTCCCTGAGTCGGGGCCTGTGCCTCAGGGAGATTAGTTTAAGGTTTAAAAGTTTCAATAAAGAAATGAAAACATTTTAAGCCCTGTCCCCTCATGTGACAATGTCACATGAGCTAGGACATGTCAAGGAACATTAATGAAAAAATTTATTTAATTTATAAACCCTTCATAGAACCTCATCCCGCCCATGGATGAGGTTTCATGAAAAATGCAAAGGCCGCCTGGGCTCTTCGTCTGCCTGCCAACCTTAAGAATGGGTGGGCAACTCAGTTAATAACTTTAATTGATATTTAAATGGTCTTAATAGGCCTTTGAAAGTTTGGCGGACGCACAGCCGACTCGGGTGCACGCCCACCGAACTGAAAGTCTGAATGACGCACCCTGATGTCAGGACGCACCCCCGACGTTACCGCGCATCATTTTACGTGTATGCGTACTGTGCCCGCCCCCACACGCCAACGAGAAATTTCTGCCCAACAGGTATGCGTAAGGAGCTTGCAATAAATATTAGGCTTTTATATGGTAACACCTTCATCATTGTGCAGAACAAGCATTAGCTAAACAAGATGCAGAATTTTTTTAAACTGGTGATATTACAGGTGATCTCAGGAACCTGCTCAAGATGACGTTTGTCAGACAGCCAGCATAAATGAAGCAAATCGTGGCACAATGCCATTTTCAGGCTGCTACCACCCAGTTACACCAGTTGAGTTACTTAAAATTGGCCCCATTATGTGACAATGGCTTAAGTATGGATTTGATTGATATCTCAGGGGTTAGAATATTTCAAGATGTAAACATTGGGATCGTGAATTCTGGCATGTGGGCATTGTTTTCACTTACGTCGCCTAAGCAGTAACCTGGTTCAATGGATCACCCACCATTGATTTCAATATGATCCAAGCCAGGCAGGCTTTATCAAGGCTGCACCAAATTACCACCAGGACATATTTGAAATTTATTCCATGGTTTCCCACTGCAAAAGAAAAGTTTAGAAATTCACAAGAAGGAATCAACTTCAAATTCATTAATACTTTTCCCCTATTGGTCAGGTCATTCTTATGATTAAGTGTCAGCTGTGGCTCATTTGGTACTGCTCTTGCCTCAAAGTTGCAAAGTTCTGGGTTCAAGGGCTACTCCAGTGCTTTAGCACAAAGCACAAGGTCTATACTCCGGTACAGTACTGTTGGAGTATATACTTTTGGAGGTGCTGTCTTTCAGATCCAAAGTTAAATTGCGGTCCCATCTACCTGTTCAGGTGGAAGTAAAAGATCTCATACTGTTTCGAAGAGCAGGGGAGTTTTCCTCTAGTATCCTGATCGATATTTACCGATCAACATCACCAAAAGAGTTTAACTGGTCATTATCACGTTGCTTTTGAGGGAGTTTGCTGTGTAAATTGGCCACTATGTTCCCTACATTACTACACTTTAAAAGTGCTTCATTGGCTGTAAAGTGCTTTGAGATGTCCAGTGGATGTGGGAAGTGCGGTATAAATGCAAGGCTTTCTTTCTTTGTGATCCTAGACCCATGTAATTGGAATCACGGAATTATGGAATCTCTCACTTCCTTGCTAAGTTCTTTGCTCTGCCCTCTTGCTCACCAGGCATCCATCCCAGGGAAAGAAGAGGTTCCTCCTGAGTTGTACCTGCTGCAGAAAAACCTTCGGAAGGGGCTGCAGCAAATTCTTTGGTTAATGCCTCATGAGTGCTGAATCCAGGGAGCCCAGTCATCCTTATACCCATTCACCACTTGCCAATAAGCTGAACTTAGAACCAGGGTGCCGGTTCAGGCCTGTTAAAGCAGGGGAATATCCAAGAGTGCACTTCCTGAATTACACTGGGATGGCAAGGATTCTGGACAATAAGGCCCAATGTAAGGTAGGAGGAATGACACTGTCATTTCATCTCTGACACCCGAAATTACCCAAATTAAAGAAGTTTGGGCATGTTCATTTTCAACAAGCCAAAATCAACAGCATAAAAATATACATAATGCTACACTGAAGTATTATTATTTAGAGCTTGCAAGTATGATAAATGAAATAGGGCTGACTAATTTCCACCACTGGTATATCTGTGCACCATATCACAATGATGACCGTGTTCAACTCCTGCTAAGGAAATTGGTAGGCAATAAAGTAAAGCATGTATTTTTCTAATTAATGGTTGTATGAATGCCCATCATGTGTCACCTTTCCATTGGTGAAATGCATATCAATTTTTGTATCACTACACACATCCAAAATACCATTGAAGTGTTTTTATTGGAACTGACTGGAAAATATTGTGAGAAATGCTATTGTACGAAAGCTTAATGTATTCACATCCAATTGGTCTCTCTGCTGTTTAGTGGAGGCCTTAACTGATTTAAAACGAATGGATCAATGTCCTCATTAAAATAGCAAGAGAAGATTTGATACGAGTGCATGAAGGTTTTATAGAATGAAGTAGTCATTTTGGGTTAATACAATTTTTCACCTTGCTAAGTATTTCATTTCATCCAGAGAGAAAGATCTGCTGTTTTTTGAAGTAAGAAATTTAATTGAAGGTGAACAAAAACACAACAAAAAGCTCCTTAAAGGTAGCAGTTTTTCAATCTTTAAGAATGCCGCAGAAGGGACAATGCAGAAGTATCCCAAATAGTGTGACAGAACTGATTAACAATCTCCAAGCTGCATGGTCCCTACTATTCATCCAGAATATTTAAGATGACAAGGAACAAAGGAATGTCAGTAGGCTATTCAGCACCTGAAGTCTTTCAGTTAGATCATGGCTGATCGGCATCTTGACTCCAATTACCCTACTTACTTTCATTTTTCTCAATACCTTTACCTAACAAAAATCTATTAATTTCAGCTTTGAATTTTCCAATTGACCTAGCCTTTTGCGACAGAGAATTCTAGACTTCTACTGCGCTTGAGCGAGAAGTGAAGTGCTTTGTGACATCTCCCTTAATTTTCAGGTTATGTCACATTGTTCAATCCCCACCAGAGGAAATATTTTATCTGGGTTGGAGGTAATGGTCGTGGCAGTGGGTCCTTCCACTTGCTGGTGGGTTGGTGCATTCCCGGGTGTCCCAATATGGTTAAAAGCCAATCAAGCACCTAACTGGTTGACACCAGGGTTCACGGGTCCTGAGTAATGGATGTGTGTCTCAGAGAATGTCAGCCAATCAGAGGCTAGGGGCCCTTCAGTTCCAGCAGTATCACTGGAAGTAGTGGCCACTGCTTGTACTGCAGTAAGCCCAGGAGGAAGAGTAGCCATGAAGCTCCAGAACACAGATAAGTGAGGGAGCCTTGTCTGGGTCAGTAGTCAGGCCCCAGTCAGGGTCAGAGAAGTGAGTCAATTTTAGTCAATTTGAAGTTAGGGGTTGGGGTCAGAGGCAGCCCATGTTACGGGTAGGTCCCTCCATTGAGCACAGGGTGCCTGAGCAAGAGAGACCTGCCCAGCTGTTGGTGAGCCCACCAGGGTTTAGCTGGTGGTTTTCCCAAATGACTTGGCCTTCCCGCTGCTGATAGAATACCTGTGGAGGAAGGCTGAAGCCCTTAAGTAGCCCTTAATTGGTCACTTAAAGGCCTTCATTGGCCTAGGTGAGGGAAGACCGTCCTTGACCTTTCCCGTCCTGGATTTAATTAAGGGGAATGGAGAAGGCAACATACCTTCCACCCCAAGCCTTCCTGCCCCACTTAATCATTCATGGGATATAGGCATTGCTGGCTGGGCCAGCATTTACTGCCCATCCCCAGTTGTCCTTGAGAAGATGGTGGTGAGCCGCCTTCTTGAACCGCTGCAGGCCAAGTGCCATAGGTACACCCACAGTGCTGTTTGGGGGGGGAGTTCCAGGATTTTGACCCAGCGACAGTGAAGAAACGGTGATATATTTCCAAGTAAGGAAGGTGTGTGGCTTGGAGGGGAACTTGCAGGTGCTGGTGTTCCCATGCATTTACTGCCCTGGTCCTTCCCTGTGGTAGAGGTCGCAGGCTTGGAAGGTGCTGTCGAAGGAGATTTGGTGAGTTGCTGCAATACATCTTGTAGATGGCACACACTGCTGTCACTGTGTATCTGTGATGGAGGCAGTGAATATTTAAGGTGGTGGATGGGGTGCCAGTCAAGTGGGCTGCTTTGACCTGATGGTGTCAAGCTTCTTGAGTGTTGCTGGAGCTGCATTCATCTAGGCAAGTGGAGAGAGTCCCATCACACTCTTGTGCCTTGTAGATGGTGGACAGGCTTTAGTGAGTCAGGAAGTGAGATACCCTCCACAGAATTCCCAGCCTCTGAGTTGCTCTTGTAGCCACAGTATTAAAATGGCTGTTCCAGTTAAATTTCTGGTCAATGGTAACCCACAGGATGTTGATAGTGGGGGATTCAGTGATGGTAATGCCATTGAATGTCAAGGAGGGATGGTTAGATTCTCTCTTGTTGGAGATGGTCATTGCCTGGCCGTTATGTGACAGAAAGGTTACTTATTTGTTAAATGTACCCTCCCCAACAATCTACCCACCCCCGACCATTTCCCAACCTACTCCAGAGGCAGCGAGTTCATTATATTCTGCCCACGCTTCGACCCTGTGGAATTGCTTTAATCATTTTAAACATTTTGATTAGTTCATCCCTCTATTTTCTAAACTCCAGGGAATGCAATAGCTTTTTGGTAGGATTCTGAAACCATTCTATCGGGCAACACAAAGAGGACTTAGTGAGGTCTGTAACAAATTTGGATACCAAGAAGCTCAATAGATTCTAATTACAATCTTAATCCTACTTGAATTCAGTGGTTGCTTAGTGACCAATGACTAGAGCATGTTCACTCCCAATGAACAGATTACACCTGAGGCAACAGAAGATTCTATATATATAAATAGAGTTACATTTTTGTTAAATTGTTTTAAAAATTGATTTGCCTGAGCAGGCTTTCTTTATCAAACATAACAAACCAGCTTTCCAACAGAAATCAGACTGCACACACACACATACACATACGCACACAGACACACACACACTCACACTCACATACTCACACTCACAGACACACACTCACACAGACACACTCACACACACATACACACACACACACATACACACACAGACACACATGCACACACACACACACACACACACACACACACACACACACACAGACATACACCTACGCACACCTACACACACACGCACACACGTACACATAGATGTTTCTCTTTTATTTTGCTTTGCTTCATATGTTTTTCAGTCTTTCCATTTCAAAACTTATTTCCTCATCCACAATTATCTCCTGCCTCTCCCCTAATTATGGCACTGTACCGATCTACATATTCAGGCAAACCTTCAATCCTTATGCTCTGTTCCCTCCCAAGTTATGAAGATACCGTCTCAGGCCCCACACTTGCCATGAGAGTAATCACCATTGACTGGTTCTACAGTTCCTGGGCATCTTTTTTTGATGTTCCTGTTCTCTCTAAATCCATCATAGTTCCCTTCTCACTGTGGGCAATCAGCAGCAGCAAAATTGTATTCAACCGCAATCTGTAACCTTACGACATGGAATATTCCCTACTCTACCATTACCACCAAGCCGAGGAACCAATCTATCTGTTAGTAGATGTTGATAAAATATTTTCCCTACAATTATTTCTTAATTTTTTCAATGAAGAGTGCAGGAGGGCATGCCAGGAGCAGCACCAGGCATACCTAAAAATGACGCGCCAGCCTGGTGAAGCTACAGCACAGGACTGCTTAGCCAAACAGCGGTGTGTGATAGACTGAGCTAAGCGATCTCACAACCAACAGATCAGATCTAAGCTCTGCAGTCCTGCCACATCCAATCATGAATGGTGATGGACATTTGAACAGCTAAATGGAGAAGGGGGCTCCATAAATATCCCTATCACCAATGATAGGGAAGCCCAGCACATCACTGCTAAAGACAAGGTGAAACAGTTGCAACCATGTTCAGCCAGAAGTGCCAAGTGGATAATCCACCTTCGCCTCCTTCCAAGGTCCTCAACATCATAGATGCCAGTCTTCAGCCAATTCGATTCACCCCATGTGATATCAAGAAACAGCTGAAGGCACTGAACATTGCAAAAGATATGGGGCCTGACAACATTCTGGCAATAGTACTGAAGATTTGTTCTCCAGAATTATTTGCACTCATAGCCAAGCTGTTCCAATACAGCTACAACACTGGCATCTACCCAACAACATAAAAAATTGTGCAAGTATGTCCTGCACACAAAAAGCATGACACATTCAACATGGCCAATTACTGCCCCATTGGCCTAGCAAAGTGATGGAAAGTGTCACCAGCAATGCTATCAAGTAACATTTACTCAGCAATAACCTGCTCACTCACACTCACTTTCGGTTCTGCCAGGGCCAGTCAGCTCCTGACCTCAATACAAGTTTAATCCAAATATGCACAAAAGAGCTGAAGCAAGAGGCAGGGTATGAGTGACTGCCCTTGACATCAAGGCAGCATTTGACCAAGCATGGCATTAGGGAGCTCTAGCAAAACTGGGGTCTCTGGGAATCAGGGGGAAAATTCTCTGCTGGTTGGAGTCATACCTAGCACAAAGGAAGATGGCTGTGGCAGCTGAGGTCAATCATCTCAGTTCCAGGACATCACTGCAGGAGTTCCTCAGGGTAGTGTCCTCAGCCAAACCATCTTCAGCTGCTTCATCAATGACCTTCTCTCCGTCATAAGGTCAAACATTGGGGATGTTTGTTGATGATTGCACCATTCATGATTCCTCAGATATTGAAGCATCCCATGTCCCTATGCAGCAAGACCTGGACAACATCCAGGCTTGGGCTAACAAGTGGCAAGTAACATTTGCACCACACAAGTGTCAGGCAATGACCATCTCCAACAAGAGAGAATCTAACCATTGCACCATGACATTCAATGGCATTACTTCCACTGAATCCCCCACTATCAAAATCCTGGGGCTTATCATTGAACAGAAACTGGATTAGCCATATAAATACTGTGGCTACAAGAACAAGTCAGAGACTGGGAATTCTATGGCAGATAACTCACTTCCTGACTCCCCTAAGCCTGCCCAGTAATGACAAGACATAAGTTAGGAGTGTGATGGAATACTCCCCACTTGCCTGGATGAGTTCAGCTCCAACAACACTTGAGAACTCGACAAAGCAGCCCACTTGATTGGTACCCCATTCACTGTCTTCAACATTTACTGCCTCCACCGACGCACAGTAGCAGCAGTGTGTACCATCTTCAAGATACACTGCAGCAACTCACCAAGGCTCCTTCGACAGCACCTTCTAAACCCATGACCTCTACCATCTGGAAGCACAAAGACAGCAGACACATGGGAACACCACCAACTGCAAGTTCCCCTCCAAGCCACACATACTCCTGACTTGGAAATATATCAGCCGTTCCTTCACTGTTGCTGAGTCAAAATCCTGGTACTCCCTCCCAAACAGCATAGTGGGTGATGTCACATGGACTGCAGAGGTTCAAGAAGGGCAAATAATTATGGGCAAAAAATGCTGATCTCACCAGCGACATCAATATCTTGTGAAATATTGTTTTAAAAGTTCACTTGCCCTCCATCAGTACAACCTCCACTGCTGTATTGTCAAATCTGAGAGCTGCAGACTTTAAAGTACATGGTTCACCCCTGCTCTTTAATCCAAATGCAGCTTGGCCATCTCATCCTCTCTACAGCAAGATCCTCTTATTAATCCAGATTCATCCTGAGGTAAAGGCAAGCTTCAACTCCATTTCCTTGCATCTTGACTTTCAACCACAAATGTGAGGAGCTGATAGAAATGCAAAGAAGTCACAGTACAAAAACCAGCCATTTGACCCAACCAGTCCATATCAATATTTACTTTACATGCAAGAAAATAGAATGATAATTACCTGCTATGTTCACTGTCCTTTCAAGTACTAGCCCACTAACCTCTCTCCTGCTTCAACCACAAAAATTGGAAAGAGAAGGCCCCAGCCTCACAAGTCCCCTATAAGGAAGTTTATTTTGCTCCCTATTCTAAAACTCTTACTTTCAATCTTCTGTCTATGGCCCTTCATACTAGACTTCCAAATTACTGGAAACAGTCTGTTTTTATCTAGCTGTTCCTATCCTTCATATTTTTAAATGTTTCTGTCACATTGTTCCAGTTACTTCCATGAAATAATCTCCAGTTTCTGAAGTCTTTGTCTTCAAAACAGGCAGCATCCCAATGAACCAGTCTCGTATCATCCAAAACTTCCCTGTAACGTAGATCCAATTTTGAATCTCAGATATTCCTTTATTTTCAGGACTGAGGATATTCATTAGGTTGTTTCAGGCTCCTCCATCTCCCGTAGGAATCAGCTGCAAACTAGTGACAAATAAATTAAGATTTTTTTGTTCAACAGGAATAAATTCTACTTGTTTGTATTGTATAGCCAAATGGCCATGTGGAAGATATGTTAGGTTAGTACTGATTTCTTTTAATGAAAAAGACAGTATTAGTTTAAAAAGAACAGTACACACAAATTAATGGGGTCACTATTAATGAGAAAATTCACATTAAAGGATCCTTTCCTCAGTCAGATTTATTTTGTAAATATGTTTTATGGCGTCATTCTCTTTTTCCCACTCAGGCTAGTTTATACTGATCAATTACTTTGGATTAGCAGATTATCCGTTTTAAGCTAAAACAGTTCAGCTGAGACAGTTTAATCAAAATGCTGCTTACATAAGCAGTTAATCAGGCACCATTTTAAAACTCTTTTGATTAAGTGTTGATTAAGCTTTTTTTTGATGGAGAGATCAACTACAATGTTTGAATACATTTTGCATAATTGATGCATATTGTTGTACAACAGATCCAAGCTGAAAGAATCAGCTTTCCCCTGTTTATCATCTAGCACAGCTTAAAATTAGAGACGCTAATGATGTTTTGCTGTGATGTGCATTGCGCTCACGTTACTGTCAGTTTTGATGAGTGCATGTAATTTTCACAGTGTTTTTGTTGTTAAAACTGAGAACATTTGGCTTATTACAGTATTTAACCATGTTAATAACTGCAGTTATACAATAATGATTAGGATGGGGGTGCCAGATACCTGTGACTTGCTCATTCCAGTGCTGTATTGAGGAATACTATTTGGAAGAAGAGCAGGGGGGTTATCTCTGCTGTCCTGGCCAATATTTACCCCTCAATCAACATCTCAAAAATAGATTATGTGGCCATTATCACATTTTGGTCTGTGATATTTTGCTGTGTGGACATTGCAGCACTTTTTCTTATATTACAAAAATGACTACACTTAAAAAGTACTTCTTGGGTTAAAAACTCTGTAGGACACACTGAGATTGTGAAGTATGCTATATCAATCCAAGTCTTCCTTTCTTGCTTTATTGGCACAAAGTCACAAGAAGTGACAGCAAGAGAGAGAGGAACAAAAGAAAATGGGACATTTATCTAGGTGGATGAGTTTGGTGTGATATTGCAGACATTCTATGCCGCAGTTGAAAGTAATGTGCGCAGTTTTGGGTACCTTATTATTGGAAAAGATTCAAGGCAGATTAATTAGGACATCGCTATGATGAGGCATTTGGAAACCTAAGGCTTTATTCATTAGAGCAGAGAAGGTTAATGAGCTCTGAATCAAAGTTTTCAAAACTATGAAAGGGTTTGAGAAGGCAAGTAGTGAAATATTATTTTCACTGATCAGTGAATCAGTAATAAGGGGCTATAAATTGAGAACTAGTACTAAAAGCAGATAGTGAGTAATTAGCAGTCTTTTGTCATGCAAAGCATTATTACAATACGGAATGCAGTATTGTAGTGACTATTGAAGCATAGTGAAGCATAGCTTTTGTCTATTCCCTTAGCTGGTCTCCTCTGCATTGAAAAGAAAAAAGCAAAAACAAGACAGCAATTGATAAATTACAGAACAAAGTAAAAAAATATGAAAAGAATTAAAATGGAAACAAAAATAGAACCAATGATCCCTTCCGAGAACTTAAATTATTGAAAAACAAATGTAAAGCAGCGAAGGTTAAACTCAAATCGTGAAATTAAATTAAAAATAAGGAGGAACTAACTTGAATTTATAAGGCACATTTCATGACCTCAGGCCCAAAGAGCTTGACAGTCAGTGAAGCTCTTCTGAGGTTTGTTAACATTTGTAACTGTTGTAGGAATATGTGTCAGCCAATTTGTGCACAGTATGCTCCCAAAAATATCAATGAGGTATATGACCAGATTTTTTTTTTCCATGTTGGTTCAAGGATAAATATTGGCAAGGATACTGGGGAGAACTCCCCTGTCTTTAATTTATCCTTAGAAATAGCAACATCATTTCAGAAAAGGCCATGGGCAGAAATGACAAAACCAATGAAAATAATAACAAAAACAATGATAACCAAAAATATAAAACTAACGAACATTTATTGAAGATGAAATACTTGCCCGCTGAGCCAACTCAGGTAGGCTATTGAGCAGAATACGTTAAGAAAAGACCGAAGAGGCAATCAAGCAAAAGCAATGCTCATGGATCTCCTGTTGACTGACTAAAGTTAAGCACTGTCATTCTCACAAGATGTCAAGCACAAGATGGATAGCACTAAAGAAGGACTTACAGAAACATTAGGATCAGGAGTAGGCTATTTAGCCACTCGAGCCTCTTCCATCATTTAATTAGATCAATGCTTAATGGACCTTAAGTCCATTTGCCGACCTTAGAAACCATATCCCTTAATGTCCTTACCCAACAAAACTCTCGCCATCTCAGTTTTTAGATTTTTAATTGAGCTCTGCTGAACATCCTTTTTAAGGGTGAGGGTTGCAGATTTCCGCTACCCTTTGGGGAGCCTCCTGATATTACCCTGAAGGGTTCAGCTTTAATTTTAAGTCCTTGTTCCTGTCTTGGGGAGTATGCTTTATTATATCTTAGAAGCACTGGAAACATTCAATTAGTTATATTATTTGGTATCTAGTGACTTTTTATGTAGGCAACTCAAAAGGACGGGAAAGTATGCAAAGTCTGTTCCTTATCCATATTACACAATCCTTTCTGCTTTTACCCTTGTTGTTTCAATTACTTCTTTCTAAGCAATTTATCTTATGCCATTTTTGTTCCTTTCAGAAAGCAGGTATATGTATCATCTTTATTATCATTAGCATCGTAACTAGGATTAAAAGTGATTACAGCACTGGAATACCAAGTTTAGATGTGGTGTGAAGAGGCAATTTTTATTGAACCTCAAGTCATTGTGGCCTTTTTGCCAGCAACTTATGGCTGCTATTTACAAGCAAAAAGTGAAAGCCATTTAATCAAGACTTCCTGAAATAATTGGCCGTTTAGTATTTAATTGTGCATCAAGATCACACCACAGGCATTTTTTTCTATTGAACTGTACCTTCAAGCTTTTGATGGCATATTAATGTGTTGCGTATAAACAGCTACCGCTACCTCTTATAGCCAATTATTCTGTTTCTTGTAAAACTCCAGTTTATAATTGGAGTATCTAATGATGCAAGCAGAGCTCTTTGGAAATACAAGCAGCATGCAGGATGAAGATGATCACAGTCTTGATTGCCGGCAGGCTCAAGTAGTTTGTTGAAATAATTTTTTGCTGCCAATTGATATATTTCTATCAATTAAATAATGTTAAATGTTCTGAAGTGCAGCAATTATTGAACTTATCACAGAGGGCAACAGTCATGGAATATTTATTTTACTGGACCAGTAATGCAAAAGTACAGATTAATAATCTAAAGAGTGTGAATTCAAATCCCACCATGGAAGTTTGAGAATTTGAATTCAGTTCAAATAAACTGTAAATAAAAATAATCTGTTTCCAGTAAAAGTATTAATGAAGCTTTTGGCTTATTATAAAATCCCAAATGGTTCAGTAATGTCCTTTAGTTATGAACAGGTGAGGAGGGGTGAAGTGGTTCCCCTTTGTTCAGCCTCCGCGGTTGGTCACAACAAAGGTTTTAAAATTTCTTTTCCCCGTGGATGCCTTTTTACAAATTCAAATGTATTTTTTACTATCTGTGCTGTGAATAATAAGCAGCCAACCAGCAAGGTTTTCTTGAGTCAAAGAAAAAGCAAGATTATTAACTATTAAACTCGAGGGAAAAATAATAAAAGACACAAATACAGATAACAGAAATAAGGAAAGTTAAGTTCCAAATAAAAGTTAAAAGAATGTATGGTTAGAAGTCTTTGTTTGTCTTTGAGCCATAAATTGTTAAACATTGCGGCTGATTAAAATTAGCTGGTTCCTTTAAAATCCCAGAGCTGAATTGAAGTCCAAGTGGTTGAGCTTGCTGGAGACAATTTCCCTTCATAATCCATAAGCCATCCTTTTCCAGAATTGGAAGAGGTTCTTTTCAATGGAAATGCATTATCTCTGTGAGTGATTTTTAGAGAAAGAAAGATTCCTTACTGTTCCATAAGCAGCTTTTCCAGACTCCTCCAATGACTTTTCCTCTCTGACTCGGGCTTGGCAAAAGCAGTTCTTAAAACCCTGCTGTTGGTGTATATTCCAAAAGGATTTGATTTCCATGTTTGCTGTAGTCATTGTTGTAGAACAATTAATCAAATTTTGATGTTTCATCTCAAAAACTTTTGACAAATTTCAAGACAGTAGAAACCAATGGGAGATGGGACTATTTCACATCCACAGGGGGGTTTGGGTGCCTGTTGAATGTATATTCTGGCTAGCTAATAGGTCCCCATTATCTTAACAGAATTACAGTTGATTAAAGTCCAGCAATTTGCATTTTAATGCTTTCCTTTCAATAGTCTCTTTATTGAAGTGGACTTTGACACCCCACAGTTGTGAAATTCCATGCAACATATCAGGGCAGGTTAGTGCAATCCATATAGGAACTTTTTGGAAAAGTGGTCAAATTACAATACCAGACATCAGGTGACTTGTGGTAGCCATCTGTGGCCAGTGTCTTTCCTTGTTTTTTTTTAAGGTTCTCTGTAAACAGTTCAATATGTTTTTGGTTAGCTGGTGAAGTTATAGGTAGATCTCACATAGTCACAATTTTCTATCATTATGACACTTTAGAGAAGTGAACCTACTAAATTACCAGGTCTGGCCTATTGGGATAAACTCTATTTGCTGAAGCTGGACTTCCAAGGGAAGTTCAATGAAATCTTCTGCTGCAGGAAAACATTTACCTTTTAGCTTCCAGGCTCTTCTCACTGGAGCTTTTCCTAATGAATTTTCTCAGTGCCTGTAGCTTTAGTTAGGAGCTTCTTTCAGTTCAGAATCCATTGAAGATGTCCTTTTTCTTAATCTCTCCGTAGTTCTGCAAGGATGAGGATTTTTGATCTTGGAGCTGCCACAATGTTGGGATGGCGTGGGTTGCAGAACATATCATTTAAAGAAGTCTTTGTGGTCTTCTAGATGTTAACAGCGAGTCTTTATTAACTACTGTGTAACAAAATATAATGATACAGTAAAAGGTACAGGCATAGAACTACCTCCATCCTAGGTCTTATCACTTCTCTGGTTAACGCCACACTGACCCTCGGTATAGCTCATGTGCCTTCTTACATCACTGTGTACTGGGCCTGTACTCAGTCCCATATAACCCTGTATGTGCCAGTCCCTTCTATTATATGGCCATATGTGTGTCGAGCCCCAAGCAATGTGTATGATTCTTAGATGATATCAAGCTACATCATTATATCGAACTGCCAGCAGTTATTCAAGCAGAAGGGGTCTTCCCAATGACAACTGGGGACAGGCATTAAATTCTGTCCTCATCAACAATGACCACACCCTGTGAATGAATTTGAAAAGGAGCAAGAAGTGAGAACAGAGCACTGTGTGCTTTCGCAAAATTTGACAGAAAAACAGGTTTATTTGCTTCCAATTGCATGTGCACGGGATGTGGGCATTGCTAGCAAGGTTGGAATTTACTGCCCGTCCCTAATTGTCCTGAGTAGCTGGCAATACAACTGAGGACAGTTAAGAGTTAATTACATTGTCGTGTCAGATATAGACCAGTTATATCTCATAGTCTCCCAACCTCGGATGGCCCGCATCTACCTCCTCCCCAAAATCCACAAACAGGACTGTCCCGGCAGACAGATCATGTTAGCCTGTTCCTGCCCCACGGAACTCATTTCTTGCAATCTTGACTCCATTCTCTCTCCCCTTGTCCAGTCTCTTCCCACCTACATCCGCGATTCCTCTCATGCCCTACATCATGCCAACAATTTCCAGTTCCCTGGCCTCTACTGCATCCTCTTCACCATGGACGTCCAGTCCCTCCACACCTCCATCCCCCACTGGGATGGTCTGAGGGCTCTCTGCTTCTTCCTCAAACAGAGGCCCGAACAATCCCCATCCATCACTACTCTCCTCCGTCTGGCTGAACTTGTTCTCTCACTGAAAAATTTCTCCTTAAACTCATCTCACTTCCTCCAAATAAAAGGTGTGGCTATGGGTACTCCCATGGGTCCCAGTTATACCTGTCTCTTTATATGGTGTGTGGAACATTCCTTGTTCCAGTCCTACTCAGACCCCCTCCCACAACTCTTTTTCCAGTACCTCGAGGACTGCTTCGGTGCCACTTCATGCTCACGTCTAGATCTGGAAAAATGTATTAATTTTGCTTCCAATTTCCACCCCTCCATCATTTTCATGTGGTCCATTACTGACACTTCCCTTCCCTTCCTTGACCTCTCAGTCTCAATTTCTGGTGATAGACTGTCCACCAATATTCATTACAAGCCTACCGACTCCCACAGCTACCTTGACTACAGCTCCTCACACCCCGCTTCCTGTAAGGACTCCATCCCATTCTCTCAGTTCCTTCGCCTCTGTCGCATCTGTTCCGATGATGCCACTTTCAAAAACAGTTCCTCTGACATGTCTTCCTTCTTCCTTAACCGAGGTTTTTCACCCACGGTGGTTGACAGGGCCCTCAACCGTGTCTGGCCCATCTTCCGCGCATGCGCCCTCACACCTTCCTCTCCCTTCCAGAACCATGATAAGGTCCCCGTTGTCCTCACCTATCACCCCACCAGCCACCACATTCAAAGGAACATCCTCCACCAACTCCAGCATGATGCCACCACCAAACACATCTTCCATCACCCCCCCCACCCCCCCGGCGGCATTTCATAGGGATCGTTCCCTCCGTAACACCCTGGTCCACTCCTCCATCAACCCCTACACCTCAAACCCCTCCCACGGCACCTTCCCGTGCAACCGCAGAAGGTGCAACACCTGCCCCTTTACTTCCCCCTCCTCACCATCCAAGGGCTCAAACACTCCTTTCAAGTGAAGCAGCATTTCACTTGCACTTCCCTCAATTTAGTCTACTGCATTAGCTGCTCCCAATGTGGTTTCCTCTACAGTGGAGAGACCAAACGCAGACTGGGTGATCGCTTTGCAGAACACCTTCGGTCTATCTGCAAGCATGACCCAGACCTCCCTGTCGCTTGCCATTTCAGCACATCACCCTGCTCTCATACCCACATGTCCATCCTTGGCCTGCTGCAATGTTCCAGTGAAGCTCAACGCAAGCTGGAGGAACAGCACCTCATCTTCCGACTCGGTACTTTACAGCCTTCCGGACTGAATATTGAGTTCAAAAATTTTAGATCATGAATTCTCTCCTCCATACCCATCCCCTTTCCGATCCCCCCTTTTCCAATAATTTGTGTAGATTTTTCTTTTCCCACCTATTTCCATTATTTTTAAATGTATTTCCATCCATTGTTTTATCTCTACTTTTTAGCCTATTTCGATCTCCCCCCCCCCACTCCCACCCCACCCCCACTAGGGCTATCTGTCCCTTGCTCATCCTGCTTTCTACCCTTAATGTCCCCATTAGCACATTTCTTAGCTAATATCACCACTGTCAACACGTGTTTGTCCTTTTGTCTATGACATCTTTTGGCAATCTCCTATCACTGGCCCTCTATCCAGCTCTACCTGTCCCACCCCCCTCAAACCAGCTTATATTTCACCTCTTTTCTGTTTTTCCTTATTTCTGATGAAGAGTCATTCAGACTTGAAACGTTAACTGTATTCCTCTCTGCAGATGCTGTCAGACCTGCTGAGTTTTTCCAGGTATTTTTGTTTTTGTTCTAGACCAGTTATATGGCTGGTTCCCTTCCCTAAAAGACTTTAGTAAACAGGTTGGATTTTTCTGAAAACCCAAAGACTTCATGGGCACATTACTTTTTTTCTCAGCATTTTAAAAATGGAATCTAGGCTGTCGTCTTGTATATTGGACCTACATTCTTCTAGGTTATCAATCCAGGTTTCTGGATTATTAGTTCAGTGACATAATCACTATGTTATCTTGCCTTGATGTGGTTGTTGTGTACAATAGAGTAGGAAGAAAAATATGTAGATACTTTATCCTGTCTCAAACTATATAATCTTATCATAGAATCACAGAATAGTGCAGCACAGAAGGAGGCCATTCAGCCCATCATGTGGTGCACTGACCTTTTCAAAAAGCAATCCAGTTAGTCCCACTCCTCAGCTGTTTCCCCACATCACTACATTTTTTTTTTGAAGTATTTATCTAAATCTCTTTTAACAGCTACTATTGGGTCCATTTCCGCCACCCTATCAGGCAATGCATTCCAGTTCCAAATTGCTTATTGCATAAAAATGTTTTTCTTCATGCAGCCTCTGAATAGTAGGAAGCATATTAATATATTTAAACTCTTTAGTTCACAGTTTGTATGCAAGTTTTTGAAACAATTATTGTTTAACTGCTAGGTTAGATTGAAATCTATGTCCATAATATTTATCCAATTTTAATTTCTTTTGGCAAATAACATAAATATTTTGAACATTATTGCAAACCAGTAGGTGGAATCATCTGTGCCCATTGGCGTTGGGCGTGTTGGGTGGCGTGAGAGGACAATTTGGTGAGTAGACCAAAAATTGGTTTCACAACATTGTGAAACCAGTTTGCGATCATTCGCTCAACCTGTCGATGGCGGGCTGCGTTTCCAGCCATCAGATGGCGTGAACCTCATTGTAATACATCAGTGTATCATTATAAGGTCAGCCTGCCGGACTTATCCGCCCCACCTCACTGATCGTCCGCCTGCGTCAATGTGATTGAACACCAATGTGTTTCACAACAGTATATAAAAGGCATGCACTTGGAGGGCTGCACTTTGCGGGGAGCTTGGGGGTGAGCGTGCAGTAACATTGCAGTGTACTTGTGAGGGACACCTGTTGGACTTCAAGGCTGAGGCGCTTTTTGTTGGGGGGGGTCGTTGTGGGGTGGCAAAGGCTGCTCTGCAGTGAGGCATCTTTGGGGGGCATCGGGAAAAGGTCACCCTGTGGTTGTAGGTAGTTCACAAGCAAATCCAGTGTGGGAGTGGGGGTGCTGTGGGCGAGGAAAGTGGCCGCGCATTCGGAAAACCTTGTATAAAGTGACTGTTCTTCTGCAGCTGAGACAGTTCAGACACAGCCACACTGATATGATTGGAGCTGGGCTTCTAGCTTATCTGCCCACTCAAAGTGCCACCGAGTGCTCCAGAACTTTTCATACCTCGAGCACAGACTGCAAACTAATGAGTATTTTAGTGGACTGTGGAACAGTTGGACGACTGAGCATATTGTACAATCTCCTCCCAGAAGCTGGCCATGGAGCAGTCACTGGTGGAGGTGCTCACAGCCCCTTACAATGTCATCATTCCAGCTTGGACCAGACTCCCCCATGGTTCAAGCTAACAGTGTAGCCTTAGGAGAATGCCTGCACCTGAGCTGAGCGCACAGCATGCAGTCCAATGGGCAAAGCTGCAGCCAATCGGTCAAGTGGAGTGGGACGGTGGAAGGTAGGGTTTTGGGTAGCCATGCAGCACACTAAACTCTGGCCATCCAAGTGGTGGTCAGCACTCTTCATGATGCATTAAGGAGCCTTCAGACTTAACCAAGAGACATCCTTAGAACACCCATACTAACCCACACATCTCTCACTTTCACCCTGCAGGAGGAGTACATCAGGATCATGGAGCCTGATGAACTAGCTGAATGCCTCATGGCCCACCGAGAGTGAAGACAATGAAGAAGAGAGCAACTGAGGCACTAGGCTGTGCAGAAGAAGGAGCAGCACCCTCAGGAAGAAGGGGTGGCTAGGGCTCCTGCACCCGCTGCCGAAGATCCAAAGCGAGCCATCACTGGTCGGCACCTAACGCTACCCAGGGTCTATAGGCGTCACCTTTCATTCCTGCAGATGACCGAGAACCAGTGTTGCTGAAGACTGCACGTGTCTAGGGAACTGGTTGGTCACATCTGCCAGCTACTGTAAGATTTGGCGCCACGTGGACATGGAGGGCATTCACTGCCAGTGGCTGTGAAAGTGATGGCGGTGCTCAATTTCAATGCCAGTGGCTTCTGTAAGGGTTCCACAAGAGCCCTTGGGATATTGCAAGGCTGTACCCACAAATGCATCCATAAGGTCACAGAAGCCAGCTTCGCGAGGGCGCACAACTTTATACCAGGAGAGCCAGGATGGAATAGCGATTGGCTTTGCCCAGATCTCAGGTTTGCCGCAGCTGCAGGGTGCGATCGACTGCACTCACATGGCGCTCAATCTCTATTGCAACACATGGTAACTATGCCAACCGCAAGGGATTCCATTCGCTGAATATGCTATTAGTGTGCGATCACCATAAATGCATCCTGCAGGTCTGCACATGATTTCCAGGGAGTGTCCACAACTCCTACATCCTCAGTCAGTCACAGATCCCTGACTTCTCCCAGGGTCCGCAGAGGCTGCAGAGTTGAGTCCTTGGGGACAAGGGCTACCCGCAGCGGCTGTGGCTGATGACACCCGTGCAGCGGCCTCAGACTGCAGCAGAGCGACGATATAATGAGGCTCATGCTGCAGCTCGCAACTTGGTGGAGCAGACCATCAGGTTCCAGTGTCTGGACTGGTCTGGTGGAGCACCCAGAGGGTGTCACACATCCGCCTATAAATACAGACCAGGGATTGCAGAGCTGCCTATCTTTCTGGGAGTGGGAGTCGGAGCCAAGTGGACTTGCAGAAGATAGTCGGGAGCTCAGGAGTGTCTAGAAGTACAGGCCTGGGATTGCAGAGCAGCCTACCTTGCTGAGGGTGGGAGTCGGAGTGGAGCGGACCTGCGGAAGACAGTTGGAAGCTGAGGAGTCACTGTTTCACTGTTTCATTGTTTCAGCTGCTGGGAAGCTGCAGTCTGGGAAAAAGGAGAAAAAAGCAACTGTGACATCACAGGAAGCTGGTGAGTTAATTGGTTGGTAAGTGCTCAGTTTAAGGGAAAGTGTGTGAGAATCTAGCTTAGGACAGGCGAGTTAAGGTAGATCTATAAATAAAAAGAACTAAAACTTTAAAATAATAAGCCAAAACTTGAAATCTTTAAAATTAAAATAATAAAGATTAAAAAAAGCAATTAAAATAAAGTAATTTAAACAAACATCTAAAACACATAGCCTGTAATTAAAAAGCTTATAACCTTTGGTTGTCAGTGGTACTAGCACTCAATAAACACAGTAAATTGTAGCACACATAGGAAGATTGTAATTAAAGTAAATTAACTAAATAACATAAGTTAGAATGGCGGGACAGGTGCTATGTTGCAGCTGTGAGATGTGGGAGCTTTTGGGCACCAAGGCGATCCGTGACAAACACGCCTGCAGGAAGTGTGAGCAGCTTGAGGAATTCTGGATCAGGATTATTGACCTGGAAGCTGAAATGCAGACACTGTGCAACATAAGTGAGGGGTAGAAATACCTGGGTACCTTGTTCCAGAAGACAGTCACACCTCTTAGAAGAGGGTCATCTGTTTTGTTCAGCAGTGAGGGACAGGATGATGTGACTGTCAGTGAGGTAGGTAATGGGACCGAGCAGACAGTAGCAGAGGAGCCTCAGACTTTGCAATTGTCAAACAGGTTTGAGGTGCTCACAACCCATGTGGATGAAAGCAAAGTCTATAAGGTGGATGAGCTGGCTGGCCATGGCACTGTGGTACAGGAAGCTGTTCAAGCAAGGAGAGCAAAATGGAATGTAATGGTAGTAAGGGATATTATAGTGAGGAGGATTAACACTGTTCTCTGCAGCAAAGGGCGAGAGTCCAGACAGCTATGTTGCCTGCCCAGCTCCAGGGTTTGGGACATCTGCTCAGGGCTGGAGAGCAACTTGCAGTGAAAGGGGGAGGATCCAGTTGTCGTGGTCCATTAAGGCACCAATGACAGGTAGAATTAGGAAAGAGGTTCTGCAAAGTTAGTATAAGGAGCTATGTACCAAATTAAGAAGTAGAATCTCAATGGTATTAATCTCTGGATTATTACCTGAGCCACAAGCAAATTTGCATAGGGTAAATAAGGTTAGAGAGAAGAATGCATGGCTCAAAGACTGGCGTGGGAGAAGTGGGTTCCTGTTTGTGGGGCACAGCCATCAGCACTGGGGAAAGTAGAGGCTGTGCTGTTGGGACGGTTTACACCTGAACCATGCTGAACCAAAACTGCACACAGTATTCAAAGTGCCTTCTCACCAGTGCCGTGTATAACTGAAGCATAACATCCTTACTTTTATGTTCAATCCCTCTCAAATTGCTAAACAAGGGAAGTAGAGAGGGCTTTAAACTAAACAAGAAGCTGAGGGATCAAGCTTGGGTAGAGATAGCAATTCAAAGTATAAAGTCAAGACAGGAGAGCAAAATAGTAATATGAGAAATGAGGGTCAGGAAGGGACAGAGAGAAAAACCCTAAGAATACATGAACAATCAAGACTAAATGTTACAAAGGTAACAAAAAGTCAAAACTGAAGGCTCTCTATTTAAATACATGTAGCATCCATAACAAAGTAAATGAATTGTTGGCCCATATTGAAGTAAATAAATATGATCTGATAGCAAATACGGAGACATGGCTGCAGGGAGACAAAAATTGGGTCATTAATACTGAAGGGTACATGACATTCAAGGAAATTAGGAAGCTAGGTAAAGGTGGAGAGGTAGCACTGTTAATCAAAGAGGGACTGGTGCAATAGAGATGATCTTGGTTCAGGAGATCAGGGTGTAAAATTGGTTTGGGTGATGATGAGGAATAGTAGGGGAAAAAGTCATCAGTGGGAGTGGTCTACAGGCCCCCTAACAGTAACCACAGTGTAGAACAAAGTGTTGTGTGGTTGTGACAAAGGGACGGCAATCATTATGTGTGATTTTAATCCACACATAAACTGGAAAAATCAGATTCCAGTAGTAGCCTGGAAGAGGAGTTCTTAGAATGCTTTTGAGATATGTTCTTAGAGCAGCATGTTCCGGAACTAACCAGAGAGCAGGTTATATTAGACTCGGTATTGTGTAATGTGACAGCATTAATTAATGACGTCAGAGTAAATGCACGGCTAGGTAGCAACAACCACAATATGATTGAATTTTACACCCAGTTTGAAAGAGAGAAGAGTGGGTCGAAAAGTAGTATCTTAAACTTACATAAGGGCAGCTATGTGGGGATGAAAGCTGAGCTAGCTGAAGTGAACTGGGCAACTAGGCTAGAGGATAGATCAATAGAGAAGCAATGGCAGACATTTATGGGGATATTTCAGAGTATTCAGAAATAGTACGTTCCTACAATAAAGAAAAATTCTAAGGGAAGGACCCACCATCTGTGGCTAACTAAAGAAGTTAAGGAATGCATCAAACTTAAGGAAAAAGCATACAACTCCGCAAAGATGAGCAGCAGGACAGACAACTGGACAGAATATAAAGAACGGCAGGGAATGGCTAAAAGGTTAATTAGGAGAAAGAAATTAGAGTATGAGAGGAAGCTAGCTAAAAATGTAAAAATGGATAGCAAGAGATTCTACAGATACTTAAAAAGGAAAAGAGTAAGTAAAGTGAGTGTTGGTCCTCTAGAGTGACAGCGGGGAATTAATAGTAGATAATAAGGAAATGGTGGAAGAAACGAACAAATATTTTGCTTCTGTGTTCACTATAGAGGATACAAAAAATTCCAGTAACAGCTGCAAATCAGGAGGTGAAGAAGAGAAAGGAACTCGGTGAAATTGAAATCACTAGGCAAATGGTACTGAGCAAATTGATGGAGCTGTGGGTTGGCATGTCTCCAGGTCCCGATGGACTACATCCTAGGGTCTTAAAAGAAGTGGTTAAAGAGGTAATAGATGTGCTGGTGTTAATTTTCCAAAATTTGCTAGATTATGGAAAAGCTCCATCAGATTGGAAAGTAGAAAATATAACCCCTCTCTTCAAGAAGGGAGGGAGGCAGAAAACAAGAAACTATAGGTCAGTTAGCTTGATGTCTGTCGTGGCAAAGTTTTTAGAATCAATCCTTAAGGAGGTTATAGCTGGGCACTTGGAAGAGCTCAAGGCAACAGGGAAGAGTCAGCACGGTTTTGTGAAAGGAAAATCATGTTTAACCAATTTATTGTCCTTTTTTTGAAGGAGTAACATGCGCAGTGGATAAAGGGGAGTCTCTAGACATACTGTACTTGGATTTGCCAATGGCATTTGATAAGGTGCCAATCAAAGATTATTATGGAAAATAAAAGTAGGGGGTAACATATTAGCATGGATAGAATATTAGCTGGCTGGCAGAAAGCAGAGAGTATGAGTAAATGGGTCTTTTCTGATAGGCAGGATGTGACGAGTGGAGTCCCACAGGGGTCTGTACTGGGGCCTCAACTTTTTATGATTTACATCAATGACTTAGATGAGGAGAGTGAAGACATGGTAGCAGATGACACAGAGGTAGGTAGGAAAGTATGTTGTGAAGAGGACATGAGGAGGTTGTAGATGGATATAGATAGGTTGAGTGAGTCGGCAAAGATCTGGCAAATGGAGTTTAATGTGGGAGAATGTGAAGTTGTTCACTTTGGCAGGAAGGAAAAAAAAGCAGAGTATTATTTAAATGGAGAACAGTTGCATAATTCTGAGGTGCAAAGGGATCTAGGTGTTGTCATGCATGAGTCACAAAAAGTTAGTATGCAGGTACACCAAGTAATTAAGAATGCTATCCTTTATTACGAGAGGAATTGAACATTAAAGTAAGGACTCCATCCCATTCTCTCAGTTCCTTCACCTCCGTCGCATCTGTTCTGATGATACAACTTTCAAAAACAGTTCCTCTGACATGTCTTCCTTCTTCCTTAACCGAGGTTTTCCACCCACAGTGGTTGACAGGGCCCTCAACTGTGTCCGGCCCATCTCCCGCGCATCCACCCTCACACCTTCTTCTCCCTCCCAGAAACATGATTGGGTCCTCGTTGTCCTCACTTAGCACTCCATCAGCCTCCGCATTCAAAGAATCATCCTCCACCATTTCCGCCAACTCCAGCATGATGCCACCACCAAACACATCTTCCCTTTACCTCCCCTGGCGGCATTCTGTAGGGATTGTTCCATCCATGACACCCTGGTCCACTCTTCCATCATCCCCTTCACCTCAACCCCCTCCCACGGCACCTTCCCATGCAACCACAGAAGATGCAACACCTGCCCCTTTACTTCCCCTCTCCTCACCATCCAAGGGCCCAAACAATAATTTCAAGTGAAGCAGCATTTCACTTGCACTTCCCTCAACTTAGTCTACTGCATTTGTTGCTCCCAATGCGGTTTCCTCTACATTGGAGAGACCAAACACAGACTGGGTGACCACTTTGCAGAACACCTTTGGTCTATCTGCAAGCATGACCCAAACCTCTCTGTCACTTGCCATTTTAACACTCCACCTTGCTCTCATGCCCACATGTCCATCCTTGGCCTGCTGCATTGTTCCAGTGAAGCTCAACGCAAACTGGAGGAACAGTACCTCATATTCCGACTAGGCACTTTACAGCCTTCTGAACTGAATATTGAGTTCAACAATTTTAGATCATGAACTCTCTCCTCCATCCCCACCCTCTTTCCGATCCCCCCTTTTTTTTCCAATAATTTATATAGATTTTTCTTTTCCCACCTATTTCCATTATTTTTAAATGTATTTCCATCCATTGTTTTATCCCTACCTTTTAACCTATTTCAATCCCTTCCCTTCACCCCACCCCACCCCCACTAGGGCTATCTGTACCTTGATTGTTCTGCTTTCTACCCTTAATTAGCACATTCCTTAGATAATATCACCACCTTCAACACCTCTTTGTCCTTTTGTCTATGACATCTTTTGGCTATCTCCACCTTTCACTGGCCCTCTATCCAGCTCTACCTGTTCCACCCACCCCCCCCCCCACCCCACCCTTAAACCAGCATATATTTCACCTCTTTTCTATTTTTATTTAATTCTGTTGAAGAGTCATACGGACTCGAAACGTTAACTGTGTTCCTCTCCGCAGATGCTGCCAGACCTGCTGAGTTTTTCCAGGTATTGTTGTTTTTGTATAAAGTAAGGATGTTATATTGCACCTCGAATACTGTGTGCAGTTTTGGTCTCCTTATTTAATTAAGGATGTAAATGCATTGGAGGCGGTTCAAAGGAGGTTTACCAGATTGATACCTGGAATGAGTGGAATATCTTATGAGGAAAGGTTGAACAGACTGGGCTTGTTTCCACTGGAGTTTAGAAGAGTGAGGGGCGATTTGATTGAAGTATACAAGATCCTGAATGGCCTTGACAAGTTAGATGTCAAAAGGATATTTCCTCTTGTGGGTGAGTCCAGAGTTAGGGGGCACTATTTTAAAATTAGTGGTTGCCCTTTTAGGACAGAAATGAAGGGAACTTTTTTCTCTCAGAGCATTGTGCGACTTTGGAGTTCTCTGCCTCAGGATGTGGTGGAGGCGAGGTCATTGAATATTTTTAGGGCAGAGGTAGACAGATTCTTGTTAGGCCAGGGAGTTAGAGGTTATCGGGGGTAGATGGGAATGTGGAAATAAAAACACAAGAAGATCAGCCATGATCTTATTGAATGGTGGAGCAGGCTTGAGGGGCCGAATGGTTCATTCCTATTCCTATTTCTTATGTTCCTATGTTCAATCTTCTGACTAAGAGGCAAGAGTGCTACCCAATGGGTGACGGAGAAGAAGCCCCAGCTAAAGACTGATCATCAAGTTTCCAAACCTTTTGATACAGTCTAAGGTGAGGTTAATAGTGGGAGGTGAGGAGGATGGCTTAACATAACAAAAACAAAAATACCTGGAAAAGCTCAGCAGGTT
Source organism: Carcharodon carcharias (assembly GCF_017639515.1). Lineage (NCBI taxonomy): Eukaryota > Metazoa > Chordata > Chondrichthyes > Lamniformes > Lamnidae > Carcharodon > Carcharodon carcharias. Next base: position 70,064,052 of record NC_054473.1, read on the forward strand.
TGGCAGCATCTGCGGAGAGGAACACAGTTAACGTTTCGAGTCCAAATGACCCTTCAACAGAACTAAGTAAAAATAGAAAAGAGGTGAAATATAAGCTGGTTTAAGGAGGGGGGCGTGGGACAAGTAGAGCTGGATAAAGGACCAGTGAAAGGTGGAGATAACCAAAAGATGTCACAGACAAAAGGACAAAGAGGTGTTGAAGTTGGTGATATTATCTAAGGAATGTGCTAATTAAGGGTAGAAAGCAGGACAAGCAAGGTACGGATAGCCTTAGTGGGGGTGGGGTGAGGTGAAAGAATCGAAAAAGGCTAAAAGGTAGAGATAAAACAATGGATGGAAATACATTTAAAAATAATGGAAATAGGTGGGAAAAGAAAAATCTATATAAATTATTAGAGAAAGGGGGGGGGGGTGGGCGGTGGGGGAATCGGAAAGAGAGTGGGGATGGAGGAGACAGTTCATGCTCTAAAATTGTTGAACTCAATATTCAGACCGGAAGGCTGTAAATTTAAAAAGCCTTTACATAAAGTTGGAGAAAAGTTTGACTCATTCAGATCTTGATGTTAGAACTGCAATCTCCAATGGACCAAAAACTTGCACTCATTATTCAGGCCATATCTGGGCTATTGAGATAGGTTTAATGTTTAATTCATTTTCAATAACTCTGAGGAACAGGCTTGAGAGCCAGAAAATGCAGCAAGGAGAGAATATATATAAATTGTCAACCCTACTCTGCAGTAGCAGTACTAGATGTTCATGGATATAAATAACTTGAAATTGTTTAGCATTCCATCACATCTAAAAGAGCGTTACACACAAAAAAATGGGTTTTGAAGGATCACTGTCACAACAGCCATTTGGTACACAAGAAGACCAAAAATAATAATGAGATGAATGAATAATTAATCTTTATTGGTGGTGTTGGCTGAGTGAAGAACGCTCACCAGGACACCAGTAGAATTCTTTGTTCTTATTAAGGAATACTAACATTCACTTGAACTGGCAGGATGCAGGATGCTACCTGCAGGATGCCACCTCTGAAAATGCAACATTTCTTACATGCTGCAATGAACTGTCAAGCTCTGTATGTACTCAGCACCCATAATCTTTTGACCCAGAGGCTACATTCCTTTCAGAGAGGTCAAGTCACAGAGCTAGAGAAGTTGCAGTTATTCAACTTATTGGCAAAACACGAAATATTGAAACAGAAAAATGCTAGTAAAGATACAGCAAATAAAGTAACAAATATAAACATAGCTGATTGTGCAAAATGCATCAGAAGAGTTATGTTGACAGAGACAGTGTAGTGCATGGAAAAATAATTCATCTCAAGATCCCATTAAATTGAGAAATCTCTTATGTACTTGTTGAAAGAAAATTCATAAAATTACAAAATTGCATGGCGTTTAAATTATGGGCAGAACTTCACGGCTCTGTTCCGGTGGGGACGGGACCGTAAAGTGCGACGGCCCGTTATAAATTCCATTGCCGACAGCTGGAATGTAAAATCCCACTGTCGTAAAATTCTGACATGACTTTTTGTCTCTGACATTTGGGCATTTGTTACATTTCTCAGTTGGCTCCATTTCAATTCGGGCTATATGGCTGCCATGACTAAAACTCATTACACAGAAACCGCAAACAAAGTCAACTCTTACTATGGGTTAAAGCACCAGCCTCGAAGGGAACATCCAGTAGATTTTGATCAATTTGTTCACTTTACCAAATGAAAGACTGTGAGAGAGCAGAATTCAGGTCTCTAAGATACTAATAGGCATTGATAATGCAGCTCAATGGAATCCTCTTCATTTGGGCTGCAATTACAGAATAAAGCAGTATGAGTGGAACCTAAATGAGCCTCAAGCAAGACACAAGGTTAGATAATATCCATCTTCAGAGAGTAGTAGGTGAATGGAGTCAAGTTCCACTAAGAGCAGTTAATACTATTATAATTCACCCTTTTAAAACAAAGAACTGAATGAAACCTTTTTAAGAAGAGCACTGGCAGATATAAGGTATAGAGATAGCTGGCCAAATTTTCAAAAGCAGTCTGATTGGTCATCTTTACACATATGTCCATGAATTCACTCGGATGACACAATGCCAAATTGTTATGATCTTAAGATGCTTGCTCACAAATCTTAAATGCATTTCCATTGTAACAAGTCATTAAAGCAGAGTAGCCATCTTGTACTAATCTTGAAAATCCACATGAACTGCCGCAACAATTAAATTCCCAAGGAATTGAGGACAGGATTATGGGCGGAATTTAATGTAGACAACAGGTATCACATCCATTGGTTGGAGTGCCGGCAACAGCCTGGTGTTGGCTACATTTGGGAAGGCCTGCTAAATTAAGTGCCAATCAGGTACTTAACTGGGCAGCACTGGGCCTTGCTCAGGATCAAGGATCCCAGGGGGTGGAAATCCCACCCCCTAAGAGCTGCTGACCAATTAAAGGTTGGCAATGTGCATTGCTCAGCAACAGAACTTGGGAGACGTTGACTGCTGCCAGAAATTCACCTACCTGAGACCCAGGATCACTGAGGGACACAGGCCACAGGTGAGTGATGGGGTGGGGGGTGGTGGTCTCAGTGTGGGGCGTTTGTAAAGGAGGAAGGGTTGGCAGCAACGGGAGGGCTGGTCTCTCAGTGGGCACCTCCCCCCTTCAATGACACAGCGTTTCTCAATCAGGCACTGAAATTCTGACAGTGAGGGACCCCCTTGGAAGCATGCGAGTAATCCTGACAGGTTTTCTGTTTTGGGTTTCCCATATGAAGCGAAGGCTGGATCATAGGACACCTTTCCCTAGCTCCTGGCTGATGGCATGCTGATATCCCTTCAAGTCATGTTAGAACTTCCCCCTGTCTTTTTAAAGATACTATCCCTGTTCCAAAGAAGTATAACTATTTACAATACATGTCCATGTTTTGTTACCATTATATAAGTTGTTGGATCCTGGTCACCCCAGTTTGTTGGGACTTATGGATCCGGTTTGCATGCTTGTTTTGGGATGGCTGAGTTGGTACAATAGACAGATTAGGTCAGTAGACACTTCTTAGGTGAACACATTCTGTTTATTTACAAAGGTATTCAGCAGCTACACTTGTGTGCTTACAACTGAAACTCTGTTCCTATACTACTGATTCAAACTATAGACTACTGACTACTGAGATAGCCCGCGCTACTCTTCAATTGGATACTAAGATCATGTGATCTTCCATTATAACATTCTTCTTAAAGGTATTTTACACATCAGATTACCACATAAGTGCATAGAACTGATGAATCTATGAGTCTCTAAAGCGTAGAGGTAACCTGCTGGTACACCCAGATTTTATAAAGGCAACCTTGTCTGGAGGTTTCTTTAATTGCTCACAGTGATCTTTGGGTTTGTAATTCTGGTTGAAGTTGGGATCTTATGCTCCATGCAATAGGACTGTATGGTAGTTGAGGAGCTGGGATGGATCTGATTTGTCCTCGGTTATGCCTCACTGTTGCGCCTTTGTGTGTAATGACTTCATAGGACCTTGGTTCTGAACAAATCCTTGTCACCTTGGCTGGTTTCCACATACCTTCTGTGGGATCCTGGATGTGAACTTGTCCCAACTGTAAACTTGTCAATTCTGTACCTGCATTTTTATTGTGCATGTTGGTCATCTTGTCTTGTAGTTTCAAAAGTTGCCCTCTAGTTTCTGAGAGAGTAAAATGGGTAAGAGTAGGTAAATTGGTACACACTAGTTTGCCTAACATGAGTTATGCTGGTGATGGAATAGTTGCACTTAATGGTGTTGCTCTCAGATGTGGATCTTGCTTGGTCTGTCTACATTTGAAAATTAGGGATTTCACCATTCAAATCAGCTGCTTAGCTAGACCATTAGATCTAGCATATTGGTGAGATGTAGTGTGAACGATATTTCATTTCGCACACATGTCCTGAAATAAACTGCAGACCATTATCTGTAATGATCTCTCTAGGCACACCAACTAGACTGAAAATAGCACTCAGAGTGTGTGTAATGGTTGTGATTGATGTATTGTGCAATTTTCAAACAATGGGGCACTTGGTAATGTGGTCAACAATGATGATGTCAGTGCCATGGATATTAAAGAGTTTAGATCTGATTTTGGACCAAGGATGGGTAAAAACTTAATGTGGAATCAACGGTTCTTTGTGCTGACTTAAGATATGCCCCTGACATGCCTCACACTTCTTGACAATAACTTCAATGTCATTGTTCATACCCAGCCAATAGACTGTCTCTCTGGAGAGTTTTCTTGTCCAATCTATGCTCACTTGTGATTGATGAGATTGTTGAAGAATATCAGGTGACAGAGATTCCTGTATGATGACCTGCCTGCTTGTATAAATGACTCCTCGGGAGATACCTAGCACATCCTGATAAGGCCAAAATGGTCTCATGTGTTCATGGGCACGCTGAATTGAATCAGGCCGTCATTCAATGATGGTTTTCCACAGTTTCTGTAGTGTAGAATCTTCTACCGTTTCTTCTTGTACATGCTGGCATTTGCATTGGGCAAAATGTACCAGATCAGTTGGAGAACATATTCAATTTCGATGTTGATGAAGTCAACTTGTAGTTCTAAGGATATATGTCCTGTTTTAACTGGGTTAGGCAATTTACTAAGTGTATCTGATGTGCCATCAAGTTACTTGGCTTGCACCTAATCTCACAGATCATAGCCTTGAATCTTTTTCAAGAGGTGCTGCACTCTTGGTGGTGCACTGGTCAATGATTTTCACCAAATCATCTCCAGTGGCTTGTGGTCAGTCTCTACTACAAATCTTTTGCCAAGCAGATAAGTATGAAAACACATGATTCCAAACATGAAAGCTAATGTTTCCTGCTCGATGTTGGAGTAATTGGGCTGTGTTACGGACAGAGATTTTGGAGTGAATGCAATCGGTTTGCCTTTTTGTAGTATGCATGTTCCCAGACCTTTATGTAAGGCATCAACCTCCAGGGTAGTTGTCTCCCTAGGATCATAAAATTGCAATGTCAATGCTTCTGATAATGACTGTTTCAGTGTTTTGAAGAGGTATTTGTGGTCCTTTGTGGTCCTTTCTCAACACATACTTAGCTGTGAGGATTTTTGAGTGACATTGGGAATATATGGAGATAAGAAGTTAAAAAGACTTTGACATCTTTGAAGATCATCCTTATCTTGAGCAGTTAGCATGGTTGTAATATCCATTTCTTTATTTGGATCAGGACATATGCCAGCACTGAAATAAACAGAGCTGAAGGAATTGATCTGCTGCACGCACATTGATGTCGCATTTCAGGCTGTTGAGCACCAATCCTTCATTAGATGCCACTTGCATCAATAAGTGCAGATTGTGGTCATGTTCTTGCTTTGTTCTTTCCACAACAGCTATGCCATCTATGATACAGTTGCATCCTGATACAGCACATTAATGTGATCCACGTGAACTTGAAAGAAATCCTGGCTAACAGATAGCCCAAAAGGAAGACATTGAAACCTGAAATGTAGTAACCTTGTGGGGCTTCTCCACGGGATGTAGTGACCAGGAACCATGCTTGGCATCAAGCTTTGAGAAGAATTTTGCAAACGTCAGATTTAACTCTTCTAATGTGGGTATTTTGTAAGGACAACATTTCAAAGCTGCATTATAATGTTGTGCATCGAACCATACTCTCAGTGACCATCCTTCTTTATAACACATGCGATTGAGCTGCACCAATTGATGTGCTCTTGCACTCTTCTAATGATTGTCTTTCTGTATCCTGTCTAGTTCGAACATCAATTTATCTTGTGTCTGGATGCTGCACTTACTTGGTGGGTCAATTGGTGGGCTTGAATTCTTCTGCAAGTTTAATGTTGCAGCTCCCTTAAAACTGCCAATTTTGTTTAAATATTCTTGATATTTTGATGTTAGGTCATAAACTGAGGTGATAGGAGTAGTTTCTGAGGTTGATCTGTGGTGTGCGGCCTGACATATTCCATGGACTTTTCTACTGTGAGGTCATGACATGTTGGTAGACTTGCAATCGCTGGACCTTTAGTCTCCATGATGTAGAACATCTGTGGCAGCCAGGAGGATCGATTGTACTTGCACTCCCAGACTATGGATCCTGCACATGGAATTAATGAGCTGCTGCACACTGAAAGTTTCACAGTAGGAGCTTTCACCATGGCCTTCCACGTCTGTGGATACATGTCTTTTAGAATCCATAGAGGTAGCATCTTGGCATTCACTCCTGTGTCAATCTTGGCTAATAATGAATAGTTCCCAACTTTGTGGGGCAGATTATTTGAATCTTGGCAAACACACTGAACAGTGAGATAGCACCTATGTTTTCCAAAAGATTGGTGGTGTGAAACATGTGTTCACTGTTCTTCGTCCCTTTGTGCGCATCACCGTCATTTTCCGGTTTGTTAATAACATCATGCATATGTTTCTGACAGGACACTGGATGGTCATTCCTATTGCTTGAAGGTACCCGTTGTATATGGTCTGCTTAGATCAGTGCACACCTCTTTGTAGCTGCATCAGCCTTTGCTCTAGTGCACTGTCGCTGACAATGGCCCTTTCTGCCATATGCTTTGCAGAATTGTTGAAAAGTTGGGCATTCCCTTTGTGCATGCAGAAGTCCACGCCTTCCATTTGTCTTGCTAGGTTTTAGTGATCTAGTCATTGCATCAACAATTGGAGTTGTGCTTCAGTCCTATAACCTTTGTTGAACTGTGAGGATCTTTTCGTACTTATGCCCATCATTTCTCAGTTCTTCGAGGCTGTATGCTTTGGGCTTGTCTAGCAGATCTTTCTGGAATGCATCCGTGGGAGTAGATGCAATCACTAACTCTACAATTCTGCCTGGTACTCTATGTTTGAAAAATCACAGTATGTACCCTTTTCTCTGCATTCTGCTGATACAGTGGTCTATGGATTCTATGGGCTGTGGTCAAAATGACATGAACTCTAGCTGATGAATATGGAAGTTTAACCTGGTTCTGAACCATTCTTCCAATGTAGCCCATATCTTTTGGGGATCCTTTAGCTTTTCTTCTGTTAATTCTGACGTGTTCAGCCTGTGTAGACCTTCATTCCCAATTGCTAGGCGAATTTTTATGGCTTGCTTGTCTGGTTCAGACACACCTGAATCAAGAAGCTATAGCTCTATATGCTGTTTAAACATTTTGAATTCAGATAGTAGGTCGACTGCATCGTAATTCAAACTGTGGAAATTTGTGGACATTATGACAATATCCCTTTGATCCTCCTTCCTCTGTATAACCCGGGATGACTGTCGCTGCAGGTGCTTTCATGTGTTTTTCTAAACTTCTGCCCACAAAGATGAGTGGTGGCAGGAATGCACCAGGGCTTGATAGCGTCTTTGCTTTTTATTCAATTTATTGTTTAGCAACTCCTGAGGCCACCCGTTAAAATCACAAATTTCTCTGGCCTGACTTTTATGGTGCTTTTTTTTTTCTGTGACACACCTTCACTCACTATAGATCCGGCCCACACCCTGGTCACTCACCTTTCCTAACTGAGTTAACCCAGTGCCTGTCCTCTCGAAGAGCTGTCCCACTTGCTGAACAGACAGCTAAGCACTGCAATCTCACCATGAGGGATGCACCTGCTTACCAGCTTTTTATTTGGGCACCAGCTCAATGCTGTGTCTTCAAAGCTTTTCTTCGCAGTCACAACACTGCATTTTTAACACACTCCAATGCTGTGACTTTGGAATGTCTGACCAAAACCTCAAGGGTCTTCTCATGCCAGGTAGCATGACCTAAGGCTGGTCACTATGTCACACCTGTACTTAAACTTGCTGCCACCTATCTTACCACCGCTGAACGCCATGTTGTGTTATTATAATGATATAATCCTCGGGCTTATATATTGTACAATACAAAAGGCACCAATCACTCATAAGGGATTTAGAAACATGTTGTGTGTTCATTTATTAAGATTAGGCATATAGGAACAATTATACCTAGGTATAAAGCTTGAAGACATCAGAGCCGAGCTGTGTATATGTTCTGCTCAAAGCAAAAGTGAATCTAAGACTTGGACACATGACACACTTACCCTCTAATGATGTCATGCTAACATCCCTTAAAGGCATAATATAACAAAAATAACATTTAGGAATTTAACATTATCCAGAAAAAAGCAGCCCACTTAATTGGCACCTTATCCACTAGACTAAGCATCTAATCCCTCCATTTCTGGCACATCATGGCTGCAGTGTGTATCATTTAGAGGAGGCACTCCAGTAACTTGCCAAGGCTTTTTCAGCAACATCTCCAAAATTCAGAACCTGCACCACCCAGAAAGACAAGGGCAGCAGGTGCATGGGACAAAATCTAGCCACATAAGCATCTTCACCACAGGGATGGAGAAGTTCAAAAAGGCAGCTCACATAAGCTTCTCTAGGCAACTAGAGATAGGCAATACATTGTGGCCTTGTCAGTGACACCCACAATCTGAATGAACTTTTAGGAACCTTCTGCTAAATCCATTGTCATCTTTTTGCCCAATATTATACTTGTACTTTGAGCCTAGGTGCTCCACCCAGCCTCTCAATATTAAAGCAATCAAAGGCATGTTTCCAGTCAAAAAACTGCTAAGGCAATGTCAATTTTTAACTTGCTGGAGATAGTCAATCAATTAAAAGACAGCAGATTATGAGGGGGTCGCTGTTGTGGTGGTGATGGATGGCTTGTCTCTGTCCCCCACCTTCTAGAAGCAAATTTGGCATGGAGCCAACTCGCTGGATGCCAGCCGCAACCCCCCCCCCCCCACCCCCCCCACTCCCCCTCCCCTCCATCAGCCAGAATGTGCTGTGGGCGGGCTAAATTGACTGCCTGTGGGACCGGTGCCCTCACTGGGGAGGAAGACCTGTCCTTCGGAGCTGTGGCTAACCTGATTGGTGGACCTGATTGATCCAGCAGTGCCAACAGCACCAAGAGCACATTAGATGGCACTGCTGGAAATCCTGGAGTCAGGTAATTCCAGGGTATTAAGCAGGGAAGGTTTGGGCAGTTTGGGGATTGGGGCAGGGAGCTGGGCGTCGTGTGTATTATAGAGCAGGCGGGTAGAAAGAAAGGAGAGGGGAGAAAGGATGCGCAAAGGCAGCCCCCCGTAGATGGTACCCCCTTCCGCCCCACCCTTTTAATTTTATTTTAAAAGATGGCCTGCCCACTCCACCCCAGCTGCCCATGCCAAACATATATTGGCATGGGCAGTATATTATCAGAGTCAAGTGGCTTGTTCACAAGCTCATTTGATTATCTATTTAAATATGGTGGGTGGGCGACCAATTTCAGTGCATGTCCATCTCCCCCCCCCTCAAGGAAAGTGGTGAGTTTGACACATGCCCTATTTTACATGACCACCCCCCAAACACCCCGCCACCAAAACGTGCCCTGTGGGGGCATGTAAAATCCATCCCAAAATAAATGCAAACCAAGTAAACTGACAGAAGCATTTCCTTTCACCAGCCAACTCTACTATCCTAGCCGTATCAACTAAATAAACTGATTCTAGCGAATTGTATCTAGCTGATGGAAAAAGATGTGTGAAACTAAGATCAATGGTAGAATTATGTTCACACTATATCATGTGAATAATCTGGTCCAATTTTGAGAGAATCTTGAAATACAGGTCATTGGTGAGCCTCTAGCAGTATTGTGGTCAATTCTGGGTACCACACTATTAAGGAGACGTCAAGCGCTTAGAGAGGTGCAGAGGAGATTTACTAGAATGGTATGAAGGTCAAGGAACTTCAGTTATATACAGAGAGTAGAGAAACTGTTCTTGTTCTCTTTAGACTAGAGACGGGGGAGAGAGGCAAACTGAACTCCTTTATTTTTCTCGCCATCTGTCCGTAAGCAGAGTTGTTTTAATCCTTTGAAATAGGTTGTGGTATGTTTACCAACCCTTATATTTGTTTGGTCAATTTTAAGTTGAGTCGCAGCAAACTCTTATTAGGGTTAAATCAGAAGTATCCTTTATTCATATGTTAAAACCCAGGAGATGGCCATCGCACCTACACACACACAGACAAGCACACAAGAACCAAATGGGAAAGAAAAGTGTTTTACAACTAGGAACAACATTAAAAAAGCAAAGAACCAAGGATATGGGCCTGAATTTTTAGGTAGGCGGGCGGGCACGATCAATGGACTTGGGATCGGCTGGGCAGCAGATCGCCGATTGCAATTAATGGCAGCCAGCATGAAGCACATGCTGAGAAGCTCAGCGCTGCCAGAGTGGGGCAGGAGGAGGGCAGGAGGAGGGCGGGCACTGATGTCAACGCGAGCACAGGCCAACGCTCCCTAAAGGCAGAGAGGTACCTCAGGGAGCTGAAGACCTGAAAAATCAAAAATAAAGGTTTCAGAAGCTAAAAGAAATACATCATAATAATTCACCTGAAAATTTAGTTGCTTCCACCCATGGATGAGTTTTGATTTAAAATGTAAAGGCCACCTGGCCAGTTCGCTTATCCGCCAACCGTAAGGTTGGACACGCAACAAAAAGTTGCAGTCGATTGCACCATTAATGGGTTTAATTGCCCTCTTAATTGTCGGTGGCCGCGCTTCTGACTTTTGCACACACCCGCCGATTGAAATATCGGGACACTCGCCTGGTATCATCTCACGCAATTTCACACCAGATTGGGTGGAGTGCGTGCCGGCACGCCAAGCTAAAAATTCTGCCTTTGGACAGAATTCTGTCCAGAATGTCTGAGTTCAGTATGTGTTGCTTCACGGAGGAGGTAAGGTTCAGGTGGGTTCAGCAAGCTGAAAGCAGGAGTTGCAAAATTCCTTCCAAGTTGGTGATGGTGCAGCAATATCAGATTGGTATCTAGAGACTTGATGCACTCCATAAGAGATGGCAGGAATCTTCCAGAAAAGCATGTTTTAGTTTTGTCAGGCTGGATGTTTAATAGCAAACTGCCTTGGGTGTCCAGGATTGTAACACTAAAACTTTCCAAAGGCCAGGGGAGCTTAGCACATGATGAGTTAGCTTCAGGAAAACAGTCAGTTTCTTTGTCTCTGGTCAAAATCTATTGTTCACTTTAGCAGTTAGATGGTGGCTATTAGCACCTCCACAGGATCAAAGCTTCGAAGGCTCTCTGTTTGTTTTTCTGTCCAGCAAGGGAAGACAGATCATCTGCTGTTCCCTTGTTTCATTGATTGTAATGATAGGTGTGATATCCCACACAATGATAGGCGTGATATCCCATAAGGGTGAGGATTGAGCTTTGTCCTGGAATTACTGTTGGAAGTTTCCATAACCATGGCCAACTTGCAAATCATGTGACCTATAGCAGCCATATTTTGGGTCCAGTGAAGTCTATTTTTCAAATAAGTAGAAAATAATGTTTGATTTAGACAGTTTATGATCTCTTTCATGTCTTATGGACATGACAGAAGGTTCAGGAGAAATTTAATAAAGGGGGTCCAAATCATGAAGGGTTTTGATAGATGAAATAAGGAGAAATGTTTCCAGAGACAGAGGGAACCACAACAGAGGATACAGGTTTCAGATAATTGACAGAAGAAGCAGAGACAACCTGAGGGGTTTTTTTTAAACAAAGCAAATTGTCATCATCTGGAATTCACTGTTTGAAAGGGCGGTGGAAGCAGATTCAATAATAAGTGTCAAAAGGCAGGGGGCTGTGACTAACTGGATAGCACTTTCAAAAAGCTGACATAGGCATGATGAGCCAAGTGGCCTCTTTCTGTGCTGTATCATGCTATGATTCTATAATTTTGCAAGAGTAAATAGCATGATGACCATATGCATCATCAATTATTCTCTAATGTACATGTGATTAACTTAACACCCACCATTGCCAGGACTTCTGCACATGTCAATGCAGATGAAATATTTCTAGAAGTTACTATTTCAAGTCAACAGGGTTACAATCTGTGTTCTCATACACAATTGGGATTCTGTTTAACCAACTGTACAACACCAGCTATTCTGCCAAGAACAGCTATTAATGTTGTTCAGTGTTTGTGTTTTAATTGTGCACATTTTTCTTCACATACACCTAAAGCAGACTTGTCCAACGTACTGCCTGTGTGCCAGATGCAGGCCGCAAAGCCCATATATCCGGCCCCCCAGAGCCAGTTTTCAAAATTCTGGTCAAACAGGTGAGTGTCAATGGAAGATGCTGCATGGAGCTGCTTCTCCGATCAGAGAGTGATTCTCTCCCTTACTGAAGGAGAAAAACACTCTGTCTGGAGGAGCAGCGAACACAGCGTTAGTAAGTTTGCTGAGAGCTGCCGGGCCAGGGAAGCAAAGGTACATCGGCGCTCGGGCCCGAGGTGCCAGCCGCGTCAGGATTCTGGATGGTGAAATTTTGGCGGCTGTAGGGTGAAGTCGCGCTGGGGCTGAGGGCGGGTGGGGTGAAGTTTTGGCGGGCCAAAGTTTTGGTGGGCTGAGGTGGGGGTGAGGTTTTGGTGGGCCGAATGGGTGACGTTTCGGCGGGCCGGGTGGTTGAAGTCGCACCGAGCCCATGGAGGAGACGGTGCTGTGGCGAGTATGTGGGAGTGAGAGTGTGTGTGCGTGGGCGAGGGCGGGGTGGGGGGGCGGTTTGGTGGTTAATGAGAGAGTGCGTCTGTGACTGTTGCAGGGTTAGTGAGAGATACTGTGTGTGAGGGGAGGGGAGTGTGAGAGACTGAGTGTCTGTGCGGGGGAGTCGAGAGGCTGAGTGTGTGTGGGGTGTAGTGCGAGTGCCTGAATGTGTGTTGAGGGGAGTGTGAGAGACTGGACATGTGGGAGGGTGTGCAAGAGACTGAGTGTGTGTAGTGGGGGAGTGTGAGAGGCTGAGTGTATTTGTGGGGCCATTGAGGGAGACTGAGTGTGTGTCAGAGTGAGTGTGAGAGACTGAGCTGTTCTACGGGGGGATGCAAGAGACTTAGTGTGTGTGTCAGGGGGGTAGGTTGGGAGTGCGAGAGACTGAAGGCAGAATTTTCCCAAATTTGTACTAAGTGCAATAGTGGGCGGATAAAATGACATTATACCCGCCGATCATGATGGTGGATTGTCACGCCGTATTGTCCTGGGCCCACTTCGTTATTTATATACTCCCGAGAAACATACAGTTTCCATGGCATGCGGGCTCTCATTCACCCACCCTGCCTCTGCATCATGCCGGGTACCATGTTTAAAGTCCAGCCACAAGGACACATCTCAGTGCTTCCAGCTTACCACTGCTGCACAGAAAACGTGGCCCTGTAACTGAAGAAGACTGCAGCCCCCAGGTTCAGTGACATATCTCTTGAGCAACTTTTGGATGCTGTGGAGGCCTGTCGGGTATCCTCTACCCCCGCTCTGGCTGAAGGATGGGCAGCAACAGCTTTGAGAGGCGATGGTAGTGGTGGTCAGTGCCAACGCCCTGCAAAAGAGGAAAGCAGCCCAGTGCCGAAAAAGGATAAATGATCTCCTCTGTTCCACCAAGGTAAGTCACCCATCTCATCACTCAACTCACATACACAAACCCATCACACATCCACAGGGCTCTCACTCACTGCCGGTTTAAGGTACAGCACCATTCAGTCTCTCACACTCACCTTCATTGTCCTCTTCCAGTCCAAGGTACCACTCACCACCCACACAGGCCAGGCATACTTATCATCTGACCTGTCAGGTGTCCTGCTTACACTCTCTCCATCTCTATCCATGCAGGACAAGCTGGCACACAACAAGAGAGAGAGGTCTCAGACCGGTTGGGGAATGCCAGAAATCAAGGTCCTCACAGTCTTTGAAAACACAGCCATCCAGCTGGCTGGCGAGGATCTGGACTGTTCCTGTGCTGATGGTGAGGTCAGCTCTACTCTACCAAATGAGGATCCAACAGTGCAAGATCCATCAGACAACCATGCTGTGAGTGATGTGTCCTCTTTCACAGGCCACTGCCATGCACTAATTATCTCTCCTTGCTTTTGCAGGCACATCTGCCAAACAGTCGACAGAATCCATGACCCAGGGCCTCCAATCAAGCCCCGAAGAAACCTCTAAAACAGGATCTGCAGGCACCCTCCCTGAAGTTCCATCATAGTGCTCACTCCCCTTCCCCCACCACCAGCCACCTCAGAGGCAGGGCTGCCCTTAACCACGAACTCCACCTCCCCACCACGTCGAGTCAGACAGGGCAGCATTTAACCCCGAGCCCCTGGAGACCTTGGCAAGCTCTGCAGAATGTAGCTATGCACTCACTTCCAGTTCACCCAAAGTGCAGGCCACCAAGTACATATCGGCCCTGTGTTGTTGTGAAACATGCCAGCATGTTTCCCTCCGGCATGGATGGATGATCCAGCTGGGGTGCAAGAGCCTGGCGGGCTGGCCTGATGATGATATGCTGATGTATTACAATGAAGTTCCCAATGATGGTGGGAAATGCAGCCCACCATTGGCGGGCTGAGCAGACAATTGCAACCTGCCTTCCCACCGTTGTGAAACCAATCGCGCCATGTTGTCTGCTCACACCACCTATCAAGCCCACCGCCAGTGGGCACGGAAAATTCCACCCTGAGTATGTGTGAAGTGGGGTGTGTAAGAGACTGAGTGTGTGTCGGGGCTGGGGGAACTGTGAGAGACTGAGTGTGTTTAGAGGATTGCAAGAGACTGAGTATGTAAGGGGGTGGTGGAATGCGACAGACTGAGTGTGTAGGGGGTGTGGTGGCCGAGTGCAAGTCTGCTTTGTACCCAGTCACAGGTTTCTCACTCCCTCTCACTATGACACACCAACTTTTTTTTTGCAAAAATATACTTTATTCATAAAATATCTTCAACAACATTCCAAACCATTTCAAAATCACCATTACAAAAGTACAATCAGGTTCAACTTTTACAACATGTATCACAAGGTGCATCAGTACAAACAATGAATATTTCAATCATTGGCAGACATACATTTTAATCTGTACAGACTGAGGATCTCTTTACAGTTCCCAGCCCCCCAGTGCACTGTGGCAGAAAGTTCTTAGGCAGCGACCCTTCCCCATTGCGCCTTTGCGGCAGCTGCCCCAAGCTTTAGTGCGTCCCTCAGCACGTAGTCCTGGACTTTGGAATGTGCCAGTCTGCAACACTCGGTCGGGGACAACTCTTTGCACTGGAAAACCAACAAGTTTCAGGCAGACCAAAGAGCGTCTTTCACCGAGTTGATGATCCTCCAGCTGCAGTTGATGTTTGTCTCGGTGTGTGTCCCTGGGAACAGCCCGTAGAGCACAGAGTCCTGTGTCACAGAACTGCTCGGGATGAACCTCGACAGAAAGCACTGCATCTCTCTCCAGACCTTCTTTGCAAAGGCACAATCTACAAGGAGGTGAACAACGGTCTCGTCCCCACCACAGCCACCTCAAGGGCAACGTGCCAAGGGGGTGAGGCTCCAGGCGTGTAGGAAGGATCTGACGGGGAGGGCCTTTCTCACCACCAGCCAAGCTACATCTTAGTGCTTGTTGGAAAGTTCTGGTGATGAGGCATTCTGCCAAATGACTTTGACAGTCTGCTCGGGGAACCATCCCACCGGATCCAACCTCTCCTTTTCCGTCAGGGCCTCTAAGACTGCCTGATGGACTTGTGGTCAAAGGTGTTTCTCTGCATAAATTTTCCCATGAGGGACAGGTGGTACGGCACGGTCCAACTACTTGGAGCGTTCTGCGGCAGCGTGGTCAGACCCATCCTTCGCAACACCGGGGACAGGTAGAACCTCAGCATGTAGTGACACTTGGTGTTTGCATACTAAGGGTCTGCCCACCGCTTGATGTAGCCACACACAAAGGTGGCCATCAGTATGAGGGTGATGTTGGGCACGTTTTTTCTCCCTTTATCTAGAGGTTTGTACATCGCGTCCCTGCGGACACGATCCATTGTCGACCTCCAGATAAAGCGGAAGATGGCTCAGGTGATCGCCACCACGCAGGATTGTGGAATGGGCCAGACCTGCGCCAAATACAGCAACAGCGAGAGTGCCTCACACCTGACGACCAGGTTCTTACACGCAATGGAGCAGAATGTCGCTCCCACATGCCCAGTTTCCTTTTCACCATGAACACTCGCTCCTTCCAGTTTCTAACGCTTGCCCTGGTCCCTCGGAACCATATCCCCAGCACCTTCAGGCCGTCAGCCCTGACAGTGAAGGGGACAAAGGATCGGTCAGCCTGAAGAACATGGCCTCACTCTTCCCAGGATTTACCTTGGCTCCCAAGGCCAGTTCGAACTGGTCACAGATGTGGATCAGTCTGCGCACCGACAGCGGATCCGAGCAGAAGACGGCGACATCGTCCATGTACAGGGAGACTTTGACCTGAGTGCCTCCACTGCCTAGGATCGTCACTCCTCTTATGCCCGGATCCTTCCTGATGGACTCAGCAAAGGGTCCTATGCAACACACAAACAGGACAGGGGAAAGAGGACAGCCCTGCCTGACTCCAGATTTAATCGGAAAGCTATCTGATTCCCACCCATTTATTGAGACTGCGCTACTGATGTTAATGCAGAGCAGTTGGATCCAATTGCGAATTCCCTCCCCAAGCCCCGTTTTGGAGAGCACATCCACCATGTAGGTTTGCGATATTCTGTCAAAGACCTTCTCCTGATCCAGATTGATGAGGCAGGTATCCACACCCCTGTCCTGTACATAGGCAATCGTATCCCTGAGCAGCACGAGACTGTCAGAGATCTTCCTGCCCGGCACAGTGCAGATCTGGTCAGGGTGGAACACCAATTCCAGAGCAGATTTGACCCGATCGGCGATGACCTTGGACAGAATCTTATAGTCCACATTCAACAGTGAAATGGGTCGCCAATTTCTAAACACACACCCAGTCACAGTGGGTGAGGGTAAGTGAATACCATAAAGAGACTGGGAGTGAGCCAGATACACTCACAGTCTGGTCGTTTTTATTAATTACTCTTTTTAAAATTAACTATTTATCGCTATGACATTGCCGTACTTTTGCTCAGCTATTGTTCCTTTCCTTAAAACCTCAGCTTTTTTTCTGAATTTCAATTTAATGTTTATCTTTCCAAAATTTTCTAATTGGTCCCTGAATGAGAAAAATATGCAAATGTGGTCCCTGAGCGAATAGGCTGGAGCTATTTCTGCACCTCAGAATGTTTAATTATATCTGACTAGGCACATTGCTGGCCACTTATATAATGGCATTTTATTCAAGAAACACACTTGCAGCCCAAGGTTGAATTGCAGTGGGACTTATATCAAGAAATTCATATATAGACTATTCAAGCAGGTTGAAACATGCAAACTTGTAACAATTGCATAGTAACAGAAATAGACAAACAAATTCATCAGGGAACACGGAAGTGATGGATGAGATATTGAAAGGGCAATGTTGAATTAAATTATATTAAAATTACAATCCAATACACTTCCTTGCTTTCTGATATTTTGCATTTGAATTTCACATAGAAAATGTGAACCTGAATGATGTCTGATTGAACCAGGTTTTAAGTTTGGCAAAGCATAAGGCCTGATTTTAACCCGGGGTGGGAATCCCATTGCACTACGGAAACAGCAGGTGTCTTTCTTTCTTTAACCACATGGAACATTCCCCCACCTTCCCCTTGTTGGGAAAAAGATTTTGGCTCAAAATCGTCACTTATGCTGGAGGTTCAAATTGATGTTACTGCTACTTGTGGTAAGTATGGGTCTGTGAGAGGAAAAACCCAAAAATTGGAGTTTACAAGAATTTTCCCAGATTGCACTAAGTGTGGTAGCGGGCAGGTAAAATGGAGCCCTAACCGCCGATGAAAATGGTAGGGTTTCATGCTGTAACTTCCTGATCCCGCCTTATTATTTATTCACTCCCGCGAAACACGCTGTTTCCATGGTGGGCGGGCTCTCATTCGCCCGCTTGCCATCACCAGCTACTGACAGGCTGAGGTGCTGAAGGCAGACACAGCATTAGATGCGTCTAAAGTTTCATGATTGCGTCTCTGAAATGGCCCTGATCATGGAGCACAAGTGAGCTGCACTTGGCCAGACAGGGGTCAGACATTCTCAGAGGCTACATGATGGCCTATGGAGCATCCTCACTGCATGTTGTCATCATCCTTCTGTGATCAAGCGACTATTAGGGTCTCCACTGCATCTCCATGAGAGGAGCATTCTCACAGAGGGTATGTGCGCTGCCATAAGCCAGACTGGAGTCAAACGTTTACAACTGCGATGTGGGGATCTACGGGGACACCTCACTGCATGTCATCTTCATCCTCCACAAACCTGGCAGCTATGAGGGCCTCCAAGACATGCCTGCCTTGTCTAGCCAGTGCAAGAACCTCATTCCCGTCGTTGTCGCCACCGAGGACCCCTCATCCTCATCCCCATCGGCGTCCTCATCGGAGGAAACCTCCAGCTCCTCCAGCTCCTCCTCAGCCAGCCCCTCTCCCCGTTGGAGCACCAGGTTGTAAAGGGTGCAGCAGACAACGGCGATGCATGACATCCTCTGTGGACTATATTGCAGGGACACACCAGACCGGTCCAGGCACTGGAATCACATCTTCAGCTTCCCGATGGTTTGCTCCACCAAGTTGCGAGCTGCAGCATGAGCCTCATTATAGCGTCACTCTGCTGCAGTCTGAGGCCGGCGCACGGGTGTTATCAGCCACGGCCTCTGCGGGTAGACCTTGTCCCCAAGGAGCCAACCCTGCAGCTTCTGTGGACCCTGGAGGACGGCAGGGATCTGTGAGTTACTCAGGATGTAGGTGTCGTCCACACTCCTTGCAAATTGTGCTTATACCTGCAGGACATGTTTGTGGCAGTTGCATACCAGCTGCACGTACAGTGAGTGGAAGTCACTGATGAAGTCCACCGAGTGTAGTGATGGAGACCTGACCACCACATGAGCGCAGTCAGTCACACCCTGTACCTGTGAGATCATGAGATCAGGGTGAATCCAATGGCCCTTTTATCCTGAATGCCCTGGTCCCGGGCGGAATGCACAAAGTTGTGTGCCATGGAGAAGACGGCATCCATGACCTCATGGATGCATTTGTGGGTGGCAGATTGTGAAATCCCACAGAGGTCGCCTGTGGAGCCCTGAAAGGAGCCACTGGCATAGAAATTGAGCACCGCGGTCACTTTCACAGCCACTGGCAGTGGATGCCCTCCATATCCCCTTGGCACCAAGTCCTGCAGTAAGTGGCAGATGTGAGCCCACCAGGTCCCTAGACATGTGCAGTCATCGGTGGCACTGGTTCTCAGTCATCTACAGGAATGGCAGGCGGTGTCTATATACCCTGGGTGTCGCCAGCCACTGTCGCTCCTGGGCAGCATGTGCGGGAGCCCCTGCTGTCCCTTCTTCATGAGGTTGCTGCTCTTGCCTTTGCACGGCCAGGTGACTCAGTTTCTCTCTCCCCCATCTTCTATAGTCTCTGTAGGCCATCAGGCACACAGCTAGGTCACCAGGATCCATGATCCTGCTGTAGCATGAAAGAGTGACACATGGTTATCATGGTTGCACTTAGCACCTTTCCCGGCCCTGTGTGACCGCCCCTTAATGCTTCCCGGAGAGCGCTGGTCATCCCTCGGATGGCCAGAGACGAGTGCACTGCATGTCTGCCCTGTCAACCTGCGACATGGGGGACACTGCTCCAAACCAGGATGCTGAGATTGCAAGGGACTGTGAGCACCTCCAGCAGTGACTGATACATGGCCGGTGCTGGCGAGGAGATTGTACAATGTTTTCAGCCCAACTGCTCCGTGGTCCAATAATGTGGTGGTGAAATCGAAGTCTGTGCCAGGATAGTTGGGAGGGCGGCGGGGGGGAGGGGGGCGCGTGTAGTGAGGAATAAGGTATGGAGGGCTTGGTGGCTCTTTGGTGCCTCCGCGTTGCTTGCATGGGTGGTCAGGCTAGGAGCCCGACCCCAATCATATCACTGTGGCTGTGCCTGATCTGTCTTAGTTGCAGAGGCATGGTCAGTTTATACAGGTGTCTTTAATGCGTGGCCACTTCCTTGACTTACCCTGACCCCCACCTCGATTGCCTGTGCGAGGGATGCAGTGCCAGGGCAGGGCTTGACCCACCCCCCCCTCAACAGTCACCTCTGAGGCTGGCCAGCACTTGCCCCTGGACAACCTCCCCTCTCAGTAGTCGCCTGCGGGGCCAGGCATCGGTTTGTCCCGCCCCCTGGTGCCCCCGAGGCCTGTAAACAACAGATGAGCTGGGGAGAACTCTGCTGCTCGCTCACCTCAGTTCCTCCAAAGTGAAGGCTGCCAAGTGCACATCACCTGCGTGCTGCTGTGAAACACGTCAGAGTGCTTTCTCGCCAACATGGACAGACGATACTGCGGGGATCCAAAAGCCTGGTGAGATGGCCTTTTAATTATATGCTAATGTATTACAATTAGCTCCCCGCCGACTGATGGCGGGAAACGCGGCCCGCTGTCAGAGGACTGAGTGGAAGATCACGACCTGCCTTCATGCTGTCGTGAAGTGGGTCCCGCCATATTTTCTGCACACGTCACCTATCATTCCCACCGCCTGCGGGCTCAGAAAATTCTGCCCTAAATCTGAAGGTCTGACACATTTCTTAAGACGATTTAAAAGAAGTGATGAAGTTTGCTCATATTCTGTGGTGAAAAATAATATTTTGGTGTTAAGCTAGTGAGCATCGAATGGAGAATTTCTGGGAGCTAATTTCTGCACTCACCACACTACAATGCACACCTTTGTACGCCTCAGAAGTAATGAAACAGCAGCAGTAAGATTGCTTTGCACTTTTTCAACAATTGATTGTAGTTGTGGAAAAAGAACATTCACAACCCAGTTTTAGAGTGTGCATTCAATCTCGAGTTACAAGAATCCTTTCACTGAGCAGGCCATGCAGACATGCTTGGAGCAGGGGAACAGATTACATGTGGGAAATCTAGAAGTATGTGCAATGTATCTGTCAGTGGCTTTTTTTAACTCAGTCATCTCATTATCATTTTACTTCAGGGCTTCTCGTCCAGCCAATGACAGTGAGCATGGTGATGACATGCATGATTCAAGTTCAACTTCAGTATTTAAAAGCGTGCAAGTCGAAGGAGTTTCGAGTTGTCACAGAAAGCTACAGACCTCGCACTATGGAATCAAGACCCGCAAACCTGCTCCCAGCTTCAGTGACTCCTCACTGGTTTTGCTGCCAAGGGCTGTAAGGGCCCACAGTGATGGGGGGAAGAAGCTGGCAACTGAAAAAAGGAAGTGATGATTGGAGATTGCTCAAGAGTGAGGTGCCACCCTGCTGGCTGCAATGGAGGAAGCAATTAAATGACTTAACCAAAATAGGAAAGATGTGTGCAATGCTGCATTCACCTCATCATGGTTCTATCACCCTAAGCCCCTCACCCTGCCTTCTCAAGCCTACTCCACACATCAATCCTCACAACAACTTATACTGAAGGCATACCCAATCCTCAGTGTCAATGCACTTCATCATTTCCCTATCTGTACATCCACTATTGACACTCACACTCATGTTGCCCTGTCACGGCTTCAGCCCTCTCAATTGCCATTGCCTTCTTGCCTTGCTTTCACTGGTGTGTTTCAGGAAGTCCAAGAAACCTCTGGACAATGTAACCTCTAAATTTTCTTTATGGGCTTCAGACCCCTTTAAGCAATTATTATGACACAGCAGTTGTTAAAGCTCAGTTATTTAAAATCCAAGAGGGAATCTTCAAACAACTGTCATAACCTATATTTTTACATTTGTATGTTTGAGATGCAGCTCTAAATTCAGGAATCAGACTACCAGTTTTCCAGAGGTTTGATATTAAACTAAATGAAACATTTTATTAAGTTACAATACATTAAATACAAATACATGGCTATAAATTACTACTGTCATAGCTTTTAACAAATCATCAAACTAATCTACATTAGGGCAATAGCACCCATAGACTTAACCAGACACCAGGCAAAGCATTTTCACCTCACAAATTCTCACTTTGGTTCCTGTGGAGACAGTTGTAGGCTTACATCGACTTTGATTTTACATTGACTCTGCTCTGCAGACATGAAAACTGCTATCAGTTATATCTAGCATAACTCATTGAATGTAAATTCTCATTGTATCACCAGCTCCTTTGAATTCCATCTCTTCTAATAATTTTTTTTGTAAAAATATACTTTATTCATAAATCTTCAACAACATTTCAAACCATTTCAAAATCACCATCACAAAAATACAATCAGGTTCGACTTTTACAACATGTATCACAAGGTGTATCAGTACAAACAATGAATATTACAATCATTAGCAGACATTCATTTTAAGCTGTACATCCCGAGGGGCTCTTTACAGTTCCCAGCCCCTCGGTGCACTGTGGCAGAAATGTCTTAGGCAGCGACCCTTCCCCATTGCGCCTTTGCGGTAGCTGCCCCAAGCTTTAGTGCGTCCCTCAGCACATAGTCCTGGACTTTGGAATGTGCCAGTCTGCAACACTCGATTGGGGACAACTCTTTGCGCTGGAAGACCAGCAAGTTACGGGCAGACCAAAGAGCGTCTTTTACCGAGTTGATGATCCTCCAGCTGCAGTTGATGTTTGCCTCGGCGTGTGTCCCTGGTAACAGCCCGTAGAGCACAGAGTCCTGTGTCACAGAACTGCTCGGGATGAACCTCGACAAAACCACTGCATCTCTCTCCAGACCCCCCTTTCATAGTATCAATTTTATTTGTAATATAAACATATTGCTTGGCCTCTGCTAGCTATGTGCCAGATTTCACCCCACTTCTTGAATGCTTTATTTAAAAAAATGCAATTGTGCTCTACCTCTCTTACATCTCCAAACTAGTACACATCAGAAACAGCCAGGCTAGCTGGCTTCAATCCAGTTAAGGCTGGACAGACTAAATCTCTATTTTAAAAGGAAAATATTTTCCAATGAAATTACATATGTTAATATCTTCATGACATCCCCCACCCTATCGAAAAATGAACCATCATAATTCTAGAAGACAGATTCATTTTACTAACCCATCTCAACACTATCTCCTATACTTATTACACCATTACATTACCAGATACATGCATTAACATATCAATATATATAAACACAAGTCCTTGGTATCAACAGAGATCACTCTAGTTCAGTGTCTAGGTTTTTAAAAACATCTGCATGTCTCAGAGCCACCTGACCATGTCCAATGGTATGGCCTAGATACGTAATTTGCGCTTTTGCAAATTCACTTTTAGCCAAGTTCATCGCCAAATTAGCTTCTTGTAGTCAATTAAATAATTCTTCCAGATGCTGTAAATGCTTCTCCCACGTCGGCCAAAAAACTATTAGATCATCAATATAAACAGCACAATTGCTTAGACCTGCAATTACTTTGTTTCTCAGTCTTTGAAATGTCGCAGTTGCATTCTTCCTACCAAATGGCATGACTTAAATTGATATAGTCCACTTGTGTTAGAAAAGCTGATGTCTCCATTGCTCTCTCCGACAATGGTACCTGTCAATATCCTTTTACCAAGTCAATCTTTGTGATAAATTTCAATTGTCCCACTTTCTCAATGCAAACCTTAAACTGTGGTATGGGATATCAATCCGCTTTTGTCACTACATTCATCTTTTGATAGTCCATGATAGTCCACACACAGTCTTTGTGTCCCATCTGCTTTTGGTATCAGTACAATAGGTGAACTCCAGTTACTGCAACTAGACTCCATAATATCATTTTGAAGCATGGAATCAATTATTTTTGTACTTGTGATAACTTTGCTGGATATAATCTATAAAGTTGTTGTGATATTGAAGATGATATTCCTATATACATATCATGTAAAGCTAAATGTTCTTTCCTAACTTCTTTCCACAAAATAGGTTTGTGTGACTACAGTAGCTTTTCCAAATCACTTTGACACTTGCTTGGAAGGTAACTCAATGGGCAGAATTTTGCCCTTGGTGGGCGTGTGGGCCCCACTGGCTTGGCAGCTGGCAGACAGCCGAACTCTGCCACCGAAAAGGGGCCCGCCACCATTTTGAATGGGCAGGCCAATTAAGGCCCACCCAGCGGCCTGTCCGACAGGAAGCGCTATGCTCTTCCTTTGCGGGGATGGTGGGGGTGGGGAGGTGGGGGAGAGGAAATCCCCAGCTGTCAAAGTGTGCTCTTTTGAAGTGCTGTCTCAGGGAGATTAGTGACAGTTTAAAAAACGTGAAAAATAGAAAAATAAAAATATTATTAACATGTCTTATCTCATGTGATATTGTCACATTATCACATTACATTTATTAAAGTTTTTAAAAAGAAACACGAAACCTCATCCCGCCAGTGGATGAGGTTTCATGTTTTTCCTCCTTCCAGCTGGGGCTCCTGGCCTGCCCACCAGCCTTAAGGTTGGACGGGCAGGGCCTGTAATTACTTTAATTATCCTGTCAATGGCCTCAATTGGCCATTGATAGATTGGCAGGCAGACAGCTGATTTCGCTGTCCACCAGCCTTCCTGAAAATTTAAAGGGACTGGGATGATGTCAGGGGTTCCTCCTGACATCATCCAGCGTCATTTTCCTGTCAGCGAGAGGGCCCTGCCCCCAAATCGCCGACAGGAAAATTCTGGCCAATATTACATTTAAATTTTGAAGCACGCCCTCATTATCCAATTTTATTAGAGGAAAATTAATTTCAGAGTCCTGCACTTCTACCTCTTTCTCATCATCCACCATCACTAATAACACTTTTGTTCTTCTTCCCTGTCAAAGTATTTTTTAAGCATATTTACAACACACACTCTCTGCTTCTTTCTTCTATCTGGAATATTTATTAAATAATTTACATCACTCAATTTCTTTTCAATCCTGTAAGGCCCACTAAATCTTACATTTAATGGGGTGAATTTTTCCTATGGCGGCTGGGCACGGAGCCAATCACCACCTGTGATCGGCTGCGCGCTGCCATTTTACGCGGGCGGGTCAATTAAGGCCCGCCCAGTGTAACGTGTGGCCAGTAGTGCTCATGCATGTGAAATAGCGCAGCAATCTCCCTGAGGCATGAGCTGCCTCAGGGGAGATTGAATGGGTTACAAAAGTTTATAATAAAGAAAGTAAAAATTTATTTAAACATGTCCCCTCATGTGACACATACGCTGGAACATGTTTGCTATGTTTGGAAAAATTATTTAATTATTTTATACAAACTTCAGGAAACCTCATCCCATTCGTGGATGAGATTTCTGAAAAATGCAAAGACTGCTTGGTCTCTTCTCCTGCCCACCAACCTTAAGGTTGGACAGGCAGCATTCTAAACAGCCTTAACAGGCTGTTGACAGTTCAGCAGGCGCGCACCTACCTCCAGTGCCTGCTAGCCGAATGAAATGTCAAAATGATGCGTGGTGACATCGGGACGCACACCCAACCTCTTCGTGCATCTTTTTACACATCAGAGTGTCAGGCCCACTGTCATGCTGACAGCAATATTCTGCCCAATGAATCACCTGGTACTGGTAACAAAACTAATATTTTCTCTCCAGAAACAAAACTGTGAATTTTAGCTTTCTTATTTGCTTTCACATTCATCACTTGGCAGTGATACCTTTAAATATTCCCTAGCTAGCTCACGTGCTCTGTTCAATCTTTCTCTGAAAAATGATATGTAACCCAAGAGAGTACTTTCTGAATTTTGACCCACCAATTTCTCTTGAGTCAATTTCAGTGGTCCCCTTACCTTATGACCATAAACTAGTTCAAAGGGACTAAAACGAGTTGATGTATTAGGAACATCTCTAAAAGCAAATAACAAAAATTGAATTCCTGTTTCCCAATCCTGTGCATAATCCTGACAGTATGCTCTTATCATAGTTTTTAAAGTTTGATGCCATCTTTCCAAAGCTCCTTGTGATTCCGGATGATGAGCTGTTAGCTTAAACTTTTTTATTCCCAAACTGTTCATTAGTTCCTTAAACAGCTGTGACAAGAAATTTGACCCCTGATCTGATTGAATTTCCTTAGGTAAACCATTTCTTGTAAAAAAAATTAACTAACTCCTCCACAATCTTCTTAGCTATAAAATTTCTTAAAGGTATCGCTTCCAGAAACCTGGTAGACACATCCTTTAGTGTCAGTAAATACTGATTTCCACTTTTAGTCTTAGGGAGAGGCACTACGCAATCAACCATGACCCTGGTAAAAGGTTCTTCAAATGCTCATATTAGAATTAAAGATGCTGGCTTAATCACTGCTTGTGGTTTTCCTGCTATTTGACATGTATGACAGGTTCTACAGTATTTGACTACAGCCCTGTGCAATCCTGGCCAAAAAAAAAATACCTCTGTATCTTTTCCTGTGTTTTCCTAATTCCTAAATGTCCCCCCATTGGAATTTCATTAGCAATCCTCAGAATCTCATTTCTATATCCTAATGGAATAACAATTTGATGCACCTCCCTCCAGCTTTAATTTGCTGAGACATGATCCAACCACCAACCTCCCTGTCGCTTGCCATTTTAACACTCCAGCCTGGTCTCTTGCCCACATGTCTGTCCTTGGCTTGCTGCATTGTTCCAGTGAAGCCCAACGCAAACTGGAGGAACAGCACCTCATCTTTCGACTAGGCACTTTACAGCCTTCCGGACTGAATATTGAATTCAACAACTTTAGATCTTGAACTCCCTCCTCCATCCCCACTCCCTTTCTGTTTCTTCCCCCTTCCTTTTTCTTCCAATAATTTATATAGATTTTTCTTTTCCCACCCATTTTCATTATTTTTAAATCTTTTATGCCCTGCTAGCCTTTCCACCCCACCCCCACTAGAGCTGTACCTTGAGTGCCCTACCATCCATTCTTAATTAGCACATTTGTTTAGATTATATCACCACCTTCAATGCCTCTGTATTCTTTTGTTCTTTTGTCTGTGACATCTTTTGATTATCTGCTCCTATCACTGCTTGCTTGTCCCTACAACCACACCACCACCCCCCACTTCTCTCCCTCCCACCCCGCACCCCACCACTTTAAACCAGCTTATATTTCACCCCTCTCCTTAGATTCACTAAGTTCTGTTGAAGGGTTGTGAGGACTCGAAACGTCAACTCTTTTCTTCTCTGCTGATACTGCCAGACCTGCTAAGTTTTTCTAGGTAATTCTGTTTTTGTGTTGCCTGATTATCTCGTTTGTCTCGTTCTTCCCTATGAGCCTTTGATCTCGTTACATCACAATCAGTAAACAATCCAAAATATTCCTTCTGTAACACCTCTGTTGAAAACACTTCTACAGGCTGCTCAACTACCATAGGCAAGACCCACATTTGCGATCCAGCTATATCATTACCGAGAATAAATTGGACCCCTGCAATGGGCTTTTTTTTCCACGACTCCAGCTATAACTTGCCCTGTTTTCCATTTGCTCTTTAAATTTATCTTCCATAACAGATTAGATTTAGCACTTCCATAAGCCCTACTTATTAATACCTTCTCCTGTATTACCCCTTTTGAACAACAAATATCACTATCGCACAACAGTAAGGATTGGCTAGTCCCTGGGTCTCTTAAATTTTTAACATCTTTACCTACTCCACCCTGTACACACGGAAAGACTTTCCCTTCACATATAAAACCTTTAAACATTTCTGCAACCTGCTCCTCAGAATTCGCTTGAGTAAACCGTGATCATATTCCCACTTCTTTATCTTTCATTGATTCTCCCTGTTTCACCTGTACACAAACCACTGGTTTCTCCTGTGCCTGAATCTCAGAACCTACAGCACTTTTACTTCTAGAGCTTTTCTGTACCCCAAAATTTCCAACAGAATTTTCCGTTTGACGGTCGGGTGGGCCTGACCGACTCGGTGGCGGATGGGCAGCCGATTGCCGCTGAAGAAACGGGCCGCGCCGCCATTTTCTGTGGGCGGACCAATTAAGGCCTGCACCATGGCTTTGCAACTCCCATGGAGAACGGGAAAATAGTCGTAGGGGTGGGTGGCCTCAGACTGCCGGTTCCAACGGGGAGCCAGCAGCCTGTTTAAAGAGTGGCCAGGCAGCCTGCTTGAGGCAGTTGCCCATGACCAGTCGTGGAGAGAGGGAGGGAGGAGCGAGTGGAGAGCAGCATGTGCAGGAGGAGGGGGGCAGGCTGCAGGAGAGGCCAGCGGGGGGGTCAATGTGCCCCCTGATTTTCCGATGCATGCCTTGCTGCCCTCCTGCAAGTGGTGGGCTTCCGTCTGCACCTTCTGTATCCAGAGGATGGGAGGAGGCAGGCCCTCATGTCACTAGTCAGATGTGGGAGAAGGTGGGTGATGCTGTAAGCGCCCATGATGATGTGCGGCGCTCTGGCACACAGTGCAGGAAAAGATTCAATGATTTGCTGCGCTCTGGAAGGGTGAGTACCATGTCTGTCTTTGACCCAGAAGGCAGCCTTAGCCTTTGACCAAACCCCCCCACCCCACCATATCTTGCTGTCATTACTGCATAGGGTATCTGTCACACGCTGGGTGGGCAAGTGGGTAAGGCTTACACCAGCCTTCGTGGTTGAGGAGAAGAAGGGTGCTCCCCGCAGCATATGTTGGTCTTTGTGGCATTTGAGTAGTCTGGGGGCAACCTGCAGGGGAGGCCACACGACACACACTCAGAACTCCAACACATATCATACTGATGGTAACGAGATGGTTCAAGGGGTGCCTTAAGGTGTTTTGGACAAGTGCCATCTGCTGGCATCGGCACTGCACCTAGTTGCGCCTCCTTGTCCTGGGCGCTAAGAGCCGTGTGATATTTAAAGTGATAGACGCCGAATGTGCCCCAAGTGGCCGTTGGGGGTGGCGGGGGGGGTGGGTTTGGAGCAGCCATACTATCTTCTGGGGACTGATCACCAGTAGTGTGGACAGGAGCCGCTAGAGGCCTCGGATGGGCCACTATGGTTAGGGTGTGGCGTGTGTGTGCAGACTGCATGAGTGAGCAGCCCAATAAATCCTCTTCTCTGTTTTGCAGGCAAAAACTCACCACAATGCCCGGGAGTGCCTCACGCCTTTTGAAGAGCAGGCCATGGAGCTGGGCAGCAGTCAGGAGGCTAGGATGGCCGGGGGCGGTGAGGCTGGGGTCCAGTGGCCAGGTATTTGAGGTCCACAGTCCCATTCACTTTGTCTGCCCACCATCCAAACCACTGATGGTTGTTGCAATCGTTAATGCTGCAACAATGCTCATTCACAGACTGAGACACTCTGACATCTGGATCATATAGGGGGACCATCGCCCCATTGAGGAATCGCGTCTCCACCATCTTCCAAAGTCACCTTATCCCATTTGTGACCACTATCACCATGCCATTGGATCGCTGCTGCACAGTGAAAGAATTATTTCATCTGAGCGGGCTTTGGGACCTCCAGCACCCTTTCAGCCAGTGCGCCCCACATTACTTTGTCCAAAAGGTTCTCAGCACCTCGGCTGTGAACATCATGGCACTCAACTTAGACGAATGCGAGCACGTTACTCATCCCTGTGCCAAGGGGAAATGTTGCCTTCTGCCCACCTGGTCTATGCCCCTCCTTACGGAATGAAGGCCAATAATGTGACCTCTCAATCTCCTGTGATCAACGGCAAATGTCGCAAGTGTTTGCGATGTTTCCTCAGCCCCGCAACTATCCAGGCCACAATGCATCCAGATCAGGTACCCCTGCCCTCTCCCCACTCCTATGGTTCAGAACATGCCATGTGGCATTCCTGAGGCCATCTGACCAGCTTGTCTGTATGTGCGTCTAATGTTTGGGGCTCGTCTTGACTTTTTTTCACCACGCCAATGTTCTTCTCCTTAGGGTCTTGAAGGGTGAGCGACTTATGAGGCTGGGGGGGAAAGGAATGAAAGGTTGAAGTGAATGTATGCTAACTGATGCACTGTCCTTGTTGTTAATTTCAGCATCAACACCAGAGTGACCCGCACCTCAACTCCGTAGCCCCCCCTCCACACCTGAGGGCCAACAAGTGCAACTTGCGGTTCATTATTTCAGCCAGCCAGGCATCTGCGCAGACACACACACCTCGGTGGGGATTTTACCGTCGGCTAGTGTCTTGGGTCACAGTGGAGAGGGCACATCACAATCGCTGGAGGAGATGGCAGGGACAGAGAGTGCTGATGGTGCCAGCAGCTGGAGGGCTGCAGGGGACGAGGCACATGCTGAGTCCAGCACTGATGACCTGCCTCTGGAGTTGTCCCCATTGCAGCAGCTGCAGGAAAGGCAGCAGGAAGTGCGTTTACATCTGGCAAGGGTGCATGAGGCAATGGTTCAGTTGCTGTCTGCGATGGAGGAGTCTAGGCAGAGCTCACGTGAAGAATCTGCCCTCAGGGCAGAGCATCAGGATTCCTTCAATGAGAGATTGGCGACTCTCATAGAGAGGGGCTTCCACCAAATAGCTCAAAATGTGATTGGGTTACGCCCTGACCTGCAAGCCTCACAGCGGTTCTGGCCACAGGTGGTGTTATACATTGTGGGAGATATTGTGGACACCAAGCGCCGGCACTCGGTGCCCATGCATCTGCGGTGAGCAGGGAGATAGATTTGGACCTCACGTCAGCACAGCAGCTGCCTGTTGTCGCTGCGAGCTCCTCTCAGGGCGCTCCAGATGAGGGCAGCAGCTCCTCCACCCCTCTGCCAATCAATATTTCTTCCATTGAGGCTGCGACAACTGGGGAGGTGCCAGTTCTGGAACGGGCTTCTCCCTCCCAGGCGGGGTCATCATAGGTTCCACGGGCCAGAGGACGCCTGCCAAGGTCATCGAGCCCAATAGACCACCAGAATCAGCAGGCTGTCTCACAAGCCACTCCAAACGATGGGGTGGCACCTAGACATAGCACCCGAAAATGTAAGTATAAGGCACCTTAGGCACTCCATGGGTTTGTCACTGGTGATTTTGTGTTGGCCTTAGAATAGGGACCCATATTTTTGTGATCGCTAATAAGTGGTGTGTGTTTTTGTTTTGTCCACCAATAAAGTCCACCTTTGTAACACGGCTGAATGTCTATTGTTTATGGTGCATTTTTCTTTTTCACAGACATAAGTGTTTGAGTGGACATTGATGTTTCTGTACTAAGCCCTTAGTTGCAGCTGAGTAGGTGGAAGATGTGGGACCTCAGTGCCATGTGTGAAAGCGCCAGGCAATGCTGTCCCTGCTGATCGATGTGTGTGGAGCTAGCTGAAGGTTCACTGGATTAAATTGTCCTCCTTGGTGTAATAGCGGGTCAGCGTGCTGCCCCTCATCACCGCCCTGTGCTTCCTCATCCTCTGAGGCACTGCTGGATTCTTCACGTGCAGCCTCATCCAGGGCGTCAAGGTCTTCATCATCAACTGCATCCCCCTTTCCAGCGCAAGATTGTGCAGAGCACAGCATGATACCACTATCAGAGAGACGCAATCTGGGGGGGTACTGGAGTACGCCCCCGAGTAGTCTAGGCATCGGAAGCACAACTTGAGAAGACCGATGGCTCTCTCCACCACAGCCCTTGTGGTGCTGTGGCTCCTATTGTACCGCTGCTCAGCTTCTGTTCTTGGATGGCGGAGAGGCGTCATGAGCCACCTTCTGAGGGGATAGCCCTTGTCACCCAGCAGCCAGCCATCCAGCTGGGCTGGAGCACTGAAGAGCCCCGGCACCTGGGAGTGTCTGAGGATGTAGGTGTCGTGGGAGCTGCCTGGGTACCTTGCACAGACTTGTAGAATCAGCATCCTGTGATCACACACTATCTGCACGTTCATGGAGAGCCCTTCCTGTTGATGAATGCACCGGGCTCACCTGCTGGCGCCTTGATGGCCACGTGTACAGTCTATAGCACGCTGGGCATGGGGGAAGCCAGCAATGGCCGCGAAGCCTCTGGTTCACTGTGCCTGGCTTGCCTGGTCGCAGCGGAAGTGGATGAAGGTGGATACCCATCTGAACAGAGCATCTGTAACCTGCTTGACACAAGTGTGGACAGCTGATTGGGAGACACCACAAAGATCATCCACCGAGCCCTGCAAGGAGCCAGAGGCATAGAAGTGGAGGACAACTGTGACCTTCAGAGCTGCTGGCATGGGGTGTCCACCCACACAGTTAGGGGAGATCTCAGGGCTAATCACCTGACAGATATAGTTGACTGTCTCCCTTGACAGTCGGAGCCTCCTTCGGCACTGCACCTCAGTCATATTGAGGTAGCTGCTTCACCACCTATATACCCTGGCAGCAGGATAGTGGTGTCTTCTGCTGCCCCTTGTACTTGGACAACCTCTTGGCCCTGCGCCCCTTGTGCCTGCACCTGGCCTCCCAAAGGTGGCTCCCCTGGAGGCTGATTTTCCAGTCCTGGCCTCCTCCTTTTTCTATCCCTCCCTTCCTCCTCAGGGGAGCTAGCTCCAGAGGAGAGGTCAGAACCCATATCCCCAGGCTAAATGGAGGCCTCCAGAAAGCTGCAGGCCTGAGAAAGATTATTGTCTGCAGACTGGTTTCAAAGTAAACAAGAAGCTCTTGGAAATCGATGAGAACTATTAACAATCACACAGGCAACGTTTAGCACTTTCATCAATTATAACTCCCTCTGAGCCCACATATCCCAACATTGCAAAAGTTTTCTTAAACAATCTCCGACCCACCTTCCCATTGGGCCCGTACGCCGACCCAAAGTTCACACGGGCCCCTCAAAATTGTACACAATTGGCAAGTTAAGGGACTAAACAAGCCCTTCAATTAATGGCGGATGAACTGAGAGCACGCCCGCCCACCGAAATATCGCGATGATGCGCGCTGATGTCGGCACACGCGCACGAGGTCAGCACACGTCCATTTTATGCACTGATTTGTGGGCTACGCCATCCACACGTTAGCCAGAAAATTCTGGCAACTGACTTCGTGTGCTCCCCTTTATTACAATTAAAATACCTCAATTTTGGAATGTCACTTCTACCTTCAGCACCTTCCTTTTTATTCTGAGAAAAAGAGTCCTTGGGAACTTCCAGCTACCCCTCCTCTTCCCTGACTACCTACCTTCTTTTCACCATCCCACTTTTTATCCTTTTCCAATTTAAATGGGTGATGAAAGAAAATTTAGCTCTATGAACTAATTCATAATCATCAGCTATCTCTGTTGCTTGTTTTACAGAATCAGCGCTCTGTTCCTCCACATGAGTTCTCACTACTGAAGGGATTGAATGTTTAAATTCTTCCAAAAGAAATAGTTCCCTAAAAGCTGCATAGGTTTTTTCTATTTTTAACACCCATATCCACCAGTCAAAATTGCTTTGTTTTACTATTTCAAACTCCTCAGTATAAGTTTGCCCAGGCTGTTTTCTCATATTCCTAAATTTCTGCCTATATGCTTCAGGAACCAACTCATATGCACTCAAAATAGCCTTTATCACCACATCATAATTCACCAACATTTCTTCCGATAGTAAAGCATATACCTTAAGCACCCTACTTAACTCTTGTACTGTATTAATAACATCCAGTTTTCTTGTGGCCATTTCATGTGTTTGGCTAGCTTCTCAAATGAAATAAGGAATGCTTCAGTATATTTTTCCTCAAACTTTGGGAGAGCTTGTACAAGTTTAAACATTTCCTCATTGTGTTCTGTTCTAGAGATAAATCCGTCCTCACTTACTGGCATCCCTTTTTCACTACCAACATTTTTGGTTGGGATTCTCTCTCCCTCTCTTTCTCTTTCCTCCTTCTCTAAATTCATAATTTCTAATTCCCTTTTAAAATCCATTTCTCTCTCATTCGCTTCTAATTCAACCTTTTTCATTTGCAATTGAAGTTTCACTACCTCCAGCTGTGACTCACTAGTGTCAGGTTTCAGTCCCAACTGTAGATGCTGTGCTATATTTTTAATTATATCTGATTTCCTAGCACCCTCAGGTAACCCCAATTTTAACTTATCTGCCAACTCTGTTAACTTCCTTTTGGTTATTTTCTTCAACCCAATCAGAGTGATCTCTTCTACTCCCAGACAAGTCTTAGCATTTGTCAAAACCACCTTGCAGTCTCACCACTTCTAAAATAGCTCACCAACTCCTGAATTCAAAGTGCTTCTCGTATTCATAACCTTATGATTCACCAATTCCAAACCAAAGAATTAGAAATATAATTTATCCTGGCAAGAGCCCCTAATTGCTATAACCCAGCAGTTGTTAAAGCTGAGTTATTTAAAAATCCCACAGGGAATCTTTAAATGATTGATATTTTTACCTATATTTTTATTTTTGTATGTTTGAGATGCAGCTCTAAATTCAGGAATCAGACCACCAGTTCTCCAGAGGTTTAATATTAAACTAAATGAAACATTTTGGGCAGGATTTTTCCATCGGTGAGCGGGGGGCAGGGCCTTTGAACTTCACCTCTTCTAATAATAAAACCCCTTTCATAGTACCAATTTTATTTGTAATATAAATGTATTGCTTGGTCTCTGCTAGCTAGATGCCAGAATTCACTCCACTTCTTGAATGCACTATTCCAAAAAATTAAATGCACTCTACCCCTCTTATATCTCAAAACTTTTACACATCAAAACACCCAGACTAGCTGGCTTTCATCCATTTCAGACACATTCACTGTCTAAATCTCTATTTTAAAAGAAAAATGTTTTCCAGTAATATTATATACATTAATAGCTTCATGGCACAATACATTTAGTGGTGTACCCAAGGGTTTATCGCTCACTTCAGTTTTGTTCTTGCAATACATGTTTTGCATTTGGTTATAGGGAGAAGGATAACAAAACTTGCTGGCAACACAAAAATAGGGAAATTTAACAAACAGCAAGGAAAACTAAAAAATATCTCAGGAAAGGATAATAAAAACAGAAAATGCTGGAAAAACTCAACAGCTCTGGCAGCATCTGTGGAGAGTTGATGTTTTAAGTTCAATATGACTCTAGAAGAGAGGATAAGAGAGCATAGACAGGTTAGTGAATAGGCAGGCAATACATGGGATTGAAAATTGCATGTAAATATGCTGGAACAGATCTAAGGGTTTAAATACCAAATTGTCTGAAATTGCAAGCCCGATAAGACCATAATAAAGACTAACAGCATTTTCAGTTTTATACATAGAAATATAAAGTACCGGAGCAGTCGGGTAGTTCTAAATTTGTTAAGGCAATGGTTTTAGAATACAGTGTGCAGTCTTATGCACACCAGAGGATACCAAAGTTAGCTGGGATTTATCAGGGTACTGCCAAATATTAGAAACTGTAGCTGTGAGGAAGGATTACAGATACTGGAACTATATTTCCATTGGATGAGAAAAGACTTACAAGAGATATAATAATAGTTCTAAGATTTATGAAGAGATTTTTAAGTGAATAGAAAAATATTATTTTTTTAGGCTCTGGGAGTCAGAATTACCATTCATATGAAATAGCCTGTTAGAGTAAGGAGAAATTTCTTTATGCAGAGTATTGTTGGAATGTGGAAGGCTTTGCTACAGGAAATGATTGAAGCAAAGATACTTATACCTTTCAAGCGAAGAGCAGATAAACTGTAAAGCAGAAGAAGATACAGGACTAGGAGAGTTAGGATTGTTTTTAGGTTACACCGGCAAAATTTATAATCTGTCTGATCGAACATGTTTGGATCAAACAGCTTCCTTCTGTGCTGAAACACTTGCAGTCCTACAGGCTATATGGCAAACTCTCACTCCAAGTTCTGCTGTGTTGAATATTGAGGCCACAATAATTAATTTTATGAATTTATCTTGCCTAATGTCTATTTGGCAAACATGATGATCTTATTGCAAATCTATTTTAAATGCCTATTGTACAAATGTCTCAATGCACTTGAACAGGGAAACAGAATGCTAATTAAATACTACAGAAAACAGGGGTGACCAATCAATGCCGTTACGTAAATCTGCATCCTACGGTGCCAAATCATTAACAGAATTCAGGTGTATATTTTTCCCTTTTTGGCAGTTTGATATGTCAGTGTAGTTACACAGTTCTGTGTGTTCATCACAGTGACATTCAAATATGGATAAGCCAAGTGTGAAAGCCATCAGCCAAGTATCGAAGGCAGCAAGTGTGCCTTCACCTTCATTGGCTTAGTGACGGTTTTCCATCTTGCAAGCCAGAAACAGATAAGGATGTGACTTTTGAAATTTTTCTGAAGTGTCAGCTTGTTAATAGAACACTGCAGAGCAGCCTGCTGAACAATTTACTGACACTCTGTTGCTTTTTTCCTTTCTGTTTGGCAATCCAAACATTGACACTGTCAAAACTTAGGTTTGAGTTGTTCCTACATGGAACAAATGTTTTCATCCTGTTTCAATTATTTATTTATTTCTAAGCCATTTGCAATACATCATTCCCATATTTCTAATTCATTTTTCCTAAAGAAAAAATCATTGCAGCAGGGTAAAGAACTCTGATTTAAAGCGAGGGTAAGTGCAAAATTAATAGGTTGATGGTTTAAATAGGCACACAGGGCTAAGCAAAATACTGTGGATACTGGAAATTTGAAATAAAACAAGAAAACATTCAGCAGATGGAGAGAGAGAATCTGATTTATTGTTTCAGCTCCATCATCTTTCATTAATCTGAAACACAGGCCAGGATTTTCAAAGGGCAGCCAGGCCAGGACCCGATGGGGATGGGCTTTGACAATCGTCATCCCAGAGGCCATTTCACAATCCCAATCCCTCTGGGACAAATTTCAAATTTCAGTGAACCCAAAACAGTCTGGTGCATGTTAGTACCGAGCTGTTGGGTTCAGTGTGGGAGTATTTGAAATTTTATTTTTATATGCTAAAAAAGGACATATGATGGACCAGGTAAAGTCCTTTAAGTAAATTAGGAGTAGGTAATGGAGGTAGTAGTTGGGGCAGTCAAGTGCTCCGAATGCAGCATGTGGGAAGTCATGGAGAGCACAATTGTCCCTGATGACTACACCTGCAAAAGGTGCATCCACCTGTAGCTCCTGAGAAGCCGAGTTAGGGAACTGGAGCTGGAGCTGGATGAACTTCGGATCATACAGGAGGCAGAGGCAGTAATAGACAGGAGTTTCAGGGAGACATTCACCCCTAAAAGTCAGGAGGCAGGCAGTTGGGTGACTGTCAGGAGAGGGAAGAGGAATAGACAGAAAGAGCAGAGCACCCCTGTGGCTGTTCCCATCAACAATAGGTATACTGTTTTGGATACTGTTGGTGGGGACGACTTACCAGGACAAGTTGTAGTGGTCGCGTCTCTGGCACCGAGACTGGACCCTCGGCTCAGAAAGGAGGGAGGGAAAAGAGGAGGGCAGTAGTAATAGGGGATTCGATAGGTAGGGGGACAGATAGGAGGTTCTGTGGGAGAGATCGCGAATCCTGGATGATCTGTTGCCTCCCTGGTGCCAGGGTCCCCGATATCTCGGATCGAGTTCTCAGTATTCTCAGGAGGGAGAGTGAGCAGCCAGATGTTGTGGTCCATGTAGGGACCAATGATGTGGATAGGAAGGAGGAGGAGGTCCTGCAAAGAGAGTTTAGGGAGTTAGGTGCTAAGTTGAAGGACAGGACCTCCATAGTTACGATCTCAGGAGTGCTACCCGTGCCACGTGCTAGTGAGGCTAGAAATAGGAGGATAATGCAGCTAAATATGTGGCTAAGGAGATGGTACAGGAGGGAGGGCTTCATGTTTCTTGACAATCGGGCTCTGTTCCAGGGAAGGTGGAACCTGTTCCGACAGGATGGTTTGCACCTGACCTGGAGGGGGACTAACATCCTTGCAGGTAGGTTTGCTAGTGCTGTTCTGGGGCATTTTAACTAGATATGCAGGGGGAGGGGAACCAGTGTGTTAAAGCAGATAGTGAGGTGGAGGAGGATAAAGGTCAAGCGAGGAATGCATGTATAGACAGAAATCAAGGGTCCGTACATGATAGAAATGTTCTCAGGTGCATCTATTTCAATGCAAGGAGTATTGTCGGAAAGGCAGATGAGATTAGGACATGGATTGGCACATGGGATTACGACATTATTGCTATTAGTGAGACTTGGTTGCAGGTGGGGCAGGACTGGCAGCTCAATGTTCCGGGGTTCCGTTGTTTCAGACATGATAGAGGGGGAGGGATGAAAGGGGGAGGAGTGGCATTACTAGTCAGGGAAAATATCACAGCTGTGTGTAAGCAGGACAGCCCGGAGGGCTCGTTCACAGAGGCCGTATGGGTGGAGCTGAGGAATGGGAAAGGTGTGACCACACCAATAGGGTTGTATTATAGACCGCCCAATAGTCAGAGAGAATTGGAGGAGCAAATCTGTAGAGAGATAGCAGACCGATGTAAGAAACAGAAAGTTGTGATAGTAAGAGATTTTAACTTTCCACATATTGACTGGGATTCCCATATTGTAAAAGGGCTGGATGGCTTGGAGTTTGTCAAATGTGTTCAGGAAAGTTTTCTAAATCAATATATAGAGGTACCAATGAGAGAGGATGCAATACTTGATCTCCTATTGGGGAACCCAACAGGTCAGGTGACAGAAGTATGTGTAGGTGAACATTTTGGGTCCAGTGACCACAATGTCATTAGTTTTAAGCTAATTATGGATAAGGATAGGTCTGGTCCTTGAGTTGAGGTTCTAAATTGGAGAGAGGCCAATTTTGTGGAAATGAGAAAGGATCTAGGAAGAGTGGATTGGCATAAGTTGTTTTCTGGCAAGGATGTGTTCAGTAAGTGGAAGGCATTCAAAGGTGAAATTTTGAGAGTGCAGAGTTTGCATGTTCCTGTCAGGATTAAAGGCAAAGTTAACAGGCATAGGGAACCTTGGTTTTCAAGGGATATTGGCAATCTGGTTAAGAAGAAGAGAGAGGTGTGTAGCAGGTATAGGCAACAAGAAGCAAATGAGGTACTTGTAGAGTATAGAAAATGTAAGAAAATAGTAAAAAAGAAGACATGAGGTTGCTTTGGCAGATAATGTGAAGGTAAACCCGAAGGGTTTCTACAAGTGTATTAAGAGTAAAAGGATAGTAAGGGACACAATTGGTCCCCTTGAAGATCAGAGTGGTCGTCTATGTGTGGAGCTTCACGAGATGGGGGAGATCTTAAACAGTTTTTTTGCATCAGTATTTACTCAGGAAACTTCATAGTGTATAAGGAAGGAAGGGAAACAAGCAGTAGTTTCATGGAACATATAGAGATTAAAGAGGAGGAGGTGCTTGCTGCCTTACAGCGAATAAAGGTAGATAAACCCCCCGGGCCTGACATGATATTCCCTCGGACCTTGAGGGAGACTAGTGTAGAAATTGCAGGGGCCCTGGCAGAAATATTTAAAATGTCCTTAGCCACGGGTGAGGTGTCGGAGGATTGGAGGGTAGCTCATGTTGTTCTGTTGTTTAAAAAAGGCTCCAAAAGTAAACCAGGTAATTACAGGCCAGTGAGCCTGACATCAGTAGTAGGTAAATTATTGGAAGGTGTTCTGAGAGATCGGATATATAATTATTTGGACAGCCAAGGGCTGTTTAAGGATAGTCAGCATTGCTTTGTGCGTGGTAGGTCGTGTTTAACGAACCTTGTTGAGTTTTTCAAGGAGGTTACCAAGAAAGTAGATGAAGGAGAGGCTGTGGATGTTGTCTACATAGACTTTAGTAAGGCCTTTGACAAGGTCCCACATGGGAGGTTAGTTCAGAAGGTTCAGACACTTGGTATCCATGGATAGGCTGTAAATTGGATTCGAAATTGGCTGTGTGGGAGAAGACAGAGAGTAGTAGTGGATGATTGCTTCTCAGACTGGAGGTGTGTGACTAGTGGTGTGCCTCAGGAATCTGTGCTGGGACCATTGTTGTTTGTTGTCTATACTAATGATTTGGATGATAATGTGGTGAATTGGATCAGCAAGTTTGCTGATGACATTAAGATTGGAGGCGTTGTGGACAGCGAGGAAGGCTTTCAAAGCTTGCAGAGAGATCTGGACCAACTGGAAAAATGGGCCAGAAAATGGCAGATGGAATTTAATACGGAAAAGTGTGAGGTGTTACATTTTGGAAGGTCAAACCAAGGTAGGACATACACAATAAATGGTAGGCATTGAGGAGTGTGGAGGAACAAAGAGATCTGGGAGTTCAGATACACAGTTCCCTGAAAGTGACGTCACAGGTAGACAAGGTTGTAAAGAAAGCTTTTGGCATACTGGCCTTCATAAATCAAAGTATTGAGTATAGGAGTTGGGATGTTATGGTGAGGTTGTATAAGACGTTGGTGAGGCCAACTTTGGAGTATTGTGTGCAGTTCTGGTCGCCTGACTACAGGAAGGATATCAGTAAGATTGAGAGAGTGCAGAGTAGATTTACTAGGATTTGCCGGGTCTTAAGGAGCTGAGTTACAGGGAAAGATTAAACTGGTTAGGACTTTATTCCTTGAGCGTAGAAGAATGAGGGGAGATATGATAGAAGTTTATAAAATTATGAGGGGTATAGACAGAGTAAATGCGAATAGGCTCTTTCCACTTAGATTAGGAGAGATAAACACGAGAGGACATGGCTTTATGGTGAAAGGGGAAAGGTTTAGGGGGAACATTAGGGGGAACTTCTTCACTCAGAGAGTGGTGAGAGTGTGGAACAAGCTACCATCTGAAGTGGTAAATGCGGGCTCACTCTTAAGTTTTAAGAATAAATTAGATAGATACATGGATGGGAGAGGTCTGGAGGGTTATGGACTAGGTGCAGGTCAATAGGACTAGCGGAATAATATTTCGGCACAGACTAGAAGGGCTGAATGGCCTGTTTTCTGTGCTGTAGTGTTCTATGGTTCTAACTGGCACCAGGTCCAGTGCTGTAACTTCAATTTGTTTAAATGATCACTTTCCTCCATTTTTCGGTTCCTGGCTCGCTGACGAGGCACCTGCTTTAATCGGCATAGCAGCAGCAGCAGCATGGCTGCCATTTGCCATTGCCACTGGCATCAAGCAGAAATCTCCCACCTCATGGAGGCACTTGGGACCTCTTAATTTAAAAACAGCATTGTGATAACTCAGATGCAGTGTCGGGACCCGGAATTCAACCAGGTGTTGGGTTCCCAACCCCGCATCGAAAATCTGGACCATTGGCCGGAATTTCCCTCACACCGGTGGGATCTTGTGAATAGAGATTCCATTGGCTCGCTGGCCCTGCCGCAGGGGAACCCGCCGCAAGGGTGCTTGAAAATTCCAGCCATTAACTCTGTTTCTCTCTCCATTGGTGCTGCCTGTTCTGCTGAATGTTTCCCCATATTTTCTGTTCTTACCTCAACATGAGGGGCTGGATGTCATTTTCTTTAAAATCTCACAATCTCTGAAAACAATGTCACCGTTCTAGAACTTTGAACTAGTGCTGATCATCTTGTCTGCGAAGAGTGAATATTCCCACTGTGGTGACTACTCATTTATTACTTTCATGTGAGCAGAGCTAAACACATTTGCTCCAGCCCTCTGTATAACCTGTCTACATTTTGCATGCTGCAGATATAAAAGCCTGATGAAGGAAGCAGCACTTTGTTTATTCATCTGCCGAATTCACAGTGAATCCCTCAAATTAGTCTTCATGGGGTTTAAAATGCATGAAGAATGAGAGAGTGCCGTGCTGAGCACAGAGCAACTTAGTCATTCATTACCTTATTAGTTCCTGTCATGGACGGAATGCTAATGATTTTAAACGCCCAGGATGGGAAGCTTGATGTACTCATGCACTTTGCTCTAGCCTTTTAACTGGACTTTCTGTAAGCAATTCCCTCATATGCTTGTGTGCTTAGAATTTAACAACTAGATTGAATTCCGGGCCACATGGCTGCTGCTATCAATTGTCAAGGCTCCCAACTTATTACATGCTTCTCAGCCATTTGATGCAGGCATCTGATCAGTGGGGAGAATGTGCACAGCGAAACTGGCAGAGCAAAGTTGAAAAGCTTGTCTGATCAGAATCGTGCAATTTTGTGGTTCATTATTTAACGAATTAATCATGGGACATGGCATGGCAGGAGTCAGTGCATCAGTAGCACTGAACCTTCAGGTATTTTCTGTTCACTATTATTACTGAGGAGCAGGGGAAAACAGAATAAGATGGCAAATAATAGGTGGCTGAGCATGTCAAGGGAGCAACAATCGGGCTGAGGCTTCAGGTTAACATCATTGAGTCAGTACAAGGACGTGTTTGTAACACATCTCGTGGCACTACAACAGTGGCTAAACTTCAAATGTGCTTTATTGGCTATGAAATGACTTGGGCCATTCTGAGTTCATGGAAGATGGTATTTAAATGCAAGGCATTTCTTTTCCTTCTCTCAATACTGTGATGGGACAACGACAATGAAATCTTTCTCAACATCCCTTATTATTTAGGATATGAGACTTTATAGGCCTGGCTTTATATATGGTTTGCAAACCAAAGGGGGACAATATCCCCCTGCTGAGTGTTGCAACATTGTAAATGTGCTTTTAGTGAAATAGTAAATATTTTAAAAGAACACATTTATTATTTTGCCTGGAAGACTGCATTGAAAATTCTATTCAAATGTTTATGTCTGGTTTACATATAGCACCCAGAGGAGCTTTCACAGCAGTGTCCACCAGCCAAGATGCCAATGCCCAGTGTTGCTGAGATACAATTACACCCACATTAATATTAAGGTTAATATTTATGATAAGAGAAATAGAAAATTATTGGAAAATGTTCAACTGATTTTAAGAGGCCCAGCCTCAGAGAAGGAAAAATATTAAAAAGAGAGAATATGAAGGGGAGATAGAAAAGGAAGGACCAAATGTGGGAAAGAGCTGCTACTCAAAAGCACATTGTTTATGAGGTGGCAGTGATCCCTCATCATCAATCTTTTTTCCCCGTCCTTGGCAATGTTATGCAACTTCTAATACCTACCCCCTTGATTTATGTCCCTAGTGTTTTTGATTTTTTTTTTAAATCAGTGAGCATTGCAGGAGATCCATTAGTTAAATCAATGCCTTTTACCCTGTCTTCAAGGTTGCTAATAAACAACATCAACACTTGTTAAAATAATAATGAAAAAGAATTCAAAGCTAACAATCTGCCTTTCCTTTTAGAATATCGAAAAAAAGAATTCACAAAACCCTCACATAAAGTTGCCATATATTGGTTATGCTTTGCTATGAGAGAATAAACTGATACATTGGGTGGAATTGTCCATCCTTGCTGGCAATGGGTGTGTTTGGTGGCGTGAGTGGACAATGTGGCCAAAAATCGGTTTCACGATGTTGTAAAACCAGTTTGCGATCGTCCGCTCAGCCTGTTGATGGCGGGCCGGGTTTCCGCCATCAGATGTTGGGAGCCTTGTTGTAATACATCTGCATATCATTATAAGGCGAGCCCATAGGAATCATCCCCTCCACCCCCAAAGGATCATCCGCCCATGTCGGCCGGAAAACACGCTGACGTGTTTCACAACAGCCCATAAGCGACATGCACCTGGTGAGCTGTGCTTCGCTCAGGACTCCGAGGTTTGTTTGCCCATCTTGCTTTGGACAGCACTCGTAATCATCAACGCCAGTCTTTGCAGACAACACCACATCACTTTTAGGGGGGTTCACGGGCAGGTCTCTACCTAGCAGGCCGCCATAAGGTGAGGGTGCCTTTGTACGACTGCGGGGCATAGTCTTGCTTGGAGAACAGGGA
Source organism: Carcharodon carcharias (assembly GCF_017639515.1). Lineage (NCBI taxonomy): Eukaryota > Metazoa > Chordata > Chondrichthyes > Lamniformes > Lamnidae > Carcharodon > Carcharodon carcharias. Next base: position 70,107,584 of record NC_054473.1, read on the forward strand.
GCTGTGGCCTCAGGCAAGGGAAGAGGCTGCAGGATGAGTGCTGTACTGTGGAAGGAGGGTATCCCAGGGTGTGTGTGGGGGAACATGTTGAACTGTGCAAGTGGCCTCAAGACGGTGAGTGCTGAAGAGGCAGTCTCCAGAGGAGATGAGGCCAGATGAACATGTGAGGGTGTGTGTGTCAGAATGGGTGGTGATGTCCCTTGAGCTGGCAGTGAGTGAAACATCAGTGAATGTGAGTATGTGAGTTTAAAGTGATGAGATGGTTGCCTCACTCTGGTTGCATAGATGAGATCATTCATCTTCTATTTACATTGGATAGCCAATCGCTTCTGTGCAGCTTTGGCATTGATCACCACTGCTATTACCTACCAAACTGGAATGGTAATGTTGCTGCCCCTCCTGCGACCAGAGCAGGGGGTAGAGGACATCTGAATGGGCCTGCACAATGTCCAAAAGGTGCTCGAGGGACGCATCACTAAACCTGGGGGTTGCTGTCTTCTTGCCTTTTGGGGCCATGTCTTCCATACAGCAGTCGTGGGCTGGAACCACGGAGAGGTGCGCACATGGCTGGACTTCAAATATGGCGCCCAGCATGATGAGGCAGTTAGGTGATGGCATGACCAGTGAATGAGAGTCTGCCCGCCACGGAAACGGTGTGTTTTCTGGGAATGCATAACTAATGCGACGGGTTTGGAGCGACATGGTGTGAAAAGCCACCATTGCGGCTGACTGGTAAAGTCATTTTATTCCCTCATTAATGCACCTTGTGCAAATCTGGGACGATTCCGCCCATTGATGTTGTTGGCATAAGCTAAGAGTAAGCTGGGAGCTGCATGCTTTGGGGATCAAGGTAATTTGCTGGCGTCCTTCATAGTTAGTTGAGTGAGGGAACTTTCCAGGATCTTGCTGCACCACGTTGAAGTTCCCGTGGCCCAGTTAAATGGAATAGAGTCCTTGATACTGCATAGAGATACATAGAGTTTACAGCACAAAGTAGGCCATTCAGCTCAACTGGTTTATATTGGTGTTTATTCCTCACACAAGCCTCCTACCACATTACATCATCTTACTTCTCCCAAACACAAAACTTCTACTGCCTAGAAGGACAAGGGCAGCAAGCTCATTGAAACTGACTTGCAAATATGCTGCCGTCCCTGTGGTCACTGGGTCAAAACCCTGGATATCCCGACCTAAAATGACTGTCGGAGAAGGTGGCTCACCTCCACCTTCTCAAGGGCCGTTAGAGATGGGCAATAAATGCTGGTCTTGCTGGTGATGCCCACATCGAATGAATAAATAAAATCTAACCCTATCAGCTTGTGACTCCCGGTTAGTTGACTTCCTGTCCTGTCTGTGGAACAAGATAGGAAATGTCTGGTTGGAGCTGGTTTCCAGGGAAGGACCACCGGCTGCCTGGTGCTTCCCGAACATCAGGCAAACTCCATTCATTTCCTGTACTGACTGAGATATGTCCAAAAGTGCTGCAGATCTGTTTTGCAAGCTGAATGCCACTAGGAACCAGACAGAGTCTTGCCCATTTCACACAGGGCACTTATATTCTGTAGACGTCGAAGACTTTAATCCCAACAATCTAAACTGGATTTAAACTCAGGTCACAGAGGTGAAAGGTCAATCTCTAGCACTGAACCAGCCCAGTGAAAGGATTATTTCTATATGAACGTATTGAATGTCTGCGCACACAGAACAATTTCACCCATCTGGTTTTTCATTTCATATCTCATAAACTGACACCATTTATATTTACATTAAATGGTGGTTAAACAGAAGAGATTGCCAGGGATTAAGCGGCATATTATTTAATATTGCTATCATCTCATGCCTTTGACTCGGGTTTGACTGATAAGGTCAAAAGTCAAAAAGTGAAGCACCAGCATGATCCTGGTTCTAAATCCAGGTAGAACTTTCCTAATCACACCTGCTCACTTCAACACTCAAACTGATGCTCCAGTCTCCAGACATATTCTCACAAGTTCCCAAGAAAGATTCCAAGCCTCTCACCATGTTGAGTCCTTCCCTTAACAGATGTTTCAGACACCTTTTGATACACTCTCTCTGACTACTGTATAAATTTTATCAAATAGCTGCTTATTCCTTATACACTCGTGTAATGTGATGTTTGCAGAATGTGGCATTTTGACGACTCTCAAAATTCTGCCAGGGTGTGTGAGTAGAATGTTTTTGAATCATAGCTTTGAAGTAAGACTAGTTTGAAGGTTGATGCTTGATTATCTTCCACTCATTCTTACCACACACCCTGACTACATCCAGGGTATAAATTAGATCTAAAATTCTAACATGCACTAGAATGTTGTTTCAGATAATTTAGGGTTTGAAATTAAAGACTGTGAGGCAGTTGCCTTTCAAAGTGTCTGATTATGTTGAAGATGTCAGTTTTTTTTTGATAATAAACGCAAATTATCATTCTTGACAAAGAAAAACGTGAATATGGATCAGATAACTCTAGGGTTTGACAGTATCAACATTGGCTTAATGAGAAAGAAATAAAGATTTATATAGCTCCACTCATTTCCTCAGGGCATTCCGAAGTGCTTTACAGCCAATTAATTACTTTTGAACTGTAGTTACAGATATAATGTAGAAATCACAGGAGTGTATTTGCACACAGCAAGTCCCCACCAGCAACCAGGAAGTAAATGACCAGATTGTTTTTTAGTGTCGGTGGCAGGATACTGGGAGAATTCCTTCGCTCTTCTTCAAAATCTTTTACATCCAGAAAAAGCTTAACATTTCATTCAAAAGATGGCACCTCCGTAGATGTTACATTCCCTCTGCCTACCTGAAAGGCTGATGGGGCCACAGTTTAGCATCTCATTTGATAGATGTCACAAACAAATAATCATAAGTTATTTTTAACCATCAGATTTGATAAAAGTGAGGTATTGCACTCTAGAAAGGATATGTATAGGGGCAAAATTGGGCTCTGTTGTGCCAGTTTCTTAGGCACAATGAGACCTCCTACAGTGGAAGATGGGCTTCAAGATCTGCACATCCACTTTTGATGAGAAGTGCATGGAATGCCATCTTGGTATAGGTTTTACATGCACGCATTTAATGGTTGCTGGTGATATGCAGAGCAGGCAGATTATGATGCCAATCAATATGCAATACTGATATAACTGCCACCATTTTGGAGCTCCACACTCCAGCCTATACCCTGCCTTATCCTTGAACAGCTGAACGTGGCATTAATCAGTATGAATGACACCCCAACCGCACTATTTAAAAGGATCATCAAGTATTTATAGGTTAGTTGCTGAATTATTTCTCTGGCTGCTGGTGTAATTGCTTGCCTTTTGGAGCTTTCCACTAAAGTTTGCCTAAAGTTTGAACTGTCTACAAATAATAGTCTGCCTGGTTCTGAAGTACGATATTGTTAATTCGCTGAAAGCAGTTGCTTCCAGACATGAAGGGCCTGGTACACCTTTCTCTTGGAATTGAAAATGACTTAGAGAATGAAGAAAGTAGAAGAAGAATGAAGAACAGGACACACTGTTAGAAGGGGGAGGGGAAAGTGGGAGAGATGTGCCCACCACCTTCCAAATCCACGACCACTACCACCTAGAAGGACAAGAGCAGCAAATTCATGGGAACACCAGCGCCTGGAAGTTCCCTTTCAAGTTACTCACCATCCTGACTTGGAAATATATCGCCGTTCCTTCACTGTCACTAGGTCAAAATCCTAGAACTCCCTCCCTAACAGCACTGTCGGTGTACCTGCACCATATGGACTGCAGTGGTTCAAGAAAGCAGCTCACCACCACCTTCTCAAGGGCAACTAGGGATGGGCAATAAATGCTGGCCCAGCCAGCAAAGCCCACATCCTGTAAAAGAACAATAAAAAACAGGAGGCCATATCCGCTGAAAATCTTTAAGGAACAATTCTCTTGCCTCAAATTCAGTGAAGAGCAATGCTTCAGACATCTTCTCTTAGCAAACAATGTTGTGATTGAAATCTACCAATTGCAGCAGCCACAACTGCAGCCTCAAAGCAGAGCAAGGGAACGTTGCTTGTGACAATCAAGCTGACTTGGCTCTGAACTTTAAGGCCCTGATTCCTCCCTGGCTGCTGCTGGAAAGGCAAGCAACATCTCACAGCTTGCAGTACACGGCTATGTAAGAGATATCACTGATGCTCTCTATACACAGAGGGACAGCATCTCTTTTGCCAGAGACATGACATGGAGGGAGCACAAGGGTCTGCATAAATTGCAGGCTTCTCATATGATGCAGGATGCCACTGCCTGACATACATTGCTTGCACGCACCTCATTTTCATGAACCAATAGGGCTTCACTTACTCAATGCACAACTGGTGTGAGACAACAGGAAAAACATCATACAGGTGAATGTTGTGTTTTTTCACCTTATAAAAAGCACACCAATCCATGTGAAGATGACTGGTAACTCAATTAGGTGGGTTCTTTTATTTGAAGAGATGAAACTATATACAACAATCTGGGAGGCTTGTTAACTTGTCCCATCTCTAGCACTGCTCCTGTCCTCTCCCCAATGATTACATGAGTACATACATCATATCAGGTCTGGACAGCAGTTTTCAATACACCCCTTAAAAATATATCACAACATTCCCGGATTTTTTCTCAAAGTTTAAGTTTTATTCTTAAATAATCGGAACGACTTACGTGACATCAAAAAAAATCATTATATGTTTAAACATATAGTTATACAAAGTGATAATTTTATGAGTCCCTGAAGCATAATGGTGGTTTCCTAATCTGCCCAGACTTGGTGACTGTGAAGTTGGCTTGAGGTTGCTGTGTGGGTGGAATTTTCTGAGCCCGCTGGCAGCGAGTGTGATAGGTGGCATGCGCGGAAAATATGGCGAGACCCACTTCACGATGGTGTGAAGGCAAGTCGTGATCTTCCACTTAGCCCATCGATGGCGGGCTGCGTTTCCCACCATCAGTCGGCAGGGAGCTAATTGTAATACATCATCATATACTTAAAAGGCCACCTCGCCAGGCTTTTGGATCCCCGCCATATCGTCCGTCCACGTCAGCGAAAAGCACGCCAACGTGTTTCAAAACAGCACATAGGCGACATGCATTTGGCGGCCTTCACTTTGGGGGAGCTGAGGTGAGTGAACAGCATCGTAATGCAGAGCTCGCCTGTTGTTTATAGGCCTCAGGAGTGCCGGGGGGTGGGGAAAACTGATGCCTGGCCCTGCATGCAACTGCTGAGGGGTGGGGGGTGTCTGGAGGCAAGTGCTGGCCAGCCTCGGATGCGACTGCTGAGGGGTGGGAGGGGGCGGTGAAGTGCTGCCCTGGTGCTGCTTCCCACACACACGCAATTGAGTTGGGGGCTGGGTAAATGAGGGAAGTAGCCAGGCATTAGGGACAACTGTATAAACTGACCATGCATCTGCAACTGAGACAGGTCAGGTGCAGCCACAGTGATATGATACGGGTTCCCAGCCTGCCCACCCAAAGGAGGCACCAAAGGGCCACCAAGCACTCCATACCTTACCCCCACCGCAACTCCCACTGTATTCCCCATGCCCCCCCGGCACAGACATCGAGTCGGCCACCACTTTCTTGGACCGCGGAGCAGTTGTACTGCACATGTTGTACAACCTCCTCGCCAACGCTGGCCATGTAGCAGTCACTGCTGGAGGTGCTCACAGCCCCTTTGCATTCTCAGTGTCCCGGTTTGGACCAGTGTCCCCCATGTCACAGGTTGACAGGGCTGACATGAAGCGCACCCTTCTCTGGCCATGTGAGGGGTGGCCAGCAATCTCCGGGAAGCATTAAGGGGCAGTCACACAGGGGCAGGAAAGGTGCTAAGTACAACCATGCTAACCACGTCTCTCTCTCTCTCTTTCATGCTGCAAGAGGACCATGTCAGGATCATGTTTCCTGGTAACCTAGCTGTGTGCCTGATGACCTACAGAGACCGTAGAAGACGGAGGAGAGCGAAACTGAGTCACCTGGCCACACAAAGGCAGGAGCAGCAGCCTCAGTAAGAAGAGGCAGCAGGGGCTCCCACATACACGGCCCAGGAGTGACAGTGAGCCATGGCTGGTCAGTGCCTAACGACACTCAAGGTCTGTAGACATCACCTGCCATCCCTGCAGATGACTTAGAACCAGTGTCACTGACGACTGTGCATGTCTAGGGACCTGGTCGCTCACAACTACCACTTACTGCAGGACTTGGCGCCAAGGGGACATGGAGGGCATCCAGTGCCAGTGGCTGTGAAAGTGACCGCGGTGCTCAATTTCTATGCCAGTGGCTCCTTTCAGTTCTCCACAGGTGACCTCTGTTGGATTTCACAATTCACCCCACCCACAAATGCATCCATGAGGTCACGGATGCCATCTTCTCCATGGCACACAACCTTGTGCATTTCACCCGGGACCGGGATAGCCAGGGTGCAAGGGCCATTGGATTCACCCTGATCTCTGGGTTCCCACAGGTGCAGGGTACGATTGACTGCACTAATGTGGTGCTCAGGTCTCCATCACTACACTCGGTGGACTTCATCAACTGCAAGGTCTTCCACTCATTGAACGTGCAACTGGTATGCGACCACCAGAAATGCATCCTGCAGGTGTGTGCACAGTTTCCAGGGAGGGTGCCCGACACCTACATCCTGAGTCGCTCGCAGATCCCTGAAGTCTTGCAGGGTCCACAGAGGCTGCAGGTTTGGCTCCTTGGGGATGAGGGTTACCCGCAGAGGCCGTGGCTGATGACACCCTTGCGGCGACCTCAGACTGCAGCAGAGCGACACTATAATGAGGCTCATGCAGCAACTCGCAACTTGGTGGAGCAGACCATCGGGATGCTGAAGATGGGGTTCCGGAGTCTGGACCAGTCTGGTGTGTCCCTGCAATATAGTCCACAGAGGGTGTCACACATCGTCGTCACCCGCTGCACCCTTTACAACCTGGTGCTGCAATGGGGTGAGGAGCTGACTGAGGAGCAGATGGAGGTGCTGCATGTCTCCTCCGATGAGGAGGACGCTGATGGGGATGAGGGTGAGGGGGTCCTCGGTGATGACGATGATGGAGATGAGACTTCACACTGGCTAGACGAGGCAGGCACACTCGGGAGGCCCTCATAGCTGCTAGATTTGTGGAGGATGATGACGACATGCAGTGAGATGTCCCCATAGACTCTCACATCGCAGTTGTGAACGTTTGACTGTGAGAATGCTCCTGTCATGGAGATGCAGTGGAGGCCCTAATAGTCGCGCTATCACAGGAGGATGATGACAACGTGCAGTGAGGACACTCCACAGATCTTCACATAGCCTCTGAGAGTGACTGACCCCTGACTGGCCAAGGGCAGGAGCGCTCCATGTTCAGAGCCATCTCAGAGACGCAGCCATGAAACTTTAGATGCATCTGATACTGTGTCCACCTTCAGCACCTCAGCCTTTCAGGAGCTGGTGCACAGTATCACTGGTTGCAGATGTTGGTGTGATGGGGGCCAGCCCCACCTTAATGACCAGCCAGCATGAAAGGCACATTGAAATGCTCAGCACTGCCGGGGTGGGGGCAGGGGGAGGATGAGCACTGAAGTCAGTGCGGGTGCAGGGGAGCACGGAATGAAAGCTCCCTCAAGGCAGGGAGCTGCCTCAGGGAGCTGAAGAATCCAAACACTCTAACTAAAGATTTTGAAATGCCGAAAAAAATGTCCACACATCAGAACCTGCACATTTGGATGATGAAAATTCTGTCCAAACATTTATTTTAAGTTGATATCGGAAACCTCATCCCGCCCTTGGATGAGGTTTCCTCAAAAAGTTAAAGACCATCTGGCTGATTTGCCCGCCTGCCAACCATAATGTTGGAACCATAATGGACGGGCAATGAAAAATCTCCATTAATTTCAATATCAATGGTCTTACTTGTTGGCGGGCATGCTGCCGGCTCTCGCATGAGTGCGCAGTGACGTTGGGATGCTCGCCCGATGCCATCACACGCTATTTCATGCTCGAGTGGGTAGGGCACACGCTGAGCAAAAAATTCTGCCCCATGTAGAAATTCAGGAACAAACCCAGAAGACGAAAAAATAGGATGGATTGCTGTTCCAAACAATGTGAAATAATTGACAAGATGTAGAAATTCTATTCAAGACAGAGACTGGATGGTGAATGCCAGTAGTTGGAATTTAATCTAGGTGATGGAAATTCATTGAGAGCCCCACATTGTCTACTTTTGGGAAAGCCCACTGTACGAACTGCCCATAAGGCAGCTAAGTGGCCAGCTGCCGACATTCCCTGGGATCAAGGACCCCGGTAGCAGAAGTACCACCTGCCAAGAGTTGCTGGCCAATATGGGCCTCAAGCTCTCTACTGCAGGCAGCAGCTCTGGGAGCAGCAGTAGTTGCCAGCAATGCACCCACTGGAGGCCCAGAGTCAGCGAGGGTCCCAGGTCAGTGAGGGTGGGATGGGGGTCACAGGGAGGGTGTCGCTGGCTAGGAGTAGAGGGGACATGGGGTCGGCTCTCAGCAGGCCTCCCCTTCTTGAGGCCAGGTTTCTTGATCAAGCACTGAGTGCCTGATAACAAGGGACCACCACCACCCTCCAACCCTCCCACCACACCTGACCCCCACCTCAAGCAAGCCTAACAGTGTGTACTTTTCAGGCTCCCTGCATGGCGATTTCTGCCTGTGCTACTGGTTGAACACCAGCAATGGCAGGATAAGACCCTTAAGTGGGCATCAATTGCCCAAATAGAGGCATCAATTGGCGTTGGAACAGGAAAGCCATCCACAGGCCTTCCTGCTCCGACATAAATCATGGTAGGGTTGGGAAGGTGATGGGATCCCCACCCCGCACCCTCTAGCCCGAGTAAATGCCTCCCCACCTCCAAACCCACCTTGGGGGAGGGCATTAAGTTCCACCTAGTAGTTATGGAGCAACTGCAATTCTACTCTAGGACACTGCTGGCCCTGTCAATGCCAGCAATTTGGATAGGGGGAAGTTGCAAACTTCTCAAACTCAAACTTCTCTATTCAAAAAGTGTTGGATAGCAAACGCCATTGATTTGGATAGGGAAAAAAATTCTCTACACTCCAAGATAACGAATGCAGGAGATTCAAATCAAATTGATATCTTCAAGAAATATATATTTGCAGAGTCCAACATGTTTTCCTACCGAAAATAAGTATCAGAAGTGCAATCAAGTGAATGCAAGGTAGAATCTACTATTACAATCTGCATGATTCAACTGTAATCAGCATAACAACTGTGACCCTGTAAATTAATTCCAAGTAACGTCTCCATTCTCCTTAAAGCCTGAACTATTCATGAGCAGGTATTCACCTGTCTTCTTCGAAATCAATGAATATAATGTCAACTGATTTTACTAAAATAGCTACTTCTCTTGGAATAAAGTACATATTTTCTATCATCAGTCTTGTCTAGGATTTGCTGATGTGGAACTTGTCACTGGAACCTTCAGCATACTAACCCTGCTTATCTATCAGACCTTCCTTTCAGCACTTTGCCAACTGAATTTTTGTTACATGAGGATATCAATGGATATGGAGCAAAGGGTGAGTAAATAGAGTTGAAGCACAGATCAACCACGATCTAACAGAATGGTGGTACAGGCTCGAAGGGTTAAATGGCATACTGTTGCGATGTATAACCCTTAGGTCATTTATGAGAGTCACTAGCACCACTGAACTCAAGAAAAAGCCTATGGCAAGAATTTGTAACATTTGTTTTGAAGGATATGAAAAGGCTTTGGACATAAAAAGGAACTAATGGATGCTAAATTCAATTGATACCAAAAACAGATAGGGAAACTGTGATTAACCTGGACCCTGAATCTTTGCAAGTCAGGCTAAACTCCGATTTTGTGCTGCCTGCTCGTTTCAATCATTTCAGATGTTTATTGGCTGAATGCCTGAGAAAGGGGTCGTTGCCATGAGTGACTAGCCCGAATAAAAGACAGCCTGCACTGATTAACCTGCATTGCTGAGAGGGAATATGTGTTGTGGCTGGAGCAGGTGTTGGCAGTCATGCAGGAAGTGAATCAGTCCTGGAGAACATTGAATACACAATATGGAACAGAGCAGGCTCCAAGGTTTTTGGATGTTTCACTGAAGGCCTTAGTGGGGGAGATAAAAAAGTAGGAGAGGTGCCTTCTATCTCTAGGGTGCCTGGAGGCCCTTCAGACAAAGGTTCAAAAGGCAGTGGGAGCAAATAGCTGTGGAAGTCAATGCCAACAGTCAAGCAGCAAAAACCTGGATACAGAAGACGTTCAATGACCCTGCATAAGCGGTCAGAGTCAGTGACTGCAACTTCAAATGTTGTAACCTACCAACTGCACCACTATCCTCTGATACTACAAACCCAATCAATCAGAACTCAGTTCTGGCATTCAAAGGCTTAACCTCACGCAATTAAAATTGTTATGAGCCTCACATCAATATCTCATAACTTGTACACACTGCAAGCTGTTCACCCATGGCAGTCTTATTGCTCAAACAGATTGCATGACAGTCAATGAAATACTTTGCTCTCTCTTATGGGACAAGGTGGCATGAAACCTGGAAGGGGTGGGGGGGTAACTGAGAAGGGGCAGGCAGACCATGGAGGAGGCATTGACGGTCACTGAGGGCAGGATTTTTAGGTTGACATGCGGGCGCGATCGAAAGGTCCAGGAGTGGCCAGGGAATGGACCACCCCCCAGCTGTGATTTCGTGCTGGCTGGCCAATTAACAGTGAAGCTGAAATGCTCAGCACTGCCGGGGTGGTGATGGGAGAAGGGCAGCGCTGACTTAAGTGCGGGCGCAGAATGAAAGCCCCCTGAAGGCATAGAACTGCCTCAGGGAGCTGAAGGCATCAAAAGTATTAAATAAAGATTTTAAAATCAGACAAAAATGGTCAAGCATCACAGTCACCTGAAAACAGTCACCAAAAAAATCTGTCCATAGACTTTTTTTATTATTTAATAATGGAAACCTCATCACGTCTTTGGATGAGGTTCCATGAAAAATGTAAAGGCCACCTGGCCAATTCGCCTGTCCGCCAGCCGTAAGGTTGGATGGACCATGAAAAATCAGGGAGAATAACAACTTTAATGGGCTTAATTGCCCTCTTAATTTTCAGCAGGTGTGCTTACGACTTTTGCACATGCCCACCGACTGAAATATTGCGTGAGCGAGAGGTGACATCAGGATGCTTGCCTGATGTCACCACGCACTATTTTACACTCAAGTTGGATGTGGGCTCGCACGCCAAACTGAAAATGCTGCCCTTAGTGTCAGCTGTGGCTCAGTTGGTACCACTTCAGTCTATGGTTCCAAGGATTGTGGATTCAAGTCCTACTCTGGGAATTGAGTGCAAAAATCAAAACTGACTCTCTGGTATGGTAATAAGTGCATGCTGTGCTGTCTTTCAGAAAAAAAGCTCCTATCTGCCCTCTCAAGTGGACACAAAAGACCCCGTAGCACTAAGAAGAACACCAAAGTTATCCCTGGTGGCCTGGCCAATAATTTACCCCTCAATTAACATCAGCATTGCCCTCTTCTCCTTTCTCTTCCAGAACCTTGTCCTGCTTTAAGTGCCCTCTGCTCATTCTGTATTCAAAGGGAACAGCTACTAGTGCTGCCATGCCTGGGTGCAACTGTTCTGTACAGAAGCATTGAAGATAAGAAAAAGCCCTTTGGCACCTGCCACACCACTTGCAATGATTTTTGCAACTTGGATCAACTCAAGAAAGCAGCAAACACTTGTAGAATCAAAGCAACAGCAAATAGAAATCAACCAACTAGCTTGTAAGCAATTGATGATCCCTTTAAATAGTACTGCTGGGGTATAGAGGAACCCTTCCTGCTGCTGAATACATATTCAACTGTGCGAGGTGAACAGACGGCACTGGATGAAGTGTTGAGCTCCAAAATGGCAACATAGGCAGTAAATCAGCATTGCCCACTGACTTACGTCATGATTTGCCTCCTTTGCATACTTCCAGTGGCTGTTCATTTGGCGTGTGCTAAGGTCCTCACCAATAATCCATCCGGGGCAATTCACCTTAAAAGTGAGCATGAGTGACGTGGCACAATTTTGGTCCCCAGCCAGCACCCGTAATGCCCAAATGAATTCTATCAATCCCAAGTTCTTGCTCATAATATCCTTGGAAGTAATGCCGTGGAAGGAGTAGAATGAAAAGAGAGATGAAGACAATTTGCTAAAGTCACTGTCACCGTAGTATAGTGCGAATAATGAAGTAAGTATGTACAGCTCTAGCTGTGACTAAAGCAATTAGACATCATAATTTCCATACTTGGAAAAGAAAGTTACATCGATTTTAAATCATAAAATGGATGCAAGAAGTTATGGTTAAAGAAATAACCTTAGGTCCTGACACCCTAGTATTTCTGTTTATCGTGTTGCTTCAATGAAATGCAGTCATTCTCCCCAGCCTGTATCATGGATCTCTTTCAATTGCAAAACACATCATTGTCTAAAAGCTTTCATGGGTGACAAGAGATTATTAGGTTGAGGTAGAGTAAGTCTGCCCCCTTAGCACTTGACAGTTAATCATTGTTTCGCAAATAAAGTAAGAATAAATTTACATCAAGAAAACATATGTAAAACATGCTGTCATATAGTGTTTGTGTTTGCAGAAGATTTTGTAGTTCATTTAAATGCATTTTCTGACAAGAGTTGTAAGGGTCGCGGGAAGGGCAGGAGAGGAAGGCAGAGAATAATCCAATAAATATAAATGTTACTGATGCACTTCTATCGTATGTACACTTGATGTTGCCATACAAAACTTCTCTGAATGTTAAAATAGCAGGGAGAGTCACTTGACACAAAGCCACAGATCACTCGTGCAGCACATTCCAGATAGTCATTCTACTCTGATTTGCTGTAGGAGCGTATCGAGACCCTTGTAAATAGATTGGGCATTAATTCACCTTTGCTTTTTAGGAGCCAATTGGCCATAATCATAGAATCATAGAGCAGTTACAGCACAGAAGAAGATCATTCAGTCTGTCGTATACATGCCAACTCTCTGCAAGAGCAAGATGCAAAATACTGCGGATGCTGGAAATCTGAAACAAAAACAGAAAATGCTGGAAAAACTCAACAGGCCTGACAGCATCTGTGGAGAGAGAAACAGCGCTGATGTTTCGAGTTGGTATGACTCTTCTTCAGAGCTACAGAGAAGTGGAAATGTGATAAAATTTATACTGTTTAAGGTGGGTGGAGTAGGTGAAGCTGGATAGAAGGCCAGCAATAATAAAAGGTGTGGCTATGGTACCCCCATGGGTCCCAGTTACACCTGTCTCTTTATATGGTGTGTGGAACATTCCTTGTTCAAGTCCTAATCAGGCCCCCTCCCACAACTCTTTCTCGGTACATCAGTGACTGTTTGTTTTAGTGCTGCTTCATGTTCTCATCTAGACCTGGAAAAAATTATCAATTTTGCTTCCAATTTCCACCCCTCTAGCATCTTAATATGGTCCATCTCCAACACTTCCCTCACCTTCCTTGACCTCCCTGTCTCCATTTCTGGTGATAGACTTGTCCACCAATATTCATTACAAGCCCACCGGCTCCCACAGCTACCTCGACTACAGCTCCTCACACCCTGCTTCCTGTAAGGACTCCATCCCAGTTCCTTCGCCTCCATCGCATCTGTTCCAAGGATGCCACTTTCTAAAATACGGCTTCTGACATGTCTTCCTTCTTCCTTAACTGAGGTTTCCCACCCAAGGTGGTTGACAGGGCCCTCAATTGTGTGCGACCCAGCTCCTGCGCCTCTGCTCTCATAGCTTCTTCTCCCTCCCAGAACCATGATTGGGTCCTTCTTGTCCTCACTTTTCACCCCAACAGCCTCCGCATTCCTCCACCATTTCCGCCAACTCCAGCATGATACCACCACCAAACACATCTTTCCCTCAACTCCCCCCATCAGCATTCCATAGGGATTGTTCCATCCGGGACACCCCACTCCACTCCTCCAGCATCCCAACACCTCATCCCCTTCCCAAAGCACCTTCCCATGCAATTGCAGAAGGTGCAACACCTGCCCCTTTACCTCCTCTCTTCTCACCGTCCAAGAGCCCAAACATCCTTTTCAGGTGGAACAGTGCTTCACTTACACCTCCTTCAATTTGGTCTACTGCATTCGCTGCTCCCAATGTGGTCTCCTCTACATTGGGGAGACCAAACGCAGACTGGGTGACTGCTTTGCAGAACACCTTTGGTCTGTCCGCAAGCAGGATCCTGACCTTCCTGTCGCTTGCCATTTCAACACACCACCCTGCTCTCATGCCCACATGTCCGTCCTTGGCCTGCTGCAATGTTCCTGTGAAGCTCAACGCAAACTGGAGGAACATCACCTCATCTTCTGACTAGGCACTTTACAGCCTTCCAGGATTACCATTGAGTTCAACAACTTCAGATCATGAACTCTCTCCTCTATCTTCACACCTTTTTAATCCTTTTTTTCAAAATTCATTTTTATTTTTTATTTACTTACTTTTATTTTCATTCATTTTTATTTGTATTCATTTGTTCATTGTTTTATCCCCTTTTTTAATCCCCCCTTTCTATCCCATTTTCGATCCTTTTTTCCCCTTCACTGGCCCCTCCCCCCACCCCACCCCCACAAGGGCCATCTGTCACTTGTTCATGTTTTTTTCAAAGTGCTTACTCTTGTTCTGCTATTATCACACTCTGCTTTCTTACCTTCGCCTCTATTAGCACCTCTTTTAGCCATTATCACTACCATTAACACTCTCTTTACCCTTTTGTTCATGACATCTTTGTCAGTCTCCCTTTTGCCCCTGCCTATCGCTGGCCTTCTTTCCAGCTTCACCGACCTTAAATAGTATAAATTCCATCACATTCCTGCTTCTCTGGAGCTCTGAAGAAAGGTCATACGGACCCGAAACGTCAACTCTTTGTGCAGGGCAAGATTATGCACAATCGCCAGTAGAGGTTTAGTACTGGACATCAAGGCCCTCACTCCATTCAAGAATGGTATGTTGGAGCTGGCTGGAGAGGACATGGACCATTCCTACGGCGATGGTGAGGTCGGTGGTGAACACCCACGTGAGGGTCCTGAACCACCTGATCCCTCTCTTAACACTACTGTGAGTCCACTGTTCTGTGTTCAACATGGCTCCAAGCACTAATAATCTCCATTTTCTGTCCTAGCACATCTGACACATCGGCCTCAGGTGACCTTGAGGCCAACCCCTGCAACAAGGGCACCTCGGATGAGGACCCTGAGGGCAGCATCATTGAAGACCCATCACGGCGCTCACCCACACCCTCCACCAGTACAGCGACACACAACTCAGTGGGACTGAGACATAAGGTAGCCTCAGGATCACAGCCTGGTGAGCACACCACACAATCTGTTCCACTGTGGGCAGAGGCAGGAATGCCCAAAGTCTCCGTCACTCAGAGGACTGCTGGAGGCAAGAAGTCCACTAAGTCCAAGTCAGATGTTGAGCCTCTAGACTTGGTCCTCAGTCGATTTCTGGAGCTGCAAAGGCAATCACAGGAACATCAGAAAGGGACGTCTGGTACACGCCTCAGATTGCAAAGGGCGATGGAGGAGTCTGTCAGCCTTCAGTCTGAGGTGATAAAGCCGGTATGCTAATTCATCGAGGTCAACACTGGCAGACTGGCATGGAGACCTTGGTCCAGAACATTGCTCCTGCACTGCTGCATGGGCTTAACTCCATCACTGATGCCATAGTTGGCCTCCAACAGTTCTACGCGAGAGGTGTGCAGTCCAGATGGATCTCATTCCAGCTTCCCCATCTCCTCAAGGAGTCAGCCAGGGGCCCTGGGGCATCCATAGGGAGCTTGACACACCGGTGCCATCCACCTAGCTGACTCCGGGAATGCCTGGCCGATCCAAATCCCCTCTTCCTGTGACCCCCACAGCTCCAGCTCCCCAGGCCGAGGAGGGTGCAGCTGGCCCACAGCAGGGCACCCAAAGCAGGCTAGGGCCCACCAGGTCTTGGTCTTCCAAGCGGCAGAGGTAGAACAGTTAGGAAGATGTAGTTGCACAGCCTGGGCATGGGTGCTAATCATTCTTACATAATGTTTACTATTGTAAATAAACGCTCAAGAACGTCTCCTTGCCTTTGGCTCCATGTTCTGATAAGCAGCGTTCATATCATTCAGATGTGAAACCTTGGTTCCTGCATGAGGTAAAGGCAGGTGTCTCAGTCTAGAGCCTCTTTCCTGTGCAGTGTGTAACCTTCAGACCAACGTGATGGTCCAGCTTCACACTCTCTGGACACATTAATGATGTCTGCATCTCGATAGTGCTGGTCATTGCTGCCAGAATGTCGTGGGCAGGTGTCACAGAGTTCCATCATTCTCTCTGTGTGCTCTCAGCACCTTTGAGATGGGGCTGGTCCCCATCTCTTCAGCATCTGTGAACAGTGACAGTGTGCTCCTGAAGGGGACAGGTATTGAATGCTGACAAAGGATCAGGTGTATTTAAAGTTTCACAGCTGCTGCTCTGTGATATGACCCTGATCACAAAGTGCAAGTGAGCTGCCCTCAGCCAGATAGGAGTCAGACATTCACAGAGGCTATGTGAAGATCCTCAGGATAGTGTCCTCAGCCCAGCCATCTTCAGCTGCTTCATGAATGACCTTCCTTCCATCACAAGGTCAGAACTGGGGATGTTCACTGATGATTGGACAATGCTCAGCACCATTTGTGAATCCTCAGATACTGAAGCAGTCCATGTCCAAATGCAGCAAGACCTGGACAATGTCCAGGCTTGAGCTGACAAGTGGCAAGTAACATTTGCACCACACAAGTGTCAAGCAATGACCATCTCCAACAAGAGAGAATCCAACCATCACCCCTTGATGTTCAATTACATTACCATCACTGAATCCCCCATGATCAACATCCTGGGGGTTACTATTGATCAGAAACTGAACTGGACCAGCCATATAAATACTGTGGCTACAAGAGCAGGTCAGAAGCTAGGAATCATGCGATGAGTAATTCACCTCCTGACTCCCCAAAGCCTGTCCACCATCTACAAGGCACAAGTCATGGGCAATAAATTTGATGTGGGGGATGATTCTGGTGCACAGGACTTACAATGAGATATTAAAGCATTGAAATTATGTTCCCAACGTGTGGCAGTGGGAAACGTGGCCCACCATTGACGAGTGGAGCAGACAATCACAAACTGGTTTACGATAGTATGAAACTGACTTTTGGCCTTCTCACCATATTGTACTGCCCCCTCCCCTGGCATAATGCCCGTCGCCAACTGCACCTGACAATTCCACCCAGGTTTGCAACAAGTGTGGTAGTGGGTGTGAGAACCAACATTTTGCCTGCCAGCCGCAATGGTAGGTTTTCACGCCATATCGTCCGCTTGCCGCCTCATTAATTATGCAGCCACAGGAAACATGCTGTCTCACTGAATCACCCACCAAGCTGTTACCCCACCGTTTCCTCATTCTGGGTGCCATATCTAAACTGCAGCCACGCACACAGTTCTCAATACTTGCAGCCCAGGGCTGCTCTGGTGATGACATGGCCCTGAAAACCAGGAAGAGTTCAGTGACCCATCACTGGAATGTCTTTTGGAGGCCCACTGTGATATCCTCCACCCTGCTCAGGCCACAGGAAGTACAATGATCTCACCACTCCAGCTTGGGATGTTGTGGCAGTGGTGGCCAGTGTCAACACTGCACAGAAGAGGTTGGCCACCTATTGCAGAAAGAGGATGAATGATCTCATCCCTGCCGCCAGAGTAAGTCAATCTCATCAGTCTAAACTCACACTCTCACAAGGTCATCACACATTCACTAGCATCTCATTCACTGCCAACTCAAGGGACATCACCACCCATTCTCACACACATCCTCACATCTCCATTTGGCCTCATCTCCTCTGTAGACTACCTCCTCAGCCCTTACCGTCTTGAGGCCACCTGCATAGATCAACATGTGTTGTAAGGAACATATATTTTTATTTCTGTTGGACTGTTGTAAGGAACATATCTTATTATTTTCTGTTGGACTGTGGATTAGAATTATAATGGCTGCAGGTTGAAAGATATGTCCACTGGAACAGGATGAGAGATATTTACAATGTTGCAGTCTTGGAACAGAGTGTGCCATGAAAGACAGGGTGGTGCCGGAAAAGAACCCTAGACCAAGGGAGCTGACTGACAACAGCATTTTAATTGGCTCCTGGCCAGGTAACCAAGGTTTTGTGTGAGAGCAGAGCAGAATATTTCCTAGCCTGAAAGGAACAAGACATAAAACTTCTTCCTCCTGTGTGTGGAAGATTCCAGTAATGCCAAAATAATAGCTAGCTGTTTTTTCTCTCCTCGTATCCCTATAACCTGCTGTCTCTGTAAACCCGTGTCAAGAGGAAAAGGAGAAAATCACCGTTAGGGACATTAAAAGGCAAGTGCTCAACCAGTGAACGAAATATTGAAAGTGCTGGAAGACCACCTCATGTCATCAGCAAGAACTGAAAAGAATTTGGAAGACATCAATCAAAATCAACCTATCTGGAGTGAATCCTGCACTCCAGAATTAGTGCTATTGAACTGTTTTATGCCACCCTTAAAATCCATGTTTTTGTGTGTCTTATGGTCTTGTATGTGTGTGTATTGGGATTTGAGAAGGGGTAGAGTTTAAGCCATAGCTGTTAGAAATTAGCAGCTCATATTTCTTTCTTTTGCCAGTTTGATGCCAGTTTGTTCAATAAACAGTTATTTACTTATTAAGTTTACAAACCTGGTGCTCGTATTCAGTTAACCTAAATTAAACAGGTAGAATTGGGGCAATCTGGTGGTTTGGTCAAACTTCTTCACATTTGCCCCGGCTTGGGGAACAGTGGGACTTGATATTACAGTGCACTATCCCCAGTGAGTTATGACAGTCCCCCCACACACGCCTTGGGATACTCCCCTTTCCCACTAGAGCCCTCACCCTGCAGCTGTCTGAAACAAACTTGGGTTTTCAGAAGGTGCAGGAAATAGCAGTGCTATGGAAGGTGCAGTGAGGGACTTGAAAGCCATACAGGGAGCGCAAAATGGCACCATCTTCCCTTGTCTGAGGCAACTTCTCTCCCTTGCCTCAGGCAACTTCTCTGCTTCAAGTTCCAATTCCTAGCCCTGCAGCGGTTGAAAAGCCACCCCCCGCCTTATGGCTAGTCTGGTAGGTAGACACCTGATCGTGAGTCCCCGCAAAAATGATGTGGTGCTGCCTGCGAAGCCTGGAGCAGATAACTGAGAGTGCTGCCTGAAGCAAGTTAGGCAAACAAACCTTGAAGTGCCAAGCGAAGTGCAGCCTGCCAGGTATACATCATTTATGTGCCGTTGTGAAACACATTGGCATGATCTTGGATGATCCAGTGTGGGGGGGATGATTCTGACGACCAGGTTTTATAATGAGATGTTAAAGTATCAAGCTTTCTGATGTGAGGCGGCGGGAAACGCAACCTGCCATTGGGTGGAATGGACGATTGCAAACTGGTTTCATGATGGCATAAAACTGATTTTTGGTCTTCTCACCATACTATCCACTCACGCCCACCATGGCACCTGTAGCCAATGGGACTGAATGATTGTGCCTGTGGTAATCTGATGTGTAATATACCTTTAAAAAGAATGTTATAGTAGAAGACCACATGATCTTATTATCCAATGACAGAGTAGCACAGACTACTTTAGTGGTCAGTAGTCAGTAGTGAGTAATCTAGCGCAAGAGTCTGTAATATAGAGACAAGTTTTAGTTGTAAGTGCACAAGTTTAGCTGCTGAGTTCCTTTGTAAATAAGTAGAATATGTTCTAGATAAGAACTGTCCATTGATCTGCTATGTCCATGATACCAACTCGGCCATCCCGAAACAAGCGTGGAACCCAGATTCATTAGTCCAACCAAACTAGTGACCAAGGATCCAACAAACTGGAGATGAGGTGAAAAAAGCAAGAGAAAGTGAGGGAGGAAATCAAGTGAACTGAAAGGCAGGTAATTGTAAGTAGAATTTCTGTCTTAATCGTTGAATCAGTCCCCTCAGAGCATGCTGCAGTTTGGAAGAGTTGATCCTTTTCTTGACCCAACTGTGGACAATTGGTCTCATTACGTTAAATGTCTCGCATTCTTTTTCCAAACGAATGACATTGCGGGGGAGGAGAAGAGGCGAGTGATCCTCTTATCCATGTGTGGGAGTAAGACCTGTGGATTGATTCGAAGTTTAATGGCACCCAGTGCCCCGGATTTGAAAAGTTTTGCTGATTTAGTGAACCTTGTGAAGAACCATTACCAACCCAAGCCCTCAGTAGCGATGCAATGGGTCAGATTTAAGTCAAGAAATAGAGCCCCAGGGGGGACAGCCGCTTGTTGTGTGGCAAGTCTGAAACAGTTAACAGAATATTGCAAGTCTGGTACATCTGTAAATGAAATGCTTAGAGATCACTTGGTCTGCAGTATAAATGAAGATTCAATTCAGAAGAGATTGCTGTCTGAAACAAACTTGGGTTTTCAGAAGGTGCAGGAAATAGCAGTGCTATGGAAGGTGCAGTGAGGGACTTGAAAGCCATACAGGGAGCGCAAAATGGCACCATCTTCCACATTGGGCAGGGAGTCCCAGCCAAAAACGGCATGAAAATGTACAGCTCTAATGAGAAGTGGGAAGCAGCCACAGCTTATAGACGAATAAAAAGAAATGACTATATAGCAAAAATATAGAATAATGGTAACAGGGGTGGAAGCAGACAGTCTTGTAATGAATGAAAATTTTAAAATCATCGAATGTTTTTACTGTCATCGAAACAGACACCTCATGAGATAGTGCAAGTATAGGATCAGGCAGACGTTTAATCAAAAGACAAAACCCCACGAGATTCATAACATGGAACCTGAAGTAACAGATTCAAATATTTACTCATTGTATAATTTAAAGTAGGAAGAACAGAACCTATCTATGTAATAGTGAACATGAATAATAGGCCTATCAGAATGGAGGTGGACACAGTAGCTTCCACTACCGTAATAAGTGAACGTACCTTTAAATACCTGAATCATGGAGAATGTAAGTTAAATTTGGAAGAAACAGATGCCGAATTGAAAACTTACACGGGAGAAGACATCAAAATCAAAGGCATAAGCAGGATTACTGTACAGTATGAAAGTCAGTCGGTGAAATTACCCTTGATGGTGGTAGCAACTGAGGGGCCAAGTCTCCTTGGGCATAACTGGCTGAAAGAAATTAAATTGGATTGGGCTGAGAACTTCCGACTGAGAGCCACTGAGTTACCTGAGCCACTACAAAAATAAATCTCGGTTTTCCAAGATGAACTCGAGAAGATCCAAGGGCTAAAGGAAAATTCATGTTGGTCCGGTCTCTACCCTCCGATTTATGAAAGCAACCAGTACCTTATGTGGGAAAAGGTAGATGCCGAATCGGGTAGATTAGAGAAACTTGGAATTATACAAAAACAGAATTACCTGGAAAAACTCAGCAGGTCTGGCAGCATCGGCGGAGAAGAAAAGAGTTGACGTTTCAAGTGGGAAAAGAAAAATCTATATAAATTATTGGAAAAAACAAAAGGAAGGGGGAAGAAACAGAAAGAGGGCATGGATGGAGGAGGGAGTTCAAGACCTAAAGTTGTTGAACTCAATATTCAGTCCGGAAGGCTGTAAAGTGCCTAGTCGGAAGTTGAGGTGCTGTTCCTCCAGTTTGCGTTGGGCTTCACTGGAACAATGCAGCAAGCCAAGGACAAACATGTGGGCAAGAGAGCAGGGTGGAGTGTTAAAAGGGCAAGTGACAGGGAGGTTTCCACCACTACTCTCCTCCGTCTGGCTAAACTTGTTCTCACACTGAACAATTTCTCCTTCAACTCCTCTCACTTCCACCAAATAAAAGGTGTGGCTATGGGTACCCGCATGGGCCCCAGCTATGTCTGTCTCTTTATGGGGTATTGGAACATTCCTTGTTCCAGGCCCCCTTCCACAACTCTTTCTCTGGTACATCGATGATTACTTCGGTGCTGCTTCATGCGCTCATCAGGACTTGGAAAAATTTATTAATTTTGCTTCCAATCTCCACCCCTCCATCATTTTCACGTGGTCCATCTCTGAAACTTCCCTTCCCTTCCTTGACCTCTCTGTCTCAATCTCTGGTGATAGACAGTCCACCAACATCCATTACAAGCCTACGGACTCCCACAGCTACCTTGACTACAGCTCCTCACACCCCCGCTTCCTGTAAGGACTCCATCCCATTCTCTCAGTTCCGTCGCCTCTGTCACATCTGTTCCGATCATGCTACCTTCAAAAACAGTTCCTCTGACATGTCCTCCTTCTTCCTTAACAGAGGTTTTCCACCCACGGTCGTTGACAGGGCCCTCAACCGTGTCCGGCCCATCTCCCGCACATCCACCCTCACGCCTTCTCCTCCCACCCAGAAACATGATAGGGTCCCCCTTATCCTCACTTATCACCCCATCAGCCTCCGCATTCAAAGGATCATCCTCCGCCATTTCCGCCAACTCCAGCATGATGCCACCACCAAACACATCTTTCCTTCACCCCACCTGGTGGCATTCCTTAGGGATCGTTCCCTCCAGGACACCCTGGTCCACTCCTCCATCACCTCCTACTCCTAAACCCCCACCTATGGCATCTCCCCATGCCCACGCAAAAGATGTAACACCTGCCCCTTCACTTCCTCTCTCCTCACCATCCAAGGGCCCAAACACTTCTTTCAAGTGAAGCAGCATTTCACTTGCATCTCCCCCAACTTAGTCTACTGCATTCGTTGCTCCCAATGTGGTCTCCTCTACATTGCAGAGACCAAACGTAAACTGGGCGACCGCTTTGCAGAACACATACATCCGCAAGAATGACCCAAACTTCCCTGTCGCTTGCCATTTTAACATTCCACCCTGCTCTCTTGCCCACATGTCTGTCCTTGGCTTGCTGCATTGTTCCAGTGAAGCCCAACGCAAACTGGAGGAACAGCACCTCATCTTCCGACTAGGCACTTTACAGCCTTCTGGACTGAATATTGAATTCAACAACTTTAGGTCTTGAACTCCATCCTCCATCCCCACCCCCTTTCTGTTTCTTCCCCCTTCCTTTTGTTTTTTCCATTAATTTATATAGATTTTTCTTTTCCCACCTATTTCCATTATTTTTAAATCTTTTATGCCCCCCCACCCCCACTAGAGCTATACCTTGAGTGCCCTACTATCCATTCTTAATTAGCACATTCGTTTAGATAATATCACCAGCTTCAACACCTCTGTGTTCTTTTGTTCTTTTGTCTGTGACATCCTTTGATTATCTGCTCCTATCACTGCTTGCTTGTCCCTACAACCACACCCCCCCCTCCACTTCTCTCCCCCCACCCAACAGCCACCTCCCCGCACACCACCTTAAACCAGCTTATATTTCACCCCTCTCCTTGGATGCACCTAGTTCTGTTGAAACGTCATGAGGACTCGAAACGTCAACTCTCTTCTTCTCTGCCAATGCTGCCAGACCTGCTGAGTTTTTCCAGGTATTTCTGTTTTTGTTTTGGATTTCCAGCATCGGCAGTTTTTTGTTTTTATCTCGGAGTTATACAACCTGTGCAGTTCTTGGGATGGGCAGCACCAATAGTCCCCCTACTTAAGCCTGACCAAAGTGTTTTGAATTTGTGGAGACGACAAATTGACTGTCAATAAGGTGGCTAAGTTGGACAGACACCCTATAACAAAAATTGACAACATGTATGATAAGTTGGCAGGTGGAGCAGCCAATATGAAGATTGACATGAGCCATGCTTATCAACAACTGGGGCAGAATTTTCAGTTTGACATGCAGGGGGACGGGCCCCTTACGTCCGCGTATAAAATGATGTCCGGTGACGTCGGGCGAGCGCCCCGGGGTTGCCGCACGCCATCGTGACACTCGCCCGCCATTAATTAATTGGTTAGTTAAGGCCCTTAATTCGTCAATCGACTGCGATTTTTAGGTGCCCGTATGATCTTCAGGTCAGCACATATGCGCAAGAGGCAGCCGGATAAAAGACTTTGCTATGAACCTCATCCACAGGCAGGATAAAAGGGTTCAGCGGGGTCATCAATCTGCTTTGTGGAGTATTTATTGAAGAAAGTATTTTAAACTTGCCTGTGTGATCTGCAGCAGTTCAGAACGAATTCCAGCAGCTTTCTATGTACATTTAACCTTCAGGTCAGCACTCTGCAGTCAGTATTCTTTATCAGGCCTGCAGCTTTCCAGAGGCCTCCCCTTTGGCTGGGCATGAGTTCTAACATGTCCACTGGAGGCAGCTCCCCTGAGGAGGGAGGGAGGGATAGAATAAGGAGGAGGCCAGGAGTGCACATTCAGCCTCCAGGGGAGCCACCTTTGGGAGGACAGGCGCAGGCACAAGGGGCGCAGGGCCAAGAGGTAGTCCAAGGCAGAAGGGGCCACAGAAGGCACCACTATCCTGCTGCAAGGTATACAGGTGGTGAAGCAGCTACCTCAATATTTCTGAGGTGCAGTGCCGAAGGAGGCTCTGACTGTCAAGGGAGGCAGTCAACTATATCTGTCAGATGATTGGCCCTGAGATCTCTCCTAACTGTGTGGGGGAAAACCCCATGCCAGTGACTCTGAAGCTCACAGTTGCCCTCAACTTCTATGCTTCTGGCTCCTTCCAGGGGTCGGTGGGTGATCTTTGCCGTGTCTCCCAATCAGCTGTCCACACTTGTGTCAAGCAAATTACAGGCGCTTTGTTCAGATGGGCATTGACCTTTATCCACTTCCGCTGAGACCAGGGAAGCCAGACACATTGAACCAGAGGCTTCGCGGCCATTGCTGGCTTCCCCCCCACCATTCAGGGTGCTACAGACTGCACACATGTGGCCATCAAGGTGCCAGCAGGTGAGCCCGGTGCCTGCATCAACAGGAAGGGCTTCCAATCCATGAACGTGCAGATAGTGTGTGATCACAGGATGCAGATTCTACAAGTCTGTGCAAGGTACCCAGGCAGCTCCCACGACGCCTACATCCTCAGACACTCCCAGGTGCCAGGGCTCTTCAGTGCTCCGGCCCGGCTAGATGGATGGCTGCTGGGTGACAAGGGCTATCCCCTCAGAAATTGGCTCATAACGCCTCTCCGCCATCCAAGAACAGAAGCTGAGCAGCGATACAATAGGAGCCATGGCACCACAAGGGCTGTGGTGGAGAGAGCCATCGGTCTGCTCAAGATGCACTTCCGATGCCTGGGCTGCTCAGTGCGTGCACTCCAGTACCCCCCAGATCATGTGTTGGTGATAGTGGTTGTATGTTGCGCTCCCCACAATCTGGTGCTAGAAAGGGGGGATGCAGTGGACGATGAAGAGGTTAATACAGTGTCTGTGTCCGCACACGATGAGTCCAGCACTTATTCCAAGGATGAACAAGCACAGGGGAATGCTGAGGGGGTAGACACTGACCCAGGGCTACACCAAGGAGGCAGGGACACCCGGGAGGCTTTAATCCAATGAACCTTCAGCTAGCTCAACACAAATGGATCAGCAGGACGAGCCTTACCTGGTGCATCCATACTTTAGCAGCAAAGTGCTAAATCTGCCAAGTCATCAGCATGAACTAAGAGCTTTGGACATAAACTTGAATATCCAAACAAACACTCATGACATTCCTCTTAAACATACACATGCAGAACAAAGGAGCCTCCCTCAGCCATGGTCACACATTTGATTTTTATCTTAAACATCAGATGTTCTCACAATTCTAAAACAAAATTTTAAGCAAGCAAAAAACAGATAATAAGGACCTAATCTCAGGCCAACTCAAAAGCACCATTGAGAAAGCCATGGTGTGCCTGAGGTGCCTTATGCTTTCATTTACTGGTACTACGTCTTGGTGCTGTTCCTCGCTCGGAGTGACACCTGAGCCAGCCTGCTGTGTCTGCTGTCCTGTTGGCCTCGATGACATTGGTGGCCATCCTCTGGCCCGTGGAGCCTGTGCTGGTCCTGTCTGGGAGGGAGCTGCCAGTTCCACAGCTTGCATCTCTCCAAACGTGGCAGCCTCACCGGATGATACAGTCACTGGGAGAGGGGCGGAGCAGCTGCTGCCCTCATCCGGAGCGCCGTGAGAGGAGCCCGCAGAGACGACAGGCAGCTGCTGCGCCATCGTGAGGTTGCCTCAGACCTCTCTGCTCACCGTCAAACTGGGAAGCTTGAAGCCCACACCATGTCCCACATTGGCACTGACCAGCTGTGGCCATTGGCACTGTGAGGGCTTGAAGGTCCGAGCATACCCCAGGAGGACCTGCTTGTTCTCCTGGAGGACCCTCTCCACGAGAGTCGCCACTCTCTCCATGGAGGAAGCATGGCGTTCAGCCATGAGGCTCATTGCATCAGTGATGCTCCATGTGGACTCCTCCACCACGGACACAAGTCTCATGTATCACTTCCAGATGCTCCTGCACACCTGGCCGCATTTCCTGCAGCCGCTGTGTTGCAGGCGACTCCAGAGGCACATCATCAGGCACCAACTGAGCATGTGCTTGGTGCACTGCAGTCCTCTGACTGCACCATGGGCACTCTCTATCTCTGCCAGCTCCTCCAGTGACTGTGAAGTGCCAACACCGCTGCGCCCCGGGACATTAGCCGATGTTCCAATGCCCACTGAGGTGCTAGTATCTGTGCTGGTGCGAAATGGTGTGACGCTAGTGACACTTCAGGCTCCTCAGGTGTGAGAGGGGGCATCTGCAGCTCCTCCTGCCGGCCCTGCTCTGATGATGCTGAAATGAAAAACAAGGACAATGGATCAGTTAACATGCACACAGTGACACAATTCACCTCTTTTCCTGTGGCTCATTATGCGCTCAACTTGCCAGAGCCAATGGACATGAACATTGGTGGGGTGGTAAATGGTGAGGAGGATAGCCTTACATTACAGGCAGATATAGATGGGCTGGTCAGATGGGCTAATGAATGCCAAATGGAATTTAATGTGGATAAATTGAGGTGATGCACTTGGGCAGGACAAATAAGGCACAGGAATACACGATGAATGGTCGGACCGTGGTAAGTAACGAGGATCAGAGGGAGCTGGTGTGCATGTCGACTGGTCCCTTAATGTAACAGAGAGGTACATGAGGTGCTTAGGAAAGCAAATGCCATACTTGCCAATCTTAACTGAGGCATAGACAATAGGAGCAGGGAGGTAATGTTCCAACTGCAGAAAACGCTGTTTAGGCCACAGTTATAGATCTGTATGCAGTTCTGAAATGTGCTTTATGTGAGGGATATGATTGCGGTGGAGAGAGTGCAGAGGACGTTTCCCAGGATGTTGGCTGGCCTGGAGAGTTTCACTTATGAGGAGAGATTGCATACACTGGGGTTATTTCCCCGGAGTAGAGGAGATTGAGGGGTGACATTATTGAGCTTTATAACATTGAAGGGCATAGATAGGGTTGACAGTACGGAATTTTTCCCCTTGGCAGAGGAATCAGTAACCAGGTGGTGTAGATTTAAGGTATGGGGCAGGAGGTTTACAGGGGATGTGATGAGCAACTTTTGCACACAGAAGGTGGTGGGAATCTGGAATGCACTGCCTGAAAGGGTGGTAGATGCAGAAACCCTTTTAACATGTCATAAGTATTTGGATGTGCGATGCCATGGCAGACAAGGCCATGGGCATAGTGCTGGGAAATGGGATTAGAAGACTTAGGAATGTGTTTCACCCACACATCCTCGAAGGGCTGAGGGACCTTTGACCCACACCTCTGACTCTATCACTCTGACCAACCAATGTTGCAACAATAACCATTTAAACAATCATCAGTGCTATGGATGTTGGGAGGACATAGTAGATCTCACTGTTGGCCTCAAATACCTAGCCGTTCCACCCCAGCCTCACCAACACCAGTTGACCTGGGTATACGGTGCCCCTCCAGCTCAAGGGCCTCCTGCTCGAAGCGGCTTAACATGAGGAGGTGTGCCTGGCCACCTCCAGCCCTCCCACGCTCTGACGCATTATGAGTATTCTTCTCCTGAGATAGAGAGACGACCATTCATTGTGGCTATTTGCACATGGACTCTGTACGCACACACTGCACCCAACCACAGTGAGCCATATCAGGCCTCCAGTGACTCCTCTCCCTGCGACTGCTGATCAGTCACACAAAGAGAGTACGCCTACTCCCAATCCCTCCAACAGCCACCTTGGACACATGCTGCGTACAGCACTTTAAGAACCACACGGTCTTTGCTCCCATAGCAAGGAGGCTCAACTACGTGCAGCATCAAGGGCAGCAGATGGTTCTTGGCCACAACACCTTGAGGCTCCCCTTCCACCATCTCATCACCCTGAATAGGACATGTATTGGAGTTCTGAGTACACACCTAGCTGCACCTCCTCCAGGTTGTCTCCAGACTCGTCATGTACAACTAAGAGCAACACATGGTGCAGGAGAGAACTCATCTCCTCATGAACCACTCAGGCTGATCCAAGCCTGGGCACTATCTGCTTGCCCACCCAACATAGGAAAAATGCCCCACATGATTCAATACAGTCACAACAGTAAAAATTTGGCGGGGGGGGGGGTCTCAAAGGTTAAGGCTACCTGCTGGGTTAAGTACCCAATGCCAACATGGTACTCACCCTGCCATAGAGCAACACATTGTTGAAGCACTTACAGCAATGGATCCAGGTGTGCCGCATCATGTCACAGGAGCTCACCACCTCTGCCACCTCCTCCCAGGCACGTTTGGTCATGTGGGAGGGCCTCCTCCTCCCATCCTGGGGGACCAACACCTCCCGCCGTGCTGCCACCTCCTCGAGGAGGGCAGCAAGGCAGTCAACTGAAAAGCTAGGGGCAGAGGAGCAGGCCTACCCTGCTCCTGTGGCAGACCCTGCAGCCTGGCCTGCTCCTCTGCCCTTCCCTCCAGCCTGTCCTACTCAGCCCACCCCCTGTGGTGCAGCCTGGAACTGGTCATTGTCACTAGTCTACAGGAGGCTGCCAGGCCTTTCTTTTAAACAGACTGCCAGGTTGCCATTGGACCCGCTGGCCTGTGCACGCCTGCCACTGCCCACATACTCCCCCTATCCACGGGAGTCGGCAAATACGCTCAGGGGTCTTAATTAGCCCACCTACGTAAAATGGTGGCGCGGACCCGATCGAGGGCACCGATCGGGTTAGTGCCTACTCCAGCTCTGCCTGCCCAACAGGCAGAAAATTCATTTTACTATCGCTTTGAACCACAAGCCTTTACTAGGATCATTCAGCGAGCACAAGGTTATACCATCCATAGCCTCAACAAGAATACAGAGATGGGCGTTGATTCTGGCAGAGTATGAATATACTTTCATCCACGGGCCTGGAAATCAGATTGCGAATGCTGATGCACTTAGTCGTTTGCCTTTGAAAGAAAACAATGAGGATGTTCCAGTTCCTCAAGAACTCACTTTAGTATTGAACTTCTTAGATCCATCACCAGTATGTGCTAGATAGATCAGAGATTGGAGAAGTCGAGACCCAGACTTATCCAAAGTATAAGAATAAGTTCTTCACGGTTGGTCACAAGAACAGGAATCTGATGAAATGAAACCGTATTTTCAGAGAAGGTATGAGATAACCAGCCAGGATAGTATCTTATCATGGGGAGCTTGAGTGATTGTTCCTCCAAAAGGACGAAAGCCTTTGACAACTGAATTACAGTGTGCACATCCAGGTGTATCCTGAATGAAGACCATAGCACACAGCTATACATGGCAGCCTGGAATGGATGGAGAAAAAGAAAGCTTAGTGGGAAGTTATATGCAGTGTCAACAAGTGCAAAACTTACCTCCAGCAGCTCCGGTACACCCATTGAGTGGCCAGGAAAGCCATGGGTATGGCTATATATTGGCTATGGGATCTTTCATGGGAACAATATTTCTCCTTATCGTTGATGCTCACTCAAAATGGATGGACATATATGAGGTAAAGTCACCAACGTTTTCTGCTACAATTGACAAACTACGACAAAGGCTCAGCATCAACGGGCTACCAGAAGTGGTCGT
This sequence comes from Carcharodon carcharias, assembly GCF_017639515.1. NCBI lineage: Eukaryota > Metazoa > Chordata > Chondrichthyes > Lamniformes > Lamnidae > Carcharodon > Carcharodon carcharias. Next base: position 70,137,634 of record NC_054473.1, read on the forward strand.
ATCAGACAACGGCACGGCATTTCCAAGTGCTGAGGTTTATCAGCTTCAACAGTATTACTCATGTAAAAACCATCATATCACCCTTCTTTAAATGGACTGGCCAAGAGAGCAGCTCAAACATTCAAAAATGGTATGAAGAAATTAACTCGAGACTCCATAGCCACCAAGATAGCATGCTTCCTTTTCCATTATAGAACCATCCCTCACATGACAACGGGTGTCACACCTCTGAAATTATTGATGAAACACCATCTCAGGATGAGATTGAGCTTAGTAACGCCACATTTAGGGGGGAAAGTAGAAAGGAGTCAGGGAAGTCAGAAAATTGTACATGATTGGCACAGTCGTGACAGGAAGTTTACCTTAGGAGTGATGGTATATGTGAAAAATTTTGATGAAGGATCTAAGTAGTTATCAGGTGAAATAAGTGCTGTGACTGAACCTTTTTCTTACCAAGTGAAAGTAGAAGACCGAATCATACGGAGACATATAGACCATGTAAGGAGGAGAGAAACAAAGTATCAGGAAACAATTCCTCCAGTGTTAACAACTTCAACATCATCTCCAGTTGAAAGAACTCAACTGCGAACTATCTGAAGGGTTGGCTGTATCTGCAAGAGTTGAGGAAACAGATTTTCAGGTGCCCAATGAAGAACCTGATGTTTGGACAATGCAAGAAAAGGAGGTTCCTGACAAAACATCTGAAGCTGTAGGTCTGAGATGTTCTACACGCATAAGGAAACCTCCAGAAAGACTGAATATGTATGTAAAATACTCATCTGTGTAAATAATTTGATATTTTGAGCAAAATTATAATTGTAACTGTAAAATATATTTCTGAGTAAAGGGGAGGAATGTGGTAATCTGATGTGTAATATACCTTTAAGAAGAATGTTATAATAGAAGTTCACATGATCTTATTATCCAACAACAGAGTAGCACAGGCTACCTTCATAGTCTGTAGTTAGTAGTCGGTAGTGGGTAGTCTAGAGTAAGAGTCTATAATGTAGAGTTAGGATTTTAATTGTAAGTACATAAGTGTAGCTGCTGAGTTCCTTTGTAAATAAGTAGAATATGTTTTACACAAGGACTGTCTGCTGATCTGCAATGTCTACGGTACCAACTTGGTCATCCTGAAATAAGTGTGCAACCTGGATCCATTAGGCCAATTAAACTAGTGACCAAGGGCAGAACTTTCCCCATGTCGGGCGGGTTGGTCGGAAGTGGGCACGGGCAGGTGTGGACCTGATCATTGCCCGTGATCGGGTCTGCGCTGCCATTTTACGCAGGCGGGCCAATTAAGGCCCGCCCAGCGTAGTTCACAACTCCGGTGCATTGCGGGAATGGGCGGACAGCGGTGGGCCCGCTCAGACTGCCGGAGCTAATGGCGACCCGGCGGCCTGTATAAAGGGAGGCTTGGCAGCCTTGGAAAGGCTGCTTGCAATGGCTGGGCGAAGGGCTCGGCAGACAGGCAATGTTGGTGATGCAAGTCCTGAGGGTAGGCCATCGGGGCAGGCCAGGCTGGAGGGTAGGTTAGCAGGGCAGTGTGGCCCTTGTTTCTCCGAGTGTCTAGCTGCCCTTCTGGAGGAGGTGGCAGTGGCGGGAGGTCCTTCTTCCGAGGGACTGGAGGCGGAGGCCCCTCCACCTGACCAAATGTGCGAGGGAGGAGGTGGCCGAGAGTGTGAGCTCCCATGATATGGTGCAGCGCACATGGGTCCAGTGACGCAAAAGCTTCAATGATCTCCTGCAGTCGGGAAGGTTGAGTATCATGTTGACTGAATGCAGCCGTCACCCTTTCCTCCAACCCCCACACCCCACACCCCCATCAACTCTGAGTACAGTAACCTCATTGAATCCCTCACGGCATGGATCCCTCGCTGGGTGTGACAGCAGAGGTTGCCAATGTCCAGTTCACCCTGAGAGGGTTGAGCTAGGATGTGTTCTGCATCCGCAGCTTGTGTGACACTGACACCCCGAGTATAGAATGGGAGTGAAAATCAAGGGTCTGCACCTAGGCAGAGTGCTGGAACTGTGAAGCATGTCAAAGTCAGGGTGCTAATATGCTGAGAGTGGAGCTTCCAGCTGGTGGGGCACTAATATATCTTCTGGTGTTTGCGCACCATGTGCTTGTGCCTCCTTGCTTAGCAAGGTTACATCATGTGGTGCCACATGTGAAGGAGGCAGCATTTGGGCAATGTAGAGGGTGAGGGGGCAGTCGGCCCTGGCTTGTTTGGGTGAGTTTGTGGCAGCTGCAGGGTGACAAAGAACTGGAGCCCTGCACTGTCCCACTCTGGCTGGGTTGGCAGGGATGCGATGGGAATTCAGGTGCAGGCTGGACTAATCAATGCTACTCCTTTTCAGGAAAAGACTGCGCACAATGTGTCGGAAGGAATGCGGACTGGAGGAGGGCAGGCCTAGTTGGCCATCCTGACAGCTTTTGAGCAGCAGGCCATGGACCTTGAGAGGCGCCATGCCCCCAGGTCCACCGGTGGCGGTGAGGCTGGGGTACCATGTAGAGGTATGTTTGCCCAGCACTCAGGTCACCATGTGTGTCATAAAAGCCATGGCACTGCTGAATGCTCAGTGATTGAACTTAGCAATGTGGGTTGACCATTGATTATGGAAGGGTGATCGCATAATGATCCGGGGGAGCGGCAAGCAAATTGACATTGTCTGAGCTGTAATGAATCAAATGTTGTTCTTCTTCCTTTCAGCGACACCAGAGCAGGGCCAGGAGGAGGAGGCAGAAGGCCCACCTCTCACTCCTGAAGCCCCCGAGCAAATGCACTCACCATCATTGCACCATCTCAGCCAGGCAGGCACCAGCTCAGATACTAGCACCTTGGTGGGAATTAGATCTTTGCCTAGTGTCCCGGGGCACAGCGGTGAGAGCACTTCACACTCACTTGAGGTGCAGGCAGAGACAGAGAATGCCCAGGGTGCAGCAGGGTATGCGGGACAATCTGGCAGAGATACATGAGGCTATGCGTGGCATGGTGCCGGGCTGGAGGAGTCCACGTGGAGCATCACTGGTGCAATGAGCCTCACGGCTGAGTGCCATGCTTCCTCCATGGAGAGCATGGGTGACTCTCATGGAGAGGCTCCTCCCGAAGATCAATCAGGTCCTCCTGAGGTTGTGCTCGGACCTGAAAGCTCTCACAGCAGCATTGGCCATAGCTGGTCAGAGCCAGTGTGGGAGATGGTTTGGGAACCAAGTCCCCCAACTCGATGCCCATCCATCCACGGTGAGCAGGGAGGTCCGAAGCAACCTCACATTGGTGCAGCAGCTGCCTGTTATCTCTGCGGGCTCCTCTCAGGGTGCTCCGGATGAGGGCAGCAGCTCCTTCACCCCTCTACCAGTGACCATGGCATCAGATGAGGATGTGGCAACTGGGGAGAAGCCAACTGTGGAATTGGCCACTCCCTCCCAGGCGGGGCCATCAAAGGCTCCACGGGCCAGAGGACGGCCGCCAAGGTCATCGAGGCCAAAAGCACAGCAGAGTCAGCAGGCTGTCTTAGATGCCAATGCAGTAAGGGGACAGCAACTAGACATAGCACCCATAAGTGTAATTTTAAGGCACCTTAGGCACATCACGGGTGTCTCACTGGTGCTTTTATGTTGGCCCATAGTACGAAGACTCGGTGCGATGTCCAACACCATTTTTGTTTTGCTTTATGAATTCACTTCTGTTTACTCAATAAATTTTGACATGTTGCCATGCCTCAGGGTGATTCCTTACTTCTGCATGTATACTGGAAGCCATGATGATATGAGTGAGCTGTTTCACATTGAGCTTTATTGACAAGGGCCTTATATAATGCTAGTATCCAGGCGGATATAGCACTTCGGTATCGCGTATGGAGCCTGCAGCCCTGGCGTGTGTTGATGGTCCATCTGTGGTGTGCTAGCTGAAGGCTTGTTGGATTAAAGCCTCTTGGGTGTCCCTGCCTCCCTGGACTATGCCCAAGTCAGCGTTTACCCCCTCAGCGTTCTCCTGTGTGTGCTCAACCTCGGTCTCACTGCTGGACTCATCCTGTGCATCCGGAACAACTGCATCTACGTCTTCCTCATCCACTGCGTCACCCCTTTCTAGTGCCAGATTGTGGAGAGCACAAAATGCAACCACTATCAGCGAGACATAGTCTGTGGGGTATTGGAGTGCACCCGCTGAGCGGACCAGGCATCGGAAGCGCATCTTGAGAAGACTGATGGTTCTCCTCTGTTCTTGGATGGCGGAGAGGTGTCATGAGCCACCTTCTGAGGGGATAGCCCTTGTCACCCAGCAGCCATCCATCAATCCAGCCTGATGGAGCACTGAAGAGCCTCAGCACCTGGGAGTGTCTCAGGATGTATGTGTCATGGGAGCTGCTAGAGCATGTTGCACAGAATTACAGAATCAGCATCCTATGGTCACACACTATCTGCATGTTCATGGAGTGGAAGCCCTTCCTGTTGACAAAGGCACCGGGCTCACCCACTGACTCCTTGATGTCCACATGTGTACAGTCTATAGCACCCTGGACACGGGGTAAGCCAGCAATGGCCGCAAAGCCTCTGGCTCGCTCTGTCTGACTGGCATCGTCCCAGTGGTAGTGGGTGAAAATCAATGCATGCCTGAACAGAGCATCTGTCACCTGCTTGACCCAAGTGTGGACAGCTGGTTGGGAGACTCTGCAGAGATCACCCACCAACTCCTGGAAAGAGCCGGAGGCATAGACGTTGAGGGCAATTGTGACCTTTAGAGCCAGTGGCATGGGGTGCCCACCCACACAGTTTGGCCAGATCTCAGGGCCTGTCATTTGAGAGATGGAGGTGGCTGTCTCCCTTGAGAGATGGAGACTCCTTCGGCACTGCACCTCAGACATATTGAGGTAGCTGTTTCGCTGCCTGTATACCCTGGCAGCAGGATATCGGTGTCTTCTGAGGCCTCTTCCGCCTTGCACTTCCTGTTGGCCTTGCACCCCTTGTGCCTGCGCCTCTCCTCACAAAGGTGGCTCCCATGGAAGCTAAATGTGGGCTCCTGGCCTCTCCCCACTTCTGGCCCTCCCTTTCTCCTCAGAGGAGGTGCCTCCAGTGGGGAGTACAACTCCGATTCCCAGGCTAAGAGAAGGCTTCCTGAAAGCTGCAGGCCCCAGCAATGATCTCTACTATAGAGTCCTGACCAAGGCTTTTACTCCTGTCCTAGCAGCTGGTATGAGTTTTGAAGGCTTCCTGCTTACTCAAGGCAAGTATAAGATACTTTCACGCTTAAATAGCTCAAACATCACATTCGTGACCCCACTCACCCCTCTTATCCCAGTCGTGGATGAGGTTTATACAAATGTCTCCTACCTGCCTGCCTGTTGTGCTCTTGCAAGGTCCTGAAGATCGCACGGGATGTGGAAAATTGAGACCAATTGCTGCCCCAAAGGCCTTAACTGGCCATTAATTGATGGTGGGAGAGCATCCGAACATTTGGCGCACCCGTCTTCCCAAATATCGTCATGGTGCTCAGTGATGTTGGGACATTCACCTGACGTCACCACGCATCATCTTACATGCAAGTGTGCAAAGCCTGCCCCCACAGGCCAACGTGAAAATTCTGGCCCAAGGATCTAACAATGTCTATTGTCTTTCCCTGGGTTTTTGCAATGCAAACATGTTCTTTCGCTGGTTATATGTAAAAGTTTAGGATGAGAACTACACTAAAGTTCCATAGATTCTGGAAAGGTCCATCAAATTGGAAAATAGCGAATTTACTCCTCTATTCAAGAAAGCAGGGAGACAGAAAGCAGGAAACCACAGGTCAGTTAACTGACCTGTTGTAGGGAAAATGCTGGAATCTATTATTAAGGAGGTAATAGCAAGATACTTAGAAAATCTTAACGCAATCAGGCAGAAACAACATGGCTTTAGGAAAGGGAAATTGTGTTTGACTAATCTGTTAGATTTCTTTGAGGAAGTAACAAGCAAGGTGAACTAAAGGGGAGCATGTAACGTGGTGAACTTTGATTTCCAGAAGGCATTTGATAAGGTATTGCATTAAAGGTTACTGCACCAAATAAGAGCTGATGGCGTACTGGGTAATCTTTTAGCATGGATAAAGGATTGGTTATCTATCAGAAAACTGAGAGTAGGGCAAAATGGGTCATGTTCAGGCTGGCAAGGTGTAACGAGTGGGGTGCCACAGGGATCAGTGCTAACTATTTGCAATTCATATCAACAACTTGGATGAGTGGACTGAACATCTGACTGCTAAATTGCTGATGACACAAAGGTAGGTAGGAGAGTAAGTTGTGAAGCAAACATAAGGAATCTGCAAAGGGATATAGATAGGTTAAGTGAGTGGGCAAAAATGTGGCAGCTGGAGTATAATGTGGGGAAATGTGAACTTGTCCACTTTGGCAGGAGGAACAGAAAAGCAGCATGCTATTTAAATGGAGAGAGATTGCAGAACTCTGCAGTACAGAGTGTCCTGGTACATGAATCACAAAATGTTAGTGTGCAGGTAGAGCATGTGATTAGAAAAGCTAATGGGATGTTGCCATTTATTGCAATGGGGATGGGATATAAAAGTAGGGATGTTTTGCTACACTTGTACAGGGCATTGGTAAGACCACATCTGGAGCACTGTGAACAGTTTTGGTCTCCTTATTTAAGAAACAATATAATTGCATAGGAAGCAGTGCAGAAAAGGTTCACTTGACTGATTTCTGAAATGAAGGGGTTGTCTGATGAGGAAAGGTTGGATAGGATGGGCCTGCATCCATTGCAGTTTAGAATAAAGAGAGCTGATCTTTTTGGAAACATAAGATCCTGAGGGGACTTGACAGTGTAGAAGCTGAAAGGATGTTTAACCTTGTAGGAGGGACCAGGAGACAGAATTTAAAAATAAGGGGTCTTCCATTTAAGATGGAGTTGAGGAGAAGCTTTTTCTCTCAGAGGGTCATTATTCTGTGGAATTCTCTTCCCCAGAAAGCAGTGGAGGCTGAGTCACTGAATATGTTTAAGGCTGATTTGGGTAGACTCTTGACTGACACTGAAGTCAAAGGGATAAGAGGCAGGTAGAAAAGTAGAGGCCACAATCAGATTGACCATGATCTTATAAAATGGCAGAGCAGGCTCAATGGGCCAAATAGCCTACTCCTGCTCCCAATTTATATGCTCATACGTACACCAATATAGTTAACTCTTAACTGAAGTAAACCACTCAATTGTATGAAGGGATGGGTAATGAATGCTGGCTTTGCCATGGATGCCCAGATCCCGAGAATTGATAATAGAAATTGAGAGAGCACAGGTTTAAGATTTGGGCAAGAGATGCAGGGGGAATGTGTGGAAGAGCTTTTTTGCACACAAGTGTGGTGACCTGGAGCTTTCTGCCCACGAGGATGGTGCGAGGATGGCCACTTGAAGGGAATAAATCTTCAGGGTTACATGGCCCAAGCAGGGGAGTGAGACCGACTGGATCACTCCACGGCAAGGTAATATGGACTTGATGGGCCAAATGGCCTCCTTCTGTGCTCTACATGACTCTATGACATTGCAGCAGAAAAATGGTGTATTTAACTTGCAGTTTTGCTCTTCTTTTTGCATTTGTGTGAACAGAAGCAAAATCACAGAGGATGAAAATGAAAGGGAGCAAACTGTCCCCCCTTTTTAGCATGGAGTTATCCTGTCCCCCATCTTCAAATCTTAGAATTGTTCCTGATGTTACTCTGACTTATTATTCATGATTTGGGCTGCAAATTAATGCAAAATTCTTCATCTAACTCATGGGGTTAATGAGTGCACTGAAGACAAAAATGTGAAACTCTCTCCTGAAGGCTGTCTCACACCAATTTGCACTGTGCAGTATGACTCCAGTCTACATTTGTATATAGATAGAATAGTAGATTGACACCAGATTGTCTTTAGCTGGCCTCTGAAGCCATTTCTAGGTTGATAGCTCAGTTGAGAAGGAAAGGATCAGTTAGTTTTAAATACAGTTGGTACCTCTTGGAAAAGTAATCCACCCATTATGAACAGGTGACGTGAAAGAAAGCAGCAAGAACTTGTATTTTTATAGCACCTTTCACAATGGCCCAAAGCACTTTATAGCCAATGTTGCTTAGTCCCACAAGCAACTGTGTTGGTTGAAGGATAAATGCTGGGAGGTTTGCCCAGATGCTTAAAACTAACTGCTAACAAGCTCTGTTATGCCCATCTGAGAGCACAGACAGGGCCTCAGTTGAACATCTCATCCAAAAGGCAGCACCTCTGATAGTGCATCACTAAGTATTGCAATGGAGAGTGAGTCTGCCAAGGTGATATGCTCAAATCTTTGGAGTGAGATTTGAACCAACAACCTTTACACTAAGATGCTACCATTGAGCCAAAGCTGACACTTTAGTAGCGGTGTGAACATTTAGTTTGAAACATAAGGTTACAGAGTGCCCTTTCTTTTTGGGCTGTGTTTGGTTGCAGTCTCAGTGTCTATCAGTATCAGCTGGCAGCTTTAAAACAAACAAGCCTGTAGAGTAAAGAGTTAACATCAGAAGCACGTGATGCTGATGTAATGATGATGAAACATCACATGATTAACAAAAATCTGGAGGGAGCAGAAGTTTCAACCTCATGCAGAGTTCCCAATATGTACATAGTAGCTGTAAATAAAAAGTAATATTTTTAACAAACTACTGTCTCGAGCATCTTACTTAGTGAGAATAGACCACCCCAAAGAACATCTAGACTCCCAACGCACAATGAAACAAAATCCAGATTAACAATAAAGCTCAAGTTATCCATTTTTAAATATGTGTAATCCTCAACCAGTTACAAGTTTTTGTATTTAATGCACATATCATGTAGCAACTCTTCCATTTGTAAAAAAATCCATTGACGATTCAATAAAAGATGAAATTATATAATCAGGGAATTTCAGTGAATGAGATTCTCAACTTCCAATGTGGAGAATTGATTCTAATATTTAGTTTTAGGACACTTTTTGGTTAAAAAAATCAATAAAAGTAAATGTTTTGACTAAAATATTTTTTGAAATATTCATTACACATGTGGGACTCAAAATGATGACCCTGAAATTGCAAGTCCCATGATCAAATCACTGAACTGCACAGGCTGTGTAGAAACTCCCTGCACAAAGCCTTAACACACTGGATCTAGCCTAAGGAGGCAGCGTTTACAATAAAATCCCATTGAGATTGCGATTCCATCGCAGATCAGGAACTGGGATGAATTGTTGCTGGTAAATTGTTTTTCTACTTGCTACAGAGCTACATTAAAATGATAGAGTGGAATTTCCGTTATAATGCCACACGGTGGTGTAACAGGCAACATACACTCACGTAAGCATTGAATTTTAATATTCCCATAGGAAATACTTACATTGCAAGGTCCAGTGCAATGTGAGACTACATAGCCTCTAATAGATCCAAACTCCTGCTGCCAACCAGAAAGGCGCCAGGAGCAATCGTGCATACACAACTGTTCCTGACTCTCCGGTTGGTGGGAAGAGTTCTAATGTTCTTTTAGACTATAGATACGCCTCATTTGATTGTGTGTTTAACACTACACATCAGATCTACCCTCCAACACTTGACCTGGAAAACCTGTAAAGGCTCTTAATTAAAGAATATCCAAACTTTTTTGGAATGGAACTCTTTCCCATTTTAGAGGTTATTTTCTGAAGGATAATCTTGCAACTGTAAATGGCTAAGTCTTAACTTATTGAGCTATTTAAAGACAGGTGTTAGCTTGGCTGAAATAAATTAGAAAATTCCAGTGTTGGCACTGAGAGCCTCCGCTACTATATGTTTGACTCAGAATAAAGCTACCTTTACACAAAGTGGACTGTGTGCCAAGATCACAGATGGGGAAAACTTCCCACTTCCATCACCAGCTGCTTACTTGGACACTGGGTGGCAGAGATTGCCAATTAGTGTGGAGTTTCCTGGCACTCAGCCCAGCTTAGTGGGTCAGCCAGGCAGAATTCTGGCCTGCAATGACCATCCCTAGTGATGAGGGATGGATTTTAGTGTTCCTGCCTGTGCTGTGGAACATATGAGGGAAATTCCACAGTATCAGGAGCCTGAGTTTATTTATATATCACAGGAAATGTACAAGGCAATGGTCATGATGCAAAACAAAGGCTGCTTACAGCAAAGGCTGTGCCCTGATAACATTCTGGCTGGAGTGCTGATAACTTGTGCTCCAGAACTAGCTATGCCTCTAGCCAAGATGTTTCAGTACAGATACAACACTGGCATCTACTCAATAACATGGAAAGTCAAACTGATTATGTCCTGTCTACACAAAACAGGACAAATCCAATCTGGCCAGTTAACACTTCATTAGTTTACTCCCCATAATCAGCAAAGTGATGGAAGCTGTCATCAAGTAACACATATCCCACGCACTGATGTTCAGTTTGGATTCCACCTCTCAGCTCTAGACCTCATTATAGCCTTGGTCCAAACATGGACAAAAGAGCTAAATTCCAAAGGTGAGGTGAGAGTGACTGCCTTTGACATCAAGGCAACATTTGAACAAGTGTGGCATCAAGGAGCCCTAGTAAAATTGAAGTGAATGGGTATCAGGGGAAAACTCATCCCTGGTGGAGTCATACCTGGCACAATGGAAGGTAGTTGTGGCTTTTAAAGGCCAATCATCTCAGTGCCAGGACATCACTGCAGGAGTTCCTCAGGGTAGTGTCCTAAGACAGCCATCTTCAACTGCTTCATCAATGACCTTCCCTCCAGCATAAGATCAGAAGTGGGGATATTCATTGATGATTGCACAATGTTCAGCACCATTCTGAATGCCTCAGATACTAAAGCAGCTCATGTCTACATTCGGCAGGATCTAGACAACATTCAGACCTGGGCTGATAAGTGGCAAGTAATATTCATATCACACAAGTGGCAGGTAACGACCATCTCCAACAAGAGAATCTAACCATCGATATTCAACAGCATTACCATCACTGAATTCCCCACCATCAACATCCTTGGGGTTACCATTGACCAGAAAACTAACTAGACCAGCTAAATGAATATTGTAGCTGCAAGAGCAGACCAGAGGCTGGCAATTCTGTGGTGAGTAACTCACGTTCTGACTCCCCAAAGCCCGTCTACCATCTACAAGGCACAGTCAGTAAAGTGTTGGAATACACTCCCCTTGCCTGGATGAGTCCAGTTCCAATCACACTCAAGAAGCTCAACATCATCCAGGACAAAGCAGCCTGCTTGATTGGCGCCCCATCCATCGTCTTAAGCATCCAATCCCTCCACCACTGGTGCACAGTGACTGAAGTGTATATTATTTATAAGATGCACTGCAGCAACTCACAATGCCTCTTTCAGCAGCACAAATCTCTGACCCCTACTACCTTGAAGGACAAAGACAGCAGTCACATAGGAAACCATGGCCTGCAAGTTCCTCTCCAAGCCACACACCATTCTGATCTGGAAATATATCACCGTTCCTTCACTGTTGCTGGGTCAAAATTCTGGAACTCCCTTCCTAACAGCACTGTGGGTGTACCTACACCACATGGACTGCAGCAGTTCAAGAAGGCAGCTCACCATCACCTTCTCAAGGGTAATTAGGGATGGGCAATAAATGCTTGTTATGTCAGCGGCATCTGGATTACATGAAAGTATTAAAAATAACTAAAAATGAGCATGAGGGATGCTGCTTACACAGCAAGTTCTGGCACTATGGCATGCATTGAAAGAAGCAGTGCAGGTAAACCCCTCAACCAGAATCCATTCCTTGATAATATATAAGGCAAGAATCTAACAAAATCCCCCTGATTTTACCTGATGCCTCAACTTGGTAGGTTCTTCCATATTAGGAATATAACAACAAATTATAATCAAAACTAAGCTATCCTCAGAAGGTTGAAATCAAAATACCTGAATGAAGCTACATATTCCTTCAAGTGTGTCCTATATTTCATTCTAACTGTGCAATGATACCATTGTCATGTTTAAATTTATATCAATAAAATATCTATAAATTTATTTTGAACGGGAAATAATTTATGAAGTAAAATTTCCTATTCTCTTTTGGTGTGGTTATCATGAAGGGCATTACAATGGTAGAAAGGGCCAAACTGATACCTGAAAAGATTAACTGTGGGGCTTATGAATTGCATGTCGATTACAGGCAATTCAGTGAAATGACTTTTGATATTATATACCATGAAAGCAAAGGTTCCTCAGAGTTAATTTCTGCCTCACTCAGTACTCGTCAGTTGTTCCTCGCTATAACCTATCAGTGAGGTGAAATTCTACTTGAGTGGAGATGCAAAACTGGAAGTATTGCATCAAGTATCTGCTATGCACCCTGTCTATGTCCAGTGCCTTTGACTTCTGAATCCATCCACTGCACTGTTCACTGATCCTTACCACTGCTGTGAATTCACGATGATATACTTGCATGATTAGTAGGGAAACATAACAAAGTTACTACACCTAGTACACATTGAGCGGAATTGTCTCAGATTTGCACTAAGTGTGGTAGCGGGTGGTTAAAACAGTGTTTTACCTGCCGGCTGCAATGGCAGGTTCTTATGCCATATCATCCCCAACCTGCCGCATTAATTATGCATTCCCAGGAAACATGCCGTTTCCATGATGGATGAGCTCTCATTTGCCCACCACGCCATCACCTCGCCGCTTCATCATGCTAGGCACCATATTTAAAGTACAGCACGCACACTTCCCAGTGCTTCCAGCCCATGACTGCTGCATGGAAAACATTGTCCCTTCAGGTGCTCCTTCCCCTCAACGAGTCTGGTTGGGGGTGAGGGCTGGCTGGTTGAGGATGTCAGTCTCTGTGAACTGAAGTAGAGATAATTAGTGCATGGCAGCAGAGCCTAAAACAGGAGAGAGAGCACCCACAGTTGCGTTGCGAGCTCCAGAGGATATGAGCTTACCCACACCCTCCACCAGCGCACAAACACACAACTCGGTGGGACCTCGATCTAGAGCAGGCTCGGGTTCACAATCTGGTTGTCACTGCACAGACACGTGTCCGCAGGAGCAGGAAGCAGGTTCAACCGAGCTCCCCAGAACCTGGAGGATTGTTGGGGAGTGGGCATTTATAAGGTCTGGGTCAGATGATGACCCTCTGGATTAGACCTTCCAACTCATCCTGGAGAGTCAGCAGAAGGCATGGCAACATCACACAGAGCTGTTGGAAGCCCTCAACAGAGTGGCTCACAAGTTGGGGAAGTGCATCTGCCTGCTTTCTGATGAAGTGGTGCCCACATGTGTGCATATGGAGGCCTAAATGGGGAGGATGGTAGACACTGTGGAGACCCTGGTCCAGCAGAATGCGTAGATGTGCACAGGCCTGCACTCCATCGCAGGAGCCATGGGTGAGTTCCTGCAGAGGCAACGTGAGAGGGAAACAGGGCACCTCAATGTCCCTTCAGGTGCTCCTTCCCCTCAACGAGTCTGGTTGGGGCCCTCGGGCACTTGAAGGGAGGGGGAGCGGCAGCTGGACACCCTGGGTCATTCACTCAGGAATCTTAGAGACTGTCCTCTCCCTCCAAGTCCCCTTTGCCTGTGAGCCCCTCAACCTTGACCTCTGTCACTGCAGAGGGAGTAGCTGGCCAGCGAGTGATTCTGGAGGGAGAAGTGTGTGTGAGGCAGGGCCTTTCAGAGCATTCTTCAGCGCACATGGATTCTTCATGTATCACACTCATCTCAATGTCCTGAGCATTTTCAATGCTGCCTGCTGGGGTTCACTTTCAGTTGTCCATCTGAGCTGATCTGCATCTCCACCCACCCACTGATCACATTCCCATGCAGCACCTGATCTTGCCCACCATGGATCCCGTTTTACTTTCGATTTTGACAGCATGGTGCTAATTCGTTTTTACTTTCGCTCCCCCATCCTTTACCCTCCCCTAGTTACACATTTCCTTTCCCTCATCACAGTCAACTCTCCAGCATCACCTTTCACCTCACCTCCAGAACCTACCAGCCACGACCCTTTAACTTCGGGGATGTCCTGATGAATGTGCACATTTCTTCCTTCCAGAAAATTCCATCCACATTAGCCCACCCGACCTCCTCCTTCCCACCCCCAGGATCCGTGTCTGCCTCCGAATTCCCATCAACTACCCCTGCCCTCCCTTCTACCACTACAATCGAACTCTTACCCTCCCACGATACAGCTTCACTCTGCCCTCGGTAATTGTCACCATTTCCTCATACCATGCCCCCAGGAGGCAGCCATGGACCCATCAGGCCCCTGCCTTACATGTTCACCTGGACTTTGTCCCCTTCGGACCCCTACACCCCATGGAACCATAATCCCCCCCCGGACACCCCCCCCCCCCGCAGCCCCCCAAAACCCATTCGCCTCAGAACCCCTTCCACCCACTGGACCCCAGAACCCCCGGAACTCCTTCCCCCAACCTCCCCTTTGTCCTCCCACCTCTCCAGGTTCCCCTAATGCTTAATCCCTCCCCCTTCCTGACTCCCTCAGACACCTTTGCTTCTTCTGCCACCCTTCATCCTTCTCCCCTCCCAACTTCTTCCTCCAACCTCACTTCTTCCTCCAGCTTTACTCCTTCCCCCTTCCTGACTCCTTCCTTCACCCTTACCCCTTACTCCATATTTACTCTCTCCCCTCTCCACACTCCTTCCTCCCCCTGGACTCCATCCCCTCTCTGCATTCCTTCCTCCCGCTGGACTCCTTCCCCTCTTTGTACTCTTTCCCCTCTCTGAGCTCCTTCCCTTACGTCTTCCACCACCACCCCTTACGCCTACCTCCCAGTTGCCATCTTCTCCCCCACTACCCCCTTCCCACCCCATACTCCTTCCCCCCTCCCAACCTCCTCCCCAACACTTTCAGTCCCCTCCTCCCAACCTCACCCCCAAAATCTCTTCCTGTCCCAGCTGATCCTAGACCTTCCTCTCCAAACTCCTGGACCATCGCCCATTGTGAGCATCAATGGTGATTTTCCAACATCTGTGAGCTGGTTTGCAGCAGTCCATGAGAATTCACCCAGCATGCCATGGATGTTCCTCCTGTGTGCTGTTGCTATAGGGCTCCAGCATCTTCTGTTCCTCGGATGTCTGCAATGTGAGCAAGGCCCTGGCATTAAGTCCCAAGGTCTGCATGTCACAGTTGTCAAGATGTCAAGTTGCACTGGTGTGTTTTCCCACCGACGTGGGCGGACTATCCAGCAGGGAGTATTTGTCCAGCGGGCTGGCCTTATAATGAAGTGCTGATGTATTACAATGAGGTTCCTGGTGTCCAATGGCAGGGAATGCAGCCCACCATCAATGGGCCGAGTGGACAATGGCAAACTGGTTTTACAACATCGTAAAACAGGTTTATGGCCTTCTCACCACATTGCCCGCTCACACCATCAAACACGCTCGATGCTAGCGGACACAGAAAATTCCATCCATTATAAACTAATTAAATTGTTCATATAAAGATTACTGGAAATCTGGAATTCTCTCCCCCTCCAAAAGGCTGTAAATGGCAGATCAATTGGAGCTGTGAAGGCTGAGATTGACACATTGTTGTTAGGTGGGTGTATCAAGGCATTTGGAGCCAAGGCAAGTGAATGGAGTTAATGCCTAGATCAGACAAAATCTAGTTAAATAAATAAAAGTAAAAATACTGCGGATGCAGAAATCTGAAATAAAACTGAAAGTGTTGGAAATGCTCAGGAAGTCTGACAACATCTGTGGAGAGAGAAACAGAGCTAACTTTTCTAGATGAATATGACTCTTCTTTGAACTGATCTAGACGAATGCCAGAACAGGTTTCAGGGTGTTGCAGGTTCTTGTATGTGCCTACACACCACTGTGTGTAAAGGTGCTCAGCAGACTAAGGGTTAAGTTGGGACTGGAGAATAGCACCACCCATGGTATGATGTGTAGAGTCACATGGTAATAGACTGTAGAAGCAGAACCATGCATGACATTAACTGGGATCTGTACATAGTTAAAGACTACCAACAAAGTTTCAAGGAGCCGGGGCCAGAGAGATGTGCACCTAAGGCAAAAATTTGAAGAAACAATTGAAGAAGCTTCACTACAGACTTGGAACTTGAGGAATCACCAGAAGTCAATTGCAAGGCTCCAAGTGATGCAGAGTAAAAATCAAAAAACCTAGTCAGATCATGAAGACGGGTGAACAAAAACACAAAAACTGCAAGACCCTGAGTGACACAGTGTGAAGAATATTGGTCATTTTGATCACATTGGTGATCAAAAATACAAAAATTGCAAGCCTTGAGTTATGCAGAGACAAAGAACCTGGTCAGTTCATCAGGTGGCGTGCAAAAATTACAAAAAATATGCTGTAGTTATATTATAGAACATGTGACAGTTCCAGAGGCTCAGCAGATGGCGGCAGTGGTGGCTGTGCTGCACTGGAGTTAAAAAAAAATAAGTTAAATAAAATTGGCTGGCAAACTGTCTTAAACCTGCAGAGCATAGTGGAAAAAATAGAAAAAATCCTGCAGAGCTTAAGAGAAAGGGACCCTTTACAGTCTGGCCTCTGGATTCTTGTACAGAGGAATAAGTTGCTGCTGTTTTAAAAGGTCCTGCAGAATTAAAAAAAAAGAAAAGAAAACAGGAAGAAAGTGCCGCAGTATTTTCTTTAAAAATGTTAAAAAAAATTTTAAACTGCAGAGTAAAGAAGAATCTGTAGTGTTTAAAGGCAGAAATCGTTGCAGTGGCTTTCTTTTTTTTTAATGCATGCCTGCCAAAACTCCCAAACTCTGGGGCTTTCAAAAAAAGAGTACCCGCAAAGGTAAAAGAAAAATAAGAAAGAATCACCCAGAAAAAAATTGCTACTATTTTAAAAGTTTTGCAATTAAAAAAAAAAGGCAAATGATTGTCAAAGAGCCTGCCAAAATTGGAATAGCACACAAAAAAATATGGACAGAACCAACAGGCTGCGGATCCAGCTTGAGTAAACAAAATGGTTACTGCACAGATAGCCTTAAAGGGGCAATGACATTTAAAGCAATGACTGCAAGGGGAAAATAGGCCATGGAGAGAAAATTACAAGAGCCAGACAGATAAGGAAAGGGCTAAATCAGACATAAGAGCAAGAGTCTTGGAGAAGACAATTTGTGGTTTACAGGAGAATTACAGGATTAAATCAGGATTCAGAAGAATTACAAGTTGATACCTTTTATTTGTCTTTGATGCATTTGCTGGTAAAGTACTCCACAGCCAACATGTAGATCAATACTCAACAACATTTGGTGAGACATTAAAAGGCGTTGATAGATATTTTAAACTTTAAGTTGTAGAGAATGCAGGCACTAGAAGAAAGCTATAATGTGCCAGGGAAATAAAAGACCCCAGAGAGAGCACAGCAAAAGACTCCAGTGAGAGGGAGACAAGATCCCAGGATGAGGGAGACAGAACATCCCAGTGCGAGAGAGACAATATTCAAGTAAACCACAGGATGGTTGCTGACCATGTCAATGCAACAATATACATGAGCCAAAGAGTTTAGTGCAGAAGAAAGAAATGGCTGAGAAGCAGCCAAAAGGCTTAAAAATAGAGCTTTTTGAAAATGAAGCTGGTGTACAGGAATATGTTCACATCAGAGCTAAACTGGAAGATATGAAATACAAGGTTCAAGCTAAGCATATACCTTTGAAAATGCATGCCAAACTGAAATCTTTAATGAACCAGGCTGTTCATGATCTGAACAAACAAATTTCAGAGATGACACAAAGATATCAGAAAGAAATAATGGCCCTCAGTTCCGCAGTTGGCAAATCAAAGTAAGAGTTGGGGAAATGCAAACAGATACGCAGCTAAGCAGGGAGAAAAGGGAGGCAAAGAATTTTTGACCATGAAAGACTTCTGGAAGAATCAATATGTAGCCATGGAATAGCATGGGGGTCTACAAAGGACATTGAATATTACTTCAGAAAAATCTGCATTGGAATTATCAGTAGCGACAAAATAATACACTAAAGCACAGACTTAGTTGGCAAGAGTTCAACAAGAAAATAAACAGTTGAAAGGACAGTTGATTGTCTTTTGAGATCTAATGCAAAAAGAATGCACACCATTCAGCAAGATGAAGAAATTAGGACTGTTTTAAACAGTAGAATGCAAAAACAACAGGAAAAGCTCAAGGAGTCTCTGCTAAATTACAGGAAAACTCAAGATGAAACTCAAGCAAGCTTCACAAAGAAAAGGAAAACCTGTTAAAGAATCTTCACATGCTATAAGAATTCTTCAGGACAAAGGTTATTCTTCTGAAAAATTATGAAGAGAAGCAAAATGAAAATCACTCTAAACAAACTGAAGCACCAGTTGGCACAGAAGGCTCAGTTATGTTCCATATTCCAGCAGGAAGCCGAAAGCTACAAGAAAAAGACAGAAGAGCTGAAGAACCAACTGAATGAAACCAAGGAGGCATTGAACTTCCCAAGCTGCGAGTGGATGATGAAGCCATGAGTAGCACAATTACAGGGCTGAAACAAGTTAAGATTTTGCCAGAGACAGACCTGGGTTAACAGTGAAACTAAAATGAAAGACAAGGACAAAGTTCTACTGCAAACAGGGAAAGAAAAGACAGAAATCAGGGTTGGAAAATTTGAATCCGACACTGAAACACACGGAGCCAGAAGGAGAAAATGTTGAGCTGAATAAAAGGATTCATAAACTTGCAAAATGATTTGAAAATACAACTTCAAACATATTTTTGGCTGAGCTGATGAAACAATGGTAATGAGGGTTCCATTTGCGAAATGTTCATGTCCAGCAAGAACATGATGGAAAACACAGAAAAAGAAAATTTGAGTCCACTCTAGGAATGAATGGAGTGCACATTTCCTTCAGAAGGAATAGAACAATCCTACAGGGCTGAATTTTCTGCCTATAAAAACAAAAAAACTGCGGATGCTGGAAATCCAAAACAAAAACAGAATTACCTGGAAAAACTCAGCAGGTCTGGCAGCATCGGCGGAGAAGAAGAAAAGAGTTGACGTTTCGAGTCCTCATGACCCTTCGACAGAACTTGAGTTCGAGTCCAGGAAAGAGCTGAAATATAAGCTGGTTTAAGGTGTGTGTGTGGGGGGCGGAGAGATAGAGAGACAGAGAGGTGGAGGGGGGTGGTGTGGTTGTAGCGACAAACAAGCAGTGATAGAAGCAGATCATCAAAAGATGTCAACAACAATAGTACAATAGAACACATAGGTGTTAAAGTTAAAGTTGGTGATATTATCTAAACGAATGTGCTAATTAAGAATGGATGGTAGGGCACTCAAGGTATAGCTCTAGTGGGTTTTTTTTTATATAATGGAAATAGGTGGGAAAAGGAAAATCTTTATAATTTATTGGGAAAAAAAAAGAAGGGGGAAACAGAAAGGGGGTGGGGATGGGGGAGGGGACTCACGACCTAAAGTTGTTGAATTCAATATTCAGTCCGGAAGGCTGTAAAGTCCCTAGTCGGAAGATGAGGTGTTGTTCCTCCAGTTTGCGTTGGGCTTCACTGGAACAATGCAGCAAGCCAAGGACAGACATGTGGGCAAGAGAGCAGGGTGGAGTGTTAAAATGGCAAGCGACAGGGAGGTTTGGGTCATTCTTGCGGACAGACCGCAGGTGTTCTGCAAAGCGGTCGCCCAGTTTACGTTTGGTCTCTCCAATGTAGAGGAGACCACATTGGGAGCAACGAATGCAGTAGACTAAGTTGGGGGAAATGCAAGTGAAATGCTGCTTCACTTGAAAGGAGTGTTTGGGTCCTTGGACGGTGAGGAGAGAGGAAGTGAAGGGGCAGGTGTTGCATCTTTTGCGTGGGCAAGGGGTTGTGCCATAGGAGGGGGTTGAGGAGTAGGGGGTGATGGAGGAGTGGACCAGGGTGTCCCGGAGGGAGCGATCCCTACGGAATGCCGATAAGGGGGGTGAAGGGAAGATGTGTTTGGTAGTGGCATCATGCTGGAGTTGGCGGAAATGGCGGAGGATGATCCTTTGAATGCGGAGGCTGGTGGGGTGATAAGTGAGGACAAGGGGGACCCTATCATGTTTCTGGGAGGGAGGAGAAGGAGTGAGGGCGGATGCGCGGGAGATGGGCCGGACACGGTTGAGGGCCCTGTCAACGACCGTGGGTGGAAAACCTCGGTTAAGGAAGAAGGAGGACATGTCAGAGGAACTGTTTTTGAATGTAGCATCATCGGAACAGATGCGACGGAGGCGAAGGAACTGAGAGAATGGGATGGAGTCCTTACAGGAAGTGGGGTGTGAGGAGCTGTAGTCGAGATAGCTGTGGGTGTCGGTGGGTTTGTAATGGATATTGGTGGACAGTCTATCACCAGAGATTGAGACAGAGAGGTCAAGGAAGGGAAGGGGAGTGTCAGAGATGGACCACGTGAAAATGATGGAGGGGTGGAGATTGGAAGCAAAATTAATAAATTTTTCCAAGTCCTGACGAGAGCATGAAGCAGCACCGAAATAATCATCGATGTACCGGAGAAAGAGTTGTGGAAGGGGGCCGGAGTAGGACTGCAACAAGGAATGTTCCACATACCCCATAAAGAGACAGGCATAGCTGGGGCCCATGCGGGCGCGACATTAGTCGTCTCAATTTCTCTGCTCCTCTCACCCATTCTAACCTGTCTCTCTCTGAACTTACTGCACTCCATTCTCTCAGGTCCAACCCTGACATTGTCATCAAACCCGCTGACAAGGGTGGTGCTGTTGTTGTCTGGCGCACTGACCTCTACCACGCGGAGGCTGAGCGTCAACTCGCAGACACTTCCTCCTACCTCTCCCTGGACCATGACCCCACCACTGAACATCAAGCCATTGTTTCCAGGACTGTCACTGACCTCATCTCCTCTGGGGATCTCCCTCCCACAGCTTCCAACCTGATAGTTGCCCAACCTCGGACGGCCCGCTTCTATCTCCTACCCAAAATCCACAAACAGAACTGCCCCGGTAGACCGATCGTCTCAGCTTGCTCCTGCCCCACAGAACTCATTTCTCGTTATCTTGACTCCCTTCTCTCTCCCCTTGTCCAGTCCCTTCCCACCTACATCCGTGATTCCTCTGACACCTTACGTCACATCAACAATTTCCAGTTCCCTGGCCCCTACCGCTTCCTCTTCACCATGGACGTCCAATCCCTCTACACCTCCATCCCCCACCAGGATGGTCTGAGGGCCCTTAGCTTCTTCCTCGAACAGAGGCCCGAACAATCCCCATCCACCACTACTCTCCTCCGTCTGGCTGAACTTGTTCTCACGCTGAACAATTTCTCCTTCAACTCCTCTCACTTCCTCCAAATAAAAGGTGTGGCTATGGGTACCCGCATGGGCCCCAGCTATGCCTGTCTCTTTATGGGGTATGTGGAACATTCCTTGTTGCAGTCCTACTCCGGCCCCCTTCCACAACTCTTTCTCCGGTACATCGATGATTATTTCGGTGCTGCTTCATGCTCTCGTCAGGACTTGGAAAAATTTATTAATTTTGCTTCCAATCTCCACCCCTCCATCATTTTCACGTGGTCCATCTCTGACACTTCCCTTCCCTTCCTTGACCTCTCTGTCTCAATCTCTGGTGATAGACTGTCCACCAATATCCATTACAAACCCACCGACACCCACAGCTATCTCGACTACAGCTCCTCACACCCCACTTCCTGTAAGGACTCCATCCCATTCTCTCAGTTCCTTCGCCTCCGTCGCATCTGTTCCGATGATGCTACATTCAAAAACAGTTCCTCTGACATGTCCTCCTTCTTCCTTAACCGAGGTTTTCCACCCACGGTCGTTGACAGGGCCCTCAACCGTGTCCGGCCCATCTCCCGCGCATCCGCCCTCACTCCTTCTCCTCCCTCCCAGAAACATGATAGGGTCCCCCTTGTCCTCACTTATCACCCCACCAGCCTCCGCATTCAAAGGATCATCCTCCGCCATTTCCGCCAACTCCAGCATGATGCCACTACCAAACACATCTTCCCTTCACCCCCCTGATCGGCATTCCGTAGGGATCGCTCCCTCCGGGACACCCTGGTCCACTCCTCCATCACCCCCTACTCCTCAACCCCCTCCTATGGCACAACCCCTTGCCCACGCAAAAGATGCAACACCTGCCCCTTCACTTCCTCTCTCCTCACCGTCCAAGGACCCAAACACTCCTTTCAAGTGAAGCAGCATTTCACTTGCATTTCCCCCAACTTAGTCTACTGCATTCGTTGCTCCCAATGTGGTCTCCTCTACATTGGAGAGACCAAACGTAAACTGGGCGACCGCTTTGCAGAACACCTGCGGTCTGTCCGCAAGAATGACCCAAACCTCCCTGTCGCTTGCCATTTTAACACTTCACCCTGCTCTCTTGCCCACATGTCTGTCCTTGGCTTGCTGCATTGTTCCAGTGAAGCCCAACGCAAACTGGAGGAACAACACCTCATCTTCCGACTAGGGACTTTACAGCCTTCCGGACTGAATATTGAATTCAACAACTTTAGGTCGTGAGTCCCCTCCCCCATCCCCACCCCCTTTCTGTTTCCCCCTTCTTTTTTTTTCCCAATAAATTATAAAGATTTTCCTTTTCCCACCTATTTCCATTATATAAAAAAAAAACCCACTAGAGCTATACCTTGAGTGCCCTACCATCCATTCTTAATTAGCACATTCGTTTAGATAATATCACCAACTTTAACTTTAACACCTATGTGTTCTATTGTACTATTGTTGTTGACATCTTTTGATGATCTGCTTCTATCACTGCTTGTTTGTCGCTACAACCACACCACCCCCCTCCACCTCTCTGTCTCTCTATCTCTCCGCCCCCCACACACACACCTTAAACCAGCTTATATTTCAGCTCTTTCCTGGACTCGAACTCAAGTTCTGTCGAAGGGTCATGAGGACTCGAAACGTCAACTCTTTTCTTCTTCTCCGCCGATGCTGCCAGACCTGCTGAGTTTTTCCAGGTAATTCTGTTTTTGAATTTTCTGCCTGTCAGGCGGGCAGGCCCGACCCAATCTCCGGCCGACGGGGAGCCGATCCCCGCTGGGGAAGTGGGCCCTGCTGCCATTTTACGCGGGCCGGCCAATTAAGACCCGCCCAACACGATGTCCGGTGGCGCTCCCTGGGCTGGTGGGGCGGGGGGGTGGGGGGAGCGATTCCCTAAAAGTGAGAGTGCACTCTTTCGCACATGCGCACGAAAGATGAAAAATAGAAAAAAAAATTCCCTAACCTATCCCCCTCATGTGACAATATCACATGAGATTGGACATGTTCATAATTTACAGATTAACTTTATTAAACTTTTTAAAACACTACTTGAAACCTCATCCCGCCAGTGAATTAGGTTTCATGTTTTATTTATTTGCCACCTTAAGGTTGCATGGGCAGGTCCTTTAATTGTATAATTGATCCTGTCAATGGCCTCAATTGGCCATTGACAGGTCAGCAGGCGCACAGCTGATTTTGCAGCAGGCCCGCCTTCCTGAAAATTTAAATGGACCGGGATGACATCAGGGGTTCCACCGATGTCAGCCCGCGCCATTTTATGTGCTGGTCAGCGGGCCCTGCCCCCTGCTTGTTGACGGCAAAATTCTGCCCAGTTTCTGGGAAAAGCAGAGGTGTTACTAATGAAGAGAAATGCAACTCGAAGGAGCACAAATGGCAAATCAAATGAAGACAGCCAAGTACCAGAAACACAGTATTACTACCGTTCCTCCAAATGTGACAGACTGAGAAAGGGAAGAACTATCAAGCCTCAAGGCTGTCTTAATTTATTAAGGTGGGGGAGAAGGGATAGCAAGTTCAGATTGTTTTGTAGTACTCTGTTGGAAGGGAGGAACATTTTATTTTGAGAATGGGGAATAATGTATGATGCTGTATGTGCCTGCATACCATTGTAATGTAAAGGTGTTCAGCAGAGCTAGGGTTAATGTGGGGCTTGAGATTAGCACTGCCCACTGTATGATGTATAGAGTCACATGGTAATAGACTCAAAGAGAATAATCTGGAAGCAGCCCACCTGCATGGCAGCAGCACCATGCATGATATTAACTGGGATCTGTACATAGTTAAATACTACCAATAAGCTGTTCAAATTTAAATATGCAAGTCTCAAGATCTCATCATTGGAACATCAAACAAACCCACAACAATGAAGTATACCACTGATCCTACGCAATTGTTGCTGTTTTGGTTATTTTGTGACTTTTCTAGGTTTTATTAAATGAGATATTTAATCCTATGTTTTATTACATGAGAGTGATTCTTTTTTATCACACTTCCAGGCAAGTGCGTTGAATTTGCTGTGAAAACGATATGTGCACCTACAAGCTAATTATGCTTGGCCTAAATAGCCAAGTGGTTATGGTACTGGGTTTGTAACCCCAAGATCAAGAGTTCAAACCTCACAATGGCAAACTATGAAACAATGTAACTTCATCTGAAACAGATGGAAACGGGTTTGTACTCGAAGGAGTTACAAGCTAATTATGCCATTAATGTCACCAGCATGCACTGCAACAGTGTCATGTGACATTAACAGTGGAGCTGAAACAAATGATGTTATAGGGTGTTGAGGAAAATACTAATTACTAGTTGCTCCAGTCCAAAGTGGCTGGGAACTTGCTTCAGTCAGTTATTGCCTTCAGTTTAAATAGTCCTGGTAAACATTAAGGGACTTTATGTATGGGTCAATGACCCAGAAAGAGCAATGACATCTGGTGAATATTCACTAGAAAAAATAGCATGAAGAATGTCTTCAGGTAAACTGATCTTGGCATGAATTATTAATTAGGAGAGCTTCACTCCAAACCAGCTAAACCTTTACATGTTGGGGATTACTTAGTTTGGGCTATGTAGCCTCATTCTATACAAATTGTTGTGACAGAACATAAATAAATGATTGCAAATGGTAACTGTGTGAAATAAAATAGCCTGTATCATCAGAACAGTGCTAGAGCCTGAAACTGAAAAGGTGTCCAATTGCTCCTTTTCTAACTCCATATTTCACTTAGAATTTTTGTTTTTTTCCCCTCTGCGTGTCTATTGTTTGAGCAGCAAAAGGATTTTTGCTGTTTTCCTAAGTGATCATTTATTCAGTAGGTCACTAGACAATGAGGGCTGTACCCTAGCTAATTCTAGCCTCTTGTTCTTCTCCAGTTTACTTTGCTTCACCATTGGTGACAGTGCTTTCACCTGCCTGAGATCAATATCTGGAGTTACCTTGCTCAACTGCTCTGCCTCTCTACCTCATTCTTCTCCTTTAAGTTACTCTTTAACACCTATCTTTAGTCACTTGTCCTCATATCTCTTTTTTGTGGCTTGGTGTCAATTTTCATCTTCTGTGAGGCACCTTGAGATGTTTTATTACATTGAGGAATATATAGTATATATTCATCTTGTTGATAACTGCTATTATTGGTTCATGTCAACAATATATGTGCCCTCTGTAAGGATCAATGGATCTCATGAACAAGAATCTTTGCAAATTTTACTGTCCCATGCCACAGGGTAGCTGAGGCCAATTGTAGGAGCAACATCTGCCACTCTGACAGAGATTGCTGAACTCAGCATAGGCCAGAGGTTGAAATTTGGATTTTCCAAATCTGTATAAAAAGTAATAATCCATTCTGATCCAGTTTTTGACCTACATTCACCAACCACAGATGCCACTTGTTCGAGTGAGCTGTGTTAAATACAGGCATAAGTAAGCTTTGGTAAGGAAAAGATAAATAATTGATTTATTAATCTGTTTACACTGACTGGTTTGCTCCAAGCAGAGCCAGCATACACTTGATGGACCAAATAGCCTCCTTTTGTGCTGCGCTTGACTCTATGGCCAGAATTTTCCAGCCCCTCACGCTGGTGGAATCTTCCTTCCACCGATGTGAATGGGGATTTCAATGGCTTGCTGGTCCCGCCGTGGTGGGGTTGGCGGGGGGCTGGAAAATTCTGGCCTATGACTCTATTTAAATAACTCTAATCCCTCTCCTACAAAAACAAAGGACATCTCATCATGGTATATACTTCCAGCCCACTTTTGTATCTACTGAGAGGCCATTTGGGAAATATTCCCTTGTCCCTTAAATGCTGTTACCTTAGTCCATTTTTCCCTCTTGGGATGCTTGGAATGTTTCATCATCTCTGTATATATTTATTCCTAAAACCTTCACTCCCATTTTTAACTATTCATTGATTTGCTCATTTTGGTGGAGTTAAAGTATTTATTTTCACTTGTATTTCTACAGTCCCAGTTTGATTTAAGTGTCCTTGCCTGGAATTTCTGTGAAAGTTTCTCTCAATCACCCACCTAAATTTTGGCAGATTAGTGCGTTCCCTGGAGAAACAATGTAAATAGATATTTAGGTCGCCTCTCCAGGAGGATGTGCATTGATTTTCCACTGAAGCTCTTCCAGGAGATTGGGAGAACCCTTGCAGAAATTGAACTCGCCCATTTACATCCAAATGATCCAAAGACCTGAGTAATGCCCCTTCACAATTTTCCTTTAGAAACCCGAGTGCTAGTATTATCTATTCTATCAACCTTAAACAAGGCATTACAAAAGCTAAGTTCTGATGAAAGGTCATCACTCCAAAACATTAACTCTATATCTCTCCACAGATGCTCCCTGACACACTAAGCATTTCCAGTATTTTTGTTTTTGTATGAAACAATGTATTAATTAGCTTTTGGAACTGGGGTGTTCAAATCAGTAATATACATTGGACAGGCCTCATCTGCTAATTTAGGTATATCTTCAAAGAGTCTTAAACTATTTCTTCTAAATCCCTAGTTGTTGCATCTTACTACATGCACATACCTCAAAAGGACATTGACAGCATCCTACTAAATGCCTTTGGCTGGTTTCCCTACAATAAATGTCAATATACTTGGTCAGCAACTGCTTTGTGAAAGCTAAATATATTTGTGTTGTTCTTTCTATCCCTTGATGCTGTTGCTGAAATTGTAGGTTGGCAAGATCCCAGGTTTTTATCAATAGCAGAATGGCAATGACAATGGGTGCTGACCTTCATGCATTTGTAGAACGCTCACCTCTCAGTCAGATTGTAATGAATTCAAATACCATTTCAGGATGCTTTGGCACTTAATCTAGATTGACACCTGAGTGCAGTACCAAGGGAGTGCTGCACTGCCAGAAGTGCAACCAATCAAATAAAACATTAAAAGTCTTGTCTTCCCTCTTAATTGGAAGGATCAAATTCCATAGGCAGAATCTTCTGCCTGTCGGGCGGGCCGGTCGAGAGCAGGCACGGGCGGGTGAGGAGCCGATCGCCATTATCGATCGGCTGTGTGCCGCCATTTTACGTGGGCGGGCCAATTAAGGCTCGCTCAGCATGATGTGCGCCCAGTATTGAGCACTACCTGTGCTTGCTGGGTCAGGAGGGAGCGTCGGGGCCTGCGCTCCTTTGTGCATGTGCATGAGAGAGTGCAGAAATCTCCCTGAGGCTTCCTCCTTCCCTTCCTCCTTCCCTTCCATGTTCCCTCTCTTCCATGCTCTCTCCCTTCCTCCCTCCTTTCCTTCCTCTCTCCCTCCCTCCCTTCCTCCCTTCCTCCCTCCGTCCCTCCCTTCTGTCCATCCACAAAACATTGCACATGGATGCACGCAGGTACATTACCTATTCATTTCTCTTCCCTATGTGGCTCCATCAGATATCGATTTCATGAATCTAGCCAAGTTTGTGAGCTAGGGAGTGGGCAATATTCCACTCTATCACTGCATTATCATTGAGTCAATAAACAGTTTCATATAATGTTACCGTAGATGGGGTCCAAACAGAAGCTAATGGCCTGATTCTCCTGACCAGAATGTGTATCTGGCTAACTTAATTAGAAAAAGGCGATGGTAGTTTTCATGGTCTAATCTTGAAGCAGTTTCTGATGCAGCAAACATCTTTCCATAGACATACCAACAACACTGCGCAATGTCCAAATTCCCAAGATGCTGGTTGTGCTATGAATGATTGAATCGACTGAGTTGAAGGTTGTAACCAGTAAATGAGTTTTATCTCTCAGCATCAGTCAAGGCTGGATGAGGTTTCCAAAAGAAAATAAAAATAAAATAAAAGTTTTACAATTGAATTAATAACATGTCCCTGCTCACGCAGCAGAGTTTTATTACATTTGTATCTTCTTTTTTTAGTACTGCTTCATCTTCCTGAAGCAGTTCTTTGCCTCAGGGAGATTATGAGGCGCTCACACGCGCATGTGCGAGAATTTCATGCTGGGCCCACCCGCCCATGTGCGAGAATTTCATGCTGGGCCCACCCGCCCTCCTTCCCCCCTCCCCTCACAGGCAGCGCTGAGCACTGCCGCTTGTGTTTCACACTTGTGAGATCATGGTCCGGTGCTGATCATGGGCAGAGAGCCTGCGTGCCAAGGGTAAAATTCTGTCCATCGAAAATTTACAGCACAAAAGGAGATCATTTGGCCCATCATGCCCATGCCAGTCATAAAAGAGCAACCCAGCCTAATCCTACTTTCCAGCTCTTGGTCCGTAGCCTTGTATGTTTACAGCATTTTAAGTGCATATCCAATTACTTTTGAAATGTGATCAGTGTTTCTGCCTCTACCACCCTTTCAGATAATGAGTTCTAGACACCCACCACCCTGTGGTAAAAGAAATTCTCCTCAACTCCCCTCCAGTTCTTCTGCCAATTGCTTTACATCTCTGCATCCTGGTTGTTGGAAACAGATCCATGTTATGCATTCTATTTAGGCTTCTCATAATTTTATACACCTCAATTAAATTTTCCCTCCGCCTCTTCTGTTCCAAAGAAAACAATCCCAGCCTATCCAATCTTTCCACATACTTACAGTATCCTTGTAAATCTCTTCTGAGCGTTCTCTGGTGCAATCACAATCTTCCTGTAATGCAGTGACCAGAATTGTACACAGTACTCTAGCTGTGACCTAACTAGTGTTGTATACAGTTCTGACATAAACTCCCTGCTCTGATATTCTATCCCTAGGCTAATAAAGGCAAATATCCCAGATTTATGCCTTTTTAACCATCTTATCTACCTTCCTGCTACCTTCAGGGATCTGTGGACTTGCACTCCAAGGCCCCACTGTTCCTCTACACTTCTCAGAATTCTACCTTTTATTGAGTATTCCCTTGCCTTGTGCGCCTTCCACAAATGCATTACCTCACACTTCTCAGGATTACCACTTTTCGCCCCTACCTGACCAGTCCATTTTTATCTTCCTGCAGTCTACAGCTTGCTTTCTCACTATCAACCACATGACCAACTTTTATGTCATCTGCAAACTTCTAGCTTTCCCTGTTACTTGGCAATATTTTTTCATGCCCTCTCTTTTCCTAACTTCATTTTTACTTTCACCCCTGCATTTTCTATACTCTAGGCTTTCTGCTACAGTGAACTCTCAGTTTTTGACAAAAGTTTCCCTTTATTTCCCTATCCTACCCTGCCCTTTGGGGTGGGGGTGGGGTTGGGGGGGGAAGGAAGTGTCTAGATAGATTTGTGACTCTCAGCTTTTTTCTTTCTGGGAACATATTTGTTCTTGAATCTTCTCTATCTCCTCCTGAATGCTTCCCACTGCTCCGTTTCGAGTCCACCTTTGCTAAATGATAGCTCAACAATTTAAAACTTTTACTTTTGGTCTAACTTTTTCCTTTTCAAAACTGCAATAAATCTAACTGAATTATGATCTGTTACCAATAAAATAATCTCCCAGTGATGCATCTTCCTCTTGCCCAGCTTCAGACTAAAACCAGAACTGTCCCTTGTTGGCATGCTATGTATTGGCAAAAATAAATAGTTCTGAATGCATTTTAAGATTTCTGTGCCCTCTATATCTTTTCCACTAATTCTACCACAGTTAATATTAGGGTAGTTGAAAGCCCCCACAATTACTGCCCTAATGTTTCTGCACTTCTTAGCTAGTTGCCTATTTATTTGCTCTTCTATCTCCTTCAGACTTTTTAGGAGTATATACTTCCAGCAGTGTTAATGCCCCTTTCTTTGATTGTCAGTGTGATATCTTTTGATGATCTTTCGAGCATATCATTGCTCCTTGCATCTGTGACTGTTTCTTTAATGAATATAGTGCCCCCTTCTCCCTGCACTCCAATTCTCCACCCCCCCACCCCCCCCCCCACCCCCCACCTCCACCACACACACACACAGACTCTCCCACAAATTGAAACCAGTTGCCAAATGGTAATTGGAGCTACTGGGCCAGTTGAACCGATTCCAGTTGAGACCAGTTAATCTGACCATAATTGCGGATTAACATGTCAACTGGTTCCACATAATTCAAACTGGTCCCAGCACATGTGACACCTGTTTCAACTTGAGACTATAAGAGAAAAACTGAAACATGCAAAGAAAAGGAAACAAAATGGGGTTCATAGTTCACAGTCTGAAACTGTTGAACTCAAATGTTGAGTCCGAAGGCTGTGAAGTACCTAATCAAACGATGATGTAACTGTTCCTCAAGCTTACATTGAGCATTACCGGAGCACTGCAGACCAAGGACAGAGATGTTAGCATGATAGCAAGGTGGAAAATGAAAATGATAAGCCACTGGAAGCTTGGGGTCATGCTTGCAGACTGAAAGGAGGTGTTCAAAGTGGACACTCAATTTGTGCTTATTTTCCCCAATGTAGAGTAGTCCACCATAAATACAATATCCCAAATTGAAAGTAAGTCTTCCAGACACAGCATTGAGTTCAACGATTTCAGATTAGAAGCTCTTTTGTTTCCTTTTCTTCGCATGTTTTGCTTTTTTTCTTATTTTTGCTTTCAGGCAGATGCACACCTGCTTTAGGCACATATTTTTTATTTCCCTTCCCCATCACCATTCCCTTTGGCCTGTAAGGCTAACTCTTCTGTCATTCAATCTCTCCTGTCTTCCACTCTTTCACAGACTTTCCTTTGTCCCACTCGCACCTTTCTCAAAACCTATTGCATCCTGAACTTTTCCCAGTTCTGAGCAATAGTCATTAACCTGAAATGTGAATTCTGTTTCTCTCTCCACAGGTGCAATCTGAGCTGCAGAGTATTTCCGGAATTTTCTGTTTTGATTAAAAGAATATGCTATGGCTTTAATATAATGGGTTGGGTGGGGGGATATTGCAAGAAGTTTGAGAAAAATTGAGAGAGGCAAACGTAACTTGTAGACCAGATATGGCAGAAGGTAAAAAACAACTTACGCCTCTGTTCCCTATTGGCAAATAGATAATGGCACTGTGTAATGTGAAAAGACAATTGTCCTGTTTAGTATTTTAGGATATCCTCCTCCTCAGACAATGGCAATAACTGTACCTGATGGTGGGTAAGTTAATTACTGTGGGTCTACTGCAATATCTGAGGATTGTTGTTAGAAAATAGACTACTTTATGGAATCTGTCTTGTATCATGTATCTGGAAGATGGCCAAAGATTGCATTCTAAATGTGTAACATTTACATCTGACTGTCATGCCCTGCACATCATAATTTGCTGATTTCCATTTAAACTGCTGCACGTATATTGTTCACCCATACCAAGTTCTTGGGTAACTTTACAGCTCCTTGCATTTTTGTGCAAACTCATACTTCAGCAGTGCACACATGAAAGATTTACTTTACAATCAAAAGCTTTAGCACTGCGACCTTTATCAGGAATTCACACATCAAATCCTTGCAACACAAGCAGCTGCATGATATATGGTCACTTCCTGACAGCTTCTGGCGAGCATCTGTCTGTCAACACAGAGGTGCTTTCCCAATTTAGAAATATCAGGAGTGTTTCTTCGTTGTGTGACAAGCTGCCGCATAATAATTAAATTGGAGATGGGCTCAGTAATCAAAAGCCCTGAGTCCCTTGAAGGAATCCAGCCTAGACAACCCGTCATATAAAAGCATTATAAAAACATAGAAAAACAGAATTTTTACCTCATCGGGCAGGCCTCAGAGCGGCCGTGAAACTGACTGCCACCCACGATCGGCCCCCAAACGTGATTTCATGCTGGATGGCCAATTAACAGCCAGCCAGTGTGAACCGTGCATGGGAACGCTCAGTGCTGCCTGGATGGGGGCAGAGGGCGAGCGTGGAAGTCACAGGGGAGTGCGCAGTGAAAGCTCCCTGAAAGCGGGGAGCTGCCTCAGGGAGCTGAAGATTTCTAACATTCAAAATAAAGATGTTAAAATTAAGGTAAATATGTCCCTTCACATGAGCAGGGACATTTAAAAATGAGATTTAAAAATTTTTATTTTATTTTGAATTAACATTGGAAACCTCATCCCGCCTATGGATGAGATTTCCTCAAAAATCCAAAGCTGCTTGGCCTTTTTGCCCACCCACCAACCGTAAGCTTGGACGGGCAGGGAAAAATTCAGTTTAATTAATTTACTAATGGGCTTAACAGCCCTTTTAATTGTCGGTGGGTGCGCTGCTGACTCTCGTGTGCGCCTGTCAACCAAAATATCACAGGCTATTTCACGCTCATGCATGTCAGGCGCGCGCCTGCACACCAAGCTGAAAATCCAGCCCATTAGGTGCATAGGCAAAGATGGAGTTCCCATCTTCCCTGAAACTCAAGGCTAATATCATTCTGTTCACAGGTTTTATCCTCCTTCGCATTCGCTGCCGCACATACAGATAACCATGCATACAGATAACCACACATACAGATAACCATGCATACAGATAACCACACATACAGATAACCACACATACAGATAACCACGCATACAGATAACCACGCATACAGATAACCACACATACAGATAACCACGCATACAGATAACCACACATACAGATAACCACGCATACAGATAACCACGCATACAGATAACCACGCATACAGATAACCACACATACAGATAACCACGCATACAGATAACCACGCATACAGATAACCACACATAAAGGTAACCACAAATACAGAAAAGAACAGGGTACTAAAAAGGTATTGTGAACATTGCAAATAAAAATGAAATTGTACGAAGCTAGTTCGCCTTTAAGAGCCACATTTTGCACACTGAACCTATTCAAAATGAATTTTCAGGTGAAAAGTCTGCATTACCAGATCAAAAGCCATGTGATAGCACAAATATCCATTTCAATACTTTGCATGCATTCTGTGCTGTTAATTATGTTACAGCATGAAATGTACAGAATCACCATAGCATACAAAGTGCCAATGAGTAGCACATCACAGGAAGAAGGAATTGAAACCTCCCTAAAACTCACCGTCCCGAGTCTTCAAATCCCTGTTGACTGTTCTGTGCTTGTACAACATCAGAGCTTGTGAGAGAAACTGCAGGATTGAATGCTCCTTTTTTTCCCATCAGATGCATGCTTTACATTTCAAGTTTTTCTTTAATGCCTATGGTCAAAAGCATTTTCCATGAACAGTCTCTAAGAAGCAGGACACGTAGCCCATGGTGTTAGAGGCAAGGTACTAGCATGGATAGAAGATTGGCTGTCTGGCAGGAGGCAGAGAGTGGGGATAAGGGGGCCCTTCTCAGGATGGCGGCCGGTGACTAGTGGAGTTCCGCAGGGGTCAGTGCTGGGACCACAAATTTTCACTTTATACATTAATGATCTAGATGAAGGAACTGAGGGCATCCTGGCTAAGTTTGCAGATGATACAAAGATAGGTGGAGGGACGAGGTGGTAGTATTGACGAGGTGGGAGGCTGCAGAAGGATTTGGACAGGTTAGGAGAATGGGCAAAGAAGTGGCAGATGGAATACAACACGGGGAAATGTGAGGTCATGCACTTTGGTGGGAGGAATAGAGGCATAGACTATTTTCTAAATGGGGAGAGAATTCAGAAATCTGGAGTGCAAAGGGACTTGGGAGTCCTAGTCCAGGATTCTCTTAAGGTTAACTTGCAGGTTGAGTCGGTAGTTAGGAAGGCAAATGCAATGTTCGCATTTATTTCGAGAGGACTAGAATATAAAAGCAGGGATGTGCTGCTGAGGCTTTATAAGGCTCTGGTCAGACCACATTTAGAATATTGTGAGCAATTTTTGGCCCTGTATCTCAGGCAGGATGTGCTGGCCCTGGAGAGGGTCCAGAGGAGGTTCACGAGAACAATCCCAGGAATGAACGGCTTAACATATGAGGAACGTTTGAGGACTCTGGGTCTATACTCGATGGAGGTTAGAAGGATGAGGGGGAATCTGATTGAAACTTACAGAATATTGAAAGGCCTGGATAGAGTGGATGTGGGGAAGATGTTTATTAGTAGGAGAGACTAGGACCCGAGTGCACAGCCTCAGGGTAAAGGGAAGACCTTTTAAAACAGAAATGAGGAGAAACTTCTTTAGCCAAAGAGTGGTGAATCTATGGAATTCATTGCCACAGAAGGCTGTGGAGGCCAGGTCATTGAGTGTATTTAAGACCGAGATAGATAGGTTCTTGATTGGTAAGGGGATCAAAGTTTACGGGGAGAAGGTGGGAGAATGGGGTTGAGAAACTTATCAGCCATGATTGAATGACGGAGCAGGCTCAATGGGCCGAATGGCCTAATTTCTGCTCCTATGTCTTATGGTCTTAGGTCTGTCAAGGGTGGGAAGAATGTCATTGGTGCCAACAATTAATGTTAGGCGTGATGCAGAGGCAGCATGACATTCCACCAGATTCACCTCTCTCCTTTGAAATATGGGATATCCCACACTATCATTCAAATGGCTATAGGCTAAAGCTAATGGATTTATTTGCCAGCCAAATACAAAGAAGTAGTAAGACACGGCAAGCTATTAAAAGAACAATACGTGAAACCGTGAAGGTAAAATCAGCCTGTAGGATGTCAAAATGCTCTTTTCAGAAAGAATTTTTATACAACTTAATAAACAATTGTATAGAATAACATAGTATGTACAGTGCAAAAAAACCCCAGTGACAGTACAGTTTAGTAAGCAAAGGAATATCCAATAAACTCCAGGAAAGAAGACATCATATGGAGGAAAAATACAAGATGGCATCAAACAATGCTAGTGTTGTGGTACCAAAAAATCTCCACAGACATGAACAGTGTCTTGCAAACACTGTGGAGTGCTTTCACTGCAAAAGGATTGGACACTTTGCTAATTTGAGCAGCAGTAAAGCTTCTAACATTACAGGTGATAACGGGAAAGTCTTTGCACACAAGGCCATTAACAAAATTGAGGAATTTCAACAAGAAGAGGAACAGAAATATGCCCTCAGTCAGATCAAAGACCCCAGGTACACATACTGGAATGCAGATATTTATGTCAATGGACATATCACTAACTTCAACTGGATACAGGAGCAAGCGTAATGGCCTTATTAGAAAAGAACAGTAGTTATCAGTACAATGGCTGAAGGGAACGGAAGCCCAGCTATATTGTCCAAGAGAGATCAAATTACAAGTCATGGGTACATTGCAGGCAGCCCTCCAGTACAAGGGAAAACAAACAGTGGAAATATGATATCTTCTTTGCAACCAGCAATTCTCTCTTATAAGTTGAAGCACTTGTGTAGACCTCAACCTCATCAAGACAGTGGAGGATGTTGATCAACAGCCATCCAAGGAGGACATGGAAACTGAACCTCAGAGCTATCCAACTGCACTGAAGATCTGGATTAGTCTTCAGTGCTGATTTCTTGAAAGTTTTCACAGAGATTGATAATGCAGCCCTTTCCTAGGAAGATGTCGAAGAGGGGGGTGAGTCAACCCGCTCTCACCGAAAGTGTAGTGAGCCCATTAGGCCAGAAAGTGCTTGAGTATGACAATGCTCCTTCATCACATAGGTAAAAATTTTTAGCCCAGTGGGTGGGCAGGCGTGCACCTGACCCTCTCGAGCTTGAAATGATGCGCATTGATGTCAGGCAAGCGTCCCGTGTCAATGCACAGTCACGCAATAGTTCGATCGGCAGGTGCGTGCCAGAGTCGGCAGCGTGCCCGCCGACAACTAAAAGGCCTGTTAAGGCCATTAAAGAAACGATTAAGTTAAACTTTTCGCTGCCCGTCCAACCTTACGGTTGACAGACAGGCAAAAAGGCTTGGAAACATCATCCACGGGTGGGATGAAGTTTCCAAAAGCAAATAAAAAAAAATTAAAGTTTTAAAATGTAATTAATAACATGTCGCTGCTCATGTGGCGGAATCAAATGAGGGGACATATGTTATTACATTTTTCAAATCTTTATTTTCTTAAAAAAATGCTTCATCTCCCTGAGGCACAGATTTTCAAGCGCCCACTCACACGCATGCGCGAAGTTCGTGTTCACCCCGCTCACCCTCCTCCCCCAACCCACCCTCACAGGGAGCGCTGAGCGCTGCCGCTAACGTTTCATGTTGGGTGGGCCTTAATTAGCCCGCTCGTGTGAAATTGCAGTCCAGCCCCGATCGTCGGCGGTGGTCAGCTTCCTGACTGCCGCCGTCTGCCCACACCGAACCCGCCTGACATGGGCTAAATTTTGTCCAGGGTGTTTCTGTTGAAAAGATGGAAAGTAAAACTCTATGACAGGAAACACCTTTACAATACCATGTCCATCCAACAGTGGCAACCTTCCAGAAAGTACCTCTGCACAATCCATCCATCAAAAGTGGTAATCAAGGATGCTGGCAGTCAA
Organism: Carcharodon carcharias; assembly: GCF_017639515.1. NCBI lineage: Eukaryota > Metazoa > Chordata > Chondrichthyes > Lamniformes > Lamnidae > Carcharodon > Carcharodon carcharias. The sequence goes on from NC_054473.1 coordinate 70,174,168, forward strand.
ACACGTCTAGAACTAGACAGAACCAAAGAATGCAACATCTGCCTCTTTCCATTTTGGAAGACAATAACCTTATTGATACCCCAGATCCTTTTGAAGGAAAACAAGATGTTGATCAAGTGGATTCTTCACAGCTTCCAATCCTACCTAAACAATTATTTCCAGAAGCAGCAATCCAGGATTACCCAAGAGTTCACAAATGGGAGGCTACAAGGAGTCATTGCTCCAGAAATAAAAAAGGACAGAAAACACTGTCCAAAGGAACCAGGTGTAACATAACAGACAAGGATAGGGAACAAGCAAAATGCAAAAAGATGGTTAAATCCACAAACTGTAATCAGGAGAGACAAGTGACGAGAGAAGTATAACAGCAAAGAGAGAAAGAAAAGAATCAAGTCTAGATCCAGAAAAGAGACAAAAATAGAGGAGTATTTGTCCAGAGGGATGACAATCAACAGGGATCCTATTTAATATATGCTCCAGAAGGTACTATAAGAAGGAACAGGTTAAATCTTATCTTCATTCCTCAGAGTTGACCATCAATCCTACATTTGGAAGAACCAGATGTTAAGCCACAAGCTGACAAAGAATCAGATACTGCAATTCTTGCTGAAGACCAACCAAGTCGAGAAAAAGAAGTTCAAAGAGAGACTACTGATCTTCCAATTCTGACAAGAATAACCAGGGAAACCTCTTAATAGATTGAATCTATGAAGTCAGAAACCTTGGGGAGAGGAGGTAGTTCGTAAATATAAATGTAAAATATATATGGAGAAAAACTTGTGGGGAGATGTAGTAAGAGGGTGATCAGGTTGAAAGGGTTAGGTGTGGGACTGGGGAAACAGTACTGCCTACACGATGATGCAAGAGACACATGATGAAGAGTCAAGAGGGAGAATGCTTCATGCTCAGACTGAGTAACACCTAGCTATGTATAGCTGTATAAAATTATGTTTATCCAATAAACCAGTTAGTGTTCAGACCTACCTATGTCTCGGCAATCATTCCTCAGCCAGTTATAACCAACATACAAGCTCCAAATTATAGCCACTATCTAGCTAAAAATAAGTTTTCTTAGATTTATTACTGACTATCTTATATGTATGGATGTAGTTTTGGTCTTCCCCATAAGTTGAAACATCTTCTTTATGTCTACCATTTCAAGTAATTTCATAATCCTAAAGACTTCTTTCTAGCCACTGCTCAGCATTCTCTTTTCATAGATCAGTTTTCATAGGCATTGATGGTGCAAATTTCCAATCTATAGAATTCAGCCTTCCATGAACTGAAAGTTATGAAGGAACCCAAAGCTTTTATGTAATTGCCAAAGCTTCCAAGAAAATACTGTCAATCATCTGAGATCAAAAACACTATATGAAGGGGCAAATGCATTGTATATTTATTAAGTCACTAATCACATTCTGAGGCTCAGATCTTCCAAAGTTTTAAATAATTAACACTTTGAATTTCTCCGAGAAGAAAGACCATTTAGTCGCCTGACAATCTAGTGCATTTTTCTGCCGACAGCATAATTCCAGTTGCTAGTTCAAATTTGATAAGAAAAGACAACCCTGTTTTAACTCTGCCTTAAAATGCTGTCGCCTAGCTTTCCTTCTCGTCTTTATTATAACAGCAGTGCTTTAAGAAAAAAAAATCAATCCATTTAATTGGCCAATGTTTCAGCCTCTTTGTCCATTCAGTGCACTCACTCAGTGACTACATACTTCCATAATGGTAACCCTGTGTGACATGTACTTAAACAGGCCAAAGCATAAAATCAATTGTAGAGTTCAAGAAGACTGGAATATAAGAATGTTCTGTGTACACTTAAATAACAAAAATACTTTTCTACCCAGTTTCTAAAATTTAAATACTAAAAATTGGATGCAAAAAATTTTGAGGAATGTATTTTGCATCCCTGCAACCAGTCAGCACGCTGCAAGGATTGTAAACATGCTAACAAATTAAAAACAATATTAAACTTATTAGTTGCAGCAAAGGATAACATTCTATTTGCTTCCCCAATTATTTGCTGTTACAGCATAACGTTCTCCGACTCCTATACAAGGACTTCCAGGTTCCTCTGAATATCAATGTCACGCGCAGCACCTCAAACAAGCAGCCTCGGGACTGTGGATCGTGCTGATTTTTGGGCCTGGCAGTTTGGGCTGGGTCGTATTGGGCCTAGGGTCACATGGGCCACTTAGTGTGCGGGAAAAAACAGGCACGTAAACCAATAACTACCACTATGTCAATGCAGCACCTAGCCAAACAAAGCGGTAAGTTATTTTATTCACCTAAAAACTAAAATTCAGGTGTGGCAACTTAAAAAAATGTCTAGTTTTTGGACTTTGCCAGCTCACGGATAGCTGGATTTGAGGAACTGTACCCTACCTATATTTCCCAGTCACTCAGCACTTAAAATATAATTATCCTTTCCCATTAAACCAACCAAAGTTCCCTATCGCTATTCTCCACATTATACTCCATTTGCAGAATTCTTGCCTACTCATTTAACCTTTTGTAGCCTCTTTGCATCCACCTCACACCTTACTTGTCAACGTTGCTTTGTATCATGTGTAAATTTGGATATATTGCACACAGTCCCTTATCTAATTCATTGATAGGGATTGCAAATAGTGAGTTCCAGGCACTGATCCTTGTCAAAAACAGAATTACCTGGAAAAACTCAGCAGATCTGGCAGCATCGGCGGAGAAGATGGTTACAGCCATCCAACTTGAAAATGATCCATTTATTCCTACTCTTTCTTTTCTTTCTGTTAAAACAATTTTCAATCCATGCTAACATATTAGCCTTAATCACTATATAAAAATCAGGGGTCATTGTCAACAGAGATGAGATGAATTTTTTTCACTCAGAGGGTTGTGGGTCTTTGGAACTCTCTTCCTGAAAGGGTGGTAGAAACAGAGTCTTTGAATATTTTTAAGCAGAGGTGGACAGATTCCTGGTCAGCAATAAGTAAGATAGGTTATAGGGCAGGTGGGACGCAGATATCAGATCAGCTGTGATCTTATTTATTGGTGGAGCAGGCTCGAGGGGCTGAATGGCCTACTCCTACTCATTGTTCATATGTTCATAAAAATGAGATCTAATTTTCTGCAATAACTTTGTGTGTGGCTCCTTATGATCTCAAGAAACTCAGAGATTGGAAGACATAATTTCCCTTTCATCAATCCACGATGACTTTGCTTAATCGCGTTATAATTTTCTAAGTGCCCTGTTTGCACTTCCCTAATGATAGATTGTAGTTATTTTCCCTACTGATGTCAGGCTAACTGGCCAATATTTCCCTGTTTCCTCCTCTTCCTTTCTGGAATAATAGGGTGACTTTTGGATCTTCCAATCCATGGTGACTATCCTGGAATCTAGACAATTCTAGAAGATCAAAACAATATATCCACTAACTCTGTTGCTACATTTTTAAAAACCCTATGGTGTAGGCCATTGGTTTCATAGGATTTGTAGTCACTTACTCCTATTAATTTCTCTAGTATTATTTCTTTACTATTACTAATTTCCATTAGTTCCCCATTTGTTCTGGATCCTTGATTCCCCACTACATTTGGAATGTTTTTTGCATCTTCTACTGTCAAGACAGGTACAAAGTTATTTATTTAATGTCTCCTAATTCTCCATTATAATTTATTCTGTCTCTAGCTGGAAATTTCCCTGAATCGCACTCAGTGCAGTGGCAGGCGTGAAAAAGGATGTTTTTTCCACTGGCCACAATGGCGAGTTTTTGCACCTGTACGGGAAACATGCCGGATCACTGACGGGTTGGCTAGGATTTGCACATCATGTCATGACATCAGTGTTTCCTTGCTCCGGGCACCATATTTAAAGTGCACCAGAGCACAGCCTACTTCATGTCTACAGACCAAGGCTGCTTCAGGTGAAAGCAAAGAAGACAGCTGTCCCCAAATTGAGCGACCCATCTCTGGGGCACCTGATGGCAGCAGTGGAAGCCCGCTGCCCCCAAGTTCATCAATCCAGCATGGGAGATGGTGGCCGTGGTGGTGAGCACCAATGCTCTTCAAAAGAGGACAGCCACCCAATGCTACAAGAGGATGAATGATCTTCTCTCTTCCACCAGGGTAAGTCATTCTTCTCATCAGTCACAACTCTCACACTCACAAACCCATCACACATCCACACGGTTTGCACTCCCTGGCAGCTCAAGGGACATCAGCACTGTCCCACAAATACCCTCATCTCTCCTGCCCATCATGTCCTCATGCCATCCACAGCACCGCTCACATTCCACACATGCCAGGTATCCTTCTCATCTAGCCTGGCAGGCACCTTGCTTTCACTCCCTCCATCTGTCTCCATGTAGGATAAACTAACAAGAGGGAGACGTCCCACGCTTGGGGAGGCATGCCCAACATCAATGTCCTCACGGCCTTTGAAAGTAGAGCCATCCAGCTGGCTGATAAGAATGGGACCATTCCTGTACAGATGGAAAGGTTGGTGGCGTACAACCAAGTGAGGATCCTGCAGTCCGGTCTGCACCACCATTTTTCATGGATCGGCCGATTAAGGCCTACCCAGCGTACTTCACGACTCCCATGCATAGCGAGAGCAGACGGGCAGCGGCGGGCACGCTCAGCCTGCAGGGTTCAATGGAGACCCGGCAGTCTGTATAAAGGAAGGCCTGGCACCCTTGGAAAGACTGCTCATAATGGCTGCGCAAAGGGCTCTGCAGAGGGGCAATGCTGGTGACACAAGTCTAGAGGGTAGGACATCGGGGCAGGCCAGGCTTGAGGGTAGGGCAGGGAGCGAGACTGCCCCTCGTTTTTCTGATGACTGACTTGCCGCCCTTCTCGAGGAGGTGGCAGCATGGCGGGGGGGGGCTGGTTCCCCAGGACAGGAGGAGGATGCCCCCCCCCCACCCACCCCCAACATGACGAAACGTGCCTGGCAGGAGGTGGGGAAGGTGGTGAGCTCCAGTGACGTAGCGTGGCACACCAGGATCCAGGGTCTCAAGCGCCTCAACGACTTGTTGCACTCTGGAAGGGTGGGGACAATGTTAGCATTGGTCACTTAACCCAGCAAACCGTCCTTACCCCCTGATGACCCCACCTCACCCAAGTGTGAGTGTAGTGACTGTATTGAATCATTGACGGCATGTGTCCTTTGCTAGGTGGACCAGCAGATATTGCCCATGCCGAGGTCAGCCTGAGAGGGTGATGAAGAAGTGGTAACTGCACCCGCAGCGTGTGGTACACTGAGACCCACATTACTGTTTTGAAGGCAGCCTAGACGAGCTGCACCGAGGCACAGTGCTGGAACTCCAGGACATGTCAAAGTCAGGATGATGACACGCTGGGATGGGAGCTTCGAGGTGTCATGGCAACGAACCATCTGCTGCCGTCTGCACTCCATGTGCTTGCACCTCCTTGCTGTGGAAGGATATACCATGAGGTGCCTAATGTGATGTAAACAGCAATTGGCCAAAGAGGGTGGTGGGATGGGGTGGAGACAGGCCTAGCATCTTTGTGTGAGTGTTCAGCAGCAGTGAGGTGAGGAGGCTCTGGAGCCCTGATATGTCCCACTCTGGTTGGAGTGGGCCGTGCGCAAAGTAACTCTTTGTGCAATTTGCACAAATCAATACTCTTCTCTCATTTTCAGGAGAAGAATGCTCATAATGCTGCAGAGTGGGTGAGGGCTGGCGGCGGCCAGACACAGATCGCTATTGTAAGCCGGTTTGAGCAGGGGGCCCTGGATTTGGAGAGACACAATGCGCCCAGGTTCACTGGTGTCGGTGAGGCTGGGGTGCCACGCCCAGGTATGTATGGCCAGCAGTGAGGTCAGCATTGTTCTCCCAACAGCCATAGCAGTGCTGAATGTTAAGTGATTTAATTTTGCAACATGGCTTGACCATCGCTAATGGAAGAGAGAGCGCATAATGATCCGGGAGACAGGGTCGGGCTTTGGCATTATCTCCACGTTAACTGATCCAATGTCCTTGTTCTTTCTTTCAGCATCAGCGGAGCAGGGCCAGGAGGAGGAGCAGCAGATGCCCCCTCTCACACCTGAGGGCCCTGAAGTCTCACCAGCGTCACACCATCTCTGCCAGGCAGGCACCAGCACAGATACTAGCACCTCGGTGGGAGTTAGAACATCAGCAAGTATCCCGGGGCACAACGGTGAGGGCACTTCACAGTCATTGGAGGAGCTGGCAGAGACAAACAGTGCCCATGGCACCAGCAGTCGGAGCACTGCAGGGTATCAGGCACATGCTCAGTCGGTGCCTGATGATGTGCCTCTGGAGTCATCCATGACACAGCAGGGGCAGGAAATGCAGCCGGGTTTGCAGGAGCATCTGTGGAGATACATGAGGCTATGTGTGCCTTGGTGTCCGTGGTGGAGGAGTCTACGCAGACGATGGCCGAAGCAATGAGCCACATATCTGAGCACCAAGCGTCCTCCATGGAGAAGCTCCTCCAGGAGACCCATCAGGCCTCTGACCAGCAAGCCATCGTATTGACATTGACCTCAGCTGGTCAGTGCCAGTGTGGGAGATGTTGTGGGCAACAAGTTTTCCAGCTCAGTGCCCATCCATCTGCGGTGAGCAGGGAGGTCTGACTTCATGTTGGCACAGCAGCTGCCTGTCGTCTCTGCAGGCTCCTCTCAGGACGCTCTGGGTGAGAGCAGTAGCTCCTCTGCCCCTCTCCCAGTGATCGTATCATCTGATGAAGCAGCGACGACTGTGGAGATGCCAGCTGTGGAATTGGCAGATCCCTCCCAGGCAAGGCCAGCACAGGCTCCACGGGCCAGAAGATGATCGCCAAGGTCATCAAGGCTAACAGGACAGCAGAGTCAGCAGGCTGTCTCAGATGCCACTCCCATTGATGGGGCATCACCCAGACATAGTACCCGGAAACCTAAACATAAGGCACCTTAGGCACACCACAGGTTTATCACTGGTGCTTTTGTGTTGGCCCAAGATAAGGTCTTTATGATTTGCTTTGAACTGGAACACCATTGTCATTTTTTTGGCTTAAGTTTCTTTGCTTATGATGTTAAATTCAGACATGTGGCCATGGCTGAGGGTGCCTCTTTTCTCCTGCATGTATATGGTTTCCAATAATGTTATGAGTGCTTTGTGGGAAATTCAGCTTTATTAACAAGGCCCTTAGTTACTGTTACTAACCTGGCAGATCTTGCACTTAGGTATCGAACACAGAGCCTACTGCCCAGGCTTGCCCTGGAGGTCCACCTGTGTTGTGCTAGCTGACGGTTCGTTGGATTAAAGCCTCCCAGGTGTCCCTGCCTCCCTGGAGTAAGCCCGGGTCAGCGTCTACCCCCTCAGCATTTCCCTATGCATGCTTATCCTCGGACCCAATGCTGAACTCATCGTGTGTAGCCACAGCCACTGCGTCGATGTCTTCATCATCCATTGTCCCACCTTTCCAGCGCAAGATTGTAGAAAGCGCAGCGTGCAACCACTATGATCGAGCCACGATCTGGGGGGTACTGGAGTGCACCCTCCGAGCAGTCCAGGCATCGGAACCACATCTTGAGAAGACCAATGGCTCTCTCCACCATAGCCCTTGTGGAGGCATGGCTCCTATTGTACCGCTGCACAGCTTCTGTTTTTGGATGGCGGGGAGGCATCATGAGCCACCTTCTGAGGGATAGCCCTTGTCACCCAGCAGCCAGCCATCCAGCCGGGCTGGAGCACTGAAGAGCCCCGGCACCTGGGAGTGTCTGAGGATGCAGGTGTCGTGGGAGCTGCCTGGGTACCTTGCACAGACTTGTAGAATCTGCATCCTGTGATCACACACTATCTGCACGTTCATGGAGTGGAAGCCCTTCCTGTTGATGAAGGCACCGGGCTCACCTGCTGGTGCCTTGATCTCCACATGTGTGCAGTTTATTGCACCCTAGACGCAGGGGAAGCCAGCAATGGCCGCGAAGCCTCTGGCATACTCTGTCTGGCTTGCCCGATCCCAACAGAAGTGGATGACGGTCAATGCCCACCTGACCAAAGCGTCTGTAACCTGCTTGACACAAGTGTGGACAGCTGATTGGGAGACACCGCAAAGATCACCCACCGACCCCTGGAAGGAGCCAGAGGCATAGATGTTGAGGGCAGCTGTGACCTTAAGAATCACTGGCATGGGATGTCCACCCACACAGTTAGGAGAGATCTCAGGCCCAATCATCTGACAGATATAGTTGACTGTCTTCCTTGAGAAATGGAGCCTCCTTCTGCACTGCATCTCAGACATATTGAGGTAGCTGCTTCGTCGTCTGTATACCATGGCAGCAGGATAGTGGCATCTTCTGCGGCCCCTTCTGCCTTGGTCTACCTCTTGGCCCTGCATCGCTTGTGCATGTGCCTGTCCTCCAAAAGGTGGCTTCCCTGGAGGCTGAATGTGCACTCCTGGCCTCCTCCCCCTTCTAGCCCTCCCTTCCTCCTCAGAGGAGGTGCCTCCAGTGGACAGTTCAGCTCCCATTCCCAGGCTAAGGGAAAGCTTCCTGAAACCTGCAGGCCCAGAAAAGATTCCTCACTGTAGAGTGTTGACCTGAAGGTTAAGGGTCCAGACAAAGCAGTTGGTATGCATTTTGAAGTATTGCAGATCACACAGGCAAGTTTCAATAACTTTGAAAAATCAATGCTTGAGAGAGCACCTTCGCAACCCCAGTGAGCCCTCTTACCCACTCGAGGATGAGGTTTATACAAATGTGTCCTACCCACCTGCCTGTTGCACCTGAGCGCCAACTGGAAGATTGCACGGGCGCTGAAAAATCTGAGTCGATTGGTGAGTCAAGGGCAGTAAGTGTCCTGTTAATTAATGGCTGGCACACAGCGGATATCATCGTGCGCCTGCCCAACAAAATATTGTGATTGCGCGCCGTGACATCGGGATGCTCGCCTGACATCACCGCGCGTCATTTTACATGCGGACGTGCTGGACCCACACCCACACGCCAACGGGATAATTCTGCCCATGATAGCTCGAAAAAGTCAAATTCACAATCAGTTCTCTTAACTTCAGTCCCTTGAAGTTTGCCACATACAGGCTGCAGACTTTTCACACTTGTTGGATCTTAAACTGCCTCCCTTTCAAACAATATTCTCTTCTTTATATTTATTTTCCTCTTTGAATGCAAATTCCCATTGTTTCACTATGTCTTTTAAATTTTAACTCTCTAGTAATAAAAAAATCTAACATAGTACCAATTCCACCTGTAATCTTTGGGGAAAATAAATAAACACATTATTTCTTACTACTTCTGCTGGCCAGGTGTACATTACACCCCCTCCTTTGAATTCAAGCTACTATAGTTTGTTTAAAAATGCAAATGTTACCTTTACACTTCACATTCTCAAACTCCCATGTTTAACTAATTAACATTTGAAACTTAACTTTTTTCTTACATCAAACCACCCATACTAGCTGCCTCTAATTCCATTAAGTCTTATACACATACACAAGGACACATGTGCGTGCACACACAGACATACACACATAGACACACCCCACTATTACTCTGTTTTACAATAAATTCTAATAACATTATGGGAATTATTATATCTTCCTGGCATCCCCCTCCGTATTGAATAATGAACTGTCATAATTTTAAAATATGGCTTTATTTTTATTAGTCCATCTTATGCTATCTCCTAAACTTATCTATATACTTACACAATTAAATTACCAGATGCGTGCATTAACATAATGTATATACAAATCCTTTAGCAGAAATCATTCCAGTTCAGAGTCCAGGGGCAGAATTTTCCTCCCATTGGGGGGGAAGGTGATGGGCGGGCTCATGCGGGCGCGCTTCCTATCAGCGCCCCCGATCGGAGGTACGCCGCCATCTTACGTGGGCGGGCCAATTGAGGCCCACCCAGCGTGACGTCTGCAGGGAATCGCTATGTGCTCCATTTGCGGGCGGGGGGCTCCCTAAAATTGAGAACTAAGTGCTGCCTCAGGGAGATCAGCTCTACTGTCAACAATATTAAAAATAGAAAAAAAAATTCCGTTACATGTCCCGGGGCATGTTCATAATTTCCATAACAACTTTATTAAAATTTTTAAAACCCTACATGAAACCTCATCCCGCTTTTGGATGAGGTTTCATGTTTCTTCTAGTTGCCACCGGGGCTCCTGACCTGCCTGCCAACCTTAAGGTTGGATGGGTAGGTCCTTTAATTGCTTAATTGATCTTGTCGAAGGCCTCAATTGGCCATTAACAGGTTGGTGGGTGCGCAGCTGATTTTGCTGAGCCCCCGCCTTGCTGAAAATTTAAATGGGGCGCAGTGACCTCCACCGACATCATCCAGTGTAATTTTACGCATCGGCGAGCAGGCCCCCCCCCACCCCCCTGCTCGCCAATGGTAAAATCCTGCCCCAGGTTTTTAAATGTCCAATTTTCCCTTTAAGCTTCAAACTCTTAATAAAACATCTGCAATCAGATTCTCTCATCCAGCAACATATATAAGCTAATACGAAACACAAGGTTTCCTTTTCAATCGTTGAATATCTTCTCTGTTATGCATTCAACTTCCGTGAAAAGTATCCTATCAGTTTTTCAACTCCAGTGTCATCTTCTTGTAACAGAACGGTGCCAATATCTACATCACTAGCGTCAATGGCCAACTTAAATTGCTTGGTCTAATTGGGTACTGTCAAAACTGGTATCATAGTTAATACAGTTTTCAAATTGTCAAATGCCTTCTGACACTCCTGTGTCCATTGAAGCTTTTTGTTCTTTTTTAATAGTTCAGTCAGTGGAGCAACCAGATTGTTAAAATTTGGTACAAATTTCTGATAAAACCCACTCACGCCCAGAAATCTCAAAGCTTCTCATTTTGTTGTAGGCACTGGGAATTCCATGATAGCCTTGACTTCCACATCTCTTGGAGCCACCTTACCTTGGCAAATGGCATGGCCTAGATAAGTAACTTGTGCTTTTGCAAATTCACTTTTAGTGAAGTTCATCACCAAATAATCGAATAAATTATTCTTCCAGATGTTGCAAATGCTCCTTCCATGTGGGACTGAAAACTATCAAGTCGTCAATATATACAGCACCATTGCTGAGACATGCAATTACTTTGTTTGTCAGTCTTTGAAATGTCACAGATGCATTCTTTATGCCAAATGGTAGACTTAAAACTGATACTGTCCATTTGCCATCACAAAAGGCAATATCTCCTTTGCTCTCTCCAATAACAGTACTTATCAATATTCCTTTAGCAAGCTAACCTTTGTGATAAATTTTGATTGCCCCACTTTCTCAATGCAATTCCAACCTTGGTATAGGATATGAATCCACTTTTGTCACTGCATTCACCTTTCAATGATCCACACACATCTATTGTGTTCTAATCAGCTTCGGTACCAGTACAATGGGCGAACACCAGTTACTGTAACTAAACTCATGCATATCATTTTGAAGCATGAAGTCAATTTCTTTCTGTACTTGTGATAACTTTGCCAAATTTAATCTATAAGAATGTTGCCTTACTGAATATGTAACTGCTACAGTGACATCATGTATAGCTAAATCTGTCCTCCCCAACTTATTTCCACAAATAGCTGTGTGTGACTGCAATAGCTTTTCCAAATCACTTTGATACTTGTCTGGAAGGCAACTGAATACTATATTTAAGTTTTCAAGTACCCCTCATTATCCAATTTGATTAGAGAAAAATAAATTTCAGCATCCTGCATTTACACTTTTTTCTTGTTATCTACCACCACTAATAACTCCTTTTTGTCCTCTTCCCTGTCACAGTACTTCTTAAAGCATATTTACATGACACATCCTCTGCTTCTTTCTTCTATCTGGAGTATTTATTAAATAATTTACTTCACTCAGTTTCTTTTCAACCATGTAAGACCCACTAAACCTCACCTTTAATGAGTCATCCAGTACTGGAAACAGGACTAGCACTTTTTCTCCAGCAACAAAATTCTGAGTTGTAGCTTTCCTATCTGCTTTCACTTTCATTACTTGCTGTGATACCTTTAATTGGTCCCAGGCCAACTCACATGCTCTGTCCAAACTCTCACTGAAGTTTGATACATAATCCAGGAGAGTAGTTTCTGAATTTCTCATAAATCAATTTCAGTTGTCCCCTTACATTATGACCATAGACTAGTTTGAAAGGACTAAAACCAGTTAATGCATTAGGAGCGTCTCTAATAGCAAATAACAAGAATGGAATTCCTCCATCCCAATTCTGTGGATAATCCTGACTTAGGCCCTCACCATAGTTTTTAGAGTTTGATGCCATCTTTCCAAAGCCCCTTGTGACTCAGGATGATAAGTTGTTGACATAAATTGTTTTATCCTCAAACTGTTCATTACTTCCTTAAATGGCTGAGACATAAAATTTGAACCCTGATCTGATAGTATTTCCTTAAGTAAACCACACCTTGTAAAACATTAATTAACTATTCCACAATCTTCTTTGTTGTAATGTTTCTCAAAGGTATTGCTTAAGGAAACCTTATAGATACATCCATTATTGTCATTAAGTACTTATTTCCATTTTTAGTCTTAGGGAGGGGTCCTACACCATCAATCATGACCCTAGTAAAAAGTTCTTCAAATTCTGGAATTAGAATTAAAGGTGCCGTCTTAATATTGCTTGTGGTTTCTCTATCACCTACCTGACTTGTGTGACATGTTCTACAGGATTTGACTACATCCCTATACAATCCAGGCCAAAAAAAATGTTGTTGTATCTTCGGCTGTGTCTTTCTAATACCTAAATGTCTCCCCATTGGAATTTCATGAGCTATCCTCAGAATCTCATTTTTATACCCAAATGGGATAAAAAAATGTAATGCACCTCCCTCCAGCTTTCATTTGCTGAAACATGGTACAGCCTCCATTTTGTTATTAAAATATTATCCTTAAGGTAATGACATTCTGGAATACATTTTGCCTCTGTTTCTGTGTAAGCTGTCTAATATAAAACAAAAACAGAATTACCTGGAAAAACTCAGCAGGTCCGGCAGCATCGGCGGAGAAGAAAAGAGTTGACGTTTCGAGTCCTCATGACCCTTCGACAGAACTTGCGTTCGTGTCCAAGGAAAGAGTTGAAATATAAGCTGGTTTAAGGTGTGTGTGTGGGGGGGCGGAGAGATAGAGAGACAGAGAGGTGGAGGAGGGGGGGTGTGGTTGTAGCGACAAACAAGCAGTGATAGAAGCAGATCATCAAAAGATGTCAACGACAATAGTACAATAGAACACATAGGTGTTAAAGTTAAAGTTGGTGATATTATCTAAACGAATGTGCTAACTAAGAATGGATGGTAGGGCACTCAAGGTATAGCTCTAGTGGGTTTTTTTTTATATAATGGAAATAGGTGGGAAAAGGAAAATCTTTATAATTTATTGGAAAAAAAAAAGGAAGGGGGAAACAGAAAGGGGGTGGGGATGGGGGAGGGGACTCACGACCTAAAGTTGTTGAATTCAATATTCAGTCCGGAAGGCTGTAAAGTCCCTAGTCGGAAGATGAGGTGCTGTTCCTCCAGTTTGCGTTGGGCTTCACTGGAACAATGCAGCAAGCCAAGGACAGACATGTGGGCAAGAGAGCAGGGTGGAGTGTTAAAATGGCAAGCGACAGGGAGGTTTGGGTCATTCTTGCGGACAGACCGCAGGTGTTCTGCAAAGCGGTCGCCCAGTTTACGTTTGGTCTCTCCAATGTAGAGGAGACCACATTGGGAGCAACGAATGCAGTAGACTAAGTTGGGGGAAATGCAAGTGAAATGCTGCTTCACTTGAAAGGAGTGTTTGGGTCCTTGGACGGTGAGGAGAGAGGAAGTGAAGGGGCAGGTGTTGCATCTTTTGCGTGGGCAAGGGGTTGTGCCATAGGAGGGGGTTGAGGAGTAGGGGGTGATGGAGGAGTGGACCAGGGTGTCCCGGAGGGAGCGATCCCTACGGAATGCCGATAAGGGGGGTGAAGGGAAGATGTGTTTGGTAGTGGCATCATGCTGGAGTTGGCGGAAATGGCGGAGGATGATCCTTTGAATGCGGAGGCTGGTGGGGTGATAAGTGAGGACAAGGGGGACCCTATCATGTTTCTGGGAGGGAGGAGAAGGAGTGAGGGCGGATGCGCGGGAGATGGGCCGGACACGGTTGAGGGCCCTGTCAACGACCGTGGGTGGAAAACCTCGGTTAAGGAAGAAGGAGGACATGTCAGAGGAACTGTTTTTGAATGTAGCATCATCGGAACAGATGCGACGGAGGCGAAGGAACTGAGAGAATGGGATGGAGTCCTTACAGGAAGTGGGGTGTGAGGAGCTGTAGTCGAGATAGCTGTGGGTGTCGGTGGGTTTGTAATGGATATTGGTGGACAGTCTATCACCAGAGATTGAGACAGAGAGGTCAAGGAAGGGAAGGGGAGTGTCAGAGATGGACCACGTGAAAATGATGGAGGGGTGGAGATTGGAAGCAAAATTAATAAATTTTTCCAAGTCCTGACGAGAGCATGAAGCGGCACCGAAGTAATCATCGATGTACCGGAGAAAGAGTTGTGGAAGGGGGCCGGAGTAGGATTGCAACAAGGAATGTTCCACATACCCCATAAAGAGACAGGCATAGCTGGGGCCCATGCGGGTACCCATAGCCACACCTTTTATTTGGAGGAAGTGAGAAGAATTGAAGGAGAAATTGTTCAGTGTGAGAACAAGTTCAGCCAGACGGAGGAGAGTACTGGTGGATAGGGATTGTTGTTTGATGATCTGCTTCTATCACTGCTTGTTTGTCCCTACAACCACACCCCCCCTCCTCCACCTCTTTGTCTCTCTATCTCTCCGCCCCCCACACACACACCTTAAACCAACTTATATTTCAACTCTTTCTTGGACTCGAACGCAAGTTCTGTCGAAGGGTCATGAGGACTCGAAACGTCAACTCTTTTCTTCTCCGCCGATGCTGCCGGACCTGCTGAGTTTTTCCAGGTAATTCTGTTTTTGTTTTGGATTTCCAGCATCCGCAGTTTTTTTGTTTTTATTTTTATGTCTAATATAAATGTTGTATTTGCAAATCCTTTTTCTGCAACTCCACCAACTGCCTTAAGGTAAATACTTCAGTGAATTGTTTTCCCGACTTTCTTCCTGAACAATGTTATCAAACACAGTGTCAGCTAATTGGATTTCGACACCTTCTTCCTGCCTTTGAACTTCCTGCTCTTCTTGTTTCAACCTATTAGCCTGTGATCTCATTATCACACAATCTGGAAACAATGCGGGATGCTCTCTCTGCAACATTTCTGTTGAAGACACCTCTACAGCCTGCTCAAATACCATAGACAACAGCCACAATTGTGATCCAGTTATATCATCACCCAGAATAAATTTAACCCTTGCAATGGGCAAGTTGTCCACTACTCCAACAATTACCTCACCTGTTTTTCACTTACTCTCTAAATTTACCTTCCACAGTGGAATAGGGTTAGCATCTCCATGAACCCCACTTACTTACACCTGTTCCTGCAATACTCCCTCTGAAAACATACGTCACTTTCCCACAATATTAAGGATTGACAAGTTCCTGCGTCTCTTAAAATTTTAACTTTAACTACTCCACCCTGTACACATGGAAAGACTTTCCCTTGAAATGCAAAATCTCTAAACATTTCTGCAACTTGCTCCCCTGAATTCTCCAGGGTAAATTGTGAACACATTCCCACTTCTTTACCTATCATTGATTGTTCCTGCTTTACCTGTACACAAATCATTGGTTTTTCCTGTATTTGGACCTCAGATTCAAATGTCACGTCTACCCTCAGCACCTTCCTTTTTATTCTGAGAAAAAAAGTTTACTGTGAATTTCCACCTACTCCTTCTATTCCCTGACTACCCACCTTCCTTTTAGTTAAAAGGATGATGAGAAAAAGGTTTAACTCTATGAACTAACTTATAATCATCAGCTATCTCTGCTGTTTGTCTTACCATTTGAACGCTCTGTCCCTCCACATGAGTTCTCACTACCAAAGGAATTGAATCTTTAAATTCTTCCAAAAGAATTACTTCTTTAAGAGCTGCATATGTTGTTTATATTTTAATGCCCGTATCCATTGGTCAAAATTACTTTGATTTACTCTTTCAAATCAATATGAGGCTGTCTTCTTGAGTCCTAGATTTCTGCCTGTATGCCTCAGGAACCAACTCATATGCACTCAAAATGGCCTTTTTTACCATATCATAGTTCACCAACGTTTCTTCTGACAGTGAAACATAAATCTCATGTGCTCTACCAATCAACCTGGATTTTAACAACAATGCCCATTTTTCTTGAGGCCATTCCATTTGTTTAGCTATCTTCTCAACTGAAATAAAGAATGTTTCAACATGCTGTGAATGCAGGTGAAGTCAATAAGGTGGATGAGAGGTATAAAGGGTTTTTTGTCTAAAGTGAAAATTGGACAGTTGTTCATCAGATAATGGTACCACCCAAATATCGTAAGGAGATATTGTGAGTAGCACATGAAATCCCTATGGCAGGACATGTATGAATATGGAAAACCCAAGCATCAATGAACAGGCATTTTACCTGGCCAAGACTTCATAAGGACATAGTGTAATTTTGTAAAATGTTTCATATATGTCAGGTAGTAGGTAAGCCTCAACATGTAACCAAACCAGCTCTTTTAAACCCATACCAGTTTTTGAAGAACCATTCAGTCGTGTATTAGTAGATTGTGTAGGACCATTGCCCAAAATGAAAGCGGGATATCAGTTTATCCTTACAATCATGGATATTACAACCTGATTTCCAGACATTATTGCTTTAAGGGCAATTACAGCTAAGTTGGGTGTGGACAAGTTAACTCAGTTTTTAATTCGTTATGGCCTACCAATTAAAATATAATCTGACCAAGATTCTAACTTCATGTCTAAAATTTTCCAGGACATAATCAGCAATTTGGGTGTCAAACAACTAAAGTCTACTGCCTATCATCCACAAATGCAGGGAGCTTTAGAGAGATACCTTCAGTCTCTCAAAACCATGATTAAGACCTATTGCCATGAATACCCAAAGGATAGAGACAAAGGATTACATTTCTTACTATTTGCTACCAGAGATTCTCCAAATGAATCTACTGGATTTAGTCCATTCAAACTGATCTATGGTCATGAAATAAAAGGTCCATTAAACGTGATTCAGGAAAAGTTCCTAAAGCAGAAAGATGAATCCTCCATGTTGGAGTACATGTCCATGTTTCTAGAAAGGCTCACAGGAGCATGTAAAGTAGCATGAGAGCACTTAAAAATTTCCCAAGCCAAAATAAAAGAATGGGCAGACAAATATCAACAATTAGAATATTCTAAGCAGGAGACGAAGTATTGGTATTATTGCATTTGCTGGGTGAATCCCTGAAAGCGAAATTCAGTGGCCCCTACAAGGTAGTTAGGAGAGTCAGCAAAGTGACTTATCTGATAGATAACCCTGAGTATAGGAAGGATAAACGGTTATGTCACATAAACATGTTGAAGCAACATCATCACAGAGAATATGATAAGACAGAGTAAGTGTTTCATATGGTAGAAGTAGTGGAGGATGACAGAAACAGTAAGGGCAAGGTTGAAGGAGAAGTAGAAAGTGCCCAAAGCGAACCTCCTACAATTTGACTAGCCAATATGACAATGCTGGGACAGTGAGACACTGTATTCTCATATTTAGAGGAAGGACCAAGGGAAGATCTAATAAGGTTACTTAGGAAGTATAAGGGAATTTGTAGGGATACACCTGGATGTACTACGTTAGCTAAACATGATGTGGATGTAGGAGACTCAGTGCCGAAAAAAAATTTCATTATTGGTTGAGCCCAGAAAAAAAGCTCGGTTAGAAACAGAGATCCAATATATGCTGGAAAATCAATTGATTGAGCCTAGCCAAAGTGACTGGAGTTCACCGGTAGTATTGGTTCCTAATCCATTAGATTTTGTATAGACCATAGGAAAGTGAATGTAGCAATGAGGACAGATTAGTACCTAATTAGTACCAGTTAGAAGATTGGATCGATAGTGTTGGCAGTGCCTCATTTCTTTCTAAAATTGATCCATTGAAGAGATACTGGCAAGTGTCATTAACATCAAGGGCTGAAGAAATATCCGCTTTTGTTACTTCAATTGAGTTGTATCAATGTCTAGTCAGGCCACTTGGATTTAAAAAGGTCCCAGCTACATTTCAGAGACTTATGAATCAAGCCGCAGCTGAACTACCTAACTGTGTGGTTTATTGACACAATGTTGTAACATATAGTAAAACATGGGAAGAACGTGTAAAGCAATTAGAGGACTTGTTTAAGCAATTGCAGATGGCTGGCTTAGTCATAAATCTGGCCAAAAGCGAATTTGCAAAAGCTAGGGTAATTCACCTGGGTCACATCGTCAGACAAGGGCAAGTGTTGCCAAGAACAGCATAAATGAACTTTATTCGAATTCCCTATTCCTAAAACTAAAAAAGAATCCTGAGATTTTTAGAAACGTGTGGGTTTTAAAGGATGTTCGTGCCTAGCTTCAGCACAATAGCTGTACCCCTCACCAATTTGTTAAGAAAACAGGCAAAAGCGGTATTGTCAGAAGAATGCCAAGCAGCCTTTGAAAAACTGAAGGCAATCTTAATAAATGAACCAATGTTGGCCGCCCCTGACTTTACCAAACCTTTTAAAATGGCAATTGATGCTAGCGATTTGGACATAGGTGCAGTCCTATTACACAATGATAAATTAGGGATAAAGAAGCAGCTGGGGTGCTTTACCAAAAAACTAATTCATTATTGGAGGAAGCATTCTACAGTAAAAAAAAACTCTGTCATTGTTTGAAGTTTATATGAAGTTTGAATGTCTGACACGATATCAAAGAAATATTAATCTAAACTGATCATAATCTGCTGGCATTCATTGAAAAGTTTAAAACTCGAAATGCTGTTTAGATGGAGTCTACTGTTTCAATCATTCAATGTAAAGATTGTTCACATTGCCGGCAAAGGTAATGTGATGGCAGATGCATTGTCCCGGGTGTAAAATACTGAAATAAGTTAAAGGCATAAGAAATGCTGAAGATTTTATAAGATTATATAGGGGGAGGAAGGATGAATGGTAGTAAGTCTCATATTTTGTTGTCCATGTGTCACACACCTTGTGATGAAATGCATTTTTGAAATGAATTTCATCTCTTTTAAGGGTGGAGGCATGTAAGGAACATACCTTTTTATTTCGGTTGGACTATTGTAAAGAGCATATCTTATTATTTTCTGTTGGACTGTGAATTTGGATTGCAATAGCTGCATTTGAGAGATATGTCCACTGGAACAGGATAAGAGATAAATACAATGTTGCAGTCCTGGAACAGAGTGTGCCATGAAAGACAGGATGGTGCCCAAAAGGAGTCCTGGACCAAGGGAGCTGCCTGACAACAGCATTTTAATTGGCTCCTGACCAGGTGACCAGGGTTTTGTGTGAGAGCAGTGCCGAAAGCTCCTGGTCTACAAAGAGAAAACATCTTTTCCTCATATCTCTATAACTGCTCTCTCTCTCTCTGAGGAAACCCCTGTAAAAAGGAAAAGTACTCAATCAGTGAATTCAATACTGAAAGTACTGGAAGACCACCTCGCATCATCAACAAGAACTGAAAGGAATTTGGAAGACATTGAATAAAAATCAACCCATCAAATCCTGTGCTATTGAACTGTTTTATCCTACTCTTAAAATCCATGTTTTGTGCATCTTATGTGCCTTGTGTGTGGGTGTAGGGATTTAAGAAGAGGGTAGAGTTTAGGTTATAGTGTTGGAAATTAGCAGTTCATATTTCTTTCTTCTGCCACTGGTTGACGCCAGTTCAATAAACAGTTATTTACTCACTACATTTACAAACCTGGTGCTTGTATTCGGTTAACCTAAATTGAACAGTTAGTTAGAATTGGGGCAATCTGGTGGTTTGATCAAACCTTTCATATTTGCTGAGGCTCGGGGAACAGTGGGGCTTGATGTTACAGCATACTATCCCCAGTGAGTGGTGACATTTTTAATGTTTGTTATTGTACTTAACATCAACCATATTTTAAAATAGGATTGTTTATACATTTGCTTTGAAAATTTTCTTTCCTCTAAGTATTAACATTTTAGATTAAAATGCTTCACATTTTAATGATGCTGAGTTTTTTAGTTATGCTTTTCAGATTTAAATTAAGATTGCCAAATACTTAATGAAATCATCAATTTTACAAAGAGGCACGATCAGTCAGCCTGTGCTGAAAATAGGTCAAGATTTTTTCAATAAAATAATTGTTTTCAAGCAAAATACAATTTACATTCCTCCCAAAATAAACTGCCTCCAGTTGTGCGTCACTTTATACTATAAGAGCAAGAGAATGTGTCTGTTAGTGTGATGCAATCTGTTTGGCTGATATGGCTGTCATCATTGAATAGTTTGCAGCCTATGCAAAGCAGTGAGGTGTGGGTGTAAGGCTTGCAGCAGTGTTAAATGTTAGGTTGAAGTAAAACATCTGAATGTTGGTTATGAACACTGATTGGTAGTTTTTCTTTTATTTTTTCATGGGATTTGGGTTTCACTGGCTAGGCCATCATTTACTACCCATCCCTAATTGCCTTGAAAGGGTGGTGAGCTGCTTCTTGAACCGCTGCAGTCCATGTGGTGTTGGTACACCCACAGTGCTGTTAGGGAGAGAGTTCCAGGATTTTGACCCAGTGACAGTGAAGGAATGGTGATATATTTCCAAGTCAGGATGGTGCGTGGCTTGGAGGGGAACTTCCAGGTGGTGATGTTCCCATGTGTGTGTTGCCCTTGTCCTTCTAGATGGTAGCGGTCGTGGGTTTGGAAGGTGCTGTTGAAGGAGCCTTGGTGAGTTCCTGCAGTGCATCTTGTAGTTGGTACACACTGCTGGCACTGTGCATTAGTAGTGGAGGAAGCGGATATTGAAGGTGGTAGATGGGGTGCCAGTCAAGTGGGCTGCTTTGTCCCTGATGATGTCAAGCTTCTTGAATGTTGTTGGAGCTGCACTCATCCAGGTAAATAGGGAGTATTCCATCACACTCCTGACTTGTGCCTTGTAGATGGTGGACAGGCTTTGGGGTGTCAGGAGGTGACAGGATTCCCAGCCTCTGACCTACTCTTGTAGCCACAATATTTATATGGGTGATCCAGTTCCAATTCTGGTCAGTTGTAACCCACATGATGTTAGAAGGGGTTTCAGCAATGGTAATGCCATTGAAAGTCAAAGGGAGATCGTTAGATTCTCTATATTCAGTACTGTTGGTAGGTGAGTCCTGGGGGTGTGATGATTTCAGCAGTGCATGAGGCTCGGAATGCAGTTGGTAAAATATGGTATTTGAGGATCATTCACTGACCTTGACCACTTGTGTGAGGCCATTGAACTTCTTATGGGACTGTAGCTGGGTCCTCAGAGCTCAACTCCTGGTTCCTTGGCTAGCTGCTCCCACTGCCTTTTGAGAATGTATCTGGAGGGCCATCTCAACCCCTGCAGATACAGGGCATCTCTCCTGCTTTCCACCTCTTTCACCAAGGCCTCCAGCACAGCGTCCAAAAAGCATGGAGCTTGATCTCTCCCTTTTTCTGCCATTATTTAATGTTTTCCAGGTCAAGTTCATTCGTACTTAAATCCCAGCACCTGCTCTTTAAAAGGTGCAGGAAGTGCAGGCTAGCTTGAAGCAGTACAGCCTATCTTTAAGTGATATTAGCAAGTTATAGTTTTGGGGCCCCTGCTGATATGTGCAGCTAATGGACACCACAGTTAGTACTGGCTTTATGCAGCAATCATTCAGTTGAGCAGGCATGAACCTGGCCTGCATTACATTGAGCTGGCATGGATGAAGAACAAATTGCCATCCTTGTCTTCATTTTCAGAGACAATCCAATGTATCCTCTACAAGGTTGAACTACAATTATTTGGGCCTTGGTAAAATTGGAGTAGTATTTAGCTTTAGTCTCCTTACCTCAGGAAGGGATATTTCCCTTTGAGGGAGCAAAACAAAGTTTAATTAGATTGATTCTGAGAATGAGGGGATTGTCTTATGAGGAGAGATTCAGTAGACTGGATCTATATCTTCTACAGTTTAGACAAACAAGAGGTGTCATTGAAATACATGCAATTCTTAAGGGGCCTGACAGGGTAGATGCTGGGAGGATGTGTTCCTGGCTTGGGAATCTAGAACATGGGGTTACAGTCTCAGGTTCAGGCATCAGCCATTTAGGACTGGGCTGAGGAGAAATTTCTTCACTCAGACCATTATGAATCCTTAGAATTCTTGACTCCAGAGATGTTCAGACAATCATGGACGCAAGGGATTTGGAAAAAGTGTGGGAAAGTTGAGTTGACGTAGATGACCAGCCATGATCTGATTAAATGACAAAGCAGACTCAAGGGGCTGAATATTCTACTTCTGCTCCTTTTCCTTCAGTTCTAAATGTTGTAATATACCTTTAAGGGATAGCAGCATGCCATCACTTTAAGGGAAGTATGTCATGTGATCCAGCCTCAGCTTCACTTTTAAGCAGAGCACATGCAGACAGCTCTACAGATCTGATGTCTTCAAGATTTCTGTTCATGTATATTTGTCCTCATGTGCCAGGTTTCAATAAATGAACTCACATCATGTTTACCCTATCCCTTATGAGTGATAGGTGTCTTTATATCATTATGACACACACATTAAACTCCAGGGAATACAAATCAAGTTTAGGAAACCGGTCCTCACAATTTAACCCTTTAAACCAAGACTGAAAGCTAGTAAGCAGGTACAGCAGGTAATAAGGAAGGCAAATGGAATTGTGGCATTTATTGCTCAAGGAATAGAGTATAAAAATAGGGAAGTATTGTTGCAACTGTACAAGGCATTGGTGACACCGCATCTGGAGTACTGTGCACAGTTTTAGTCCCCTTACTTGAGGAAGGATGTAGTTGCATTGGAGGCGGTTCAGAGGAGGTTCATTAGATTGATTCCAGAGATGCGGGGCTTGTCTTATGAGGAGAGATTGAGCAGTTTAGGCCTATGCTCGCTACAGTTTAGAAGGATGAGAGGAGATCTAATTGAGGTATATAAGATGCTGAAGGGGATCGACAAAGTAAACATGGAGTGGATGTTTTCCCTTCTGGGGCATCCTAGAATGAGTGGCCATAGTCTTAGGCTAAGGGGTGATAGATTTAAATCAGAGATATGGAGGAATTACTTTTCTCAAAGGGTCGTGAATCTATGGGATTCACTACCTCAGAATGCAGTGGATGCCGGGAAGCTGAATAAACTTAAGGAGGAGATAGGCAGATTTTGAATTGGTAATAGGTTGAAAGGTTATGGAGAGAGGGCAGAACATTGGAGTTGAGGCCAAAATGAGATCAGCCATGACCATATTTACTAATGGGGCAGGCTCGAGGGGCTGAATTGCCTACTCATGCTCCTAGTTCCTATGTTCTTATGTCAGGTTTTTCCAGGTAGGAAATTAACTTCAGTCCTGGCCACAAAGAAGAAAAAGTGAAAGATGTCAAGAAATTATTAGGATCAAGTTTAAAATCTACCAAAAGAACAACATATGTTGAGACAGTCATGGACTGCACAGCCTTTCCCTATAAGGATAGTATGCAAATACAGGGTGAATCAGAGAAAAGATAATGATTGTCAAGAAATTGCTGTCTATAAAATGCACTCATGGATGGTATTCAAAGGTTCATTGAACTAATAATGTGCACCGTGTATTGAATTTACTTATGAAAACTCTCTATCATTGTACTCTAAACTTGGCATGAGCTACTTAGCAGTGTTCAATCAATACATCTTGTAATTAAAATGCACCTGTGGGTGAATGCCTTTTTAATAGCATCTGACACC
The DNA here is from genome assembly GCF_017639515.1 of Carcharodon carcharias. Classification (NCBI taxonomy): domain Eukaryota; kingdom Metazoa; phylum Chordata; class Chondrichthyes; order Lamniformes; family Lamnidae; genus Carcharodon; species Carcharodon carcharias. The sequence continues at coordinate 70,198,029 of NC_054473.1, forward strand.
ACAATGATTTTTGGCACTTAGTTTTTCTTGAAAAATTCCAATCTTTGGTTTATCACTTGAAGTACAAACGTGGCACTAGCTTAATTAAACAATCGACGCCTGTTCAGATTACTTTCATTTTGTGAGTGCGCAGCATATTAAAAGTCAGAGCAGATCTCAAAGAGATTGATGTAGATAAAATCAAATTTAATGAATTTCAGTTCCGATATTAAAACTTGCTTTCATTCTTTATAATTGATTTGTCTCCCCAAGAAACAACATAATCGATTCTGCTGATTTCTAAATCGATTACATGTCCCTGTATGTGAGTCGCCTTGCTTTCAAAGTATTATTAAATGTTTTGATGTCCAGGAAGATTATTCTAAATAGGACAAACACATTGTACTAAACTGCAAGGCAACATTTTGTAAAAGTACATTGATTCAGCTCTTACGGCTTGGATTTTGAATGAGAGCTGCAATAAAATATTCAGTTCTTTCACCTTCCAATTCACTGATGTTCAGAATGCACATGGGGCACTGGATCGCTCAATGTTGGTTTAAGGATCAAATGGTTCCACAAGTACTTGTTAAGAGAGCACTATTCAGCTGCTCGAGAGCATCTCCACAGATAGCATCACGAGTGGAGCAGTTAGAACTGTTGGAGGAATTTTAAGCCCAAAGAACAGCTTGGCTTGTGAGGGGCTAAAATATTACTGAGTTTTCAAATGGGAGACAACCTTGCCTCACTTCCAGGTTTAATGGAAGTGAGCTTGGATGTCAGTGAGCAACTGACAGGCTGCCGGGGATTTCCTAATTGGATGTGGGCATGTTGTTATTGGGAAAATTTACCACCAGGGGAAACGTTAATGAGGTATTTTTAAATTGTTTTTAACTTGGTTCCAACTTTTACTTGAGCGGGATAGATTTCCCAGTGCTCAGGAAACTGTCAAGAGAAGTGGAGATGAGTTTGAGCAGCAGTTCAAGTGGGTATTTAAATTTGTCATTGTTCCATCTGAATAAAATCTCACTTGCTGCAGTTTCTGTCTCAGCTCCTGCCGGCAAATGTCTGGCAGAGAGAGCTCGTTTGGATTCAGCACTTTTCAACCTTGGAAGATTTCAAATTGACAAAATTAGGATGGGGTGTGTGTTGTAGGAGTTTGACAGGACATCAGAAGAAGATTGACAGCAATGCTGGTGGAATCAGCACATACACAGGAGAGAGGTCCACAGGAGGGAGGTTTACATCTGGTGGAAGGCAAAGGGGCTCATCACTCATTTCCAGAGAAGGAGAACATAGAGGAGGAGGAGGAGCACGAGTATGAAGATAGGAGCAGAGCAGCCGATCCAACTGCTGCCGGAATGCCAGGAATGCCCTATTATCACAATAGCTCACCAAATGTGATGGGGTCCAACTTTGTGGGGGAGGGTGTGTCTGTCAGCACTAGGTTAAGTTGCTGATGTGCTGCTATAGTATTGTCCTTTTCAGTGATAACCCACGTGTTCAGCATCTCTGTGCATTGGAACAGAGCTTGGAGAGGGTCATGCCGCCTGATGCGGACTCTCTACAGCTGTCCCTGTCACCAACGTCCGCTTGTCCTCACATCTAAACTGTGAATGACCAGCTGAAAAGCCTACTAATACTCTAAGTGAATCCACCGGAGTGCGGGTATTGTGCTGGTGTGCACCTATAGTCTTCTGACAGTGCATGCGCAGAAAGAATAGGCAGACGAAGAGTGCAAGCGGCCTTTGCATTTTTCAGGAAATCTCATCCACGGGTGGGATGTGGTTTCCTGAAGCTTTCATAAAATAAATAATAAATTTCCCTAACTTTACAAACATGCCCCAGCTCTTGTGGCACTGTCACATGATGGGACATGTTTAAATAAATTTTTACTTTATTTATTAAAAAGTTTTGTAACCCACTCAATCTCCCTGAGGTAACTCTGTGCCTCAGGGAGATTGCTGCACTCTTTCATGCACATGCGCAGGCCCCAACTCTCCCTCCTCCCCCACCCGCACAGATAGTGCTGAACACTACTGGCCACGCATTACGCTGGCAGACGCTAATTGGCGCTAATCGGCACGCAGCCGATCACGGGCGGTGATTGGCTCTGCGCCCACCCTCGCCCGCTCCCGCCCACAATAGGAAAAATTCTCCTCATAGGAATTGGAGCAGGAATAGATCATTCAGCCCCTTGAGACTGCTCCGCCATTCAGTTAGATCATGACCTATCTCCTACCTCAATGCCATGAAATGCATTGAGCTTGAAGGCTGGATGATGCTGAAAGTTGAGATGGGAGCAAGGATTGGTGTGACTGAGAGCACTTAACAAGACAGAGAGAAGGGGAGTGAGCTTAAACCATAGGATACAGCTGAATCAAAAAATTTTCCTACTTTCCCTGGCTTGGTTAAGTCATTAAACTATCTTGCCTCCATGAAGTGGGCACAATGTTCCTGCTGCTCACCACATCACCCAGACAGAGCAGCAGGTTTCTTCCTACCAGTGCTGTCCAAAGAATGACCCTCACTCCCAACAGTGATTCCCCCACTTTGCCACTGAATCTAGGTGCTACCCTTACTCCATGTCCATCATTTATTCTAAACACATTCTATTTCCATCATGCCTGCTGTTCAGCTTGGAGGCATGAAGGCTTGAATTCAAAATGAATTGGTTCAATTGAGTTGCGATCACAGATTCTGACCTAGGCAGTTGACTTTTACAACATTCCACCCCAACTCCCCCACCACCACCCCCACACCTCCTCCCCACCACCCCCTCACCCACCCCCCAACAGGGAAGCTGCCTTCAGATTAATATCAGAGTCATACAGTCAGCTTATGGGCATTTATTTTGAACATCCAACAATCAGGGGTTGAGTGTAGAGTTGAATTATCTCCCTATGTCACCTAGAGGTATAAATTCAGTTGGATTACTGCAATAGACCATCACTTTACATTAAAAGGGCTTGTTATTTGGAGAAAAGCAGAAAGGGCTATATTTTTGATGTCCAACCCCATCTGCTGCAGAGGTTAGGTTCTTGGTCATTCTGAAGTGAGATTCAGTCAAAATATCATTTGCAAAAGATACAGCTGTGTAATTTGTGAACAGGCTGCAAAGCTTCATAAGGACTTCTGAGCCTTCTTATTCTAACTTTGTACTTTCTAGGGTGCTTGAACACATGCAGGCACAGATTAAAATATCTTTCTTAAAGTTTTTTTCGAACTTATTAAGAAATTGACTGGTGTACGCCAATGAAATTATTAAGCAGCTCAGTGTTGTTTTTTTAAAAGTCATTTTCAATTATTTTAAATCAAGTTACTCGCAGCCTGAGGACGGAATACTTATTATAAGTGTGAATTTTGCTGCTAAACCCATTTTCTGTTGTGTTAGTAAAACAGCACCAAGTTGCCACTCTTGAGTACATCGTAGGAACATTGGAACAGAAGTAGGCCATTAACTCTCTAATTCTGTGCTGCTATTCAATGATTTCATGGCTGACATAAGTGCATTGAACAACCTTTACCCCTTTTCCTTTAACACCTTTAGACAACAAAGATCCATCAAGATTCAGTTCTGAAAAATTACAATCTATCTAGAGTCAGTTGTCATTTGTGGAAGAGAGTTCCAAATTTCTACCCCATTTGGTGTGTAGAAGTGTTTCCTAATTTCCCCCTGAAAGCTCACACTGTAAGGCTGGAATTTCTAAGTGTGGGAGTAGGCGAGTAAAACAACGTTTTATTTTCACGCCGTATCGTCCCAAACACGCCTCATTATTTACGCACTCCCAGGAAACACGCCACATCCCTGGCGGGGGCCTCTCATTCACCCTCTTGCCATCACCCCGCTGCTGCATCATGCCAGGCGCCATGTTTAAATTCCAGCTGCACGCATACATCTCAGTACTTTCAGCTCACCACTGATGTATTCAGACGAATGGTCTTCCTCAGGGAAGTGTGCTTGCACTGCTGCTGTACAACATCTACATGAATGACCAACCTATGGACAGTGTCACATGCCGTTTTATATATGCTGATGACTTATGTGTCACTGCCCTAAGCACTGATTTTAACACAGTGGAGAAAACGCTTTCTGAGGCCTTGGAGGGACTAACATCCTACTATGAAGAAAACCACCTTCGCGCAAACCCATCAAAGATGCAAGTTTGTGCATTCCACCTCAGAAACCGTGAAGCCAAACGCCAGCTTAATCTAACCTGGTGTGGAGCAACACTGACGCATTGCGAGCACCCTATCTACTTAGGAGTTGCCCTTGACAGATGCCTCACCTTCAAGAGCAACATTGAAATGACAAAGGCAAAAGTGAGCGCATGAAACAACATCCTGAATAAGCTCACGAACACAAAATGGGGAGCAAACTCGAAAACATTGCGAACCAGTGCACTTGTTCTTTGCTATTCCACTGCTGAATAGCCTTTCCTACATGGGAAAGATCTACTCATGCTAAGAAGATGGATGTTGTTCTGAATGCAGACTTATGACAGGTTGTTTAAAACCAACAAACACCAACAGCCTATTTATCCTGGCGAGTATTGCTCCCCCTGAAATAAGAACGGTAGCCAGCAAGAAAGAGCGACTCCGTCAAACATTAGATGAGAGGCACTCTCTACATGGTCATACACCTACACCCAGCTGCCTAAAGTCAAGGAAGAGCTTGATGAACAGTTTTGTTCCATTACAATCAACCCCATCTGAAGCCCGCATCGCCCTTTGGAAAGACCAGCTCGCCAGTCTCGAACAACCCCCAGTGATGGAAATTCTACTGGATGAAAGCCTTCCCCCAGGAGCTAGTTGCAACTGGGCAACCTGGAAGTGCCTTAACAGATTTAGGACTGGTGTAGATCATTCAAAGGTGTCACTAAGCAAATGGGGATATACAACCAGCCCAACAACTTATGAATGTAGAACTGAGCCACAGACTATGCAACATCTCCTGCAATGCCTATCGCTAGAGGAACCCTGCACTGTTGCAGATCTTGCCGAATTCAACAACAAGGCGCAAAAATGTGTCCAGTTCTGGCATGATACGAAGAAGACCACTGCTGCTTGGAAGACATGGCCCTGAAACTGAAGAAGACTGCAGCCCACAGGTTAAGTAAAGTATCAAGCGACTTTTGGACACTGTGGAGCCTGCCAGAATGTCCCCTGCCCCCGCTCTGGCCGCAGGATGGGCAGCAACAGCACTAAGCCGGCTTGGGAAGCGGTGGCAGTGGTGGTCAGTGCCAACACCCTGCAAAAGAGGTGAGACACCCAATGCTGCAAGAGAACGAATGATCAGCCCTGTTCCGCCAGGGTAAGTCACTCATCTTATCACTCAACCCACACACTCACAAACCCATCATTACATCCAAAGGGCCCGCACTCATTGCCAGTTCAAAGGACATCACCATTCACCAGCGCAGAGGCATATATCTCAGTGGGACCTAGCTATAGAGTAGCCCTGGGATCACAATCTGGTGAACGCATCGCACTGTCTGATCTACAGCAGGCGGACGCAGGGACTCCCCAAGTCCCTGGCATTCGGAGGGCTGTTGGAGGCCAGAACGTTGCTGAGTCCAAGTCAGTTGATGAGCGTCTGGACTCGGTCATGTCACAGTTGCTGGAGCTGCAAAGGCTAGCTCGGGAACATCAGGAAGGGATGTCCGCTGCATTCCTCAAATTGCAAGGCATCTTGGAGGAATCCGTCCATCTTCAGGCTGAGGTGATAGCACCGGCATTGCAATGCACCGAGGTCAACACTGGTAGGATGGCGGCCGCCATGGAGACTTTGGTCCAGGACTTAACTCTTGCACTGCTGCACAGGCTCAACTCCATCGCTGATGCCATTGTTGGCCTCCAACAGTGTGTATGCGAAAGGGGTGCTCGATCTCACTCCAGCTACCCCCGCTCCTCAAGGAGTCAGCCTGATGCCCTCGGGCACCCATAGGGAGCAGGATCAGCAGGTGCACACTACAGGCCCATCCATCCAGACGCCTCCGAGAGTGTCTGGCCCATCCAACTCCCCTCTTCCCGTGAACTCCGCAGATCCAGCTTCACAGGCCGAGGAGGGTGCCACTGCCACACAGCAGGACGCCGAAAACAGGCTGGGGCCCTCCATGTCTCAGCCCTGCCAAAATCATCACAGACAGGGCATCACAGTCAGCAGGCTATCTCTACCTCCACTGTGGATGTCCGGGAAGCACCAAGATGTAGCGGCAGTGTTGGGAAAGTTAAGGAAAAGTAGTTGCACAGCCTGGGCACAGGTGTTGATCACTTGTACATAATGTTCACTATTGTCAAAAACCCCCAAGAATGTCTCCCTGCCAATGGCTTCTTGTTCTGATGAGCAGTGTTCTTGTCACTCAGAAGTAAAACCTTTCTGCACAAGATAAAGGCAGATGTCTCAGTCCAGGGCCTCTTCCCTGTGCCTTGTGCAGCCTTCAGACCAAATTGATGGTCCAGCCTCACACTCCATGGAAACATTACTGATGCCTGCACCTCGGCAGTGCTGGTCATTGCAGACCAAATGTACTGGACAGATGGCACAGAGTTCTCTCGGTTTGCTCTCAGCACTTTTAAGGAGGGGCTGGCCCCCATCTCTTCAGCATCTGTGACCATTGATGTTGCATTCCAGGTGTTGAAGCCGGACAAAGCATCAGATGCTTCTAAAGTTTCATGGCTGCATCTCTAAGATTTTACCCTGATCACAGAGCGCAAGTGAGCTGCCCTCGGCCAGACAGGAGTCAGACATTCTCCAGATCTATGGAGTGTCCTGACTGCATGTTGTCATCATCCTCCTGCAATCAAGCGACTATTAGCGCCTCCAAGACAGGAATATTCTCACAGAGGTTTTTGCGCTGACATAAGCCAGACTGGAGTCAAATGTTCACAACTGCGGTGTGAGGATTTACAGGGACACCTCACTGCATGTCGTCATCACCCTCCACAAATCTGGCAGCTATGAGGGCCTCCCGAGCACACCTGCCTTGTCTAGCAAGTGCGAGGGCCTCATCCCCATCATCGTTATGTCTGAGGACCTCCTCAGCCTCATCCCTTTGGGTGTCCTCCTCATTGGAGGGGACATGCAGCTCCTCCATCTCTTCCTCAGCCAGCTCTGCTCCCCATTGCAGCGCCAGGTTGTAAAGGGCACAGCAAATGACAACGATGCATGACACCCTATGTGGACTGTATTGCAGGGCTGCACCAGATCAGTCCAGGCACTGGAGCCTCATCTTCAGCATCTCAAGGGTCTGCTCCACCAAGTTGTGAGTTGCTGCATGAGCCTCATTATAGTGTTGCTCTGCTGCAGTCTGAGGCCATTTCATGGCCATTAGCTGTGTCACCAGCCACGGCCTCTGCAGGTAGCCCTTGTCCACAAGGAGCCAACCCTGCAGCCTCTGTGGACCCTGGAACACTGCAGGGATCTGTGAATGAATCAGTTTGTAGGCGTCGTGCACAATCTCTGGAAACCGCGCGTAAACCTACAGGATGCGTTTCTGGTGGTCGCACATCAGCTGCACATTCAGAGAATGGAAGCCTTACGGTTGATGTAGTTTACTGTGTGTTGCGACAGAGATCTGAGCACCACGTGAGTGCAGTCGATGGCACCCTGCATCTGTGTGAAATCTGGCCGAATCCAATCGCTCTTGCATCCTGGCTATCCTGGTCCCGGGGAAAATGCAAAAAGTTGTGTGCCCTTGCGAAGATGGCATCGGTGATGTCATGGATGCATTTGTGGGTGGAGGCTTGAGAGATCCCACAGTGGAGCCACTGGCATCGAAATTAGGCGCCGCAGTCACTTTCACAGCCACTGGCAGTGGATGCCCTCCATGTTCTCTGCCAAATCCTGCAGTAAATGGCAGATATGAGTGACCAGTTCCCTAGACATGTGCAGTCTTCAGCATCTATACACCCTGGATGTCACTAGGCGTTGACCTGCAATGGCTCACTGTGGCTCTTGGGCAATATGTGCTGGAGCCCCAGCCGCCCTTTCTTCCTGAGGTTGCTGTTCCTGCCTCTGCACAGCCAGGAGTCTTAGTCGCTCTCTTCTCCATCTTCTTCACACTCTGTAGGCCGTCAGGCATACAGCTAGTTCACCAGGCTCCATGACCCTGATGTACCTCTCCTGCAGGATGAAAGAGAGAGACTCGTGGTTGGCATAAGTGTACTAAGAACCTGCCCTGGTTAAGTGTGATGGCTGCTTCCTTAACATTTCCTGAAGAATGCTGGCCACCCCAAATGCTTGTGCACTATATTCAATGGCAGGGCGCCACTTGCCCACCCCCACCCCCACCCGCAAAACCCCCTCCCACCCCCGCCACCAGTTGCCCCAATGGCAAGGTTGCACTTGCGCCCCCCCCACCCCCCCCCCCACCGTTCCCCCTTACCCTCACAAGTTGCCTCAATGGCATCGCTGTTTAAACCTTCAATTCATTCACATTTAAGCCAATTCCTTGAGGTCAAACATACTTGCATTTCAATTTTCCCAAGATTAAAACAATGAATTTGGATCAGGTTTATAAAAAGCTTCATCTTTGCACTGATTTGATTGATGAGGATAAATGCTAGGTAGACATTAACTTTGCCAAAAAATTCATTGAGTCAGAACAGCTTCAAATAACTTGGTGTCAGCAAGGAAACTCCAAGAAATATTTATACATGTATTGTTTCATTTCTTGTTCATCAGAAAATGTTTGGAGATCTCATTTGTTCATACATTAGCTTTCACAGATGCAATCATCTGCATGTTGCTTTCAGAATTGAACCATATATAGGATTAATAGCACTGTGAAAACCCCTAAGTCAATAAGCATGTAATAACTTAGATTACAGTCTAAACTGTATATTTGGAAAATTCTGTGAATAGGACTGACAGCTGAATAAGCAATTGCTCAGAAACATGTGTGAAATTGTCCAAAAATCCATGCAAGGCTATTTTCCCCTTTATTCCCCTTTTGATCAGCGAGACCCAAGCTAAAAACAAATATGATATTAGGAGAAAATGCTTAAGCTAAAGTGATGGATAGAAAACCTTACTGCTTGTTTGTAACTATAATAATGTTTATTTAGCTGCTTAAAAACAACTTTTGTTGAAGGGAATAGAGAGGGAATGGCTCCTTTTTTTTGTTTCATTCTGGAGTTGTGGGCACCTCTGGCAAGGCTGGCATTTATTCCCCATCCCTCGTTGCCCTGAGAAGGTGATGGTAGATCTCCTCTTTGAACTGCTATGCTAATTTGATGAAATTGAGTGGCTTGCTATGCCAGGCCAGAGAGCAGATTTCCTTCTCTGAAGGACATTAGAGAGCCAGGTGTATTTTTTACAGTGCTTCAGGTTCCAAGGCCATTTCTATTGCTTGGTGCCAGCCCACAAAACTTATTGAATTCTTTTGCACAATTTGCTATGGTGAGACTCAAACTCGCAACCTCCAGTCCAGTAGCAAAATCACAACAATAGCAGTGGGGCTGCTCATAATACAGTAGCATACACATACATAGTTTCTTGGTGAGAGGAATGGCCCCTCCTCATGTTGGGCTTTCTAAGATGTAAAAGCATTTTAAAGTAGGTTTTGTTCCGTATCCAGCGCAACAGGTCAGTGAGACTTCTTGGTTAGCATTTTAAGGTTACATAACCTTTTACAGCGAAAACACGAAAGAAAAATATGTCAATGTGACGGAGAAGAAAATGCAAGTTCTTCAGGAACAAAAAGTCAACTCTTCAGATTTTAAAATGAACCAAATATCCTAACATTATGGTATTTAGAAAGGTAAATTTTAAATTGAATTTTGATGTAAAAGCCAGGGATTGAAATTCAAAATGGCATCCATTGTCGGCATGGTCCTTGGGGTATGAACTGTACCAAGAATCATATGGCTGTGGTAGTCTGGTAAGTAAATTGTATGAATGTCAAGAAGATATAATAATGTTTATAATGTTATTGGAAATTATTTTAAAACAGAGTTCTAGTGATGTCTGAGTCAATGTGTGTGTACGTGTGTGTCTTAATTGGATTGAAACCAGCTGATCTAGAGGCTTTGACGTTTAGAAGAGAGGTAGGTTTGAAATGTTAATTAGGTAAACATATGGAAGTTACAAGGTGAAGTGCAAAGGTGGCAATTTGCATTTTTAACTAAAGCATTCAAAAGAATGGGTGAAATATTACACTTAACCAGAAGAAGCCAAACAATGTGTTCATTTTCTCTAAAGCTTAATAATAAAATTGGTGTTATGCAAGGGGTATATTGTTAGAAGAGGTAAAGTTTAAAAAATCTAATAATACAATGAGAATTTGCATTCAAAGAGGAAAATATATATAAAGGAAGAGAAGGCTGTTGGCAAAAGAGGAGGGATTCTAAGATCTAAAGCCTCCCCCCTGTAAGCTTCAAGCTGCTGTCTACAAGGACCCAGAGCTGAAAGAAACTCGTTTTGAATGAGACTATCCAGAGTGTGTTTTACCAGGGGTCTGTTAAATCTATGGAAAAAAATTTCCTCCCATTGGGGGGGTTGTGTGGGCACGAACCCAATCGGCGCCCCCGATCGGGGCTGTGCCGCCATTTTACGTGGGCAGTCCAATTAAGGCCCACCCATCAAGACACTCACGCTGATGCGCTGTGCGCTCCCTGTGCGAGCAGGGGTGGATGCCCTGAGTTGTTTCCTGCGCTCTTTTGCGCAGTTGCGCGGAAGAACACAGAAATCTCCCTGTGGGACCTCCATGCCTCAGGGAGATTCGTTTCACATGTGCAAATTTAAATAAAGGAGAAAAAAAGCTTTTAAACATGTCCCCTCATGTGACACTGTCACATGAGCTGGGACATGTCAAAGAATTAATGTAAATTTTTTATTAGATTTTAAAACACTTCATGAAACCTCTTTGCGCCTGTGGATGAGGGTTCATGAAAAATGTGAAGGCCACCTGGGCTCTTTGCCTGCCCCGCCAACCTTAAGGTTGGATGGGCAGCTCCTTTAATTGGGTTAATTAGGTTTTAAATGGCCTTATTAGGCCTTTGACAGTTCCGTGGCCGTGCAGCCGATTCGGTTGCACACCCGCTGAACTGACAATCTAAATGATGTGCCGTGATGTCGGGACGCCAGTCCGACGTCACCACGCATCATTTTACAAGTCGGCGATTGGGCCCCGCCTCTACTCGCCGACCGGAGAATTCAGCTCTATGTGTTTTACTGTTGCCTTAAGGGAGGTGTAACTGAGAGTCAGATTAATTAGGGGAATTCTTTAGAAGTTATTATCATAGTAATTGTAGGCATATGTATGTGCTTCCAATCTTTTAATTAATAAATGGCTTAATTTAACTTTATAAAGTCCCTTGAGTCTTGGTGGTCTTATTATAACTGAATTCAAAGCTTGCATCTCGAAACATACAAATTTCAAAAATTGGTTATGACAGTTGTTTCAAGTTTCCATCTGGGATTGGAACAACTCAGCATCGGCTGTGTGATAATAACTGGGGGCTCGTTGTGGGATATAATTGAAATTCCTTGAATTTCTTTTTTGGAATTGGTGAAGCTTAAGGTTTTGAGTATGAGGAGCACTTTGAATTCAGTAGTGGGTGTGAGGTATTTTTAAAGTGGTGTGACTGTAAAAATGACTGTATCCATGGCAAAATTTTTTTGGAAGTAGAAGATATAACTCTGATTGGGTTACAGAAAGTATCCAAGAATAAGTTAACAGAACAAAAACAGAATTACCTGGAAAAGCTCAGCAGGTCTGGCAGCATCGGCGGAGAAGAAAAGAGTTGATGTTTCGAGTCCTCATGACCCTTCAACAGAACTAGGTGAATCCAAGGAGAGGGGTGAAATATAAGCTGGTTTAAGATGGAGAGGGGGGGTGGTGGGATGGGGGGGTGGGGAGTTGGATGGGGGGAGAGACGTGGAGGTGGGGGGGTCTGGTTCTGGGGACAAGCAAGCAGTGATAGGAGTAGATAATCAAAAGATGTCACAGACAAAAGAACAAAAGAATACAGAGGTGCTGAAGTTGGTGGTATTATCAAACTAATGTACTAATTAAGAATGGATGGTAGGGCACTCAAGGTATAGCTCCAGTGGGAGTGGGGGTGCATAAAAGATTTAAAAATAATGTAAATAGGTGGGAAAAGAAAAATCTATATAAATTATTGGAAAAAACAAAAGGAATGGGGAAGAAACAGAAAGGGGGTGGGGATGGAGGAGGGAGTTCAAAACCTAAAGCTGTTGAATTCAATATTCAGTCCGGAAGGCTGTAAAGTGCCTAGTCGGAAGATGAGGTGCTGTTCCTCCAGTTTGCGTTGGGCTTCACTGGAACAATGCAGCAAGCCAAGGACAGACATGTGGGCAAGATAGCAGGTTGGAGTGTTAAAATGGCAAGCGACAGGTAGGTTTGGGTCATTCTTGCGGACAGACCGCAGGTGTTCTGCAAAGCGGTCACCTAGTTTATGTTTGGTCTCTCCAATGTAGAGGAGACTGCATTGTGAGCAACGAATGCAGTAGACTAAGTTGGGGGAAATGCAAGTGAAATGCTGCTTCACTTGAAAGGAGTGTTTGGGCCCTTGGACGGTGAGGAGAGAGGAAGTGAAGGGGCAGGTGTTATACCTTTTGCGTGGTCATGGGGAGGTGCCATAGGTGGGGGTTGAGGAGTAGGGGGTGATGGAGGAGTGGACCAGGGTGTCCCGGAGGGAACGATCCCTACAGAATGCCGCAGGGGGGGGGCGGTGAAGGGAAGATGTGTTTGGTGGTGGCATCTTGCTGGAGTTGGCGGAAATGGCGGAGGATGATCCTTTGAATGTGGAGGCTGGTGGGGTGATAAATGAGGACAAGGGGGAACCTATCATGTTTCTGGGAGGGAGGAGAAGGCGTGAGGGCGGATGCGCGGGAGATGGGCCGGACACGGTTAAGGGCCCTGTCAATGACCGTGGATGGAAAACCTCAGTTAAGGAAGAAGTAGGACATGTAAGAGGAACTGTTTTTGAAGGTAGCATCATCAGAACAGATGCGACGGAAGCGAAGGAACTGAGAGAATGGGATGGAGTCCTTACAGGAAGCGGGGTGTGAGGAGCTGTAGTCGAGGTATCTGTGGGAGTTGGTAGGCTTGTAATGGATATTGGTGGACAGTCTATCACCAGAGATATGCCACCACCAAACACACCTTCCCTTCACCCGCCCTGGCGGCATTCCGTAGGGATCGTTCCCTCCAGGACATCCTCGTCCACACCTCCATCACCCCCTACTCCTCAACCCCCACCTATGGCACCTCCCCATTCCCACACAAAAGATGTAACACCTGCCCCTTCACTTCCTCTCTCCTCACCGTCCAAGGGCCCAAACACTCCTTTTAAGTGAAGCAGCATTTCACTTGCATTTCCCCCAACTTAGTCTACTGTATTCGTTGCTCCCAATGTGGTCTCCTCTACATTGGAGAGACCAAACGTAAACTGGGCGACCGCTTTGCAGAACACCTGCAGTCTATCCGCAAGAATGACCCAAACCTCCCTGTCACTTGCCATTTTAACACTCCACCCTGCTCTCTTGCCCACATGTCTGTCCTTGGCTTGCTGCATTTTTCCAGTGAAGCCCAACACAAACTGGAAGAAGAACACCTCATCTTCTGACTAGGCACTTTACAGCCTTCCGGACTGAATATTGAATTCAACAACTTAAGATCTTGAACTCCCTCCTCCATCCCTACCCCCTTTCTGTTTCTTCCCCCTTCCTTTTGTTTTTTCCAATAATTAATATAGATTTTTCTTTTCCCACCTATTTACATTATTTTTAAATCTTTTATGCCCCCCCACCCCCACTGGAGCTATACCTTGAGTGTCCTACCATCCATTCTTGATTAGCACATTCGTTTAGATAATATCACCAACTTCAACACCTCTGTATTCCTTTGTTCTTTTGTCTGTGACATCTTTTGATTATCTGCTCCTATCACTGTTTGCTTGTCCCTGCAACCACACACCCCCCTCCACTGCTCTCCCCCCACCCAACCTCACCCCCCCCCCCCTCCCCCCCACCTTAAACCAGCTTATATTTCACCCCTCTCCTTGGATTCACCTAGTTCTGTTGAAGGGTCATGAGGACTCGAAACGTCAACTCTTTTCTTCTACGCTGATGCTGCCAGACCTGCTGAGTTTTTCCAGGTAATTCTGTTTTTGTTTTGGATTTCCAGCATCCTCAGTTTTTTGTTTTTATAATAAGTTAACAGAGTTAGGGAATAAATTACAACTGGGGTTACCTCTAGCAGCCAGGAAAGCAGACATAGTGAAGTGGTAGCACAGCATTTAAAACAAAAACAGAATTACCTGGAAAAACTCATCAGGTCTGGCAGCATCGGCGGAGAAGAAAAGAGTTGACGTTTCGAGTCCTCATGACCCTTCGACAGAACTTGAGTTCGAGTCCAGGAAAGAGCTGAAATATAAGCTGGTTTAAGGTGTGTGTGTGGGGGGCGGAGAGATAGAGAGACAGAGGTGGAGGGGGTTGGTGTGGTTGTAGCGACAAACAAGCAGTGATAGAAGCAGATCATCAAAAGATGTCAACAACAATAGTACAATAGAACACATAGGTGTTAAAGTTAAAGTTGGTGATATTATCTAAACGAATGTGCTAATTAAGAATGGATGGTAGGGCACTCAAGGTATAGCTCTAGTGGGTTTTTTTTTTATTTTTTTTTTTTATTTTTTTATATAATGGAAATAGGTGGGAAAAGGAAAATCTTTATAATTTATTGGGAAAAAAAAGAAGGGGGAAACAGAAAGGGGGTGGGGATGGGGGAGGGGACTCACGACCTAAAGTTGTTGAATTCAATATTCAGTCCGGAAGGCTGTAAAGTCCCTAGTCGGAAGATGAGGTGTTGTTCCTCCAGTTTGCGTTGGGCTTCACTGGAACAATGCAGCAAGCCAAGGACAGACATGTGGGCAAGAGAGCAGGGTGGAGTGTTAAAATGGCAAGCGACAGGGAGGTTTGGGTCATTCTTGCGGACAGACCGCAGGTGTTCTGCAAAGCGGTCGCCCAGTTTACGTTTGGTCTCTCCAATGTAGAGGAGACCACATTGGGAGCAACGAATGCAGTAGACTAAGTTGGGGGAAATGCAAGTGAAATGCTGCTTCACTTGAAAGGAGTGTTTGGGTCCTTGGACGGTGAGGAGAGAGGAAGTGAAGGGGCAGGTGTTGCATCTTTTGCGTGGGCAAGGGGTTGTGCCATAGGAGGGGGTTGAGGAGTAGGGGGTGATGGAGGAGTGGACCAGGGTGTCCCGGAGGGAGCGATCCCTACGGAATGCCGATAAGGGGGGTGAAGGGAAGATGTGTTTGGTAGTGGCATCATGCTGGAGTTGGCGGAAATGGCGGAGGATGATCCTTTGAATGCGGAGGCTGGTGGGGTGATAAGTGAGGACAAGGGGGACCCTATCATGTTTCTGGGAGGGAGGAGAAGGAGTGAGGGCGGATGCGCGGGAGATGGGCCGGACACGGTTGAGGGCCCTGTCAACGACCGTGGGTGGAAAACCTCGGTTAAGGAAGAAGGAGGACATGTCAGAGGAACTGTTTTTGAATGTAGCATCATCGGAACAGATGCGACGGAGGCGAAGGAACTGAGAGAATGGGATGGAGTCCTTACAGGAAGTGGGGTGTGAGGAGCTGTAGTCGAGATAGCTGTGGGTGTCGGTGGGTTTGTAATGGATATTGGTGGACAGTCTATCACCAGAGATTGAGACAGAGAGGTCAAGGAAGGGAAGGGAAGTGTCAGAGATGGACCACGTGAAAATGATGGAGGGGTGGAGATTGGAAGCAAAATTAATAAATTTTTCCAAGTCCTGACGAGAGCATGAAGCAGCACCAAAGTAATCATCGATGTACCGGAGAAAGAGTTGTGGAAGGGGGCCGGAGTAGGACTGCAACAAGGAATGTTCCACATACCCCATAAAGAGTCAGGCATAGCTGGGGCCCATGCGGGTACCCATAGCCACACCTTTTATTTGGAGGAAGTGAGAGGAGTTGAAGGAGAAATTGTTCAGCGTGAGAACAAGTTCAGCCAGAAGGAGGAGAGTAGTGGTGGATGGGGATTGTTCGGGCCTCTGTTCGAGGAAGAAGCTAAGGGCCCTCAGACCATCCTGGTGGGGGATGGAGGTGTAGAGGGATTGGACGTCCATGGTGAAGAGGAAGCGGTAGGGGCCAGGGAACTGGAAATTGTTGATGTGACGTAAGGTGTCAGAGGAATCACGGATGTAGGTGGGAAGGGACTGGACAAGGGGAGAGAGAAGGGAGTCAAGATAACGAGAAATGAGTTCTGTGGGGCAGGAGCAAGCTGAGACGATCGGTCTACCGGGGCAGTTCTGTTTGTGGATTTTGGGTAGGAGATAGAAGCGGGCCGCCCGCTTCTATCTCCTACCCAAAATCCACAAACAGAACTGCCCCGGTAGACCGATCGTCTCAGCTTGCTCCTGCCCCACAGAACTCATTTCTCGTTATCTTGACTCCCTTCTCTCTCCCCTTGTCCAGTCCCTTCCCACCTACATCCGTGATTCCTCTGACACCTTACGTCACATCAACAATTTCCAGTTCCCTGGCCCCTACCGCTTCCTCTTCACCATGGACGTCCAATCCCTCTACACCTCCATCCCCCACCAGGATGGTCTGAGGGCCCTTAGCTTCTTCCTCGAACAGAGGCCCGAACAATCCCCATCCACCACTACTCTCCTCCGTCTGGCTGAACTTGTTCTCACGCTGAACAATTTCTCCTTCAACTCCTCTCACTTCCTCCAAATAAAAGGTGTGGCTATGGGTACCCGCATGGGCCCCAGCTATGCCTGACTCTTTATGGGGTATGTGGAACATTCCTTGTTGCAGTCCTACTCCGGCCCCCTTCCACAACTCTTTCTCCGGTACATCGATGATTACTTTGGTGCTGCTTCATGCTCTCGTCAGGACTTGGAAAAATTTATTAATTTTGCTTCCAATCTCCACCCCTCCATCATTTTCACGTGGTCCATCTCTGACACTTCCTTTCCCTTCCTTGACCTCTCTGTCTCAATCTCTGGTGATAGACTGTCCACCAATATCCATTACAAACCCACCGACACCCACAGCTATCTCGACTACAGCTCCTCACACCCCACTTCCTGTAAGGACTCCATCCCATTCTCTCAGTTCCTTCGCCTCCGTCGCATCTGTTCCGATGATGCTACATTCAAAAACAGTTCCTCTGACATGTCCTCCTTCTTCCTTAACCGAGGTTTTCCACCCACGGTCGTTGACAGGGCCCTCAACCGTGTCCGGCCCATCTCCCGCGCATCCGCCCTCACTCCTTCTCCTCCCTCCCAGAAACATGATAGGGTCCCCCTTGTCCTCACTTATCACCCCACCAGCCTCCGCATTCAAAGGATCATCCTCCGCCATTTCCGCCAACTCCAGCATGATGCCACTACCAAACACATCTTCCCTTCACCCCCCTTATCGGCATTCCGTAGGGATCGCTCCCTCCGGGACACCCTGGTCCACTCCTCCATCACCCCCTACTCCTCAACCCCCTCCTATGGCACAACCCCTTGCCCACGCAAAAGATGCAACACCTGCCCCTTCACTTCCTCTCTCCTCACCGTCCAAGGACCCAAACACTCCTTTCAAGTGAAGCAGCATTTCACTTGCATTTCCCCCAACTTAGTCTACTGCATTCGTTGCTCCCAATGTGGTCTCCTCTACATTGGAGAGACCAAACGTAAACTGGGCGACCGCTTTGCAGAACACCTGCGGTCTGTCCGCAAGAATGACCCAAACCTCCCTGTCGCTTGCCATTTTAACACTCCACCCTGCTCTCTTGCCCACATGTCTGTCCTTGGCTTGCTGCATTGTTCCAGTGAAGCCCAACGCAAACTGGAGGAACAACACCTCATCTTCCGACTAGGGACTTTACAGCCTTCCGGACTGAATATTGAATTCAACAACTTTAGGTCGTGAGTCCCCTCCCCCATCCCCACCCCCTTTCTGTTTCCCCCTTCTTTTTTTTCCCAATAAATTATAAAGATTTTCCTTTTCCCACCTATTTCCATTATATAAAAAAATAAAAAAAAAAACCCACTAGAGCTATACCTTGAGTGCCCTACCATCCATTCTTAATTAGCACATTCGTTTAGATAATATCACCAACTTTAACTTTAACACCTATGTGTTCTATTGTACTATTGTTGTTGACATCTTTTGATGATCTGCTTCTATCACTGCTTGTTTGTCGCTACAACCACACCAACCCCCTCCACCTCTCTGTCTCTCTATCTCTCCGCCCCCCACACACACACCTTAAACCAGCTTATATTTCAGCTCTTTCCTGGACTCGAACTCAAGTTCTGTCGAAGGGTCATGAGGACTCGAAACGTCAACTCTTTTCTTCTCCGCCGATGCTGCCAGACCTGCTGAGTTTTTCCAGGTAATTCTGTTTTTGTTTTGGATTTCCAGCATCCGCAGTTTTTTTGTTTTTAGCACAGCATTTAAAGTTGGAAGTGATACCTGACACTAGTGTGTCACAGCTGGAGGTAGTGAGACTTCTGTTAGAGATGAAGAGGCTTAAATTTGAACAAGCAAAGGAAATGGAAAAAAAAACTGGCGCTAGAGGGAGCAGAAAAAGAAAACTGAACTGGAATTCCAGGCAAGAAAGAAGCATAACTAAAGAGAAGCAAGGGAAAGACAGAAAGAAAGAGAAAGTGAATACCAGCTTAAAAGGCTAGAAGTTAAAAAAGAGATCTCAGATTCTGAGGAAAATTCTGATGATGAAAAAGCCTTTAACCTTAAACCCAGTGGGGAGATGTTTAAACTTGTACAAGCTCTTCCAAAGTTTGAGGAAAATATGTTGTAGCGTTCTTTATTTCATTTGAGAAGATAGCCAAACAGATGAAATGGCCACAGGAAAACTGTACATTGCTGTTACAATCCAGGTTGGTGGATAGAGCACATGAGGTATATGCTTTGCTGTCAGAAGAAATGTCGGTGAATCATGATGTGGTAAAAAAGGCTATTTTGTGTGTATATGAGTTGGTTTCCATACAGGCATAAATTTAGGAATATGAGAAAACAGCCTGGGCAAAAGTATGTTGAGTTTGAAAGAGTAATTTTGACCAGTGGATAGGGGCATTAAAAATAGAGACAATATATGCAGCTCCTAGAGAAGTAATTCTTTTGGAAGAATTTAAAGATTCAATTCCTTCAGTAGTGAGAACTATGTAGAGGAATAGAGGAGGGTTCAAATGGTAAAACAAGCAGCAGAGATATCTGATGATTATGAGTTAGTTCATAGAGCTAAGCCTTTTATTCCTCATCCTTTCAAATTGCAAAAGGATAGAAAGTGGGAAGGTGAAAGGAAAGTGGCGAGTCAGGGAACAGAAGGAGTAGGTGGAAATTCCCAGGAAGATTTTCTTCTCAGAATAAAAAGGAAGGTGCTGAGGATAGAGGTGACATTCGAAAATTGAGGTGCTTTTATTGTTATAAAGTTGGACACACAAAGTCAGTGTGCTGGAACTTGCAGAGAAAATCTGTTTGAATTATAGGGGTGCAGAAAAGTACTGGAAGTAAGCGTACTGTGGGTTCTGAGGCACAGGCACAGGAAATAATAATGAATTGTGTACAGGTAAAAAAGGGAGAATCAGTGATAGATAAAAAAGTGGAAATGTGTTCACAATTTACCCAAGAGAATTCAGAGGAGCACGTTGCAAAAATGTTTAGAAATTTTGCATTTAAAGGGAAAGTCTTTTCATGTGTACAGGGTGGATTAGTTAAAGATGTTATAATTTTAAGAGACACAGGAACATGTCAATCCTTAATGTTGTTCAGAGGGAATATTGCAGGAACAGGTGATAATAAGTGGGGTTCATGGAGATGTTAAACCGATCCACTGTGGAAAATAAATTTAAAGAGCAAATGGAAGATTGGTGAAGTCAAAGTTGGATTGGTGGAAAAATTGCCCATTGCAAGGGTTCAATTAATTCTGGGTAATGATATAGCTGGATCACAAATGTGGGTGATGCCTATAGTAGTTGAGCAGCCTATAGAGTGTTTTCAACAGAGGTGTTGCAAAAGGAGCATCCTGGATTGTTTCTAGATTGTGTGATAACAGGATCACTGGTACATAGGTTGAAACAAGAAAAACAAGAAGAACAGGCAGTTAAAAGGCAGGAAGAAGGTATTTAAATCCAATTAGCAGGCACTGTGATAACATTGTTCAGAAAGACACAACAAAGGAAAAAACAGTTGAGGTGTTTAGCTTAAGGCACTTAACTGAGTTGCAGCAAAAGGATTTGCAATCAAAACAGTTATATCAGATAGCTTACTCAGAAACAGAGGCAAAGGGCAGGATTTTCCCCTCAGTGATTTGGAGGCGGGGCCCACTTGCTGAGGGGCAAATGACGCCGGATGATGTCAGGAGGAATCCCCGACGTCATCCTGGGCCATTTAAATTTTTAGGAAGGTGGGCAGACAGCGAAATCAGCTGTTCGCCCGCTGACTTGTGAATGGCCAATTGAGGCCATTGACAGGCTAGTTAAGATCATTAAACACCTGCCCGTCCAGCCTTAAGGCTGGACGGGCAGGCAGGAGCTCCAGCTTATTCGTGAAACTTCATCCACTGGCGGGATGAAGTTTCATGTCCGTTTTTTTTAAAATGTAATAAATTTTAAGTGTTTATTATTAACATGCCCCATCTCATGTCATTGTCACATGAGGGGGACATGTTAATAATTTTAATATTTTTCTATTTTTAGACTTTACTTACCTGTCAGTAAACTCCCTGAGACAGGACTTTGCCTCAGGGAGCAGTGCACTCTTTCGCGCGCATGCTCGAAAGAGCGCACTTTGACAGATGGGGAATCCCTCCCCCCCACCCCCACCCCCCACACACACAGGAAGCACATGATGCATTTCTGTGCGGTCCTTAATTGGCCTGCTCACTCAAAATGGCAGCGGGCTTAGTTTCGGTGGTGGGAGTTGGCTGCCCGTCCGCCGCCGAGCTGGTGGGGTCCGCACGCCATCCGAGGGCAAAATTCTGTCCAAAATCTATTCCAGAATGTTATTACCCTAAGGATGATATTTTAATGAGAAAATGGAGGCCAGGTCATGTCTCAGCAAATGAAAACTGGAAGGAGGTACATTAGATTGTTATCCCAGTTGAATACAGAAATGAGATTCTCAAATTGCTCATGAAATTCCAATGGTGGGGGAGGGGGACATTTAGGAAATAGGGAAACACAGGTGAAAATACAGAAACATTTTTATAGGCCTGGTTGGCGTAGGGATGTAGTCAAATTCTGTAGGACATATCTTACATGTCAGGTGATAGGGAAACCACAAGCAGTGATTAAGCCAGCATCTTTAATTCCAAATCCAGCATTTGAACAACCTTTTACTAAGTTATTGATTGATTGTGTAGGATGCCTCCCTCAGAGGGGAAATCAGTAATTACTGATAATAATGGATGTGTCTACCAGATTTCTTAAAGCAACACCTTTGAGAAATATTACAACAAATAAGATTGTGGAAGAGTTAACTAAATTTTTTCCAAGATATGGTTTATTAAGGAAATACAATCAGACTAGGGGTCAAATTTCATGTCATGGCTGTTTAAGGAAGAAATGAACAGTTTGGTGATAAAACAGTTTATGTCAACAGCTTATCATCCTGAGTCACCAGGGGCTTTGGAAAGATGGCATCAAGCTCTAAAAACTATGATGAGAGGGTACAATCAGGATTGTCCACAGGATTGGGATGAGGGAATTCCATTCTTATTAGTTGCTTTTAGAAACACTCCTAATGCATCAACTGGTTTTAGCCCTTTTGAACTAGTTTATGGTGATGAGGTAAGAGGTCCACTGAAATTGATTTATGAGAAAATTGGTGGGCCAAAATTCAGAAATCACTCTCCTGGATTTTGTATCAAACTTTGGAGAGAGATTAGACAGAGCATTTGAGTTGGCTAGGGAGCATTTCAAGATATCACAGCAAGTGATAAAAGTGAAAGCAGATAGGAAGGCTACAGCTCATAGTTTTGTTGCTGGGGAATAAAGTGTTATTTCTGTTATTAGTGCTGGGTGACTCGTTAAAAACAAAGTTTAATGGGCCTTACAGGATTGAGAAGAAACTGAGTGAAGTAAATTATGTAATAAATACTCCTGATAGAAGAAAGAAGCAGAGGGTGTGCCATGTAAATGTGCTTAAAAAGTACTTTGACAGGGAAGAAGACCAAAAGGGAGTGTTAGTGGTGATAGATAGTGAGAAAGAGGTAGAAATGCAGGATTCTGAAATTGACTTTCCTCTAATCGAATTGGAAAATGAGAAGGTACTTGAATGTTTAAATGTAATATTGAGTTACCTACCAGTCAAGTGCCAAAGTCATTTGTAGAAAAAATTGCAGTCACACAAAGCTACTTGTGGAAATAAGTTGGGAGGACAGATTTAGCTAAACATGATATCTCCGTAGAATTTGCATCTTTGGAAAGGCAACATCCTTAGAGATTAAATCTGGCAAAGTTATCACAAGTACAGAAAGATATTGACTTCATGCTTCAAAATGATATCATTGAGTCTAGTTGCAGTAACTGGAGTTCGCCTATTGCACTGGCACCGAAACCAAATGGGACACAAAGCCTGTGTGGATGATCCATAGGCGAATGTGGTGACAAAAGCAGATTCGTATCCCATACCACAGTCGGAAGATTGTATTGAGAAAGTGGGGCAATCAAAATTTATCACAAAGCTTGGCTTGCTAAAAGGATATTGGCAAGTACCATTATCAGAGCGAGCAAATGAGATATCAGCTCTTGTGGTGCTAAATGGACTATATCAGTTTAAAGTTATGCCATTTGGTATGACGAATGCACCTACCACACTTCAATGACTGACGAACAAAGTGTTTGCAGGTCTAAGCAATTGTGCAGTTTATATTGATGGCTTAATAGTTTCAGTCAGGCATAGGATGAGCATTTACAATATCTGGAAGAATTATTTACTCCATTACTGGAAGCTATTTTGGTGATGAACTTGGCTAAAAGTGAATTTGCAAAAGCACAAGTTACGTATCTAGACCATACCATTGGACATGGTAAGATGGCTCCAAGAGATGTGAGAGTCAAAGCTATTATGGATTTCCAAGTGCCCACAACAAAATAAGAAGCTTTGAGATTTCTGGCATGAGTGGGTTTTATCAGAAATTTGTACCAAATTTTAGCAGTGTGGTTGCTCCACTGACTGAACTATTAAAAAAGAACAAAAAGCTTCAATGGACACAGGAGTATCAGAAGGCATTTGATAATTTGAAAACTGTATTTACTATCACACCAGTTTTGACAGTATCCAATTACGCCAAGCAATTTAAGTTGGCTGATGATGCCAGTGATATACGTATTGGCACTGTTCTGTCACAAGAAGATGACACTGGAGTTGAAAAACTGATAGGGTACTTTTCACAGAAGTTGAATGCATAACAGTGAAGGTATTCAATGAAAAGGGAAACAGAGGGCGGTAGTGAAAGTGACTTAGAAGCATTCTGGGAGAAGTCAGCACAGTCACCGCAACTCAGAAGGGGATTGAGGAGAAAGACCCTTGCATTCAACAGGAGGAAGAGCATCCAACAGAGGGTGGTAGTGAGAAGTGACTTAGAAGCATTCTGGGAGAAGTCAGCACAGTCACCGCAACTCAGAAGGGGATCAAGGAGGACCCACTGTCAAAGAACATCCCCAAACATTACATTGCTATAGTGTTTCCATCACTCCCTCCTCCTCAAACCAAAAAAAAGAGAGAGAGAGGGAGAGGCCGTACCTTCAGGAGTGCACCAGTCATGTGAGGGACCCTCTTCTGAAAGTAGATTTTTTTTTAAATCCAGCTGATTGGTGAGTAAATCTTAGTGAGTTTTTTTTTCAATCTATTAAAGTAATTCATTCCTTAATACTGAGGAGAAGCTGAAAGAGTGTAGAGTAGTATGTATGTACTTGTCAAGAAACAAGGTTCCTAGCTAACATAAATAAGGCCCCGAGCTAGCGTATTTTTTAAGAGAGTAACTAGCTTAATCAAGAGACATGTCATGGGAGGAGAACTCAGACCTGTGATATGCTCCTCCAGCAGGATATGGGAAATAAGGGACGCTTCCAGCACCCCTGGTGACCATGCATGTGGAATGTGTGTCCAAATACAGATTCTAGCTAACTGGATTTCAGAGCTGGAGCTGTGGGTGGACTGTGGGTGGCATCTGCGATTCTGAGCAAGTCGTGGATAGCACGTTTAGCAAGGTGGTTAAACTGTTTATACTTCAATGCAAGGAGTATTACAAACAAGGTAGATGAGTTAAGGGTGCAAGGAGACACATGGCAGCAGGATGTCATTGCTATAACGGAGACCTGGTTAAAGGAGGGACAAAACTGGCAGCTTAATATCCCTGGTTACAGAGTCTTCAGACATGATAGAGTAGGAGATAAAAACTGAGGGGGGGTAGCACAAATGGTTAAAGAATCAATTCCAGTTGTGAGAAGGGATGATATACCAAATGGATCAACAAATGAGGCTTAATGGTTTGAACTTAGAAATAAAAAAAGGGCAGTCACACTACTGGGAATATAGTACAGACTCCCAAATAGTGAAAGGGAGATAGAAGAACAAATATGTAGGCAAATTTCTGCTGGTAAGGGACTTGGCTGAGGTGGACTGGACAGCACTGCTGGAGGATATAACACTGGAAAACCAGTGGGAAGTACTAAAAAGCGAGATCCTAATTGTACAGCGTAGATATGTCCCCTACAAAAATAAGAGTGGTACTGCCAAATCTAGACCCCCCTGGTTGTCTACAGGAATACAGGGGAAGATCAAACAGAAAAAGAAAGGTGATAGGCACAAAGAACGAAGCACTGCAGATAGCCTAGATGAATATAGGAAGTGCAGGGACGAAGTAAAAAAGAAAATAAGGAAATCAAAGAGAGGGCATGAAAAAAGATTAGCAAGTAAATTTAAAGATAACCCAAATGTTTTACCAATACTTTAATGCTAAAAGGTTAGTTAAGGAAAATGTGGGACCTATCAGAGATGAAGATGGAAACTTGTGTGTAGATGCAGAGGCTGTGGGAAGGGTTTTGAATGAATATTTTGTCTCCGTTTTTACAAAGGAAAGGGAGGATGTAGATACAGTAGTCCAGGAGGAACACTGCAAGATATTGGATGGGATAGTCAAAAAGAGAGATGAAGTACTCGAAGGGTTGAAATCCTTGAACATTGATAAGTCACCAGGGCCAGATGGACTGAAGGAAGTCAGGAAGGAGATAGCAGATGCTCTGAGGATGATTTTCCAATCTTCACTAGATACAGGGGAGGTACCAGAGGACTGGAGAAATGCAAACGTAATTCCATTGTTTAAAAAGAGATCAAAGGAAATATGAAACAATTATAGGCCAGTTAGTCTTACATCGGTGGTGAGCAAATTAGTAGAATCAATCCTGAGAGATAGGATTAACTGTCATGTGGAAAGGCATGGACTATTCAGGAATGGTCAGCATGGATTTGTTAAAGGAAGGTCTTGCCTCACAAACTTGATTGAATTCTTTGAGGAAGTGACAAGAAGGGTTGATGAAGGTAGTGCAGTGGATGTTGTGTACATGGATTTTAGCAAGGTATTTGACAAGGTCCCACATGGCAGATTGGTCAGAAAAATAAAAGCCCATGGGATTCAGGGTAATGTGGCAAACTGGATAAAAGGTTGGCTTTGTAACAGGAAACAAAGGGTAATGGTCGATGGATGCCCTTGTGAATGGAAAGTTTTCTCAAATGGTGTTCCACAGGGCTCGGTGTTGGGACTCTTGCTGTTTGTGTTATTTTTAACGATTTGGACGTGAACGTGGGGGGCATGATTGGAAAAATTGCGGATGACACAAAGATTGGCTGAGTAGTGGATAGTGTAGAGGATAGCCATAATATCCAAAATGATATAGATGGGTTGGTGGAGTGGGCGGTAAAGTGGCAGATGGAATTTAACATAGAGAAGTATGAGGTCATACATTTAGAGAGGTCAAACAGTTACAGGGATTACACAATAAATGGGAATATACTAAAAGGGATAGATGAAGTGAGGGATCTTGGCGTACAAGTACATAGGTCTCTGAAGGCAGCAATTCAAGTAGACGAGGTTGTAAAGAAGGCATATGAAATGCTCTCCTTCATTGGCAGAGCTATAGAATATAAAAGTAAGGATATAATGTTGGAATTGTATAAAACACTGGTGAGGCCACAACTGGAGTATTGTGTGCAGTGCTCGTCACCACGCTGCAGGAAGAACGTAATCGCTCTGGAGAGAATGCAGAGGAGGTTTACAAGAATGTTGCCAGGGTTAGAAAGGTGTAGCTACAAGGAGAGATTGGATAGGTTGTGGTTATTTTCCTTAGAACAAAGAAGGCTGAGAGGTGACGTGACTGAGGTGTACAAAATTATGCAAGGAATAGATAGAGTGGACAGGATAAAAATGTTTCCCCTGGTGGAGAATTCTAGAACCAGGGGACATAGATTCAAGATAAGTGGCAGACGGTGTAGGGGGGACATGAGGAAGACTTTTTTATGCAGAAGGTAGTGAGTGTCGGGAATTCACTGCCCAAGTTGGTGTTAGAGGCAGAAATTCTAAACTCTTTTTAAACGTACCTGGATCTGCACCTTACGTGCTGTAAGCTGCAGGGCTATGGGCCGGGTGCAGGAAGGTGGGATTAGAAAGAGCACCTGGGTGTCCTCGGGTTGACATGGACAAGATGGGCCGAATGGCCTCCTTCTGTGCTGTAACTTTTCTATGGTTTTTTGGTTCTATGGAACCTTGTGTTTGGTGTTAGCTTTGCAGCACTTTGAGGTTTATGCGGCAAACAATTCGTCAAAAATAATTGTTTATACAAACCACAACCCTTTAAAGTATTCTGGACAAATTTCGAGGCAGAAGTGCAAGGCTATTCAAATGGAGTCTATTACTGCAACCATTTAATCTACAGATTATACATGTTGCTGGATGAGAGAATCTGATTGCTGATGTTTTATCAAGGGTAGTATTTTCCCCCTGTTGGGGGGGAAGTTCAAGAGCGGGTGCGTGGAGGTGCACCTCCAATCGGTGCCCCGGATCAGGGGCGCACCATCATTTTACGTGGGCTGGCCAATTAAGGCCCGCCCAGTGTGACATCCCTGTGCGGGTGGGGGGTGGGGGAGGGGGGTGTTCCCTGAGCCTAGAATGTGCTCTTTCACGTATGCGCATGAAAGAGTGTGCTCATCTCCCTGAGACTAAGTGCTGCCTCAGGGAGATTGGCTACACATTATAAAATATTGAAAACAGAGAAAAACAAAATCCGTGTCATGTCCCCTCATGTGACACTGTCACATGAGTTGGGACATGTCCATCCCTTTCAGTTACACTCTTATTAAAAATTTATAAACATACATGATATCTCATCCTGCCTATGTTTTTTCTAATGCCCACCAGGGCACCCAGCCTGCCCACCAACTTTAAGGTTGGATGGGCAGGTCCACTAATTACATTAATTACTTTGTTAATGGCCTCAATAGGCTGTTGACAGGTCAGCGGGCGCACAGCTGATTCGGCTGAGCCCCCACCGACCTGAAAATTGAAATGGGATAGGGTGACATCAGGAGATCCACCCGATGTCATCTCGCGTCATTTTACACGTCAGCGAGCGGGCCCCGCCCCCTTCTTGCTGACTGGGAAATTTTGGTCCAAGACTTTGAAGCTTAAAGGGAAAATTGGACATTTAAAAACCTGGACTCTGAACTGGAATGATTTCTGCTGAAGCGAAGGATTTGTATTTGAATGTGTCACATGAGATGGGACATATTCTGATATTTCAGTAAAATGTTTACTTAATTAATAAAAGCTTTAGGAAACCTCATACCGCTTGTGGTTAAGGTTTCCTAAAAAACGAGAAGGTCACTTGACTATTTTGCCTGCCTGCCAACCCTAAGGTTGATCAGGCAGTGTTAACAATTACAATAATTAATTCTTTAATGGCCTTAATAGGCTGTTTACATATCGGCAGGAGCACAGCCGACTCTGGCACGCGCCCACCAAACAAAACATCACAACACAATGTGATGACATCAGGACGCACACCCAACATCATCACGTGTCATTTTACATGTCAGTATGTCAGGCCCGCCCCTATATTCAGACTGAAAAATCCTGACCCTGGTCACCAAATTTCAATGATTTCTGTTGATACCAAGGATTTATACATATATTGTTATGTTAATACATGCATCTGGTAATGTAATAGAGTACGTATATAGATAAGTATAGGAGGTAGTGTGAGATGGGTTAATAAAACAAAGCCGTCTTTTAGAATTATGACAGTTCATTTTTCAATAAGGAGGGGGATGTCAAGAAGATAAAATAATGTCTATGATGTTATTGGAAATTATTTTAAAATAGAATTCTAGTGGTGTATGTGTCTATGTGTGCATATGTGTGTCTGTGTTAATTGGATTAAAGCTAGCTGGTCTTGAGGCTTTGATATATTAGAGAGAAGTAGATTTGAAATATTAATTAGGTAAACATAGGGAAATTATAAGGTGAGGTGTAAAGGGGGCAATTGTATCTTTAAATAAACCATTCAAAAGAATGGGTGAAATATTACACCTAGCCAGAAGAAACCAAAAGCTGTGTTTACTTTTTCTAAAGTTTGCTAATAAAATTGGTGTTATGAAATGATTTTATTGTTAGAAGAGATAAAGTTCAAAAAACCTAACGATACAATGAGAATTCAGATTCAAAGAAGAAAATATTATAAAGGAAGAGAAGGCTGTTGGCAAAAGAGGACAGATTTTAAGGTCTAAAGCTTCCAGCCTACAAGCCTCAAGCCACTGTTTGCAAGGATCCAGAGCTAAAAGAAGCTCATTTTGAATGTGACTGTCCAGAGTGTGCTTTGCCGGGGGTCTGTTTAAATCTGTGTTTTACTGCTGCCTTAACAGAGGTGTAACTGAGAGTCAGATTAATTAGGGGATTTTTGAGAAGTTATTGTCATAGTAATTGTAGGCATATGTATGTGCTTATAATCTTTTAATTAATAAATATTTAATTTAGTTTTATAAAAACCTCTTGAGACTTGGTGGTCTTATTATAACTGAATTCAAAGCTTGCATCTTGAAACATACAAATTGCAAAAATTATTTATGACAGTTGCTTCACGTTTCCCTCTGGGATTTGAACAGCCCAGCATTTACCATAGGCTGTGACATAATAGTTAACTTATCAGTATCAATGTCTTTACTTGGCACTCAGGAATTGGAAAGACACACTACTACCACAGGGTCACCCACTTATCCTTTCCATCAGACTGCCAGCAAAGAAACTAAGGCAAGTTTATCACAAGACCACAGACTAAGCGTCTTACAACTTTCAGGGGCACCAAGGTCTGGTTGCCGACTCCTTCCTCCATGAGGTACCCGACTAAGATGCATTCAATTAAAATTCTTTTCCTTTATTTTACTGGAGGCATCAACCTGTTTAAAATAATGAAGACCCGGTCAAAACAATCAAAGGAACCTCTTTTAAACAAGATAAGGAAGTGAATGTTAAGATCTTTGGGATTTTATCAGATCTACAGCCAAGGCTTAACTAGGCAAAACAAAGGATTTAAGATATTTGTTTCTAATAAGTTTATTTTTTTAAGATATATCACTCTATATTATAGCACAAGCAAACACAGAAACAAAGTAACACTCAAGATCCTTATTGATGAGACAGACATTCACCCCATCTTTATTGCATGACTAAAGGTAAAAGTAGGCACTTTGCCCAATATCATGTTTACCCACTGTGCTGTGCACTGTTAGAGTAACTAACTGGCTCACCCATTTATATTTTTCTGGTAACCCTGGCATCCTTTTGCAAGCAAATATTGAATGGTTGTATTATAAATCAAAAATGACTATCTGAATTTGTAAGAAACCATCAATGTCTTTTTTACTGTCTATAGAAGTGCAACAATTAGGAGGCGAGAAAGAAAGACTTGAAAAAACAAGAGATGGGGGGAAAATCGATAGATACATGGGAAACTGGTTATGTTTAGAGTGAATAATTCACCTGGTCCAGATGGCTTGCACCCCACATTCTGGGTGGCGGAAGTAACAAATTTTCCAATCTCCCTAGATATGGGGAAGTGCCAGAGAATTTGGGAGAAGCAAATGTGACACCTTTATTCTAGAAAGGGTATAAGGACAGTCCTAGCAACTATGGGTTAGTTAGTTGATGGTGGTAAAGTTTTGGAAACAACAACCAGGGAAAGAAATCAACAGGCACTTGGAGAGGTTTGAATTAATTAAGGATGCCCAGCATGGATTTGTAAAAGGCAAAATTTACTTGACCAATCCAATTGAACTTTTTAATGAAACAAGAGAGAAGGTTGGTGAAGGGAATGAGGTGGGTGTTTTATATTTGGGTTTTAAGAAAGTTTTTGACAAAATACCACATAAAGGACTAGTTAACAAAATTGAGGCTGATTGAATAATATGGTCAGTGTCAGCTTGGAGTTAAAAAAATGGTTAAAGGAGGGATAACAGCGAGTTATGGTAATGGTTTTTTTTTAGACTGGAGGATGGTAAACAGTGGTATTCCTCAAAATTCATTGATAGGACCATTGTTGTTTATTTGACTTTATAATTGGAATAAGAAGTAAAATTTCAAAATTTACCTTTGATACCAACTTGGAGATATGGCAACTAGTGAGGATAATACAAATCAACAGCAACAGGGCAGGCTCAACCAACAGACAATTGGCAGATAGAGGTTAATGCATAGAAGTGTGAGGTGAAGAATTTTGGGATAGGACAAATCAATATCAATTTAATGGCACAATCTACCCAGCCAAGCAGAGCTGTGCTTGCACCAACGGGAACCCCGCCCCACCCCCATAAAATTCAGCCCTACAATTCTACTCAGGAGAAGGCCCTATAGCCTGTGAAGCCTACTTTGCCAACTTAGCAAGATTATCCCTGATCTTCTACGTCAAGTTCACCTTCCTATCCCATTCATTCTCCCCTGATTCCCATTAGTGTCCAATAATTTATCCATCTTTATCTTGAATATGCTTAATGACTGAGAATTCGCAGCTCCCTGGGATACAGAATTCCAAACCTTCACTCCGGGGACCCTATCATGGTTCTTCTTCCTTAACCGAGGTTTTCCACACAGGGTGGTTGACAGGACCCTCAACCATGTCTGACCTATCTCTTGTGAATCTGCCCTCACACTTCCTCTCTCTCCCAGGACCATGATAGGGTACTCCTTGTCTTCACGTATCACCCCACCAGCCTCTGCATTCAAAGGATCATCCTCCACCATTTCCGCCAACCCCACCATGATGCCACCACCAAACACATCTTCCCTTCACCGCACCGTCGGCATTCCATGGAGACCATTCCCTCCGGGACACCCTGGTCCACTCCTCCATCACCCCCTACACCTCAACCCCCTCCCACGGCACCTTCCCATGCAACCACAGAAGGTACAACACCTGCCCCTTTACCTCCCCCCTCCTAACCATCCAAGGGCCCAAATACTCCTTTCAAGTGGAACAGCACTTCACTTGCACTTCTCTCAAGTTAGTCTACTGCATTCGCTGCTCCCAATGCAGTTTCCTCTACATTGGAGACCAAACGCAGACTGGGTGACCGCTTTGCAGAACACATTCGCTATGTCTGCAAACATGACCCAGACCTCCTGTCGCTTGCCATTTCAACACACCACCCTGCTCTCATGCCTACATGTCCGTCCTTGGCCTGCTGCAATGTTCCAGTGAAGCTCAATGCAAACTGGAGGGACAGCACCTCATCTTCCGACTAGGCACATTACAGCCTTCCAGACTTAACATCGAGTTTAACAACTTCAGATCATGAATTCTCTCCTCCATTCTCACCCCTTTTTTATCCCCTTTTTTCTAATAATTATTATTAAATATATATATTTTTTTTCCCACCTATCTCTATTATTATTTTTACAATTTATTTCCATATTGTTTTATCCCTACCTTTTAGCCAATTTTGATCCCCTCCCCCCACCCCACCCCCACTAGGGCTATCTGTCACTTGCTTATCCTGCTTTCTATCCTTAATGTCACCATTAACACATCCTTTATCTAACATCACCACCGTCAACACCCCTTTGACCTTTTGTTTATGACATCTTTGGCGATCTCTTCTTTGTCTCCACCTATCACTGGCCCTCTCTCCAGCTTCACCTGTCCAAGCCCCCTTAAACAGTTTATATTTCACCACATTTCTATTTCTCTTTAGTTCTGATGAAGAATTAAATGGACTCGAAATGTTAACTCTGTCTTCCCCTCCACCGATGCTGTCAGACCTGTTGAGCTTTTCCAGCTATTTTTGTTTTTGTTTCAAACATTCACTAACGCCTGAGTGAAGAAATTTCTCCTCTCCCCAGTCCTAAATGTCTGACTCCTTATTCTAAGGCTAATTCAGGGAGAGTTGCAAGAATATGGAGGTTGCTACCGCATAGAGTTGTTGAAGCAAATAGCGTAGATTAATTTAAGGAAAAGTTGTCTGAGGGAGAAAGGGATAGAAGGGTATATTGATGGGGTGAGATAAGGGAGGAGGCTCTTTTGCAGCATAAACACTAGCACAAGCCTATTGAGCTGAATGGCCTATATCTGTGCTGTAAATCCTATACTATGAGTTAGTGGAAAGAGGTTAGAAACAAAGTCAATTCCTAGCCTGTAAGTCATCTCAATGCATGCCTTTATTCCCCTCTTTAATCACTTTTATTTTCTGCCTCTCTCTTCCTGCAGCTCATTCCTTTAATTGGGACTCAGCTATTTTCATTTGCTTGATTAGCTCTTCATCACACTAACTGTGTTTTATTCCAGTTTTTAGAATTAAAATGTAATTAGGCTGCACTTCTAACAATATTAGATAGGGTGTTTGACTCTAATGGTTTATTGGTTGATTAGAGTAGGGCAATTATATACCATTGACGATTGTTTTTTTCTTTCACAAGATGGCTAGCAGTACATATTTTAGCTTTTTTTCACAAAAACAACACAGCAAGAAACAGAGATGTCTTTTATTTAGCATCTAGCTGATGCTTATGATTTTAATATAGTAAAATTTGCTCAGGTGGTTCATAGAGGAGAAAAGGGATGAGACCAAACCTCTACAGGAATGCAACTGAAAGCTTTGTTTTGAAAGTTTTGAAAGGTGGGGAAAGATTCAGGGAGCTGTTGGAGGGGGGGGGGCAGGGAGTGAATGGTTAGGGTGAAAATTCCAGGGTCGATATAAGGCAAATAAAGGCTCTGCTGTTGAAAGTAAAGCACCCATATCAAACAACATATCTTTGTTATTGTTTGGGCCGTTATTGATGACCCTTAATATTTTTCACACTGATTGCTCCTTTCATGACGTGCTTTAAGGATGAGTTGTTATTAGGGAGAATACGTTTTCCTGATTTTATAAAATGATTGCATAAATCTACAGCAAAACATCAGGCCTCCTTGTAATAGTGCAACTTGTATGAAAGAACAGACCCCTGAATACATTTTGATCATTAAGTAGCTGCTGATTTGCATAATTTATTCAGCTGCAAGGCTGAATGCTTTCCTGTACTGCTTTCAGCGCTGAACTACCTCAGTTGCTGCTCTGTATGATCAATTAAAGATGAGATTACAAATTTCTAGCTGTGTCTTTGACATCACTACTTAGTAAATAAGCAGTGAATCTTGCAATGTTAACATCCAAATGTTTATTGTGATATATCCTGGCACTGCAAATCTGAATGTGAACTTACTTATTGTTATTGTTTGCTTTTAACTTTCAACCTTACATTTTGCTGAGGAGATGCTCAAGGTAGCCAGCAAATATCTCTCGAGTGAAAAGGGTTGACCCCAAACTTATGTTTTTTACTGGTACATTTAATTTTCATATTTAATACAGACCATTCTCCATTTATGCATTGCCAAAAGTGCCAGTGTTTGTGAAAGGATTTCCTCACTGTAAAGTCAGTCATTGACGTTTGGTAGGCCCCAATTCATTTTCAGTGGATCAATGCTATTTTATTATCTGATATTACATAGTATTATTCGATCATGTTCAGTGCAAAAGTTTCATGCATACTACGTGTTTTTAGATAGGTGGTCTAGTGCAATAGTATTCCGCTAAACCTCAGCAAGAATCACTGAAATCACAACTGACCTGGATTCTGATAATCTACTGGTGTATTAGTTCATCCCAAGCATTTTGCTGAGGAAAATTAAATCATATTGAATTAAAAATGTTGCAGGTAACTTTTTTAAAAGCTCATCTTCAATTTCCAAAGCACCTGCTTGCATGGAGTGCATGTTACTTTTTAATCTTCATTAGCTTTAAATTCTGTAGATTTTGCAAAAGCATTCAATTGGGCTGACTGGATTAAACTCTTGGAAGTGCTGAAAGAT
Organism: Carcharodon carcharias; assembly: GCF_017639515.1. Classification (NCBI taxonomy): domain Eukaryota; kingdom Metazoa; phylum Chordata; class Chondrichthyes; order Lamniformes; family Lamnidae; genus Carcharodon; species Carcharodon carcharias. Next base: position 70,232,426 of record NC_054473.1, read on the forward strand.
GTTGAAGACTGGAGAGATGGACAATTTGCAAGAAACCTATACATAGGAGAAGAAGCAACTGTGAGAGTGGCCAACAGGGAGCTGGAAGAGGAGATTGGCAAGGGTGTTGCTTATCACCACTCCTCTTCCGTGTCTACACAGAAGCAATGATCGAAGAAGCATGTGAAGACATCAGTTAGATTTGAAGATATCAAGGCACTTGTAGCAAGTACAGAAAAAGGTTTATAAAAACTAGCAAATAGACCAGTAACAGCAGGCATGAACTTTGGAATGAAAGCGAACATTAGCAAAACCAGTGATACGTATCTCAAAGTCACCAAGCAATATTCATATATTCATAGGAGGAAGAGAACTAGGACAGGCGTAAGAATTCAAGTATTTAGGAAGCATAATAGGAAGAATTTAGGGACCATCTGTTGATGGAAATTGCAACAAAGAAGTAAGAACAAGGACAGTGATAGCAAAGAATATATTTGGTAAGAAGAGATGGTAGCTAACTGGGTAGCTGGGTAGCTGGGGAAGACAATGGTGTAGTGGTAATGTCACTAGACTATTAATCCAGTGTCCCTAGCTAATTCTCTAGGGATATAGGTTTAAATCCCAACATGGCAATTGGTGAAATGTAAAGCTAGCCCCAGTAATTGTGAGTATGAAACTATCATTGATTGTCATTAAAAAAAACCCATTTGGCTCACTGATGCCCATTAGTGAAGGAAATCTACCATCCTTGTCTAGACGCACAGCAATGTGGTTAACTCACAACTGCCTTCTGAAATGGCCTAGCAAGGCACTCAGTTCAAGGGCAATTAAGGGTGGACATCAAATCCTGGCCTTACATCCCATAAACAAATTTTTAAAAACTAAATAAACAACTCAAGAAGTAATTTGTAGAGGGCTTGATTTGGAGTGTTGCTTTGGACCTTTACAGAAAGAGGAGAGGAGACAAACTTGCTAAATAACTTTAAAATGTGGGTTTGAAAGAGAATAGAAAGGATCTGCTGGACAGAAAAAAATAAATGATGATGTGCTGAAGAGAGTGAATTAAGGAACAAAAAAACTTGCTGTTTGTAATTAGGAAAAGGCAGAGTGACTGGTCAGAGCATATCCTAAGAGGAAACAGGCTATATGGAAGGAAGATTTCAAGGAGAAAGGGACTATCAGTGCTGGATGGTTTGAAAATTGAAGGAAGTTATTGGCAAATGAAAAGAAAAGTAGAGGATAGAGAGACATGGAAAGACTGATATGAGCCAAGGAGCTTCCTTCGGGCAGAGCACACATGATGATGAGCTTCAAATTTAATTTCAATTATAAATCTTTAAACTACGTTGGTAATTCTCATGAAGTGATGCTGATATTGTTTTTATGCTCTGCAAAGAATCAGGGTGTTACTGAATTAATATGCTCTGAACATTCAAATCCTAGTTTAAACAATCTTTCCAACGTACTTTAAGGCAGCTGTAATTGTCTGCTGGGATACCAGGAAAGAATGGTGCTATTTCTTAAAGTGGCCATTCACTTGGCCATGTAAATCACAGACTGAAAATGTTAAGGGACTTTGGACATATCCCTCTCCTTACCTAGACGGTGGTAACGAGTGTTAAATTATCAAAATAGTTTGCATTTAAAACCTTCTGAATGTTGAGACTACAAGGCGACATCCTTTGTTTCACAGCCTCCAATCTTTTTGGACACGATGGAAAGCAAAGGCTTTGTGGTTAAAGATAAAATCATTGGGTGACTGTTGACACAATCCATTAAGTGAGGTTTGCATACATCACATTGCACTCACACCACATATTCTGCTGCTAAGGTCACATGATGGGATTACCATTTTGCTCACGGTTTCAATTACTGTTCCACATATTGGCTTTGAGCTAAAAACTACAAAATAGATAATTCTTACTTTATCTAAATATCCAGTAATGTACATTATATTCAGGTGGTTCTCCTCACCTGGGTGAGCATGTTCTGTCCCTCAACCCTATTCACTGATAATATAGTTTGGCTGCTGTTTTCCCTGTTTAGTTTAATGGCACTAAAACCAATTTTAGTGTCCCAGTCATCAGGCTGGCTCATCTAACTCAGCACAAGCTAATGATTATACTTTAGATCTTCAAATGGCTCTGTACCACAAACATTTAACCTGAAACTCCATCAGAGAATGTACTCCATTCTGCCAAATCTTTGATTTCCCTCATGTATTGCTGCAGTGAGATAGGCCAGCATGTTGCAATGAATAAAAACAGTGTACTCATATTTAAATATAATACAACAAGGTAAAAGTTCAATACATGTCACAGTCTTTTTCTCAGTATTGATTTAATTGCCAGGCAAGTAAGTACAATTATACCTGGATTGCACATTTTGGTACAATTATCTGTAATCATATTATGCTTTTTGTTAAATTTTCCAATAGTTAAGTAATCAGTAAGAACAAATGACCTGTATTTACATAGCACCTTTCATGACCTCAAATATCCCAATGATCTAAAACCAATTAAGTAAACCTGAAGTGCAGTCATGGTTAAAATGGAAATGTAGCAGCCACTTAGAATACACCGAGGTCCTGCAAGCAGCAATGTGATAAATGATCAGATAATCTGCTTTAGTGATAATGGTTGAAGGGTGAACATTGGCCAGGGCATTGGAAAGAACTCAACTGCTCTTATTCAAAATGACAGGGGCCTCGGCTTAACATATAATTCAAAAGATTGCACCTCTAACAGTGCAACATTCCCCCGATACTCCAGTCAACCTAGATTTTTTTGTACTTAAATATCTAGAGTGGCCTTGAACCCACTGAGCCAGAGACAAGGCTGCTATCAGTGAGTCACAGCTGATATATTCCAGGAATATTCCAGGCTTACATTGTTAATCAAAAAGACACAGGCAATAAGCTAAAGATGTTTTGTATAAAATCAGGAGTCGACAATTCAGCCCACCAAGCTGCTCTATCATCTTTGTTAAATACAGCAGCTTTACTCCCATTTTAAAAAATGTATTCTTTCATGGGATGTGGGTGTCACTGGCAAGGCCAGTGTTTGTTCCCCATTTCTAATTGCCTTGAACTGAGTGGCTTGCCAGGCCATTTAAGAACCAACCACATTGCTGTGGATCTGGAGTCACATGTAGGCCAGAGCAGGTAAGGATGACAGATTTCCTTCCTTAAAGTTAGTCAGATGGGTTTTAAAGACAAACAATGATAATTTCCTAATCACCATTACTGCAATGAGCTTTCAATTCCTCATTTATAAATTGAATTTGAATTCGAGGAGATGCTATGGTAGGATTTGAACCTGTGCCCCCAAAGAATGAGCCTAGACTACTGGCCTAGTGACATTACCACTAAGCCACAATCTCCCCCTTTTCAGCCACTCTAGCATCAACATTTCAGTTGATTTTGAATCTGCAGCCCCAATAGTTCAAGTCTCTACACCCCACTTCCCTATAGAGAAGTGATAAGTTTGACTTGGCATCTTGTGTAAACAGCGATGGTTCTATACTGTTCTGTCAGCTTCATTTTTGGATGCTGTGGTATTTTTCACTCAACTCAAGATCAATAGAAAGCACTGCAGTAATTAAATACAAATCTCCTTTCAAAGATGCATTACTCATTTTTTAACGCAATCAATCTTTTTAAGAAAACCCCAATATGCAGAACTAATGCTTTAATCATTTATATCTAATCCAATGTGCGCCCGGAATAACAATTCCAGTTACATCACCAGCAAGATACACAAGAGTTTTCAATAATTTATTTTGTAATGCTACTGCTGGAGCTAACCATCGTGTCTTTATAATGCTATAAAGGCACCAATCGCTCACAAAGAATTGTGTAAACATGTTGTGGGTTCATTTTTTAAGACTAAGCATATAAGAACTTATGTTCACGGATAGAAATCTTGCGATCATCAGCAGTGGAGTTATTTGTGATGTGTTCTACTCACAGGCCAAAGTGAAACTGAGACTGGATCACATGCACACTTCCATTCGAGTGATGGCATGCTCCTATCACTTAAAGGCATATTTCGGGGCCTCCCTTCCATTTTAAAGATAGATTTCGCCCTTCCAAAGAAGTATAGCTATTTGCAATACGTCTTCATGTGTACTTAACATTATATGAGTGTATAGAAATGATGGCTACCCTGCTGTCCAGAATGGTGGGAGCTCACGCCCGATTCTGCACTTGGAGCCTAATTAATTATACAAGGTATGTATTGGTCTAAATTACCTGGTGTGTCGTGAGGTGATTCGTGCGGCTACCATCAGCTAGCAGGTCCGAAGGTCCAGGTGCAAGATTTGGAGAGGTGATGGTGTAGTAGTATTGTCACTGGGCTAGTAATCCAGAGACCTAGGGTAATTCTTTGGGAACCAGGGTTTGAATCCTGCCACAGCAGATGATGGAATTTTAATTCAATTTTTAAAAATCTGGAATTAAAAGTCTAATGATGACCATGAAACCATTGTTGATTGTTGTAAAAACTCATCTGGTTCACTAATGTCCTCTAGGAAAGGAAATCTGCCATCCTTACCTGGTCTGGCCTACATGAAACTCCAGACCAACTGGTAAAGGCTGAGTTATTTAAAATCCCAGAGGGAAACTTTAATCAACTGTTATAACCTATATTTTCAATTGGTATGTTTGAGATGCAACTCTGAATTCAGGAATGAAATCACCAAGCCTCCAGAGGTTTTTTCATATAAACTAAATTAAATATTATTAATTTTAATAAGAAATTAAACACATGCACGTCTACAAATTACTACCAAAATAACTATTAAACAAATCCTCAAACAAATCCTCAAATTAATCACTCCCAGGTAATCTTCCACAAGGCAACAATAACCTATAGACTTAAACAGACACCAGGCAAAGTACATTTTAACTTACAAATTCAAAATGAGGTTCCTTTCAGTTTGGTTCCTTTGCACCATTGTAGGCTTTGCAGGCGACTTAGATCTCACATGCCTCTGACTCATGCACAAAATTATTCCCTGTATATACCTAGCCTTCCCTTTGAATGCAAGTTCTCATTTTATCACCAGGCCTTTGAACTCCACCTATTCTAACAATAAAACCATTTACATAGTACCAATTTCATTAGTAATATAAACATATTGCTTGGTATCTCCTAGCTAGGTGTAAGATTTCACCCCCAGTCTTTGAATGGTTTATTCAAAAAAATGCAAATATACTCTCTACCTTACTGTTTACATCTCAAAATTACTATACATCAAAGCACTCAGACTAGTTGGCTTTAATCCAAATAAAACACTCAGACTCACACTCACAGACACAGACCCTACTACAAGTGCAATTTAAAATAATTTCCAATAACATTATACACATTAATATCTTCATGACACCCACAGCAATGTGGTTGACTCTTAATTGCCCTCTGAAATGGCCTAGCAATCCACCCTGTTGTATCAAACTGCTACAATGTCACAATAGAAAGAATGAAACCAGACGGACCACCTGGCATCGACCTAGGCACCGGAAATGGCAATCCCAGCCCTACAAACCCTGCAAAGTACTCCTCACTAACATCTGGGGGCTTAGTGTCAAAATTAGGAGAGCTGTCTCACAGACTAGTCAAGCAACAGCCTATCATAGTCATCCTCACAGAATCATACCTTACAGATAATGTCCCAGACACCACCATCAGCGTTCATGGGTATGTCCTGTCCTACCGGCAGGACAGGCCAGCAGAGGTGGTGGCACAGTGGTATACAATCGGGAGGGAGTTGCTCTGGGAGTCCTCAACATCAGCTCCAGACTCCATGAAATCTCATGGCATAAGGATAAACAAGGTCAAGGAAGCCTCCTGCCAATTACCACGTACCACTCTCCCTCAGCTGACAAATCATTGCTCCTCCATGTTGAACACCACATGGAGGAAACACTGAGGGTGGCAAGGGTACAGGATGTACTCTGGGTGGGGGACTTCAATGTCCATTACCAAAAGTGGCTCGGTAGTACTGACCGAGCTGGCTGATTCCTAAATGATATAGCTGCTAGACTGGGTCTTTATCATCCTCACCAACCTGCCTGCCACAGATGCAACTTTCCATGACAGTATCGGTAGGAGTGACCATCGCACAATCATTGTGGAGATGAAGTCCCACCTTCACATTGAGGATACCTTCTATCGTGTTGTATGGCACCACCACCATGCTAAATGGGATAAATTTCGAACAGATCTAGCTGTTCAAGGCTGGGCATCCATGAAGCGCTGTGGGCCATCAGCAGTAGCAGAATTGTACTTGAACATAATCTGTAACTGCATGGCCTGACATATCCTCCACTATACCATTACCATCAAGCCAGGAGATCAACCCTGGTTCAATGAAGAGTGCAGGGGTACACTCCAGGAGCAGTTCCAGGCTTAAATAAAAATGAGATGTCAACATGGTGAAGCTATAACACAGGACTACTTGCGTGCCAAACAGCATAAGGAGCAAGTGATAGGCAGGGCTAAGCGATCCCACAACCAACTGATCAGATCTAAGCTCTGCAGTCCTGCCACATCTAGTTGTGAATGGTGGTGGACAATTAAACAACTCACTGGAGGAGGAGGCTCAACAAATATCCCCATCCTCAATGATGGAGGAGCCCAGCACATCAGTGCAAAAGTTAAGGCTGAAGCATTTGCTACAACCTTCAGCCAGAAGTGCTGAGTGGATGATCCATCTCGGTCTCCTCTGGAGGTCCCCAGCATCACAGATGCCAGTCTTCAGCCAATTTGATTCACTCCATGCGACATGAAGAAACGGCTGAAGGCACTGGATGCTGCAAAGGCTATGGGCCCTGACAATAAACCAACAATAGTACTGAAGACTTGTGCTCCAGAACTTGCTGCGCCCCTGGCCAAGCTGTTCCAACATAGCTACAACACTGGCATCTACCCGGCTATGCGTAAAATTGTCCAGGTATGTCCTGTACACAAAAAGCAGGACAAATCCAACCTGGCCAATTACTGCCCCTTCAGTCTACTCTCCATCATCAGTAAAGTGATGGAAGGGGTCATCAACAGTGCTATCAAGCGGCACTTGCTTAGCAATAGCCTGCTCACTGACACCCAGTTTATTTTCCGCCAGGGCCACTCAGCTGCTGACCTCATCACAGTTTTGGTTCAAACATGAACAAAAGAGCTGAACTCCAGAGATGAGATGAGAGTGACTGCCTTTGACATCAAGGCTGCGTTTGACAAAGTGTGGCATCAAGGAACCCTAGCAAAATTGGTGTCAATGGGAATCAGGGAGAAAACTCTCCGCTTTTTAGAGTCATACCTAGCACAACGGAGGATAGTGGTGGTTGTTGGAGGTCAGTCATTTCAGCTCCAGGACATCACTATAGCAGTTCCTCAGGATAGTGTCCTCGGCCCAAACATCTTCAACTGTTTCATCAATGACCTTTCTTCCATCATAAAGTCAGAAGTGGGGACATTCACTAATGATTGTACAATGTTCAGCATCATTCATGACTCCACAGATACTGAAGCAGTCCATGTTCAAATGAAGCAAGACTCGGACAATATCCAGGCTTGGGCTGACAGGTGCCAAGTAACAGTCGTGCCACACAAGTGTCAGGTAATGACCATCTCCAACAAGAGAGAATCCAACCATTATCCCTTGATGTTCAATGGCGTTACCGTCACTGAATCCCCCACTATCAACATCCTGGGGGTTACCATTGACCAGAAACTGAACTGGACTAGCTATATAAATACTGTGGTTACAAGAGCAGGTCGGAGGCTAGAAATAGTGTGACGAGTAACCCAACTCCTGACTCCCCAAAGCCTGTCTACCATCTACAAGGCACAAGTTTTACCAATACATTAATGCTAAAAGGTTAGTTAAGGAAAAAGTGGGACCTATCAGAGATGAAGTTGGAAACTTGTGTGTAGATGCAGAGGCTGTGGGAAGGGTTTTGAATGAATATTTTGTCTCCGTGTTTACAAAGGAAAGGGAGGATGTAGATAAAGTAGTCCAGGAGGAACATAGCGAGATATTGGATGGGGTAGTCATAGAGAGGAAGTACTCGAAGGGTTGAAATCCTTGAAAGTTGATAAGTCACCAGGTCCAGATGGATTGTTTCCGAGGCTGCTGAAGGAAGTCAGGAAGGAGATAGCAGATGCTCTGACGATGATTTTCCAATCTTCACTAGATACAGAGGAGGTACCGGAGGACTGGAGAAATGCAAACGTAGTTCCATTGTTTAAAAAGAGATCAAAGGAAATGCCAAACAATTATAGGTCAGTTAGTCTTACATCGGTGGTGAGCAAATTAGTAGAATCAATCCTGAGAGATAGGATTAACTGTCATGTGGAAAGGCATGGACTAGTCAGGGATGGTCAGCATGGATTTGTTAAAGGAAGGTCTTGCCTCACAAACTTGATTGAATTCTTTGAGGAAGTGACAAGAAGGGTTGATGAAGGTAGTGCAGTGGATGTTGTGTACATGGATTTTAGCAAGGCATTTGACAGGATCCCACATGGCAGATTGGTCAGAAAAATAAAAGCTCATGGGATTCAGGGTAATGTGGCAAACTGGATAAAAGGTTGGCTTTGTAACAGGAAACAAAGGGTAATGGTCAATGGATGCCCTTGTGAATGGAAAGTTTTCTCAAATGGTGTTCTACAGTGCTCGGTGTTGGGACCCTTACTGTTTGTGTTATATATTAATGATTTGGACATAAACGTGGAGGGCATGATTGGGAAATTTGCCGATGGCACAAAGATTGGCCGAGTAGTGGGTGGTGTAGAGGATAGCTTTAATCTCCAAAATGATATCGATGGGTTGATGGAGTGGGCGGTAAAGTGGCAGATGGATTTAACATGGAGAAGTGTGAGGCCATACATTTAGGGAGGTCAAAGAATTACAGGGATTACACAATAAATGGGAATACACTAAGAGGGGTAGATGAAATGAGAGATCCTGACGTACAAGTACACAGGTTCCTGAAGGCAGCAGTTCAAGTAGGCAAGGTTGTAAAAAAAGCATATGGAATGCTCTCCTTCATTGGCAGAGGTATAGAATATAACAGTAAGGATATAATGTTGGAATTGTATAAAACACTAGTGAGGCCACAACTGGAGTATTGTGTGCAGTTTTTTTGGCACCACATTAGAGGAAGGACATAATAGCTCTGGAGAGGAGGTTTACAAGAATGTTGCCAGGGTTAGAAAAGTGTAGCTATGAGGACAGATTGGATAGGTTGTGGTTATTTTCCTTAGAACAAAGAAGGCTGAGAGGTGACTTGATTGAGGTGTACAAAATTATGCAAGGAATAGATAGAGTGGACAGGATAAAAATGTTTCCCTTGGTGGAGAATTCTAGAACCAGGGGACATAGATTCAACATAAGTGGCAGAAGGTGTAGAGGGGACATGAGGAAGAACTTTTACGCAGAGGGTAGCGGGTGTCTGGAATTTGCTGCCCAAGTTGGTGGTAGAGGCAGAAACTCTAAACTCTTTTAAAAAGTACCTGGATCTGCACCTTAAGTGCTGTAAGCTGCAGAGCTATAGGCCGGGTGCAGGAAGGTGGGATTAGAAAGGGCACCTGGGTGTCCACAGATTGGCATGGACAAGATGGGCCAAATGGCCTCCTTCTGTGCTGTAACTTTTCTATGGTTCTATGGTTCTAAGTCAGGAGTATGATGGAATACTCCCCGCTTGCCTGGATGAGTGCAGCTTCCACAACACTCAAGAAGCTTGACACCGTCCAGGACAAACAGCCCATCAACAAACATTCACTCCCTCCACCACTGACGCACAATAGCAGCAGTGTGTACCATCTACAAGATGCACTGTAGGAATTCACCAAGGTTCCTTCGACCGCACCTTTCAAACACACGACCGTTACATCTGGAAGGACAAGGGCAGCAGATAGATGGGAACACCACCATCTGGAAGTTTCCCTCCAAGTCACTCACCAGCCTGACATGGAAATACATCACCATTACTTCACTGTCATTGTGTCAAAATCCTGGAACTCCCTTCCTAACAGCACTGTGGGTGTACCTACACCACATGGATTGCAGCGGTTCAAGAAGGCAGCTGAGCACCACCTTCTCAAGGGCAATTAGGGTTGGAGAATAAATGCTGGCCCAGCCAGCGAAGCCCCTGTCCTATGAATGAATTTAAAAAATGATGTAGAACATCTGTGACAGCCAGGAGGATTGATTGTTCTTTCACTCCAGGACTATGGACCCCGCACCTGGAATTAGTGAACCGTTGTACGGTGAAAGTTTCACAGCAGTAGTAGGTTTCACCATGACCTCCCATGTCTGTGGATACATGTCTTTTAGAATTCCCAGAGGTAGAATGTTGGCACTTGCCCTGTGTCAATCTTGGGCAACAATGAGTAGTTGCCTACTTTCTTAGGGCAGATCATTTGAATCTTGGCAAACACATCAGTGTGACGACATCTATGTTTTCCACGAGATTGACAGTGTGAAATCTGTGTTCACCGTTCTTCATTTAATTGTGCACACCATCATAACTTTCTGGTTTGTCAATCGCCTCATGTGTATATTCCTTACAAGATACAAGTTGGTCGTTCTTATTGCTTGAAGGTACCCATTGTGTACAACTGCTTGAAAAAGTGCATGGCTCTTTGTAATTGCATCAGTTTTGTTCTAGTGCGCTGCCGCTGCCAATGGCCTTTTCGGCCAAATGCTTTTCAGAATTTATGGAAAGCTCAGCAATGGCAGGCCACACCTTCCAGATGTCTTGCTAGGTTTAGCTGCTGTAGTGAGAGTGTCAAAAATTGAGGTTGTGCCTAGGTTCTGTAAGCTTCATTGATCTGTGAGAATCACTTCATACTGACGTACATCCTTGAGTAGATCTTTGATGCTCTACATTTTGGGCTCCTGTAGCAGATCTTTCTGGAAGTCTTCCATGGGAGTGGATGTGATCACCAACTCAACAACTCTGTCTGCTGGCTCCGCGTTTGAAAAAACACAGTACGTACCCTTTTTCTGTATCTGCTGATGGATTCTGCAGGCTGTTGTCAAAATGACATGAACTCTTGTTGATGAATACTGAAGTTTATCTTGATTCTGAGCCAGTCTTCCAATGTAATCCATATATTTTGGAGATCCTTTAGCTCTTCTGCTGACCACCCTGATGTCTTCAGCCTGTGTAGACCTTCATTCCCAATTGCTAGGTGAATTTTTATGGCTTGCTTATCTGGTTCAGACACACCTGAACCAGGAAGCCATAGCTCTGTGCGCTGTTTAAATATTTTGAATTTGGATAGTAGGTCAGCTGCATCCCATTTTAAATTGAGGAATTTTGTGGACATTGTGAGAATACCCCTTTGATCTTCCTCCTTGTTTTATTCAATTTATTGTTCAACATCTCCCAAAACCACCCATCTTAATTGCCATTTTCTCTGGCCCTATTTTATGATGGTTTTGTTTATTTTTTTGTGGGTTCATTTAGTAAGACTAGATACATAAAAATGTATATACATGGATAGAAAGCTTGAATACATCAACAGCAGAGCTCTGTGTGCTGTGTTCTGCTCACATGCCAAAGTGAAAATGAGACTGGATCACAAGACACACTTCCCTTTGAGTGATGGCATGCTCCTATTCCTTAAAGGCGTATTACAACATCCCTCTTTCTTTTTAAGGATACATTCCCTCCTTCCAAAGATATATAACTATTTACAATATATGTTCATGTTTAGTTGGTGATGGCACACTGTTATTCCTTAAAGGCATGTTACAACACTAACCATTTATTTTTATATTTGACCTTAGGATGTTGGAATTGCCGCAAGTCCACATTTATTGCTCCCATTTCCCTGGCAGCCTTAAGAGTCAAACACATAGGCCCAGGCTTTCACTCCTGGGTCGGATGCACAGAATTTGGAGAATATCCAGCTCCATGAAACTCAACCTTTAAAAATGTCTTCCTGCACTTGCGGTTTTCAATTGGAGGTGATGGGGGCAGGCCAGATTCAAAGTCGGACCTAGTGAGAAAATAGAGTAGGAGTTGAGAAAAGTAATACCCCATAAGAGGTGAGGGGTGAGAGACAGGACTATCGCGAGTTGGGTAACTCGTGTGCATATGAAAAGCGCTCCTTTTGAAGAGTTTGAGGAGTTGGTCCTCAGTGCTATACTTCCTGAGCCTTGGAACAAAGATCTTTGGGTTATCAGGTGAGTGTCAAAGCTGTAAATGTTGTCCAACTGTTAGATGACATTAGAATGGATGGCCCATCACGAGCTTTCCCTATGGTAGAATTGCCATTGCTCCAGCAAAGGATACTGAGTGGAATCTCAAGACACAGCCATAGAGATAGAATCATCTTGCCACCATTACCTTGTGCAGATAATATGCGGTGATGCAGTTAACTGGCCAGACTTAGTGGATACATGATGAACGATGCCATGCCTTTTATCCCATCTACTTGTCCTCTTGCCACCCATCCATCAGGATGCACCCACACTGAGGACTTGTGACCGAGTCACTGACTCTGCACACTGTCATGGAATAACAATCTAAGAGGGAGTAAGCCAATAGCACTGTCAGTGGTTGCTAAGCACAGCATCCCATGCGCTTGGAGTCACAGCCGCAACATAGGTGGCACCAAGCATATATGCGGAGCCATGCTCCCCATTAACAGAATGTCTTACAGAGGAGCTGTGGGGCCAGCGATCTCATATCAGGTCCTGCAGGTCTTAGTTGAGGAGGTCCGGAGGAGAAGAACAGTTTTATACCTGCTGGCCATCGGGATCCAGTTAGTACAACCAAGAAGGCCTGGGTAGATATTGCAACTACGGTAAATGTCTCAGGAAACCATCAGGGATTGTGGGTTCAGTGCCATGAAAGATTCAGTGACCTGCTGTGTTCTGGCAAGTTGAGTAGCTTGGCTGATAGACACAGAGGTCCATGGGAAGGGTCACTTCTGCATAGTGCAGGTAAGGTGCGAGAAGTGGCACCTAACTCAATCTCCCTCAGCATTGAGGCTTGTATGTGTAAGCAGCTAATGTAGCTGCTCACAAAACAGATATGAATAAGTAATATGATACACACACATAGTGAAGAGTGAGATCTCTGCATGCCCATCAAGAGGCATCACAGACATGATCTTCACTGTATGGCAAATTCAAGAAAAGTGCAAGGAACAGCATCAACCACTATACAACTTTTCAACCTCAAAAAAGCCTTTGACTCTGTCAACCATTAAGTCTTACGGCATGTCCTCCTCAAATTTGGCTGCCCGCAGAAATATGTCCCAACCTCTGCCTATTCCATGATGACATGTAAGCTGTGTATCTCACCAATGGAACCACCACAGACCCTACCTCAGTGAAGACTGAGGTCAAACAAGGCCATGTCATTGCACCAACTGCCTTCTACATTTTCTCGCTGCAATAATGCATCTCACTTTTACTGAATTAGCCACAGGCATAGAGATAATTCACAGAACAGATTCAAAACTGGTCAACACATACCACCTCCAATATAAAATCAAAATCACTCCAACCTCAGTCATTGAGCTTCAGTATGCAGATTTCACTTGTCTGCGCGGTCACTCAGGAACTGAGCTACATGGATGAGGTCTCCTAAAAACACAAAGTCCAGTTGGCCTTTTTGTCTGCCCGCCAACCTTAAGGTTGCGATGACATTGGGACGCACGCCCGATGCCGTTGCACATCATTTTATGCGTTGGCGGGTCGGGCCTGCACGCCGACTGAAAAATCCTGCCCCTTATTATGGTCACAAACCTTTGGCTGAGTGAAAGGACTTCCAGTTGACAAAAGTGTCTGCGTGTTGAGTTGTGGCTTTTATTGCAACATGGTGCAATTTAAGACACCCTGCTCCTTTTGTGGCCTTTATGTCCTCATATGCTGCCTTTTTATCCATACCTTAACAAGATTGAATACAATAGTTTACCAGTTTGGTAAACAATTTTAGCCTGCAATTTTAGCAAAGGCTGTGGTTTTCTGAGTTTGAGATGCCAACTCCACAGGGAAATTTATGTGATCCCCCACACAAGCAAATAGAGCATTAGTTACTGCCTTAATGGAGTTGAGTGCTACTAACTGGGATATATCAGCCAGAACTCCTGATGAGCTTTGGAAAGAGCCAGATGCATAGAAATTCAGTGCAATGGTTAACTTCACAGCCACTGGCAGGAAAAAAACTTTGGCCCTCCCTCTGGGCTCAGGCTGGTCACTTTGACTGGCTTTACAGCCTCTATATGAGAATGTGCCATGCCCATTTTCTATGTTCCCTTGGATGAAGCACAATGCTTCAAAAACACTAAGTTCTTACTTGCACCTGGGTGTGAGAGCCAGTAGGGACAACAAAAGATTACTCTGGGGGACGTGCTGCCTCAACCTCCCATTCCCTTGGGTGACAAGAAGATATTTGGAGTTAAGTTCTTAACCTTTCCAGGGAGGTGGTGGCATAGTGGTATCGTCACTGGGCCAGCAATCCAGTGTAATGATTTGGGGATCTAGATTCAAATCCCACCACAGCAGATGGCGAAATTCAATTTCAATAAAAACCTGATGTTAACCATTGCTGATTTTTGTAAAACCCCACCTGGTTCACAAAGGGAGGAAACCTGCTCTCTGGCCTACATGTGAGTCCAGACCCACAGCAATGTGGTTGACTCTTAAATGCCCTCTGAACAAGGACAATTAGGGATGGGCAATAAATGCTGGTCTAGCCAGCAATGCCCACATCCCATGAATGAATAAAAAAAAGTAAATACAAATTTGAAGATAACTCTGCAGGCGTCCCTTACCTTTCCAAAGGGCTACCCTCGCTGTCCAAGGAAATGCACAAAGAACATACCTGCGCTGACCTGGTCTGCTTTGCACATATTGGGTTCCACGCAACAGGGGTGCCAAAATGTGATTGAACTGGAGGCAGCTGATGATTTAAAAGGCCAGTTGCCTTCATGAACCGCGCATGTGCAAACCCCGGCCCGCCCCTGCGAATATAGGAAGTGCCCTGTTTGGGGGTGGGGCCTAGGATTTCCATGCTCATCCACCATTTTTGCCACAATGGAGAGGATCTCTGTCATGATGAAAATTCAGGCCATCTTGTGGTAGTGCAGTCACATGGAAGCCAGCTAGCAGGTTTCCTTCTCCAAATGATTTCTTTAATCCAGTTTGTTTTTTTATAATGAAGCAGCAGCTTTCACGATCAGTTGCCAGGCAACAAACTTTACTGAATTCAATTTCCCATAGTGTGCTTTGAATCTGCAACCTCTGGGTTGCTTGTTCAGCCCCATAACTAGTAAACTATTATATTCAAACTTGTTAAGGTATGATAAAAAGGCAGCATATGAGAACATAAAGGCCACAAAATTCAGTTCACTAGTACTGCTGGTTTCGACATAAGGGAGCCTGGAGTTGGAAAAGACAATGAGGTGTTCTCTTCAGACAATTTCCAGTGCAGCCTACACTCATCGCCATGTAGGAGCATGGGCATCCAGTGTGTGCAGCAGAAGCACACAGAGTGGGTAAGTTGTGTTGTCAGTCCACGCCTAATGCTGTTTTGGTTCCAACCTGTCATTTTCAGCCTAGCTGGACTTCATGAATTCAACTGCATGAGGGACCCATCCCCCACCTCCAACTCCCCCAACCACCCTGCACCTCACCTCCCCCCACAAATAGCACTACTCAAAGGGGGTCACCATGCAACTTTCAGGTCAGGTGCTTTTCCCCGTCCCTTGCTGCCGCATTGTGAGTAAAAAAACTGTTATTGGAGAAAATTACATTAATTATTTGAGTCAGGAGGGAGAATTGCTGAATCTTTGAAAGTAGTTGAGTGAATTTTGAAGGCATCTGAGCAGGAAGCTTGCTCTCACTTATGGAGGCTATAGTTATAGTTGTTCCTCGGCTGCAGCTCAACAGAAAGATGGACCAGATGCAAGGGAGAGGAAGCTGTATGCAGAGGGAGGAGGAGGAGGCTCTCAATAGAAGTTCTTAAAGGTTTTCAGAAAGCACTTCCGTTTCCACTTGAGTCAAGAGCAGTGCCTGTGGCGGCTATGCTTTACCAATCTGCTGGTGTGCTGTGAGACCCTACAGGGCCATTTGAGCGCTGCTATCTGCAGCCATGTTGGCAGTAGTCTGAGCCTGCATGGCATAAAGCACCTATCTCAAGACCTATCTCAGTCTGAGCTCCAACTGCAACACTCAGATGTTGGGTGGCTTCTCCTCATGGGATACTAGCAGCCAGAAGCTGTGTCACAGCTGGTTTGGCAAGTGTTATCCTGGCGATGACCACTCCTTCCACACTGAAAATGACAGCTCCCTAGTTCTGTACAAAGCCTTGTGCCAAATTGGAGCCAGATTCCCCCATGCTCTTTGACAATGGCAACAGCCTTTGAGGAAGGCCTGCTGTTGTACCTGATCTCTTGGTGTGAATGCCCATCACTGTTTCCTTGTTATGTCTCCTTGAAGTTCTCATATGACTCCCCTGTTGCAGAACTCAGCTGTGACCTCACTCTTTGATGAGCTGGCACGTGCACTATCCTTTCCTCCCTGGCCTGACTGCCACCCACTCATACCCAGTGACTCACCACATTGCAGATCCGGTCTATCCTACCTTCGAAAGTATGCATAGGGCCATTATTTGATCTGGTGGCTGTGACTGTCAGACCAAGTAAAGGTCCTTCTTCCTCAGGCATTTCCTCTTCTTCTCGCTCATGAGGGGGTGCAATTCTAGGTTAGTCTTAGGAAATGAAGCTGGACAAGTGAATGAAGTAGCAGTGGGGGTTCATTTTGGAGATAGTGACCATAATACAGTTAGATTTAACATCATTATGGAAGAGGATAAAGATAGAACAGGAGTGAAAGTTCTAAATTGGGGAAGACAAATTTTACAAAGCTGAGAAGTGAGCTGGTGAGAGAGGACTGGCTACAGCCATAAGAAGGAAAAACTGTGTCAAATCAGTGGGAAGCATTCAAAGTGAGATTCCAAGGGCACAGTGTAGATATGTACCCACAAAAAAAGGGTGGTACTGCCAAATCTAGAGCCCTCTGGTTATCCAGAAGCATACAGGCCAAGATAAAGTAGAAAAAGAAAGCTTATGACAGTCACAAAAGACCCAATACCGTAGAAAGCCTACAGGAGTAGACAAAGTACAGGGGTGAAGTAAAAATGGAAATTAGGAAAGCAAAGAGAGGATACAAAAAATATTGGCAGGTAAAATCAAAGAAAACTCAAAGATGTTTGACCAGTACATTATGAGCAAGAGAGTAACTAAGGAATAGGTAGGCCCTATCAGAGATGTACATGGTAACTTGTGTGTTGATGTTGAAGATGTAGGAAGGGTTCTCAATGAGTACTTTGTCTCTGTTTTCATTAAGAAAAGGGATGATGCAGACATTCTAATTAATGAGGAGAAGTATGAAACATTAGATACAATAAGCATAGTGAGAGAGGAAGTACTGGGGCAATAGACATCCTTGAAGATGGATAAGCTCCCAGGGCCAGATGGATTGTATCCCAGGCTGTTAAAAGAAACATGGAGGAAATAGAGGATGTTCTGAGGATCATTTTCCAACCCTCACTAGATACAGGCAAGGTATCAGAGGATTGGATATCTACAAATGCTGTGCCATTATTTAAAAAGGGTGCAAGTGATAAGCCAGAAAATTATAGACCTGTCAGTCTGACTTCAGTGGTGGGCACATTATTAAAATCAATTCTGAGAGACAGGATAAACTGTCACTTAGGAAGGGTTGATCAAAGACAGTCAGCATAGTTTTGTTAGGGGAAGATCTTGTCTTATTAACAATATAATTTTTTGGGAAAGTAACAAGGAGGATTGATGAGGATAGTACAGTGGATGTTGTCTACATGGATTTTAGTAAGGCATTTGACAAGGTCCAACATGGCAGACTGGTCAGAAAAGTGAGATCTCATGGGATGCAGGGGAAGGTGGCAAGTGGGATCCAAAATTGGTTCAGCAACAGGAAACAAAGGGTAATGGTCAATGGATGTTTTTGCAAATGGAAAACGGTTTCCAGTGGTGTTCCACAGGGCTGAGTGTTGAGGCCCTTGCTGTTTGTAGTATATATTAATGATATGGACATAAATGTGGGAGGCATGATTGGTAAATTTGCAGATGACACAAAAATTGGCTGTGTAGTTGATAGTGAAGAGGATAGCTGCTGTCTCCAGAATGATATCAATGGTTTGGTTGAGTGGGATAGAAAAATGGCAAATGGAATTCAATCTGGAAAAGTGTGAGGTAATGCATTTGGGGAGGGCAAACAAAGCAACTCAATAAATGGGAGGATATTGACAGGGGTTGAAAAAGTTAGAGACCTTGGAGTGCATGTCCACATGTCTTTGAAGGTGGCAGGACAGGTGGATAAAGTGGCAAAGAAAACATATAGAACTCTTTCCGTTATAGGATGGTATATCAAATGCAAATGCAGGGATGTAATGCTGGAACTGTATAAAATGCTGGTTAGGCCACAGCTGGAATTGTGTGTACATTTCCAGTCATCACATTACAGGAAGGACATAATGAGGAAAGATTGAATAGTCTAGTGTCGTTTTCCTTAGAACAGAGGAGGCTGAGGGGTGACCTAATTGAGGTGTACAAACTTATGAAGGCCCTAGATAAGGTAGACAGTAAAGACTGTTTCCCCTAGCTGAGGGGTCAATTACCAGGGAGCATAGGTTTAAGGTGATTGGTAGGAGGATTTGAGGGGACATGAGGGAAAACTTTTTCACCCAGAAGATTGTGGGCATTTGGAAATCACTGGCTGAGGCTGAAACGGTCAACTCATTTAAAAGGTACTTGGACCTGCATCTGAAGTACTATAACCTGCAAGACCGTGTACCAGGTGCTGGAAAGTGGGATTAAAATGAGCGGCTAGTTTCTTTTTCATCTTTCCCTGGCCGGCACAGACAGGATAGGCTGAATGGCCTCTTTTGGTGCTGTAACTTTTCTGTTTCTATGGTTCATTGTCAAGCTGCACTGGCTAGTTGGCAGGTTTTGGGTATCTGAAAGCATAAATGCTGAAGGAAAAGTTTGAGATGAGGGAAGGTGGAATGCAAGAGACGTACAGTTACACCATCTGCAGCTTGGGCCATATCTGTCTGGTAATGAGAGTGAATTGGGGTTGGAGATGTGCATAAGGCAGGAAAATATGGTCATTCTGTAAGGTTCTTTGCTGCTCTCTCTTGTTATGTCCCGCCTTGCCCTACAGGAGGGAGGAAAGAGTGTCAGTGAATGTGTTGTAATGTATTAGTGTGGTGTGATAACTGAATAGCTGGGAGTACGTAGAAGCAGTGAGATGTGGGTGTGAGGCTTGAAGCCGTGATAATGTGTGAGGGTGAGATGGAGTGTATATGAATGTAGATATGAGCTCTGATTGTGAGATATTATTGGCGGTAGAGTGATGGGGGTTTGTTGTCTTGAGCAGTATGTGAGGTCGGTAGTGATGGGTTGGAGAAATAAATTGAAGGTGAATTCTCTGACCTTGATCACTTGTGTGAGGTCATCGAACTTTTTCCAACACTAATGCCAGGCCCTGGGGCTGGGGATTTTACATTGACCGTTATGGCTACCTGCTTCCATTCTTTTCTAAGTGTATGTCTGAAGGTCTTCCTGGTCTCTTGTGGAAATATGATCCCTCTCTGCCTTCCCACCTTCTGCATTAAGGCCTCCAGTGCTGCAGGGGAGAACCTGGAAGTCCTCTCTCTGGCCTGCTGCTCCATTGATCCTCTGTCTTCCTTCTGAGAAATATTTTCACAGACCCAGTTCCAGCTCCTACAGCAGCCAGAGTGCACCTTTAAGAGGTGCAGGCTGGCTTTAAGGAGTGTAGGCTAGCTTTAATGGGTCACATGATACTGGGACCCTTTCTGAGCATGCAGCTACAAAGCAGCTTGCTTAGTTCTAGGCTGCACATCATAATCACAGAATTGAGTAGGCAGCATGAAGCTTGTGTGCTGCCTGTATCATTTCTATCGGACATGGGGCAATCGCTCACTGGGGTCTCCATGCATGCTACATGACAGTTGATTCATGCAGGATAAAATCAACATATAACACACTTTGATACTAAGCAGGCCCTCTCTGCAATTGCATTAAGGAGGATTAAATTTGCATTCAAGTAGCAGGAGTTAATTTTATTGCAAACCGAAAAAATTAATCCCAGGAAGAGGATGCTGCCAATAGAGATAACCTTATCATTTCTTAAGTTCTATAGGTCATTCCTTTGTTCATGAACTATGCCCACAAGACACCTTATAACGTGTAGTTTGTCTCAGAAGCATTTTATTACTAACTACACGATGATGGCATAACTACAACAACTCCCTTGTGTCATTAATAAAACCCTGTTATATTTTCCTCATGGTGCAGACCATGATGACAAAGATACAGTATGAAAATGGAAGAGGAAAGTTAACAGTTTCCATAAATCACCATTAAGCCCACCGCACCCCGCCCCCCCACCCCCCACAAATGCTGCCCAGGAACAATTCTCTCCAATTTGTGAAGCTGGTCTCTCAACAATTAATCTGAGGGAAATAAACTTTTAAGAGTTTATTAATCACTTGTTAATGTTGTTGACTTGTTTGGCAGAATTGGCCCTCTCTTCACTTTCAAAACAATCTGAAGATGCTGATATTCTCACCCAAGCAGATCCAATGTTAATTTAGAATGAAGAATGGATCTGAAATTGTCCAAGGCAGGGGGACAATTTTTTTTGTATGTCAAGTTAAAGAAAATTCATTTGTAGTACAGAACTTGAGTATTGCTGAAATCACCACATCTATTCAAACACAGGGCTCTGTCCTTTGTAGACAGAAGGAACATGTCCACACATAGCATCTTTTTGACTAAGCAAAAGTTTGGGGAACAGTCATTCCTTGGTTCATTCCCCAGGGTAATGCCTTGACCAATCAGAGTTGACCTACTTGGTTTGAATTTGAACAAAGCTGGGCAGTTAATTGTTCCATGCTACATTCTCCATGGCAACCCGTCCACCAATCCGAGTCCACTTTCCGACCAATCTGCACTCTCTTCTCGTGCAGTATAAAATGTTGTTCCCATTTACAGTTGGTAATTTCTTACGAGCCACTCAGATGATGCAAGACTGAAAGTTTTGATAGCATGTCCTTTATTTCAGCAATGCTAAAATTAATCTTCCTAAAGTGTTATTATAAGCCAAACACAGTTCAATTAAATGGATTGTTTTGGTTGTACCCAGAGGAAAATATTTCATCAAGATATTACAAGCCAATTGAGTTGAAGCAAGTGCTGTTTTTTAGGAGATGTGGGGAATCAACTCCTAATGTTTATGCAATCTGGATCCAAACTTATTTCATAGGTAGACCCACATGGATCCCAAAAACATCACATTATTTCTCATGGAGACTAACAAGAGGCAAGACTAGATCTTCATCAGGCAGCCTCAGGTTTTCAAACAGTGTAAACAGTGATTTCCCATACATTTTTTCTGATGTAGTTCACAACCTCTGGTGATCAAACCGATATCTGATTCTTACAAGTGTCATTCATGAATCCCAATAGAAAAAGTGTAGCTGCATCCATTGGTTTTATTGATTGGTATAATTTGTGACCCAGTGAACTTTAATATTATTTCATAAAGGAGAACATACACCTGCATATCGTGAAGCTGCAGCAGTATCTAATGAGTAATTCTGAACATGAAATGTACAGTAATTTCACAAAGAAATATGGCACCAGAAACATGGAAGTATTTATTTTACAGTCTGTGCACTCACTCTTCAAGGAGTATGAAGTGCTGAGATTTGTCGCCACCTGATTTGGAATTGATGACTTCACCAGAACTTCCAGAATCAAACTAATCTTTACAACTTCAGCAAGTAACCGGTAATATTGGGCCTTATCAGGAGCTTGTCAGAGAACGAAAATAACCCTTGGCCCTTTTGTTCGTACCAGCTACTGTCCCATCTCCAACCTCCCTTTCCTCACAAATTCAAGTCCATCTTTCCAGGAACTCCATGTTTAAATCCCTTCAGTCAGGTTACCACCCCTGCCACACTGTAAAAGAGGCTCTTACTGAACTTACAAATGACATCCTATGTGACTGTGACAAAGGTAAACTATCCCTTCTCCTCCTTCTTAACCTGTCTGCAGCCTTTGACACAGTTGACCACACCATCCTCTAAAGCCTCTCCACTGTCATCCAGCTGGGAGGCACTACACATGCCTGGTTCCATTCTTATTGATCTGTGGTAACCAGAGAGCCACCAGCTGTGGCCTCTCTTTTCCCTCTGGTCTTGTTACCTCTGATGTCCTCAAGATCCTATCCTTGGCTCTCTCCTATGTCCCATCTACGTGATGTGCCTCAGTGACATCTGAAAACACAGCGTTAGTTTACACAAATATACTGAATGGGTCTACCTCACTGCCACCTTTCTTGACCCCCTCTGCTCCCTGTGAAGTGTCAGACGGTCTATCTGACATCCAGTGCTCATGAACAGAAAATTCCTCTACCTAAACATTGGGAAGAACATAGCCAATGGATAGATTTTTCCAGCCCAGTGGAGGTGAGTTTGGGAATGTGCGTGGTGAAGAACTCTCAGAAAATGACATTGGGTCGGGATGCCAATGCGATCCTGCCCTCTTCTGGCTTTCCTCTGGGTGGGATTGAAGAAGACTGGGAAACCTCCTTGGATCTGATGGATAAATTGTTAGGAAGTGGTTGAGGTTGTTAAAATGCTAAATATGAGCTGTTTTAGCCCTGAATCCTGACTTTTTCTGTCAGGGAACCTGTTTCTAACCTGTCAGCAACACACCAGAGCCAGCAAAGTGAGTGTACAGCAGGAAACACTTTAATCAGTGAAATTGACAAGCTGGGAATGTTTTGATCAGTTACGCTAAGGAGATCCAGCCAGGGAAATTGAAAGACAGCTGTTCTTCTCTCAGAGAATGACAGGTGATTGCCAATTTCTTGGAAGGCACTTCACCTATCTTGCACTTCACTCCCCTTAAGTTGTTCTCTCCTGCTTCCACGGCACGGGAGCAGCTTCTGCAGCTGCACCTTCCAACTCTGCCGAGGAGCAAAAGCAGAGGCTACACCACTGCCAACTGCTCCACAAGCAACAGACCAGCTGGCTTCTCCTCAACCACATATCCCTCCATTGGGCAGATTTGATGGGCACCGAGATCTAACTAAAAGCAGGCAAGACCTCCAACACAGAGTCCACAGGCAAAGGATCAACTCTCATGACATATCTTGAGCACCAGTGCCTCAAGGAGGTTCAAGCTGTCATAGCAGTTCACCACTGACATTGACAGCCTCATAGAATGAGGCCATCTTCCCAGTAGATCAGGTGGGCACACATTGCCAATGGCTGAAAAAGCAGAGAGGTGTGTGTTCATCATTATTTGTGCGGAGATGAGGGAAGGACACCATTTGTGTGAAGCATGGATGTGAAAGGCTGAGTGTTGGCTGTTCATATGGGGATGTGAGGTACAGGCAGAGAGAGGAAGAGTAGAGGTGCAAAGTGCATTGTGCTTAGGGGTACTGTGCAGGATGTGGGCTTTGGCATCTGAAAGTGTTGCACCACTCACCTTTCCTGCCTTCCTGAGGTCATGGATCCTCTTGGTGCACTGTCCAAAAGAGATCACTCTGCTACTGGCTTCCTCGGCCATTTCCATCCACCCTGCTTGGTTGGAGAGGTTGTGCTCTTTCTCCCATCCTTGGGAGAGCTCACCTCACTGCAGCCCCTTGGATTCCTCCAGGTAAGAGTGAGAGATCTGGAAATCAGCCTTCTAAACTCACTTCCCCATTTCTATGGTTTCTGCTGCCTCATTTACCCAAGTGCTGATGAGCTTCTCTAACCCATGCCATGATGGGTTAATTAGAAAGCCTTCCTTTGACAGAATGGACGCATCATCTTGCTCGTCCCCTCTAAGCAGTCGGGAAGCCCAGAGGTGGGATGTCATTTGGGTTGTTCTGATAAAGATCAAAGGCCAGGAGCATAAAACAGAGATTCTAGATCTGAAATTGGTCCCGCCATCCTGACACAGGGATTTAAGTGATAAAATTTCGCCCATTTTCTTCTGCCCCCTCCACAAACTCCATTCCGAAGCCACCAAATTCATCCCTGATCCTGGCAACTATCTGAGATTAAACTAGACTGTGATCTTGGTGTCAAATTTGACTCCTGGTGAGTTTCTGACCTCATCTTCATGCCTTCACAAAGGCTGCTTATTTCCACCTCCATAACATCGCCCAGCTCTGTCCCATCTCAGTTCATTTGTTGCTAGAACCCTCATCCATGCCTTTGATACATCTAGACTTAACTATTCAAACCCACTCCTGGCTGGCCTCCCCCCATTTTAACCTCCTTAAACTTAAGTTCATCCAAAATATTGCTGCCCATGTCCTAAGTTGTGCAAAATCATATTCACCTAGCACCTCTTTGTACGCTGACCTATATTGGCTCGTAGTTAAAAAGTGTCTTCATTTAAAATTGTCATCACTGTTTTCAAATCCTGTCCGTTCCCATCTCCATCAGCTCTATAAATCTCTGAAATCTCCACACTCTTCAAATTTGGACCATCGAACATCCCAGATTTGAATCGATTCACAATTGGTGACCATACATTTAAGTGTCAAGGCCCTAAACTCTGGAATTCCCTCCCTAAACCTTTCTTTCCTCCTATAAGATGCTCCTAAAAGCCTACCTCTTTGACCAATTTTTGCTAAGCTGCACTAATATCTCCTTAATGTGGCTTGATATCAAATTTTGTTTGATAATGCTCCTGTGAAATGCCTTTGAATGTTTTACCATGTTAATGGTGCTATATGAACACAAGTTGTTGTTGCTATTAAAAGAAGGGCAAAAGCCCTACATAATTATAAACTTTTCAACTTTTACTCTCAGATGCAGCCACTTATCTTTAAGCTGCTACTTGCCCCGCTGCTCCTCCCCACCCCACTCCCTACTAATGTTCAAAAACAATCCTTAGTTTGGAGTCCAGAATATGGAATATGCCTGTTCCTGGAATTTATCAATATGTGACATGCATGATTAATCAGATACTAATCAGATTCCCACTCAAAAATAGCAGCAGTAACTTAAAAACGTTGTGACCCTACTGTAAATATGTGTGAGATGTAGAGACTGTCAGCCACAAAATTCCCTAGGTCCTATTCACCTCCCTTCAGCCATCCAGCTGAAAATTCATCTTCTTAACCTCCAGAAACGTCTTTAGCCTAGACTTTAAATTGACACAATGTTTTTTTTCTACTTAGGCTTTAATTCAATATGTTTGAAATAGCTTAATATAACAGTCTACAGGAGATGGGGCAGAGAGGGAGCTTCATGTAGAAATTGTAATTAGTATATATGATAGTCTATACAAGTGTGAGTGCAATGTTGTGAAGTTGAATTATTACTGTATCCTTTCTTATTTAGTACAACACTAACATGTAACTTGCAATGTTATTCAATACAAGGCACTGAGCAGATATTAGCTAGAATAATTATTGAATGGGTATGACCCTTGCTTTGCATCCATCTCTCTATGCACTGGATTCTTATATTTAAGGCAGTCTCCCTAAAGGCTCCTTGTATTTCAATGTGATTGCCAGTTTCATGGCTCATCTCTGGACATTAAATACCAGATTATGAAATGCTATGTTTGCCTGTGCAAATGGCATATTGGGAGGGTCAGAATTTTGTTCTTAACAATTTAACAGAAACCTTTTTCCAGGACATATCAGAGTTAACCATAGATTATTCTCTACTGTGGTCATAGGTTTTGTTCAAGTTTTGCATTAATACGTAGCATATGGGAGTGCTGGTCTTGTATTGCCAAGCTACGGCTTTACGTTTATCTTTCCTTCATTTTCCATGCACTAAACCCTTACCCGCCTCAATTTATGGTCACAAAGTTACAATCTTGTAACCACCAGAGGGTTAGTTTTCATTCAATGGGTCTGAGGTTTGCAGGGGTTGAGGCGAATCATTTTAACAGCCGGGTCTGAGACTGTGGAGCCATTAATTAGCACAGCTAATTAAAATGATATGCGTCTCCTGACTACATCAATGTGGGACAAGACTCAGCCATTTAAGTTACCACATGACTAAACCAACATCAACAGCAGCTGAAAATTTAATAGGTTGGGTTTTGTATTTGTTCATACTATAATCACAACCAAAACATATATGACCCATACTGCCAGAATAAATTACATGTATTTTTTTTTCTTAACACTGGTATGCAAAATATTATCATTTGATAATAAGTAATGAAAAGACCAACTTTTTATGCAGTCTACTGCATTCGTTGCTCCCAATGCAGTTTCCTCTACATTGGAGAGACCAAACGCGGACTGGGTGACCGCTTTGCAGAACACCTTCGGTCTGTCCGCAAGCATTACCCAGACCTCCCTGTTGCTTGCCATTTCAACACTCCACCCTGCTCTCATGCCCACGTCTGTCCTTGGCCTGCTGCATTGTTCCAGTGAAGCTCAACGCAAACTGGAGGAACTTCATCTTCCGACTAGGCACTTAACAGCCTTCCGGACTGAATATTGAGTTCAACAATTTTAGATCATGAACTCTCTCCTCCATCCCCACCCCCTTTCCCACCCCCCCTTTTTCCCCAATAAATTATATAGATTTTTCTTTTCCCACCTATTTCCATTATTTTTAAATGTATTTCCATCCATTGTTTTATCGCTACCTTTTAGCCTTTTACGATTCCTTCAACCCACCCCACCCCCAAAAGGGCTATCTGTATCTTGCTTGTCCTGCTTTCTACCCTTAATTAGCACATTCCTTAGATAATATCACCAGCTTCAACACCTCTTTGTCCTTTTGTCTGTGACATCTGTTGGTTATCTCCAGCTATCACTGGCCCTCTATCCAGCTCTACTTGTCCCACCTCCCCTTAAACCAGCTTATATTTCACCTCTCCTCTATTTTTACTTAGTTCTTTGAAGGGTCATTGGGACTCGAAACGTTAACTGTGTTCTTCTCCGTAGATGCTGCCAGACCTGCTGAGTTTTTCCAGGTATTTTTGTTTTTGTTTTGGATTTCCAGCATCCGCATTTTTTTGCTTTTAACTTTTTCTTCTTCCTTCCTACATATTTTCAATTAACCTATCTGGTTTCTTTCTCTTTCTGTTTCTGTCTGGGCATGTCCTTCCAATTCCATTAGCTTTATCTTCTCTCTCAACATTTCTCACTGTGTCAACTTTGAACTTTGACTTTAACTATCAACTCCACTTAATGGCTGGGACTGTCTCATTGATTTATTTTTCTTAATCAAAGACCTTGGTTCACCTTGCTCTACTGGGGGATTATGTGATTCTGCCAGCTTTCAGTTTCTTTGTGACTTTCACTTGGGACTGTAGAAGGGATTTGGGCTATAGAAGTTGTTTCATGCTCTCCCTTTGCCAGGCTTCCACTTTCAAGCCTATGATCTACATGACACTGATGGAGTTTCTCTCGAATCTTCATTAGATATGTGAATGCCCCTTGTCTCTTTACAACAAATCCATATACTTCTTCCTGTTACTTCAGTGGTTTTGCACTATGACCTTCTAACCAACACAGAATTGTCTAAGTTTCATGCTTGGTATATCATGACTCATCTTCACTTCGTCTTGCATTCCTCTTACTTTGCTATTGATGACAGGCTTAAGCAAACTGGACCTTGTCTCAGGAGTGCATTTAAACATTGACTTGTAAGATGAGCAATCCATTGTTGACTGTGGGGTTATTCTGTAAGAGAACAGAAAAATGTCCAGCCTGTGTCGAAGAGAAACATGGAAATTACTGCCCAGCTTGGCACCAGCAATACTTCTATTTCACAATCTGTACACTACTTTCTGCAGCACCATTTGATGCTGGGTGATATGGTGGTATTGGAATATATTTGACTCCATTCTGACTCAGAAATATTTCCAACTCTTCTGAAGTAAACTGTGGGCCATTATCTGACACCAACACCTCTGGCAACCCATAAATTACAAACCAACTTCTCAAAACCTCAATAGTTTTAGCACTTGTGGTATTTGGTATAGCCTCAACATTTATCCGCTTGCTATAGCTATTGACCAAAACAAGATACTGTTTCCCTTCCACTTCAAAGAAATCGACATACACATTCCCAGTTTTCCTGTGTTTGAACATGGAATGAAAAAAACCTTGGTTGGATCATTTCTCATTCTGATACACATTTTACAACTTTACAACAACTCCTCAATATCTCTATTTGCCTTTGGATACCAAAAATAACTTCTTGCTATTGCTTTCATTCAGACTATCCCTGTGTGCTTTCCAGGAAGTTCCTCCAACAATCTCCCTTTAAATGTTGGCAACATAATGACTCTTAAATCCCATAGGAGACAACCTTGATCTATAATCAGATCATTTTTACATGTGAAATATTCCTGCAGACAGGTCAAGACGCTTGAGGAGGCTTAACTTACCTTTGTCCCAGTCACATAGGATATAATCTGAGAGCTTTGGTACTGTGGCAGGGGGAGAAACCTGACTGGAGGGATTCAAACATGAAGTTGTCCACTTGCTCATATCTGCATATGAAACAAAACACGATAAGGGTCATTCCAACATAATCCTTCCTCCCTCTCACCCCCCACTCCCACCCCAGAACCTCCTCCAGCAGGAAACTGACAAGGGCAGATAGTAGGTCACCTGTTGCACATTCTGCCTGAGTTTGTGTTTCACCTGAAGTCAATGGAGAGAGAGTGATGTGGGGTGGGGCCTCAGCGATTCAGCTTTCTGGGTTTGACTAAAATTGTAACAATCTTTATCAACATCCTTGTTATTGCAAAATATTGTTGGGCACAAATGCACAGAGAGCATTTACATTGCTTGACTAATCACTTGCTTTTGGTTAATTTGTAGATAATTCATCAGCTTTTGTATCTGTCATTATTTTAACTATTCATTATACCTTGTCATACAATTGTACTTTATGAGATTTTACACAGCATCGATGCTGCGTCTGAAAGCCCCAAAACACTTGAAACCCGATCAATTGAATAACAATGATATTTTGTAGGCAGTTGATATTGTCCCCTTGAGAAAATTATATCTTCACTGAATGCATTTCAGTAAAGGTGAACTTAATCGAAACCTTTAAGATCCTGAAGGGTCTTGACAGGGTGAATGCGGAGAGGATCTAGAACTAGGGGTCACGGTTTAAAAATAAGGGGTCGCTCATTTAAGACAGAGCTGAGGAGAATTTTTTTCTCTCAGAAGAGTCATGAGTTTTTGGAACCCTCTTCCTCAAAAGGCGGTGGCAGCAGGATCTCTGAATATTTTTAAGGCAGGGCTGGATAAATTCTTGATTCATGGGGTGAAAAGTTATCGGGGGTAGGCGATCAGATCAGCCATGATTTTAGTGAATGGCGGAGCAGGCTTCAAGGGCCGAGTGGCCTACTCCTCTTCCTGGTGCGTTTGTTCCTATGTTCATATGCACTTCTCCTACTAAAGGATGAAATAAATGTTGTAGAGTAATGAAGGACACAGGTACTGTCTCCATATGTAACCAATTAAATAAGAATACTCTGAAACTTCTCCTGGAGATCCGCATGTCAAAAACAAATGAGATCTTCAGCTTCCTAATAGTAATAGATACTATGGTCTGGATTTTTGCCGAGTCAGGACAACTTGGGAGCCCATTACAAATGACAGAAGAGTCCCGATTCCGGGATTCCCAACCCCATTCCTGGGGTTTCCGATTTTTAGGAATGTCTTGTAAGGGTGTGGGCTGGTTTGGGTTGTAAGCCTGCACCCTGCACTCCAGACTTGGCCGGCTCCATTGTGGGGATAGGCATGTCCTAGTCCTCCGCAATAATCATGGAGTCAGGTCAGCTTTTCAAAGAGTCATGGTCCAATGCTCCTCAGAGGTGTCAGGAACCGCCGTCTGCATGAGGGACCCTTTTGAATGGTAAATTCAAAATGTCCTCCTTGTGCACCAACACCCCCCCCCTCCTGCCAAGGTATGTCCCCCACCCACCCATATGGCCCCTCATCCTCCATGCCAAGCTATGGCTTTGCAAGCCCATTTCCCCAATGCATGGAACCAACGAACCCTATAATGACAGAAGGATGTATAAAAAAAGCCAATCATTGATAACTTTCCACTTTCTTCAAAGATACTCCTTTCTACAACAGGCCAATAAAATTGTCAATCATCCAGACCCTTTAAAGTATGAATAGCAAAAACTACAAGCACTTGAAACCTCTTAATTTTGTGTGAATAACCACTGTGAAATTGACAGCATTGATCAGAGAGCCAGAGCTGTCAATCAAGTGGCGTTTTGCCTGGGGTTCAGGTGTTTCAGCTAACTAATGGATTTCTGGGCTCTCAGCCAAGCCTCATTATGTATTCTTGGCTGAGACCCCAATCATCTATTAGGTTGTTTGGGGGTCATAACTTGGCATGTAGGGGCATGAGGGGCCATAGGGGGTGAGTGGGGGGCATGATTTGGCATGTATGGGGCATGTGGAGTGTGTGAGAGCTGGGGGGGGTGTGAGGGCTGAGTGCTGGAGTATCTTTCTGTTTTTATTATAACTGAGAAGAAGTCCCACGCCACCAAGGCAGGTCTTTTAAACAGCCTGCCTTCACACATGAGCAGCCCTGTGGCTTCCTCCGAACATTGTCCTGGATTAGGCTGTGGCTACTACAGCCCACACCCACCAATGAAAATTCCTGTCCTTATGCGGACTTTCTCCCGAGGTAGGCAGGCTAAGCTGGGAATTTTCTTGATGCCCACTATCTGCCACAAGCATGAAAATCCAGCCCTTAGGGCTGAATTTTGAGCCTATGCTTGGGCTGGGAACGGAGGCAGGCGGGAGCTAAAGAATAGGCCCGCCAACTGGCAAGCCAGTCCTCCAGTTGCATCCGGCCTCCAGGCCATTTTTACAGAGACAGGACATTGGGGAAGGTGGGGGTGGGGGTGGGGGCATGGCAGGGATACCTGCTCGCTCATGGCAAGTAACTGTTATGGCTCATTGAGGCCAATACAATGAGGGAAACTAGGATTTTCCAGTCAGCTTCCAGGTTCCTGCTAGATGTGCTCTCCCAGTGGCAGACTAGCACCTAGTGCTCAAGCAGGGCCGAGAGACCCTCTCTGCCTGCCTGGGTACGGGAACAGCCATAGGCCGCCCTGTAACAGGGTAACCTCACACCATCCCCACCCCTGCGATAACAGTTGTGGGCTGGCTGAAAGATTTTTTTTTTAATTTAAGGTTTAAAGAAGTTGGAGAGAGGGCACCACTTTGAAGTATGGTCTCCCTTGCTTAATCTCTATTTCAATCTGCTGTCCCTTTCAAGCAGGGAGGATTCTGATTGGCCCCCGAGATTCAAAATCCCGCTTGCTGTCCTTATTCAGATGGCCAGCCAATCTCCAAGCCGATTAGGGGCTTTGTTGCCCCCCCATGAAAATTTTTTATTAATACATCCCAAGGTGTTTCACAGAAGTGTAATCAGACAAGAGATTTGACACTGGGTCAAAGGAGAAGGCAATAGGACTGATGACCAAAAGCTTGGTCAAAGAAGTATGTATGAGGACAGGTTCGGTACTCAGAAGCTGTCCCGAGCTCCACCTCCCAGCCACAGAGGGAAAGTTCTGCTCTTTGGCCGCCATCATGACTTGCACAAAGTCTGACCAGCTCAATTATCACCCCTGTGCTCACTGATCTACATTGGTTTCCACTCCCAAATACCCCTTTTTTTTTTAAACTACACGGGATACCAATGCCCATACCTATTTCTGGAATCTCTTCCAACCTGACAACCATTTGGGAACTCTACATTCCTCTTGTGATCATTGATTTCCTTCCCACATTGGTGACGGATGTGCTTTCAGTTGTCCAGGTCCTAGGATCTGGAATCCCTCCCTAAACCTTCCATGCCATCTTTATGATGCTCCTTCATACCTACCTCTTTGACCAAGCTTTTGGTCATTAGTCCTATTGCTTTCTCCTTTGACCCAGTGTCAAATCTCTTGTCTGATTACACTTCTGTGAAACACCTTGGGATGTATTAATAAAACAAAGATGCTATAAAAATGCAAGTTGTTCTCGCTGTTAGCACCATGACCTACTCCAGTCAGTTGACTGGCTGCTACAATTTTAATCTGAAAGTTGAACAGCAAAAAAATAATTTGACATCTTCTGGTAAGGTCATCTCCAATGAGGTCACTGCTCACAGAAGAAATGGTGCTGAATATTTTTTCACTGGTTCACTTGTTTCCTGCTCCTATGTTAACTTCAGCAAAAATAAATTACAGCTCAAGGAATGACAACAATTGACTGGATGACCTTGTAAATAAAAACCGAAAAAAAATAAAGATTAACTTCTGAAAGCTACCAAAGCACTAGTGCTGCATGAAAAGCATTGAACAAAGACGCACTAGTTCCACTCTGATGGAAAAGGAAAATTGGTTTGCATTCAAGCAATAAACTGAATTCAGTTTTAAAAAGACAGCATTGGCAACCAACCAAAAGAACTGATTGAAGTTAGTTTAGAGCAGAAAACAGAAAGGAGGAATGGGGAAAAAGAAGTAATGTGTTGGTATCATTTTAGAAGGACAGAAATAAGCCGTTGTAATCTTTGTAGATAGAGGAAAATTGAAAAAGAACCTCACAAGAGAGCATTGCCATTTGACCCAAGGATGCAGAGATTGGCTCACTGAACTGAAGAGAAATGGAGCATCACCACCCTCAGTCTTTGCTAAATGGATGAACGGGAGAATTAGAGTTCTTGCATCTGAGTATTTGGTCTGGGGATAAGATGCTGTATGGGCCATAAGTTCGATATGAGCTGATGCTCTCTTCCTTTAAGGCCTTTCTCTAACTCACCTCTATAGCCAAGCTTTTGATCACCCCTCTTTTTTGGGGCCAGGCTGAGTTTCAGCCTGTCAGGGTTGGCAGCTGTCAGTGAATGCAAGAGTTTAAAACCAAAAACTCTGGCATGTTGTGAAAACCAGCAGGAATTCCTCCAGGCATCTGCTGACTTCCGCGTTCAACTGCAGCACATGTGTGAGTGCATGGCAATTCCCCAGGGTCAGACGGCTCTGTGATTAACATAGACCAAAAGCCAATGGACTGAATTTTTAACCATGAATTCTGGCTTTAACTGGTAGTACATGGGTTTCCTGGAACTCACCAGGTTGAAGAAGGTGAGAGGACAGTGGGGATTGATTGGGTTGTGCAGCTGCCAGGCAAGCCTTTATGTACAGAGGTATAACAGCTGCTTCTTTACCGAAGTGAAAGACTTTTGAACACTAGACCTATTCTGAGTGTGTTTCTCTGTCTCAGAGGTGATATCCAAGACTTTGAAAGTCATTTCTGCCACCCAGAAGTTATTCTTTACTTTGATCTGTACTTCCCTGCTGTTAGCCTTTATGGCAGCATGGGAACAACTTATGCAGCTCTACTTTAGTCAACTGATGAGGAACAAGAGGAGCAGCAACAGGAGCAGCGAAAGCCTCTTTCTCAGTTAACAGCCACTCCACAGTTTAGAGGGGATGGCCACCAAGCTCCATCTTGCTGGAGATGATATCCTCAGCACAGCGTATATAGGCAGAGGAGGAGCATTCTGGACATGGCTAAACCCCAGTGCCCTGTGAGGCTCAGACTCTCACATCAGATCATGGTCAACATTTGCAGTCTTCTGGAGCAAGACCTCTTTCCTCAAGGCACAAGGAAGGGGGGTCAAGTGACAGTCAAGATCACCACAGTTCTGAATTTCTTTGTCTCCAGTTTGTTCCATGGATCTACTGGTGACACCTGTAGAATCTGACAATCTGCTGCACAGAAGTGCATCTCCAAGTTGACGAATGTCATGTTTGCTAGGGTTCACTTTGCTACTGATGAGGCCAGTCAGAATAACAGGGCCCTTGGATTTGCTGCTGTGGTTGGATTCCCACAAGTACAGGCAGTCAAAGAAAGTACACATGTGGCAACGAAAGCACCCTCAATTTAACCAGTAATTCCACATCATTAATCTTCAGCTAGTCCATAAACACTGGAAGACTATCTATATGGCTGTGCAAGATTTCCAAGAGACTGCCATGCTGCTTCCATCCTGGGTTAGTCAAATCAGCCACAGACCACTTGCAGCTCCAAACAGAGTCAAAGGATGCCTCCTTGGAAACAAAGGCCCTCATCTAGGGATGTGGCTGATGGAACACATGAGGTGCCCTAAGCTGATGCACAGGAAAGGTACAACAGAAGCAACATGAGCATAAGAGTCATCATTGAGCAAACCATTGGGATGCAGAAGATGCAATTCAGTGCCTGGATGGGTCTAGGGGCACTCTTCAGTAGGTACCAGCAAGGGTGCCCAAAATGGAAATGATGTGTGTGTGCCCTGCACTTCAGAGAGGACAAGACCAAGAGAAGGAGGAAAGTGATGACCACTGTAAGATCTGGCATTTGCTTTAATTTAAGTGTAAGACTTAGATCAATTACAATTACAGACCAAGTTTGGAGAGCAAATCAAACAGGGACTTCCAGCTCAGACTAGCTACAAAAACAATTGGGCCCAGGGGTGGTTTCATAAGCTTCACAGACTTTGTTAAGTCATCACAATAAGCACAAAACCATGATACTTAGCAAAGGACAGTAGTTAGCAGTCACATTCACAATGAAACACTGGTCCTCAACCTCTGGTTGACTGGACACCTTGTCTCTTGATTGAAGTCTATCTGCTGTCTTTTCTTCTTGATGATGATGCAACCTTAGCATCTTACAAATCCTTATTTTATACGCTGTTCCCAGCTTGGCTCTGTGCCATATTATGTAAAACCCCATTTCAGTCCATCGGATTGGTCGGTCATTTCCTAACTACTGGTGCCTGATGGTATCTTGAGCCTGGTTTAGGTCATTGTCATTGTCATTCAGGGGATCAACATTTCTGCTTCCTTGTCGTTTATTCATCATCAATGACCATTTAACGGGATTAATATGCGCTTGTCCCGTTTTTGCAGTTATTTGTCTAAACATGTTTACAGTTGTTACTGGTTAAAAGACTAACAGCCTCCCTGGGGTTATCCACATTCATTTTAGACAAAGGATCTTTATGTCATTTGAATGAGTTCTTTTCATCACTTCTCGACATGTCAGGATTTGTACAGAACTGTAGCTTACATTCAGCTGAACTTACCCACCATGTTTTGCAGCTATGTTACATAAGGAATATAATGTTAACTGACAAACTTAAGGATATGAAAGCTAAGTACCAACAATGCTATAATGAGATAAACTCAACCATACAGCTTTGGAGGTGGAGGAGGAAGAGGAGGAGCTTCAGAAGGATTAGGAGGAGCTTTGTGTAGCCAGGTACCGGCAACATAACTGCCAGGGATGCCCAGAGTTGACTCATTCGGGAACAACTGTTGCAATGCAACCATCTAGTCTGCCAGGTCTGAATCTACGTTGCCCACCCTCAGCCGCCGGCCTGATCCTAACCGTAAAAATCTATTCCTCACACTGACACTCACTGCTTGTCTTCTACTCATCTTCCTCAAGGCCGAAGGTCACTTGGCAGGCAGCAGACAACATTGGGAATAATGCAGTTTTGAAATTAAAGTTTCTGGTGCAGAAACATAAACAATAAAAGTGATCATTTAGCAAGCATTTAAAGACTCAAGTGATTTCCCTTGTGAAACTGCAAAGTTTTTTTCTTCCTTAATATATCACTTCTACATGGTGTTACCCCTGAAGTTTCAGCACAGCTACAGGCAGGATGCTCGTTCTCCTGCTCTCACTGTCAGACACACGTGGCTGACACCGTCTAGATTTTGGAGCCCATGAGGACCCCACCCAAAGACTGTCCAACCTGCATCTGTGCAGGGTAGACTAGGCCATTAGGAAAGAAAGCGGTATGTGCGGCTCTGACTGAGATTCAGGGAAAGCAGTTAAGTGCTCTGAATAGAGTCCTCACTTCCACTTTTCCTTTCTCCATCTTTGCTCTCATGGCCTACCTGCTCTCATAATTGCCTGCTGGCCAAGAGCTGGAGAGCATTTTGCTGCACTTCATTGAGCTCCTGCATGGTCAAGGCGAGGCTTTCCTTCATCCTATATAAACCTGCAGATTTGGTGTACAGGCCATTGGTCTGGGCCAACATGCACTCAGTGGCCTGCTGCATGTGATGCTCCACACGGGTGATCACTCTTTCCATGGAGGTGGACATCAGAGTGAAGGCCTGAAAGTTCACGGCCCTTATGCTAGGAATGGACTCCTCCAATCTCTATCAAGTAATGTGCAGTTCCTCTGGGTTTGCTGACAGAACCTCACACATTTTCTGTTAAAACTCCAAATTGGCCTCTTCTTCAATACCCACCACCTCAAGACTTGGGCTCTATGTCCAGTTGAGCAGAGCTCTGGAGGGTCCTGCACCCTCTGAAATGACTCTCTATGGCTGTCCCTGTCCCCAGCACCTGCTCACATGTGATGCGTGGCTCATCTCGTGACAACCCAGCTACCTCTCTCAAAGGCCCACTGAGGTGTGTGCATCCAAGCTGGTGCGAGTGAGTCGTGCTTCCTGATAATGTGTGTCCTCCTCTGAAGAGTCTTCCTCCTCCTCCTCCGATGCCTGAGTGACCCTTGAAGGGCCTGTGGAAGATGATAGACACAAATTAGAACTGACAAGGTGAAAGGGTTCAAAGTCATCATAATGCAGGTCATCATTTTTCAGTGGCTGATGGCATCAAGTCAACAGGAGTGAGTGTTATGTGTCATGTGGCTGTGTGATATCTAATTCTGTCTCAGACATTTTGTGAACCTCATTCCTCCATCTCCAGTTGCCACACACGCAAACATTCTGCTTCTCCCCATTTCCTCCTCCTTGGCAGTGGTCAGGAAATGACTGGAGGGACAACCCCAGCCTGGTTCTCTGTCTCCCTCTGGTGTTCTGCGCTCTCTTCTACAAGGAGAGAGAGGTGTGAGTGTGAGAAATTCAGTGTGTTGAGAGGACTGAATGACCACATTTGTGGAGGGTCATTGTGAGGGATGGTTGTGAGATGATAATAAGGGTGAGTCAGTGGTGGCTGGTCAGATGGGGCTCTTAGGAGATGCCTCAAGAGAGAGGAATTGGTGCACCTGCAATGTGTGCTTGTCCGAGGTGCACAGTGCAGCAGAAAATTGGAGAGGTCAGAGTTTGGGGTTTCACTTGAAGGTGCCATGCCGTTCACCTTTCCTGCCCTGCTAAGATCATTGAACATTGTGTGGTACTGTACCTATTGCTCACCTTCTCTGTCACTTCAAGACACAATTGATGGATTTGTGAGACTGTTATTTTTGTCCCCCGTCCTCTGGGAACAAAATGTTTCTGGGGGCCCATATAGCTGCAGCATGATGGCCAGGGATGCCTCAGAAAGCCATGGGGCAGCCTTCCGTCTTTGAAACTTCATCAGTCAAGTCACTGTCTCTCACTTTCCAATTGTAGAATGAATCCCCAATACCTTCTTTGGTTTGGAATTCATTTTAGAGTGATTACACTTCTGTGAAGGACTTTGGGATACTTTTTCAACATTAAATACGTATTTTCAGGCAAACCTTTTGGTTAGTACAACCTGCTTTTGCATGGACTCTGTCAGGCCATCATTTCACTTAGTGACTTGATGATTTAATTGAGGGTTGAAAGAAATGCCACTGTTTTTGAGGGAATCCTGTGCACGTAGCCCAGAAAACAATCATGAATAGACGCTGAACAATGATATAATGAGAAGCTTGCTTCTCTAGGGTGATAATATGCACACAACTGGCATCATGAAGCAATGCTTTAGATGCTCGGGAAGATTAAAGGGTAACTTGCAGTGTTTTCCTTCTCTGTTTAGCAATGTGATCTGAAGTGATTTAGCCTTGAAAAGTGATGGAGGGGGTTGTCAACAACAGTGTTCTTAACTGGCACATGTGCAGCAATAACGTACTCACCAATGCTCAGTTTGGGCTCCACCAGGACTACTCAGCTCCAGATCTCATTGCAGGCTTGGACCAAACCTAGACAAAATAATTCCAGAGTGACTGATTGACTAGTGGCATCAAGGAACTCTAGTACAATTGAAGTCAGTGGAAATCAAGGGGGAAATCTCCACTCGCTGGAGTCATAACTAGCGCAAAGGAAGATTGGTCAATCATCTCAGTCCCAGGATGTCACTGCAGGAGTTCCTCAGGACAGCATCCAAAGCCCAACTATCTTCAGTTGCTTCATCAATGGCCTTCCCTCCATCATAAGGTCAGAAGTAGGGATGTTCAGTGATGATTACAGTGTTCTATTCCATTCCTCTAATATTTGCCTGGCAGCTGTGACAGATTCTTAAGACTGCCCATAAATATAGAAAAAAATAACATAGGATAAATTGCTAGGTGCAAGATAGCTCCTTCAAACAATGCTTATATATTGATTTACTGTACATCATTACATAACATTTACTGCATGAAGCTGGCTATTTGGAACAACTGGTCAATGCCAGTGTTTATGCTCCACATAAGCCTCCTCCAACCCCCCATCTTCTAACTCTATCATAATATCCTTCTATTCATACCTTTCTAAAGCAGTTCTCCCTTATTCTTATTTAGCTTCCTCTTAAAGGTCTCTCATCCCTGGAACCATTCTCATGAATCTTTTTCTGCAACAGCTCTAAAGCCTTCACTACCTGCATAAAATGAGGTGCTCAGAATTGGACACAATACTCCTTTGATGTTTACTAAGTTTATCATAACTTCCTTACTTTTTTACTCAAGCCTCTATTCATAACAATGTGTAAAACATTAATTTTGAGTTCCCTATTGGATTTATTAGTGAAAATATTATATTTACATCTCTTAGTTTTAGTCCCACTATAAGTGAAAACATCTTCTCTATCCTATCAAATCCCTTCATAATTTTAAAGATAATCTATCAGGTCATACCTCAACCTTCTCTTTTCATGAAAAAAGGGCATTATCCTCTTCAATCTTTCATAATAAGCATATCCTCAGAGTGCTTGTATCAACCACATAAATATTTATTTGCCATTTCTTGAGTGCCTCTTGTTACAAATGTGAAACTCTATGGACTGAATCTTACCTATCTTGGGTGGTCTGGGTAGGAGTGAGCGCGGAGCAATTTTACGTGGGCAGGCCAATTCAGGCTCGCCCAGCATAATACATGGCCGGTAGCACTCAGCATTACCTTTGCGGATGGGGGGAGGAGGGAGAGTCAGGGCCTGCGCTCTTTTGCACATGCGCATGAAAGAATGCAGAAATCTCCCTGAGGCACAGAGCTGCCTCAGCGAGATTAAGTTGATAATGAAACTTTTGAATATATGAATGAAAAATTTTTTTAAACATGTCCCCTCATGTAACAGTGTCACATGAGCTGGGACATGTTTGTGCATTTTGCAAAATTTATTTCATTACATTATGAAATCTTCAGGAAACCTCATCCCGCCCATGGATGAGGTTTCCTGGAAAACGCAAAAGCTGCTTGGGCTCTTAGCCTGCCCGCCAGCCTTAAGGTTGGACGGGCAGCGTTATTAATGACGTTAATTACTTTTTTAATGGCCTTAATAGGCTGTTGACAGTTTGGCAGGCGCGCAGCCACCTCCAGCGCAGGTCTGCCAAATGCAATATTGAAATGACACGCGATGATGTCAGGACGCACGCCCCGATTTCGGTGTGTCGGGCCTGCCCCAGTACGCCAACAGCAATATTCTGGCCTATAAGGCCATTATGTTTAAAATGGTCTTATTTTAGTTAAGGTAAAAAAGAATGTTCAGATTGGGGATGTTGTGGTCATACTAATTCTGCCTGGAGACAGACCCATGTGATCTGTAACTGAAACCTATAGAAAATCAAGTGACAAGTTTTTGCACCTTGATACAAAAGAGGGGCAGCTATTATTTTCTGGACAAAGACACCCTGACTAAGTGACACAGAGAGGGAGACAGAAAAGCTGCTGCTGGGAAAGGCAGAGGAAACTATTATTTTTTGTGTTAACCACCAAGCAGTTTGCTGGTGGGACCTGGTTCTCTTTTCTAAGAGACAGGACTTGTGGAAATTTAAGGAATGAGGAGAGGTTGGTGTGGGCCTTGCTGCTGGAAGTTGGTTCAAGGATACTCAGAAGACCGGGTGGAACAAAGTTCGAAGGACATTGGAAGACACACCCTGGTGTGGCAGAGAGAAGAGGTCCTGCTGAAAAGCTGGGAAGCGTTTGGAACTGAATCTTCATAGCTGCTGGGAGCGTGGCGAAAACCATTTTGGTTCTGTTAGTTAGTTAATGAGGAAGTATCTATTCTGTAATTTGGTGTATTAGTTGCCTATTAAGTATTTTATTTAATTCATTCTTGGGATGTGGGCATTGCTGGCTCGGCCAACATTTATTGTCCATTTTTAGTTGCCCTTGAAAAGGTGGTGGTGAGCTGCCTTCTTGATCTTCTGCAGTCTATGTGGTGTAGGTACACCCACAGTGCTGTTAGGGAGGGAGTTCCAGGATTTTGATCTAGTGACAGTGAAGGAATGGTGATATATTTCCAACTCAGGATGCTGAGTAGATTGGAAGGGGAACTTCTAGGTGGTGGTGTTCCCATGTATCTGCTCTCTTGTCCTTCTAGATGGTAGTGGTTGTGGGTTTAGATGCCGCTTAAGGAGGCTCGGTGAATTTGTATGGTGTATCTTGTAGCTGGTACACAGTGCTGCCACTGCATATCAGTGCTGGAGGGAGTGAATGTTTGTGGATAGGGTACCAATCAAGCAGGTTGCTTTGTCCTGGATGGTGTCAAGCTTCTTCAGTATTGTTGGAGCTGCACTCATCCAGGCAAGTGGGAAGTATTCCATCACACTCCTCACTTGTGCCTTGTAGATGGTGGACAGGCTCTGGGGAGTCAGAAGGTGAGTTGCTCAACGCAGGATTTCTATCCTCGGACCTGCTCTTGTAGTCACAGTATTTATATGGCTGGTCCAATTCAGTTTCTGATCAATGGTAACTCCCAGGATGTTGATAGTGGGGGATTCTGCAATGGTAATGCCATTGATTGTCAAGGGGAGATGGTCATTGCCTGGCAATTGTGTGGCATGAATGTCACTTGCCATTTGTCAGCCCAAGCATGGATATTGTCCAGGTCTTATTGCATTTAGGCATGGACTACTTCAGTATCTGAGGAGTCGCAAATGGCGCTGAACACTGTTCAATCATCAGCGAACATTCCCACTTCTAACCTAACATAAAAGCCAAATACTGTGGATGCTGGAAATCTGAAATAAAAACAGAACATGCTAGAAAAACTCAACAGGTCTGGCCGCACTTGTGGGGAGAGAAACAGAGTTACCATTTTGAGTCTGTATGTCTCTTCTTCAGAGCTGACATTTCTGACATTATAAGGTCATTAATGAAGCTGGTTGGGCCTAGGACACTACCCTGAGGAACTCCTGCAGTGATGTCCTGGGCCTGAGATGATTGACCTCCAACATCCACAACCATCTTCATTGTGCTAAATAGGACTCCAATCAGCAGAGAGTTTTCCCCCTCATTTCCATTGCTTCCAGTTTTTCTAGGGCTTCTTGATGCCACATTTGGTCAAATGCTGCCTTGATGTCAAGGGCAGTCACTCTCACCACAGCTCTGGATGATTAGTCTAGGTTGATTTTATTCTGTTTGTTACAGTAAAAGTCTTAAAACGTGAAATCTTATTGTGTGATTCTTTCCATTGGTCATTGGGAAATTCAACTCTTTATTTTTAAAGTTACTGGTCTCTTCAAGGTTCATAAAAATCGGTGATAAAAGCA
This sequence comes from Carcharodon carcharias, assembly GCF_017639515.1. Lineage (NCBI taxonomy): Eukaryota > Metazoa > Chordata > Chondrichthyes > Lamniformes > Lamnidae > Carcharodon > Carcharodon carcharias. Next base: position 70,274,184 of record NC_054473.1, read on the forward strand.
AAATACTGCAAATGCTGGAAATCTGAAACAAAAACAGAAAATGCTGGAAAAACTCAGCAGGTCTAGCAGCATCTGTGGAGAGAGAAACAGAGTTAAAGTTTCGAGGGCCTGCTGAGCTTTTCCAGCATTTTCTGTTTTTTGTTTCATAAAACTCTATGTTAATTTTATCATGGGGTTATTCTTGAGTGTATCCCTATATGAGAGATGGTGGATTGAATTTTCTGAACTTAGTCCATGCCAAAAGGTTAGGACCATTTGCAGGTTGGGAACCCATCAAAGGTTTCTGTGAGCTTTGCCAAGGCCCTTTAACTGAACCATGACATTAGCATCCCGCCTTTGGCTTTCCTGACCAATCAGGACGTGTGCTCATGTGTCACACTGGTTCTGCCAAAGGAAGAATTCCTAATTAAAGGGACCATGATCTGGGTTACAATGGCTCACCTGCACATGGATTTTTGAGACAGCAGCAACCGCAGAAATGGAGAGGAGACCTGAGAAGGCTGCCACCCAGGTCTCTCACTTCCTATCTGGAGACCTTACTGTGGGATCTGAGGGACTACAGTGAAGTGAGCTTTCCCAAGAGTGGGGTAGAGGCCATGCTCCCCAGCCAATCACCTGTGGGGAAGTGGCAGCAGAAATATGCTTCCTTCAATTGGTGCTGATAATGCTTCCCATCTTTTCCTGCACACACCCAAACCGTTCTCCAATTAACCATGAAAATGCTCCCCCTTCCTCCCCCATCCCCGCGAAGTGAGTGAGTGCATAAGTCAGTAGAGGGAGAGAGAAGGATGCTCTTAAGCCTTAGCTTGGGAGAAGCAGCTGGTTTAATTTGTCCCCACACGTCTATGCTTTCTTGATCCCAATTATAGCCAGAGGGACTTCTACAAAGCTGACAAAACCTGGTGGTTTGCCCTCCCCTGTAAACAGCCAATTTGTCCAGTAAACAGCAAGAGTGTTGACATTTTGAACAGAACATCGTGAATTCCTAGTGCAGTCATAGCACTCATATGGGGTTCTGGTCAGGATACTGCAGATCTGCAAGCTTGCCTCTGTGTGGCTACAAAATCTCAATTTTGGGTCTGCTAGGAGACCCCATCTTTCCTCTTATGCTGACATGAAAGATCCCATAGCACTATTTTGAAGAAAAGCAAGGATGCTGTCCCTCAAGCACATCACAAGAACAGGTTATCTAGTCCAGTGCTTTCCAAACTTTCCCTGATGTGCCTCCCATTTTAATATTTCAGGCTTTGTGTGACCGTGGGAAGGGCAATGGGCGGTGGTAGCTTCGGCTGCTTAGTAGGAGTGGTGGGTTTTAGCTCCTGAGTGGGGATGGGCGGAAAGGGAGGTGTCTTCAGTGTGGTGGGAATTGTTTATACTGCAGGGTCTTTTTTACAAAAGACCTATCTTCTCACTAGCATTTTTTTGCAATGGAAATGAGACCTCAAAGATCTGTCCATTAAGCTACATCCACCAATGGAGAAAAACAAACACTAGGATTTAAAGAGGCCTCACAACTGTTAGCATTCAATCCGCGCTCGACAGCAACCATTGCTGCCTCAGAGCTCGCGGCTCCAAAATCTCATCTTGCAACCCCACTGGAAGGTTGTGACCCACAAGTTGGGAAGCCCTGATCTAGTCATTATTACATTGCTGCTTGTGGGAGTTTACTGTGTGCAAATTACCTGCTGCGTTTCCAACGTTACAACAGTGGCTATGCAGCAAAGGTTGTGGATGTGAACAGTATATATGAAGGCATAACAAAAACAAAAACAGGATTACCTGGAAAAACTCAGCAGGTCTGGCAGCATCGGCGGAGAAGAAAAGAGTTGACGTTTCGAGTCCTCATGACCCTTCAACAGAACTTGAAGGCATGTCTTTCTTTTTTAACATTGATTGCTTGCTATTTATTTTACCTTTGTGACATTCACAGCTTTGCATCTGTCAATCTTTCATTAAACATTTAATTTCCTTTAGTCCTTTTCAAATTCATTCCAACAATTCAAAGGAAGGAATGTTATAAAGTCATGCTTTTCTGACATTGGACATGAACATGGTCCTTTCAATGCATGGAAACTCGTTAATTAGCTGTCTTTCTGTCCTACCTAATGTCATTGTATTTCACTAGACACAAAAATTACAAATGGTTACAGGACCAGAGAAGAATCTAACATGTTTGCAATGATATCCCATGGTCTGCTGTTAACAGCACCACTAAAAATGTGTTTGTTGGCCAATGCACACTTACAATGCATTTGAAATTTCACTTTATTTGTCCATTTTCCAAGGAATCTTATTTTATTTGTGTCATCAACCCTCCCAGTTATATGGATTGGCCTCTTTCTCTGGTCGTAGCCAATCTTTCAGACGATATGCTGACTGCATTCCCAAAGCACCGGACGTCATCATTGCAAATGATCATTCAACATTCCTTGAGCTCCAAAAAGCAATTTGTTCCTAATTACAACCAACTGCTCTGAAGAACTGTTTGAAACTGTAGCCTCTGTCATACCTCCCCTGAGGCCTTCTGATCAGACATTAAGCAATGAGCAATTTGAAAGAAGCAAATATTGCAGACCGCTCTCATACAACAAGCAGAATGCAAACAGCAAGAGAGGCAGAAAAATACTGAGTGATTGAGCATAAATGCTGAACCTTTATAAAGCTTTGGTTAGGCCACACGAGAGTATCTTGTCCAGTTCTCATCATGACAAATCTCCTGTCCTTGAGAGAAGGTTTAGCAGAATGGTTCCAGGGATGGGGATTGTTCGCAACAAAGTTAGGTTAGAGAAGCTGCGGATGTTCTTGTTGGAGCAAAGGAGATTGAGAGGAGATTTCATTTCTTTATTGCCCATCCCTAGTTCCCCCTGAGTAGGTGGTGGTGAATTGCCATCTTAAACTGCTGCAGTCCATGTGGTGCACATGCACATCCAGTGCTGTTAGGGAGGGAGTTCCATGATTTTGACCCACCGACAGAAAAGGAACGGCGATATATTTCCAAGTCAGCAGGGTGAGTGGCTTGGAGGGGGACTTCCAAGTGGTGGTGTTACCATGTGCCTGCTGCCTTTGTCCTTCTAGGTGGTAGTGGTTGTGGGTTTGGAAGGTGCTGTCTAAGGAGCATTGGTGAGGTCCTGCAGTGGATCTTGTAGATGGTGTATACACTGCTGCCACTGTGCATCGGTGGTGAAGGAAGTGAGCGTTAGCAGATGGGGTGCCAATCATGTGGGCTGCTTTGTTCTGGATGGTGTCAAGCTTCTTGAGTGTCATTGGATCTGCACTCCACCAGGTGAGTGGGGAGTATTCCATTACACTCCTGACCTGTGCTTTGTAGATGGTGGACTGGCTTTGGGAGTCAGGAGAAGAGTTATTCACTGCAGTATTCCCAGCCTCTGACCTGCACTTGTAGCCACAGTATTTATATGGCTGATCCAGTTCAGTTTCTGGTCAATGGTAACACCCAGGATGTTGATAGTGGGGGATTCAATGATGGTAATGCCATTAAATGTCAAGTGTCGAAGTTTAGCTTCCCCCTTGTTGGAGATGGTCATTGCCTGGCACTTGTGTGGTGTGAATGTTACTTGCAACTTTGCAGTGAGTGATGATAATAACTTGGAATTCATTGCCGTTGAGGGTGGTGGAAGCAGAGGTGATCAATGATTTCAAAAGAAAATTGGATGGACACCTGAAAGCAATAGACTTGCAGTGCTGTGAGGATAGAGCAAGGAAATCGGATTGACTGGTTTCCTTTATAGTGAGCCAACATAGACTCGATGTGCTGAATGGCCTCCTTCTGTGCTGTAACTGATTCTATGACTCCTTGGATACAAGCAAGGTTGTGAAACCACTCCTTCTGGGGATCTACCCCTGGCATGATTCCAGTGAGCAGGGCTTATAATGAGATTCTAATGTATTGAAATTAGGTTCCCGATGTCTGGCAGTGGAAAAAGCAGCCCGCCATTGAGGATGGAGTAGGCAATTGCGAATTTGTTTTATGACAACCTGAAAATGATTTTTGCAATCTCCCAATATTTTCTGCTCCTGTCCGCTGTGACGACTGCCGCAAACGAGAGCGGAAAATCCCAGGCTTGTGTCTTTAGTGACAGATACACCAACAACTGATTTATCCAAGAGTGAATACAAATCACAAGCTTTGTGCAGCGACGGCATATAATCAAAGCAATTCAGAGTACATTAAATCAACTATTGCTCAGTCAAAGACTTAATGAGAACAGTGATGGAAAATGATGATAAAATCCATCAGTAAGCGTGTAGTGCAGGAACGGCAGGGTGATTATATTCCTACAGACTACAAAATCTATAAGAATGGACAAACTATCAACAGTCACCGTAAACTCACTGAACAGCAACATCAAGTCTTAACACAGACACCACAACAACAAATTCAGAACTAAACAAACCACCAGCCTCTCAGAAATCAAAGCATGATAGCTGGCGAACGAGAGCCTACCTGCCATCGAAACAGAATGTTTCCCGAGAATGCATAATTAATGTGGTGGGTTTGGGACAATAGCGTGTGAAAAGCTACCATTGTGGTATGTCTAATGTCATTTTCCCCACCCACTACCTCACTTAGTTCAAATCTGGGACGATTCCACTCTCTATGTATGAATAGGACTTTATTCAAAATGTTCTTTCTAAAATTGTCTGCTCCCATAAGCTTCCAACTTACTTCCAGTTTCTCTTTCTCTGTAACCACACCCACGGGCTTGATTAATAGCACACAGCACAGAGAACAGTCAACAGGCACGTACAATCAAATACCGAACAATTGAGCAGGAAAGATGTAAGTATCTTATTGTAATGACTTTGGCTTCTATTTCTCCATACACCACATTAATGAAAAAGAAAACCAGATGAGGTGTACAATTGCCAAGTGATCTGCTGCTTTCTTTTATGCTACTATTGAAGTTGAATTTCACTCCTGTGAATGAAAGTTGGCTAATGCATATTTGTGATTTTCTGTCCTTTCAACCTGAACATTCTAACATTTTTTTGCTAACTCTTCCCCATTTATTATTGCGGATTACATCCTTGGGTTCATTCATTTGGCAGGCCGAAAAGGCAGGAAAGTGGGGCCAAATCTTCTGAGGAGCAGCAGTCACTGGATTACCACTCGTCCCTTTTCACTTACCTTGGACTGGAGCTGCTCATTCCTCACCTGGAATTCCGATCCAGTCCACCTGAGAAACATGGAGTGTAGCTGCACTTCTGTGCAGTGTCGGATCATCAGGGGAAGTGAAGCCATGCTCACTTTTTACAGCATCAGCTTCCATAAGCTGGTATGTTTAAATGTTTCAGACGCTTTGACAAGCCAGGAGAGATGGTACGTCTGTAAGGTAGGTGGGTAGGATGGGTTAGTGTGGGGGTGGGGGGAGGGGGTGTTGGGTAGTCACAGGAACAGTTGGGGTCCGCCACGCCATTATTTCGCCGCTTCATCACACTGGGCGCCACATTTAAAGTGCAGCCACGCGCACACCTCTCAGTGCTTCTAGCAGGGCTGCTACACAGAAGACAGGATGGCCCCAAAAGGCAAAAAGACTGCAGCCCCCAGTTTAGTGACGCATCCCTCGAACGCCTTTTGGACATCATGGAAGCCCGTCGTGTGTCCACTACTCCTGCTCTGGCCATAGGATGGGCAGCGGCATCACCAATCCAGCATGGGAGGCAGTAGCAGCATTGGTCAGCACCAATATCCTGCAAAAGAGGACAGCCACCCAATGCCGGTACAGGATGAATGGTCTCATCCATTACGTCTGGGTAAGTCACTCTACTCATCACTCAGCTCACACACTCACAAATCCATCACACACCACAGGGATCTCACACCTCAAGGGACAACACCACTAACTGTCACACACACTTTCAACTCTCCATCAGGCTCGTAGCCTCTGGAGCTCATGTCCTCATCCTGTCCATGGTTCCACTCACCACACAAACATTCCACGCAGTGCCATGTGTCCTGCTCATACTCTGTCCATCTGTTTCCATGCAAGTGAAGCTGGCTCACAACGGCAGGGAGAGGTCCCAGACCAGGGGTGGAGTGGTCCACTTTAGGTCCTCGCTTACTTTGAGGAGTGTGCCATAGCACTGACTGGTGAGGACGTGGACCGTGCCTGCGGCGACAGTGAGGTCAGCGGTGAACACCCTCGCAAGGATTCTGCACCACATTATCCCTTTCTCAATGCAAGCGTGAGTGCTCTCTCCCCTGCTTTTGGCTCTGCTGTCATGCACTATTTATCACTACTTTGGTTCACAGGGATCTCTGACTGCCAAGTGACCGACATCCTCAGCCAGCCAGTCCCTCAGCTCCATCCAGGTCCTCACCTCCAGCCAACAGAACACCTCCTCCATTGAAGAGCTGGAAATAAGCAAGCTGGTAAACCTGTCATAGCGCTTACCCACACCTTCCACCAGCACAGGGACACACCCCTTGGTGGGTCTAGAACTAGAGCAGGTTTGGGTTCACAATCTGGTGGTCTGGAGGCAATTGTTTGAAAAAGTCTGCCTAGATAGCGTCAATCTTCTTTACACTATCTTCAGTGATTTTCTATCAGTTGAGGATAGTTGGGGGGGGGGGGGTTCTTTACCCTCTGATGTTCCATTGGGCTCAGCTGCATTGGCATTCTTCCAAATGAATTTGTGTCTTTAGCCCGCTGGCTATTGTTGGTTGTTACTGTCTTATCAAGACTTATTTATTCTCAAGGCTTGTTAACACATTTCAAGCACAAGGGCCAGAATCGTTTGTTCGGTGAGCAGGGGCATGCCCCCACTCCCCGACTCATAAAACGACAGGCAGGGATTTTGAGCGTGCGTCCCAATGTCATCGCCCGTCATTCAGATCCTGCGCAGGCGCGCAGCGGAGTCAGCTGAACACCCGCCGAACTGTCAAAGGCCTATTAAGGCCAGTTAGATTCCAATTAAGATTAACTGAGCTGCCCGTCCAACCTTAATTTTAGCGGCAGGCGAAGAGGCCAGGCGGCCTTCAAATTTATCATGAAAACTCACCTACGAGCGGGATGAGGTTTCATAAAGGGTTTATAAATAAAATACATTTTTAAATTAAAATTCATTGACATGTCCCAGCTCGTGACACTGTCACATGAGCGGACATGTCTTAACATTTTTTTTCTTCTTCATTAAAATTTTTAAAGATCAAACTAGTCTCCCTGAGGCAGCTCGCACACGGAGCGCTCAGCGCTTCCAAGTATGCGTCATGCCGGTTGGGCTTTAATTGGCCGCCCATGCAAAATGGCGGCACCCAGCCTATTGCGGGCGGCGATCAGCTGCACACCAGCCCACGCTGGCTCCCGCCCAACACCTCCACCCCCACCCCCCCACTAGAGGGGAGAAAATTCTCCCCAACATGTTTCATCCCTGAACACTATGAACACTATGACTTGGTTCAATTTGATAGCACTGTCTGGGAAAACACGGTTGCTGCAGTTCAGCAAGCTTTAATTTTAAAAGGCTGAAAACAGGATGCTTTCAGCACTGTCTACAGTTTGGCACAGACCATGAGGGTCAAGCGTCAGCATGAGGTTAATCATTAGTAAAACCAATACTGTCCTACATATGGACAACTGCTTAGGTCACTTATAAACCAAGTTCCTGGAGCTGTAGATGGTACCTGCTCTACTCCAAGCAGATGGATTTCAGGACAGCTTCAGAAATGGGTGAATAAGCTCCATTTCTATAAGGAGAAGAAGCCTGGAGTTCTTTCAGGTAGCCACTAGGGTCACCTTGAAAGAAATGGCCCTGGTGAATTCAGCAATGTCCCAGCCACTCATGCAAGTTGGGCAACACAAGTTTAAAGTTTGATTTCATTGATGGTATTGAAGACATTGGATGGTATTCTTGTCCTTTCTTTTTATACTGCAGCTTTCACTGCACGTTACTTTAGGAAAGCAAATCTGTCGTCCTTACCCAGTCTGGCCTACATGTAACTCCAGGTCCGCACAATGTGGTTGACTCTTAACTGCCCTCCAGAATGGCCTAGCAAGCCACTGAGTTCAAGGGGTATTCAGGATGGGCAACAAACGCTGGCCTTGCCAAAGTTGTCCACCCCATAAAAGAATAAAGAAACTTATATGTTCATTGTGACATTTCTGTAATATTGCCAGCTCCCATTTATCAACTTTCTTGCCATTGTTTACTAGTATATTATATTACAAAAGACAGAGATTATGTTACAGCACTGCCTACAAACCTGCCATTACAGATGAGAATTCAGATCCTTCATGACTTGGCTGCATTGCTGTTGAGCATGAACAAAGCCAGATCTCTAATCTCACAGGCTGGTGCGTGAGGGTCCGTGCCAGGGAACACAGATTGTATCCCTTTCAGCATTCCCACAAGTGAAAACAGAGGTATTCTCACCCCAACAGGAAGAAATTAGTTCGCTCAAGACCAATTAGACTGCATGATGGTGCCAGGAAATATCAAGGCTAGATTCAGTCACTGGAGCACCAGGGATTTGTCGCACACTAAACTGCTGGTAAAAACACAAACAGATGCTTACTTGCCTTTAGATCACAGATGCCTTTCCCAATAGATTGGCAAGAATCGGATGCTCCCCTCAATGATGGTAAAATAAACAATACATCATTTGGCAATAACCACATATTAGTGCCACAAATATGCAGAAGGAAATCTCAACAGCCCCTTTACATGTAATAAATATAAGGGACGATTTCCCACAGCTCTGATTCCAGGAAACATTTGTTTTCCAAGTACAAAAATGGGACAGGAACCTAAGATGCTAAGCCTCTGCCTGCTTTACACTACACATAGACTTCTGGGTGTACCCCCAAGGGGTGAGTTGGAACGCTTATTTAGGTCAGGAACAAGCTCTGTAATAAAAGCTGTGAAGATGACATTATCTCACTGTCCACCTCATTTTCCCACCAGAGCAGTGCCCATAGTTATTAGGCCGTACTACTTGTGGCCAACCCCTTTGAGGCTGAAGGATCTGAGAAGGTCTGACAGCAAACGCATAATGGGCCCAAAAAGAGTAACTGCCTTTTTTGTTCCAGGGTCAACAGGCCAACCAGGAGGGTTGGAGACCTTCTGGCTGTTTACAGGCCCTAGGGCTTACGGCCATTGTCACTATTGGAGGCCTCTCCTGTTAAGAGCAAGAGGAGTGTTGGGCCTAGGCTCGTGAGCTGACCCAAGGCAATTTCAGGTCAGGTCTAGCAAAACTTAAAATTTAACCCTTAAGTTGAACCAAAATAATAAAAAATTGGGCAGGATTTGGCTACTTGTGAGTAAATTGTGGAGTGAATTTTACACCCCCCGCCCCCTACCCCAAAACCAGTGTTTGAAGGCCGGTGGTGGTAAAGGAGGGGATTTGCGAAATAAAATGGGTGACCTGCCCACCGCCTTCCTGCCGACCCTAACCTGTATCCCACATTATGATAAACGGGGAAGATGTCAGGCAGCCCACCCATCTTTGGGCCTATTGAGGCCCTTAATTGGACTATTAATGACCACTTAAGGGCCTTATTCCACCTCTGCTGCTACAATATATGAGGGCCTTGGCCTAAATAGCCAAGTGGTTATGGTACTGGGTTTGTAACCCTAAGATCAAGAGTTCAAATCTCACAATGGCAAACTATGAAACAATGTAACTTCATCTGAAACAGATGGAAACGGGTTTGTACTCGAAAGAGCTACAATATATGAGGGCCTTGGCCTAAATAGCCAAGTGGTTATGGTACTGGGTTTGTAACCCTAAGCTCAAGAGTTCAAATCTCACAATGGCAAACTATGAAACAATGTAACTTCATCTGAAACAGATGGAAACGTGTTTGTACTCGAAAGAGTTACAATATATGAGGGGCTCGAATGAGTTACATCTTAAAAACTCGAAAGAGTTACAATATATGAGGGCCTTGGCCTAAATAGCCAAGTGGCTATGGTACTGGGTTTGTAACCCCAAGATCAAGTGTGTGTTAGGTCGGCCCGGAGTGCGCCGGAAAGCTCGACTCCCCTATAAGTCTGGGGGAGCTGACCGGCGCACTCGACGGTCTTTCTAGGGGCAAAACCCCGGGACTAGACAGGCTGACCGTGGAGTTCTTCAGGGCGTTCTGGGACGTCTTGGGGAGCGACTTCGCGGGGGTCCTGGGGGAGAGCATTGCTACCGGGGAGATGCCCCTTTCGTGGCGCAGGGCCGTGATTGCCCTGCTACCGAAGAAGGGGGATCTCCGCCTTCTTCAAAACTGGCGCCCGGTCTCCCTCCTCAGCACGGACTACAAAATCTTCGCCCGAGCCATGTCTTCTCGGCTCGGCACCGTGCTGGACCACATGATCCACCCTGACCAGTCCTACACCGTCCCGGACCGAACCATTTATGATAACATCCATCTGGTCCGGGACATCATCCACCATTCCCAGAGGGCTGGTCTGTCGAGCGCCTTCCTGTCTCTCGATCAGGAGAAGGCGTTCGACAGGGTGGATCACGAATACTTACTCGGAACTCTGCGAGCTTTCGGGTTCGGGACGCATTTTGTCGCCCGGATCCGACTTCTGTACACTGCCGCGGAGTGTCTAGTGAAGGTTAACGGGTCCCTGACGGCGCCCCTTCGCTTTGGGAGAGGGGTACGTCAGGGCTGCCCCCTGTCTGGCCAGTTGTATTCTATTTGCGTGGAGCCTTTCCTGCGCCTCTTGCGGAGGAGGTTGTCGGGATTGGTTCTGCGCGGGCCGGGCATCGGGGTGGTCCTTTCGGCTTACGCCGATGACGTGCTCCTTATGTTTAGTGACCCGGCTGACCTGCGGAGGATGCGCGAGTGCCAGGAGGTCTACTCTGCCGCTTCTTCTGCCAGGATCAACTGGGGTAAGTGTTCTGGACTCCTGGTCGGTCAGTGGCAGATGGATCCCCTACCCGAGGAGCTCAGGCCTTTCACCTGGAGCAGGACCAGCCTCCTCTACCTGGGGGTCCATCTCTGCCCCGCTGAGGAATCCTGGCCGGCAAACTGGCAGGAACTGGAGACGAAAGTCACCGCTCGCCTGCGGCGCTGGACAGGACTGCTCCGAGTGCTATCTTACCGGGGTCGAGTTCTGGTCATAAACCAGCTGATCGCCGCCATGTTGTGGTATCGGCTGGTCACTTTGACCCCTCCCCCGGACTTTGTCACAAGAATCCAGAGATTGTTAGTCGACTTCTTCTGGGACAAAAGATTGCACTGGGTCGCTGCCGAGGTTCTGAGTCTCCCGCTTAGGGAGGGTGGTCAGGCGCTAGTGTGCCTACGCACACAGGTGGCGACTTTCCGCCTTCAGACCCTGCAGCGATACCTCTACGTTGAGCCTCCTCCTAGATGGTGTGCCCTGATGACGTATTTCTTCCGTCAGGTGCACGGCCTGAATTATGACGTGCAGCTCCTGTTTATAGAACAGCTGGGCCTCGGTGGCTCCTTGCAGGCGTTGCCCGTCTTTTACCAGGACCTGATCAAAGTCTGGAAAGTGGTCGCCTCGCGACGCAGCTCTCCCCCGTCAGGAGTAGCGGCTATCGTCAGAGAGCCGCTGCTCAGGAATCCGCCCCTCCGTCCTTTTCAGTGGTTGGCGGAGAGGAGGGCTGTGGCCGCAGGGGTGACCAGGATCGGGGACGTGCTGGGTGGCGGAGGACTGGGCTGGATGCTCCCGCAGGAGTTGGCGCGACGCGCGTCTGTGAGTGTCCAGGTCGCAGCCGATGCCATCCAAGACCTGAGAACGGTCGTGCTCGGACCCGACGTTATTTTGGGTCTTGAGGCGGCCCAGGTGCGCGGTGGTCTTCCGTCTGAGCGTTCCCCTGTTCGGACGGAATTCCACATTGGCCCCAAGCCCCGAACCCTCCCTCGGGTGCTGGTGCCCCGCAATATGAGCCGCCTCGGGGACATGCCCTCTGTGCCTTTTGGCACAGCAAAGAGGGGCTTTTTGTATGGACTGCTGCTGCACACCTTCCATTTTCTCGCCCTTGTCCGTCGACCGGACACGCCCTGGTGTGCCTTGTTGCCGTCCGGCGGCGGAGGCCCTCGATGGGAGGCCCTCTACGGAGGTGTCCTCCCCCTTTCTATCGGGGACCTGGGTTGGAGGGTGTTGCATGCGGCAGTCCCTTATAATAAGAGGATGCATAGGTTCACGGACTCTCAGGACACATGCCCTTTTTGCGGTCTTGTGGAGTCCGTGGACCATGTATACATAGGGTGTTGTAGGCTGCACTCCCTTTTTAGTTATTTGAAAAACCTTTTATTGATGTTTTGTTTGCACTTCAGCCCCACGCTCCTGATCTATGGGCACCCGGTGCGGAAGGGGGTCGGGAAGGAGGAGGACCTCCTCGTGAACCTGCTCCTGGGCCTGGCCAAGTTGGCCATTAACAGGTCCAGGCAGCGGGCGATCGACGGGGGAGTCCCGCCTGATTGTTTGTCCCTCTTCCGCGGCTACGTTCGCTGCCGGATGTCCCTGGAGAAGGAGCACGCGGTGTCTGCTGGCACTCTCGAGGCCTTCCGTGCTCGGTGGGCACCGCGGGGACTGGGGTGTTTTGTTGACCCCTTTAATCACATTTTGATTTAAAGTTTGTAAGTTTCCTTTAAACTTTGTTCTTGGTTTTACAGCTGACCTGAATTAGGGGCTGTGCCTGATTTATCCCAATTTTGTTGATTTGGTTTTCATTTAAAAGATTATCAAGAGTTCAAATCTCACAATGACAAACTATGAAGCAATATAACTTCATCTGAAACAGATGGAAACGGGTTTGTACTCGAAAGAGTTACAATATATGAGGGGCTCGAAAGAGTTACATCTTAAACTCGAAAGAGTTACAATATATGAAGGCCTTGGCCTAAATAGCCAAGTGGTTATGGTACTGGGTTTGTAAGCCCAAGATCAAGAGTTCAAATCTCACAATGGCAAACTATGAAACAATGTAACTTCATCTGAAACAGATGGAAATGGGTTCTTTGCTTGGCCTAAACAGCCAAGTGGCTATGGTACTGGGTTTGTAACCCCAAGATCAAGAGTTCAAATCTCACAATGGCAAACTATGAAACAACGTAACTTCATCTGAAACAGATGGAAACGGGTTTGTACTCGAAAGAGTTACAATATATGAGGGCCTTGGCCTAAATAGCCAAGTGGTTATGGTACTGGGTTTGTAACCCCAAGATCAAGAGTTCAAATCTCACAATGGCAAACCATGAAACAATGTAACTTCATCTGAAACAGATGGAAACGGGTTTGTACTCGAAAGAGCTACAATATATGAGGGGCTAGAAACAGTTACATCTTGCTTGGCCTAAATAGCCAAGTGGTTATGGTACTGGGTTTGGAACCCCAAGATCAAGAGTTCAAATCTCACAATGACAAACTATGAAACAATGTAACTTCATCTGAAACAGATGGAAACGTGTTTGTACTCGAAGGAGTTACAACATCACTGGAGGTGGAGAGCTTGAAGTATCGATTCAGCGTCTGTTATATAAGGCTTGGCCTAGATAGCCAAGTGGTTATGGTACAGGGTTTGTAACCCCAAGATCAAGAGTTCAAGTCTCACAATGGCAAACTATGAAACAATGTAACTTCGTTTTAACACTTGGCCTAAATAGCCAAGTGGTTATGGTACTGGGTTTGTAACCCCAAGATCAAGAGTTCAAATCTCACAATGGCAAACTATGAAACCATGTAACTTCATCTGAATAGGAACAGATGGAAACATGTTACAACTCATTGATCAAGAGTTCAAATCTCACAATGGCAAACTATGAAACAATGTAACTTCATCTGAAACAGATGGAAACGTGTTTGACTCGAAAGAGTTACAATATATGAGGGCATTGGCCTAAATAGCCAAGTGGTTATGGTACTGGGTTTGTAACCCCAAGATCAAGAGTTCAAATCTCACAATGGCAAACTATGAAACAATGTAACTTCATCTGAAACAGATGGAAACGGGTTTGTATTCGAAAGAGCTACAATATATGAGGGGCTCGAAAGAGTTACATCTTAAACTCGAAAGAGTTACAATATATGAGGGCCTTGGCCTAAATAGCCAAGTGGTTATGGTACTGGGTTTGTAACCCCAAGATCAAGAGTTCAAATCTCACAATGGCAAACTATGAAACAATGTAACTTCATCTGAAACAGATGGAAACGGGTTTGTACTCGAAAGAGCTACAATATATGAGGGGCTCGAAAGAGTTACATCTTAAACTCGAAAGAGTTACAATATATGAGGGCCTTGGCCTAAATAGCCAAGTGGTTATGGTACTGGGTTTGTAACCCCAAGATCAAGAGTTCAAATCTCACCATGGCAAACCATGAAACAATGTAACTTCATCTGAAACAGATGGAAACGGGTTTGTACTCGAAAGAGTTACAATATATGAGGGGCTCGAAAGAGTTACAACTGGGTTTGTAACCCCAAGATCAAGAGTTCAAATCTCACAATGGCAAACCATGAAACAATGTAACTTCATCTGAAACAGATGGAAACGGGTTTGTACTCGAAAGAGCTACAATATATGAGGGGCTCGAAAGAGTTACATCTTGCTTGGCCTAAATAGCCAAGTGGTTATGGTACTGGGTTTGGAACCCCAAGATCAAGAGTTCAAATCTCACAATGACAAACTATGAAACAATGTAACTTCATCTGAAACAGATGGAAACGTGTTTGTACTCGAAGGAGTTACAACATCATTGGAGGTGGAGAGCTTGAAGTATCGATTCAGCGTCTGTTATATAAGGCTTGGCCTAGATAGCCAAGTGGTTATGGTACTGGGTTTGTAACCCCAAGATCAAGAGTTCAAGTCTCACAATGGCAAACTATGAAACAATGTAACTTCATCTGAAACAGATGGAAACGGGTTTGTACTCGAAAGAGTTACAATATATGAGGGGCTCGAAAGAGTTACAACTGGGTTTGTAACCCCAAGATCAAGAGTTCAAATCTCACAATGGCAAACCATGAAACAATGTAACTTCATCTGAAACAGATGGAAACGGGTTTGTACTCGAAAGAGCTACAATATATGAGGGGCTCGAAAGAGTTACATCTTGCTTGGCCTAAATAGCCAAGTGGTTATGGTACTGGGTTTGGAACCCCAAGATCAAGAGTTCAAATCTCACAATGACAAACTATGAAACAATGTAACTTCATCTGAAACAGATGGAAACGTGTTTGTACTCGAAGGAGTTACAACATCACTGGAGGTGGAGAGCTTGAAGTATCGATTCAGCGTCTGTTATATAAGGCTTGGCCTAGATAGCCAAGTGGTTATGGTACAGGGTTTGTAACCCCAAGATCAAGAGTTCAAGTCTCACAATGGCAAACTATGAAGCAATGTAACTTCGTTTTAACACTTGGCCTAAATAGCCAAGTGGTTATGGTACTGGGTTTGTAACCCCAAGATCAAGAGTTCAAATTTCACAATGGCAAACTATGAAACCATGTAACTTCATCTGAATAGGAACAGATGGAAACATGTTACAACTCATTGATCAAGAGTTCAAATCTCACAATGGCAAACTATGAAACAATGTAACTTCATCTGAAACAGATGGAAACGTGTTTGACTCGAAAGAGTTACAATATATGAGGGCATTGGCCTAAATAGCCAAGTGGTTATGGTACTGGGTTTGTAACCCCAAGATCAAGAGTTCAAATCTCACAATGGCAAACTATGAAACAATGTAACTTCATCTGAAACAGATGGAAACGGGTTTGTACTCGAAAGAGTTACAATATATGAGGGGCTCGAAAGAGTTACATCTTAAACTCGAAAGAGTTACAATATATGAGGGCCTTGGCCTAAATATCCAAGTGGTTATGGTACTGGGTTTGTAACCCCAAGATCAAGGGTTCAATTCTCACAATGGCAAACTATGAAACCATGTAACTTCATCTGAATAGGAACAGATGGAAACATGTTACAACTCATTGATCAAGAGTTCAAATCTCACAATGGCAAACTATGAAACAATGTAACTTCATCTGAAACAGATGGAAACGTTTTTGACTCGAAAGAGTTACAATATATGAGGGGCTTGAAAGAGTTACATCTTTAACTCGAAAGAGTTACAATATATGAGGGCCTTGGCCTAAATAGCCAAGTGGTTATGGTACTGGGTTTGTAACCCCAAGATCAAGAGTTCAAATCTCACAATGGCAAACTATGAAACAATGTAACTTCATCTGAAACAGATGGAAACGGGTTTGTACTCGAAAGAGTTACAATATATGAGGGGCTCGAAAGAGTTACATCTTAAACTCGAAAGAGTTACAATATATGAGGGCCTTGGCCTAAATAGCCAAGTGGTTATGGTACTGGGTTTGTAACCCCAAGATCAAGAGTTCAAATCTCACCATGGCAAACTATGAAACAATGTAACTTCATCTGAAACAGATGGAAATGTGTTTGTACTCGAAAGAGTTACAATATATGAGGGGCTCGAAAGAGTTACAATATATGAGGGCCTTGGCCTAAATAGCCAAGTGGTTATGGTACTGGGTTTGTAACCCCAAGATCGAGTTCAAAATCTCACAATGGCAAACTATGAAACAATGTAAAACAAAAACAAGAATACCTATGTGTTCTTTAGGGCTTGGCCTAAATAGCCAAGTGGTTATGGTACTGGGTTTGTAACCCCAAGATCAAGAGTTCAAATCTCACAATGGCAAACTATGAAACAATGGGGGCCTCGGTGGCTCCTTGCAGGCATTGCCTGTCTTGGGCTGTGCCTGATTTATCCCAATTTGCTTGGCCTAAATAGCCAAGTGGTTATGGTACTAGGCTTGTAACCCCAAGATCAAGAGTTCAAATCTCACAGTGGCAAACTATGAAGCAATGTAACTTCATCTGAAACAGATGGAAACGGGTTTGTACTCGAAAGAGTTACAATATATGAGGGGCTCGAAAGAGTTACATCTTAAACTCGAAAGAGTTACAATATATGAGGGCCTTGGCCTAAATAGCCAAGTGGTTATGGTACTGGGTTTGTAACCCCAAGATCAAGAGTTCAAATCTCACAATGGCAAACTATGAAACAATGTAACTTCATCTGAAACAGATGGAAATGTGTTTGTACTCGAAAGAGTTACAATATATGAGGGGCTCGAAAGAGTTACAATATATGAGGGCCTTGGCCTAAATAGCCAAGTGGTTATGGTACTGGGTTTGTAACCCCAAGATCAAGAGTTCAAATCTCACAATGGCAAACTATGAAACAATGTAACTTCATCTGAAACAGATGGAAACGGGTTTGTACTCGAAAGAGTTACAATATATGAGGGGCTCGAAAGAGTTACATCTTAAACTCGAAAGAGTTACAATGTATGAGGGCCTTGGCCTAAATAGCCAAGTGGTTATGGTACTGGGTTTGTAACCCTAAGCTCAAGAGTTCAAATCTCACAATGGCAAACTATGAAACAATGTAACTTCCTCTGAAACAGATGGAAACGTGTTTGTACTCGAAAGAGTTACAATATATGAGGGGCTCGAAAGAGTTACATCTTAAACTCGAAAGAGTTACAATATATGAGGGCCTTGGCCTAAATAGCCAAGTGGTTATGGTACTGGGTTTGTAACCCCAAGATCAAGAGTTCAAATCTCACAATGGCAAACTATGAAACAATGTAACTTCATCTGAAACAGATGGAAATGGGTTTGTACTCGAAAGAGTTACAATATATGAGGGGCTTGAAAGAGTTACATCTTAAACTCGAAAGAGTTACAATATATGAGGGCCTTGGCCTAAATAGCCAAGTGGTTATGGTACTGGGTTTGTAACCCCAAGATCAAGAGTTCAAATCTCACCATGGCAAACCATGAAACAATATAATTTCATCTGAAACAGATGGAAGTGGGTTGCTTGGCCTAAATAGCCAAGTGGTTATGGTACTGGGCTGTAACCCCAAGATCAAAAGTTCAAATCTCACAATGGCAAACTATGAAACAATGTAACTTCATCTGAAACAGATGGAAACATGTTTGTACTTGAAAGAGTTACACCTAGTACAAAGTTTTGGCTTGGCCTAAATAGCCAAGTGGTTATGGTACTGGGTTTCTAACCCTAAGCTCAAGTGTTCAAATCTCACAATGGCAAACTATGAAACAATGTAACTTCATCTGAAACAGATGGAAACGTGTTTGTACTCGAAAGAGTTACAATATATGAGGGGCTCGAAAGAGTTACATCTTAAACTCGAAAGAGTTACAATATATGAGGGCCTTGGCCTAAGTAGCCAAGTGGTTATGGTACTGGGTTTGTAACCCCAAGATCAAGTGTTCAAATCTCACAATGGCTAACTATGAAACAATGTAACTTCATCTGAAACAGATGGAAACAGGTTTGTACTCGAAAGAGTTACAACAACACTCGCCTTGGCCTAAATAGCCAAGTGGTTATGGTACTGGGTTTGTAACCCCAAGATCAAGAGTTCAAAATCTCACAATGGCAAACTATGAAACAATGTAAAACAAAAACAAGAACACCTATGTGTTCTTTAGGGCTTGGCCTAAATAGCCAAGTGGTTATGGTACTGGGTTTGTAACCCCAAGATCAAGAGTTCAAATCTCACAATGGCAAACTATGAAACAATGTAAATTCATCTGAAACAGATGGAAATGGGTTTGTACTCGAAAGAGTTACAAATAAATTGCTCGAAAGAGTTACAATATATGAGGGGCTCGAAAGAGTTACATCTTAAACTCGAAAGAGTTACAATGTATGAGGGCCTTGGCCTAAATAGCCAAGTGGTTATGGTACTGGGTTTGTAACCCCAAGATCAAGAGTTCAAATCTCACCATGGCAAACCATGAAACAATGTAACTTCATCTGAAACAGATGGAAACGGGTTTGTACTCGAAAGAGTTACAATATATGAAGGCTCGAAAGAGTTACAACTGGGTTTGTAACCCCAAGATCAAGAGTTCAAATCTCACAATGACAAACTATGAAACAATGTAACTTCATCTGAAACAGATGGAAATGGGCTTATACTCGAAAGAGTTACAGCAGCCAGCTGGGTGGTGGACTAGTCTATTTAAAAGATTTAGCTTGGCCTAAATAGCCAAGTGGTTATGGTACTGGGTTTGTAACCCCAAGATCAAGAGTTCAAATCTCACAATGGCAAACTATGAAACAATGTAACTTCATCTGAAACAGATGGAAACGGGTTTGTACTCGAAAGAGCTAAAATATATGAGGGGCTCGAAAGAGTTACATCTTAAACTCGAAAGAGTTACAATATATGAGGGCCTTGGCCTAAATAGCCAAGTGGTTATGGTACTGGGTTTGTAACCCCAAGATCAAGAGTTCAAATCTCACAATGGCAAACTATGAAACAATGTAACTTCATCTGAAACAGATGGAAACGGGTTTGTACTCGAAAGAGCTACAATATATGAGGGGCTCGAAAGAGTTACATCTTAAACTCGAAAGAGTTACAATATATGAGGGCCTTGGCCTAAATAGCCAAGTGGTTATGGTACTGGGTTTGTAACCCCAAGATCAAGAATTCAAATCTCACAATGACAAACTATGAAACAATGTAACTTCATCTGAAACAGATGGAAACGTGTTTGTACTCGAAGGAGTTACAACATCACTGGAGGTGGAGAGCTTGAAGTATCGATTCAGCGTCTGTTATTTAAGGCTTGGCCTAGATAGCCAAGTGGTTATGGTACAGGGTTTGTAACCCCAAGATCAAGAGATCAAGTCTCACAATGGCAAACTATGAAACAATATAACTTCGTTTTAAAACTTGGCCTAAATAGCCAAGTGGTTATGGTACTGGCTTTGTAACCCCAAGATCAAGAGTTCAAATCTCACAATGGCAAACTATGAAACCATGTAACTTCATCTGAATAGGAACAGATGGAAACGTGTTACAACTCATTGATCAAGAGTTCAAATCTCACAATGGCAAACTATGAAACAATGTAACTTCATCTGAAACAGATGGAAACGTGTTTGACTCGAAAGAGTTACAATATATGAGGGGCTTGAAAGAGTTACATCTTAAACTCGAAAGAGTTACAATATATGAGGGCCTTGGCCTAAATAGCCAAGTGGTTATGGTACTGGGTTTGTTACCCCAAGATCAAGAGTTCAAATCTCACAATGGCAAACTATGAAACAATGTAACTTCATCTGAAACAGATGGAAACGGGTTTGTACTCGAAAGAGTTACAATATATGAGGGGCTCGAAAGAGTTACATCTTAAACTCGAAAGAGTTACAATATATGAGGGCCTTGGCCTAAATAGCCAAGTGGTTATGGTACTGGGTTTGTAACCCCAAGATCAAGAGTTCAAATCTCACCATGGCAAACTATGAAACAATGTAACTTCATCTGAAACAGATGGAAATGTGTTTGTACTCGAAAGAGTTACAATATATGAGGGGCTCGAAAGAGTTACAATATATGAGGGCCTTGGCCTAAATAGCCAAGTGGTTATGGTACTGGGTTTGTAACCCCAAGATCAAGAGTTCAAATCTCACAATGGCAAACTATGAAACAATGTAACTTCATCTGAAACAGATGGAAACAGGTTTGTACTCGAAAGAGTTACAATATATGAGGGGCTCGAAAGAGTTACATCTTAAACTCGAAAGAGTTACAATATATGAGGGCCTTGGCCTAAATAGCCAAGTGGTTATGGTACTGGGTTTGTAACCCCAAGATCAAGAGTTCAAATCTCACCATGGCAAACCATGAAACAATGTAATTTCATCTGAAACAGATGGAAATGTGTTTGTACTCGAAAGAGTTACAATATATGAGGGGCTCGAAAGAGTTACATCTTAAACTCGAAAGAGTTACAATATATGAGGGCCTTGGCCTAAATAGCCAAGTGGTTATGGTACTGGGTTTGTAACCCCAAGATCAAGAGTTCAAATCTCACCATGGCAAACCATGAAACAATGTAATTTCATCTGAAACAGATGGAAGTGGGTTGCTTGGCCTAAATAGCCAAGTGGTTATGGAACTGGGCTTGTAACCCCAAGATCAAAAGTTCAAATCTCACAATGGCAAACTATGAAACAATGTAACTTCATCTGAAACAGATGGAAACATGTTTGTACTTGAAAGAGTTACACCTAGTACAAAGTTTTGGCTTGGCCTAAATAGCCAAGTGGTTATGGTACTGGGTTTGTAACCCTAAGCTCAAGAGTTCAAATCTCACAATGGCAAACTATGAAACAATGTAACTTCATCTGAAACAGATGGAAACGTGTTTGTACTCGAAAGAGTTACAATATATGAGGGGCTCGAAAGAGTTACATCTTAAACTCGAAAGAGTTACAATATATGAGGGCCTTGGCCTAAATAGCCAAGTGGTTATGGTACTGGGTTTGTAACCCCAAGATCAAAAGTTCAAATCTCACAATGGCAAACTATGAAACAATGTAACTTCATCTGAAACAGATGGAAACGGGTTTGTACTCGAAAGAGTTACAATATATGAGGGGCTCGAAAGAGTTACATCTTAAACTCGAAAGAGTTACAATATATGAGGGCCTTGGCCTAAATAGCCAAGTGGTTATGGTACTGGGTTTGTAACCCCAAGATCAAGAGTTCAAATCTCACCATGGCAAACCATGAAACAATGTAATTTCATCTGAAACAGATGGAAGTGGGTTGCTTGGCCTAAATAGCCAAGTGGTTATGGCACTGGGCTTGTAACCCCAAGATCAGAAGTTCAAATCTCACAATGGCAAACTATGAAACAATGTAACTTCATCTGAAACAGATGGAAACATGTTTGTACTTGAACGAGTTACACTTAGTACAAAGTTTTGGCTTGGCCTAAATAGCCAAGTGGTTATGGTACTGGGTTTGTAACCCTAAGCTCAAGAGTTCAAATCTCACAATGGCAAACTATGAAACAATGTAACTTCATCTGAAACAGATGGAAACGTGTTTGTACTCGAAAGAGTTACAATATATGAGGGGCTCGAAAGAGTTACATCTTAAACTCGAAAGAGTTACAATATATGAGGGCCTTGGCCTAAATAGCCAAGTGGTTATGGTACTGGGTTTGTAACCCCAAGATCAAGTGTTCAAATCTCACAATGGCTAACTATGAAACAATGTAACTTCATCTGAAACAGATGGAAACAGGTTTGTACTCGAAAGAGTTACAACAACACTCGCCTTGGCCTAAATAGCAAAGAGGTTATGGTACTGGGTTTGTAACCCTAAACTCAAGAGTTCAAATCTCACAATGGCAAACTATGAAACAATGTAACTTCATCTGAAACAGATGGAAAGGTGTTTGTACTCGAAAGAGTTACAATATATGAGGGGCTCGAAAGAGTTACATCTTAAACTCGAAAGAGTTACAATATATGAGGGCCTTGGCCTAAATAGCCAAGTGGTTATGTTACTGGGTTTGTAACCCCAAGATCAAGTGTTCAAATCTCACAATGGCTAACTATGAAACAATGTAACTTCATCTGAAACAGATGGAAACAGGTTTGTACTCGAAAGAGTTACAACAACACTCGCCTTGGCCTAAATAGCCAAGTGGTTATGGTACTGGGTTTGTAACCCCAAGATCAAGAGTTCAAAATCTCACAATGGCAAACTATGAAACAATGGGGGCCTCGGTGGCTCCTTGCAGGCGTTGCCTGTCTTGGGCTGTGCCTGATTTATCCCAATTTGCTTGGCCTAAATAGCCAAGTGGTTATGGTACTAGGCTTGTAACCCCAAGATCAAGAGTTCAAATCTCACAGTGGCAAACTATGAAGCAATGTAACTTCATCTGAAACAGATGGAAACGGGTTTGTACTCGAAAGAGTTACAATATATGAGGGGCTCGAAAGAGTTACATCTTAAACTCGAAAGAGTTACAATATATGAGGGCCTTGGCCTAAATAGCCAAGTGGTTATGGTACTGGGTTTGTAACCCCAAGATCAAGAGTTCAAATCTCACCATGGCAAACCATGAAACAATGTAATTTCATCTGAAACAGATGGAAGTGGGTTGCTTGGCCTAAATAGCCAAGTGGTTATGGTACTGGGTTTGTAACCCCAAGATCAAGAGTTCAAATCTCACAATGGCAAACTATGAAACAATGTAACTTCATCTGAAACAGATGGAAACGGGTTTGTACTCGAAAGAGTTACAATATATGAGGGGCTCGAAAGAGTTACATCTTAAACTCGAAAGAGTTACAATATATGAGGGCCTTGGCCTAAATAGCCAAGTGGTTATGGTACTGGGTTTGTAACCCCAAGATCAAGAGTTCAAATCTCACCATGGCAAACCATGAAACAATGCAATTTCATCTGAAACAGATGGAAGTGGGTTGCTTGGCCTAAATAGCCAAGTGGTTATGGTACTGGGTTTGTAACCCCAAGATCAAGAGTTCAAATCTCACAATGGCAAACTATGTAACTTCATCTGAAACAGATGGAAACGGGTTTGTACTCGAAAGAGTTACAATATATGAGGGGCTCAAAAGAGTTACATCTTAAACTCGAAAGAGTTACAATATATGAGGGCCTTGGCCTAAATAGCCAAGTGGTTATGGTACTGGGTTTGTAACCCCAAGATCAAGAGTTCAAATCTCACAATGGCAAACTATGAAACAATGTAACTTCATCTGAAACAGATGGAAACGGGTTTGTACTCGAAAGAGTTACAATATATGAGGGGCTCGAAAGAGTTACATCTTAAACACGAAAGAGTTACAATATATGAGGGCCTTGGCCTAAATAGCCAAGTGGTTATGGTACTGGGTTTGTAACCCCAAGATCAAGAGTTCAAATCTCACCATGGCAAACCATGAAACAATGTAACTTCATCTGAAACAGATGGAAACAGGTTTGTACTCGAAAGAGTTACAATATATGAGGGGCTCGAAAGAGTTACATCTTAAACTCGAAAGAGTTACAATATATGAGGGCCTTGGCCTAAATAGCCAAGTGGTTATGGTACTGGGTTTGTAACCCCAAGATCAAGAGTTCAAATCTCACCATGGCAAACCATGAAACAATGTAATTTCATCTGAAACAGATGGAAATGTGTTTGTACTCGAAAGAGTTACAATATATGAGGGGCTCGAAAGAGTTACATCTTAAACTCGAAAGAGTTACAATATATGAGGGCCTTGGCCTAAATAGCCAAGTGGTTATGGTACTGGGTTTGTAACCCCAAGATCAAGAGTTCAAATCTCACCATGGCAAACCATGAAACAATGTAATTTCATCTGAAACAGATGGAAGTGGGTTGCTTGGCCTAAATAGCCAAGTGGTTATGGTACTGGGCTTGTAACCCCAAGATCAAAAGTTCAAATCTCACAATGGCAAACTATGAAACAATGTAACTTCATCTGAAACAGATGGAAACATGTTTGTACTTGAAAGAGTTACACCTAGTACAAAGTTTTGGCTTGGCCTAAATAGCCAAGTGGTTATGGTACTGGGTTTGTAACCCTAAGCTCAAGAGTTCAAATCTCACAATGGCAAACTATGAAACAATGTAACTTCATCTGAAACAGATGGAAACGTGTTTGTACTCGAAAGAGTTACAATATATGAGGGGCTCGAAAGAGTTACATCTTAAACTCGAAAGAGTTACAATATATGAGGGCCTTGGCCTAAATAGCCAAGTGGTTATGGTACTGGGTTTGTAACCCCAAGATCAAGAGTTCAAATCTCACAATGGCAAACTATGAAACAATGTAACTTCATCTGAAACAGATGGAAACGGGTTTGTACTCGAAAGAGTTACAATATATGAGGGGCTCGAAAGAGTTACATCTTAAACTCGAAAGAGTTACAATATATGAGGGCCTTGGCCTAAATAGCCAAGTGGTTATGGTACTGGGTTTGTAACCCCAAGATCAAGAGTTCAAATCTCACCATGGCAAACCATGAAACAATGTAATTTCATCTGAAACAGATGGAAGTGGGTTGCTTGGCCTAAATAGCCAAGTGGTTATGGTACTGGGCTTGTAACCCCAAGATCAGAAGTTCAAATCTCACAATGGCAAACTATGAAACAATGTAACTTCATCTGAAACAGATGGAAACATGTTTGTACTTGAAAGAGTTACACTTAGTACAAAGTTTTGGCTTGGCCTAAATAGCCAAGTGGTTATGGTACTGGGTTTGTAACCCTAAGCTCAAGAGTTCAAATCTCACAATGGCAAACTATGAAACAATGTAACTTCATCTGAAACAGATGGAAACGTGTTTGTACTCGAAAGAGTTACAATATATGAGGGGCTCGAAAGAGTTACATCTTAAACTCGAAAGAGTTACAATATATGAGGGCCTTGGCCTAAATAGCCAAGTGGTTATGGTACTGGGTTTGTAACCCCAAGATCAAGTGTTCAAATCTCACAATGGCTAACTATGAAACAATGTAACTTCATCTGAAACAGATGGAAACAGGTTTGTACTCGAAAGAGTTACAACAACACTCGCCTTGGCCTAAATAGCAAAGAGGTTATCGTACTGGGTTTGTAACCCCAAGATCAAGAGTTCAAATCTCACAATGGCAAACTATGAAACAATGTAACTTCATCTGAAACAGATGGAAACGTGTTTGTACTCAAAAGTGTTACAATATATGAGGGGCTCGAAAGAGTTACATCTTAAACTCGAAAGAGTTACAATATATGAGGGCCTTGGCCTAAATAGCCAAGTGGTTATGGTACTGGGTTTGTAACCCCAAGATCAAGAGTTCAAATCTCACAATGGCAAACTATGAAACAATGTAACTTCATCTGAATAGGAACAGATGGAAACGTGTTTGTACTCGAAAGAGTTACAATATATGAGGGGCTCGAAAGAGTTACATCTTAAACTCGAAAGAGTTACAATATATGAGGGCCTTGGCCTAAATAGCCAAGTGGTTATGGTACTGGGTTTGTAACCCCAAGATCAAGAGTTCAAATCTCACCATGGCAAACCATGAAACAATGTAATTTCATCTGAAACAGATGGAAGTGGGTTGCTTGGCCTAAATAGCCAAGTGGTTATGGTACTGGGCTTGTAACCCCAAGATCAAAAGTTCAAATCTCACAATGGCAAGCTATGAAACAATGTAACTTCATCTGAAACAGATGGAAACATGTTTGTACTTGAAAGAGTTACACCTAGTACAAAGTTTTGGCTTGGCCTAAATAGCCAAGTGGTTATGGTACTGGGTTTGTAACCCTAAGCTCAAGAGTTCAAATCTCACAATGGCAAACTATGAAACAATGTAACTTCATCTGAAACAGATGGAAACGTGTTTGTACTCGAAAGAGTTACAATATATGAGGGGCTCGAAAGAGTTACATCTTAAACTCGAAAGAGTTACAATATATGAGGGCCTTGGCCTAAATAGCCAAGTGGTTATGGTACTGGGTTTGTAACCCCAAGATCAAGTGTTCAAATCTCACAATGGCTAACTATGAAACAATGTAACTTCATCTGAAACAGATGGAAACAGGTTTGTACTCGAAAGAGTTACAACAACACTCGCCTTGGCCTAAATAGCCAAGTGGTTATGGTACTGGGTTTGTAACCCCAAGATCAAGAGTTCAAAATCTCACAATGGCAAACTATGAAACAATGTAAAACAAAAACAAGAACACCTATGTGTTCTTTAGGGCTTGGCCTAAATAGCCAAGTGGTTATGGTACTGGGTTTGTAACCCCAAGATCAAGAGTTCAAATCTCACAATAGCAAACTATGAAACAATGGGGGCCTCGGTGGCTCCTTGCAGGCGTTGCCTGTCTTGGGCTGTGCCTGATTTATCCCAATTTGCTTGGCCTAAATAGCCAAGTGGTTATGGTACTAGGCTTGTAACCCCAAGATCAAGAGTTCAAATCTCACAGTGGCAAACTATGAAGCAATGTAACTTCATCTGAAACAAATGGAAACGGGTTTGTACTCGAAAGAGTTACAATATATGAGGGGCTCGAAAGAGTTACATCTTAAACTCGAAAGAGTTAAAATATATGAGGGCCTTGGCCTAAATAGCCAAGTGGTTATGGTACTGGGTTTGTAACCCCAAGATCAAGAGTTCAAATCTCACCATGGCAAACCATGAAACAATGTAATTTCATCTGAAACAGATGGAAGTGGGTTGCTTGGCCTAAATAGCCAAGTGGTTATGGTACTGGGTTTGTAACCCCAAGATCAAGAGTTCAAATCTCACAATGGCAAACTATGAAACAATGTAACTTCATCTGAAACAGATGGAAACGGGTTTGTACTCGAAAGAGTTACAATATATGAGGGGCTCGAAAGAGTTACATTTTAAACTCGAAAGAGTTACAATATATGAGGGCCTTGGCCTAAATAGCCAAGTGGTTATGGTACTGGGTTTGTAACCCCAAGATCAAGTGTTCAAATCTCACAATGGCAAACTATGAAACAACATCTGAAACAGATGGAAACGGGTTTGTACTCGAAAGAGTTACAAATTGTCTCTGAACACGGCTTGGTGTGTATGGGGACTTAAGACAATCTTTTGAAGAGTTCACTTTCCTAACGATCTCGTGGAGGTAATTGTGGATTCAGTTGGTTTCCTGGTACTGAGGAGAGAAGGTGTGTGGTGTTGGTGTTGCTGCTCCTCAGTGTTTCAACTGTTTCTGCTGCTGCCTTTGGGGTTGTTGCTTCTGCTGTGTGCTGCTGCTGCTCCTGCACTTGAGGGTGTTTGCTGCTGCTGCTGCCCCTGCACTTGAGGGTGTTTGCTGCTGCTGCTGGACCTGCACTTGAGGGTGTTTGCTGCTGCTGCTGGACCTGCCCGTGTGGAGCAAAAGGAGAGAGAGGGAGGCCAGGAGGCCAGGACTGTGTCTGAAAACAACATCCTAGGTGGGTGTCCAACATTATTGTTTGTGTAAGGTGGGGGCAATAAAGGACTGTGTTTTGTAGGGGGAGGAAAGAAGACTGCAGGAAGGTTTGGGGAAGGAAGAGAGGGGGGTGTGTGGTTAAAACCACCATTCTGCTACCCCCCCCGCCCCACCCAGCCCTTTCCCAGTAAGGCCAGCGGTGGCTGGTGAAGACATCGCCTCCCCCTGCAGGAAGATCATCACACCCCACCCAACATCCACCTTTCACTGGAGACACCCACCTGGACTCTTCCCTTTTCCCTCCTGTGCCTCCCTGTCCTTCACTCCTCTCCCTCCTCTCCTCTCCTGTACAAAAGGGGGAGGTTATTACTACCTCCCTCCCTAGGGAGGAACATTGTATATTTAATAAAAAAAAAAAATATATATTAAAAAATATATATAATTTAAAAAAAAAAAATGGCCAATCCTTCCCAGGGTGGGCGTGGCTCTGGCCTTAAAGCCAGTTCAACATCTCCTGTGGCCGGGCCCTCGAGGGCTAATGTGGAGGCGGCTTTGTCACCGGTGGCAGGGCCTACAAAAAAGACTTATGCGGGGGTGGTTGCTTCTGCAGCTCCTGCTGCTCCCGCTGCCCTGTCGCCATTCCGTCTCCTCACCAGGGCCCTCGGGGTAAAATGCTACGCTCACCCTGAGATGACTATTGAGGCCTGCGTTAAGGCTATGGCTGGGGTTGTCGGCCCCTCAGCCATTGTCGCGGCCTCAAAGATGTATGGGAGGGCCATCTTTTTCTTGAGGTCCGAGCGGGCGGTGCGACTCGCCCTGCAGAAGGGGCTCACTGTGGGCGGGACTTTTCTGGCAGTGGATCCCCTTGAGGCCACCGCCCAGAAGATTGTTATTTCAAATGTCCCGCCCTTTATACCATGTGGGCTCCTCCTCCCCCACCTTAATAAGCTGGGGGAGGTCAGGTCGGGGGTTGCACCAGTCCCGCTCGGCCTCAAAGACTCGGCCCTCCGCCACGTGTACTCCTTCCGGCGCCAAGTTTTCGTCCGCTTGGCCCAGGAGGAGTGCCTGGAGGGGGCCTTCTCAGTTAATTTTGAGGGGACCGCCTATCGGGTCTTCTGGACCGCGGAGGGTGTGCGGTGCCATGCCTGTAAGGAGGTGGGGCACGTAAGAAAGAACTGCCCCGCCTCCAAGGCCACGAGCCCCACCCAAGCGGCCGCGGCTGGCACCGCCCCTCCTCCCCCCGCCACCACTCCATCTCCCTCCCCGCAAGGGGAAGCGACCCCGGCAGCAGCTGCCATCTCGGCTGCCGGTGAGGCGGGGGGAGAGCCCCCGCGCCGTAAGAAGGCGCGGAGGAAGACCCGAAATTTGGAGGCGGCCCCTGAAACGCCCCAAACCCCCCAAACACCTGCAAGCACCGGCTCGGGGGAAAAGACAACATCCGGCCCCGGCGTCGTGTCCGCGTGTGCTCCCGGGCCCGTGGGTGCTAAGGCGCCGAGTGCTGGGCCCGGCGTCGTCCCTGCGCGTGCTCCCGGGGCCGGCGGGGAAGGGACGCGGGACCCCGAGCCGGGGTATCTAACACCCAAAACCCAGAGGGTGGAGTGTCCGGGAGGGCTGGACAAGGAGGAGGGGGCCTCGGAAATGGAGGTCTCCCTAGCCCCCAGCCTGACCCGGAAGAGACGTCACGCTTCGGAGGAGGAGGTGGGTGATGCCCAAACTGAAGAAGTTGGGTGTGTCCCTTCCCCCGATGAAGAGGTGGTGGCGTCTCCACCAAGTAAAATCTCGCCCTGTCCTCTGGGGGAACTCAAAACCCCTGCACCGACTCCCACCACTATTACCCCTGTCAACCTGCTGCAGTCCCCTGAACAGGGCCCCTCGGGGGTCACTGAAGGCACCTCCCTTGAGGTGGTGCCCGACTCAGAGACCCTCGATACCCCCGAGGTACCTTCTGGCTCATCGGGGGACTGTAACTTGCAAAATTTAAAAAATGTTAACGGGTCATTGGGTGGCGGCGAAAAGGAAGGCCTTCCCGCTCCCTCCCAAACCTTCGCACCGGGCGTCCTAGTTTTAGGTCAGGAGCTTGTCCTGAGCTCCCCGGACGACCCGGTGCCGGGAGGAGAGCGGGCATCAGAACTGCCGCTGCCCTCTGACCCAAAACGTTTAGAGGAGACCAGAGAGGACCCCTCTGGCCTTGATCCTGGGGGTGGGATCGAGGTACAGGTGGGGCCAGCTGGCAGCTCCGAATCAGCCCCCGTACTCAATGCGGGGGAGGGGTCGGAAGCTGGAGGCGACGACCTGGAGGAGGACGGGGTGTCCGTGGTGAGCGCTGGAGATTACGCTGAGTCGCTCTCAAGCGAGGCGGTGGATCCCCTGGTGCCCTCCACTGACTCCCCCCTCATCCCCCCAAGGGAACTCCGGGACTTTTTGGCGAGTCATCGCGGTCGCCGAGACAGGGTTCAGTTGGCCTTGGACCGGTGGCATTCTTTTCCGCTGGTGTTCTGGTCCACTCGCGAGGCTCTCAAGTCTCCTGAGTTGGATAGGAACGCGCGGCGGAGGGTCCAAACGTTTCTCGCTGGGCTCCTGAAGGAGAGGAAGGACTAAAAAGTCCTCCTCTTCTTTTTAATGACTTAAGGTGAAGATTTGATGTACCTTTGACAATGAAGACGACTATAGCCAGCCTCAACATCCGCGGCAGCAGGGCCGCACAGCGCAGGTTCCAGAACTTCTCGGTCCTCAGGGACGGGAAGTATGCGTTGTGCTTCCTGCAAGAAACCCATACCGTTCCGGGAGACGAAGCCACGTGGCTCCTGGAGTGGCGAGGGGGGGTCTACATGAGTCACCTAGCCTCCAATTCTGGCGGGGTGGCTATCTTGTTGGCCCCGCATTTTCAGCCGGAGATCTTGGGGGTCAAGGAGCCAGTGCCAGGCCGGTTGCTGCACCTGACTGTGCGTCTGGGGGGGGCGGTGCTTCACTTTGTGAATGTGTACGCTCCCCTGGGCACGCAGCAGCAAGCGAGCTTCTTTGAAGAAGTGTCCACTCATCTCGGCTCCATCGACGCTGGCGAGTGCATCGTCCTCGGGGGGGATTTCAATTGCACCCTCGGGGTCCGGGACCGTCACGGTACCCCGCACTGCACGCGAGGTGTGAGTAAGTTGCGGGACCTGGTCAGGTCCTTCGACTTAGTGGACGTCTGGCGAAATCTCCATCCTGACTCCAGCGTGTTCACCTTTGTGTCACCTGGAGTCGGAGCGTCCAGACTCGACCGCCTTTACGTTTCGAAGGCGTACGTGTCCTGCGTTCCGGCTGCTTCTATACAGCAGGTTCCGTGCACGGACCACCGTCTGGTGTGGGCGGAGCTCACTTCGTTCTGCGCTCGGACGGGGTCCACGTACTGGCATTTTAATAACCTGTTGTTAGAAGACCAGCGGTTCCTGGACTCGTTCCGTCGCTTCTGGGCCGGCTGGAGAAGGAAGCGGGGAGGCTTCCCCTCCTTGAGGCTATGGTGGGACGTGGGCAAGACTCACGTCCGAGTTTTCTGTCAAGAGTACGCGAAGGGGTCGACAAAGAGACGCAAATCCAGGGTCGAGGAGTTGGAGAAGGAGGTGCTGGACCTGGAGGCACGTCTCCGTCAGCCCGACGCGGACCCGGCCCTGCGGTCGGTGTACGATGAGAAGAAGGGCGCGCTGCGGGACCTGCAACTGGTCGGGTCTCGGGGCGCGTTCGTGAGGTCGCGGATCTGTTTCCTTAAGGAGATGGACCGTGGCTCTCCCTTCTTCTACTCACTGGAAAAAAGGCACGGGGTCCGTAAGCAGCTCTTTACGCTGCTGGCCGACGACGGATCACTTGTCTCGGATCCGGAGGGCATCAGGGCCATTGCCCGAGATTACTACACTGCCCTTTTCTCTCCGGATCCGTCCAGTGAGGAAGCTTGCAGAGTTTTGTGGGAGGACCTGCCGCAGGTCGGCCCGGAGTGCGCCGGAAAGCTCGACTCCCCTATAAGTCTGGGGGAGCTGACCGGCGCACTCGACGGTCTTTCTAGGGGCAAAACCCCGGGACTAGACGGGCTGACCGTGGAGTTCTTCAGGGCGTTCTGGGACGTCTTGGGGAGCGACTTCGCGGGGGTCCTGGGGGAGAGCATTGCTACCGGGGAGATGCCCCTTTCGTGGCGCAGGGCCGTGATTGCCCTGCTACCGAAGAAGGGGGATCTCCGCCTTCTTCAAAACTGGCGCCCGGTCTCCCTCCTCAGCACGGACTACAAAATCTTCGCCCGAGCCATGTCTTCTCGGCTCGGCACCGTGCTGGACCACATGATCCACCCTGACCAGTCCTACACCGTCCCGGACCGAACCATTTATGATAACATCCATCTGGTCCGGGACATCATCCACCATTCCCAGAGGGCTGGTCTGTCGAGCGCCTTCCTGTCTCTCGATCAGGAGAAGGCGTTCGACAGGGTGGATCACGAATACTTACTCGGAACTCTGCGAGCTTTCGGGTTCGGGACGCATTTTGTCGCCCGGATCCGACTTCTGTACACTGCCGCGGAGTGTCTAGTGAAGGTTAACGGGTCCCTGACGGCGCCCCTTCGCTTTGGGAGAGGGGTACGTCAGGGCTGCCCCCTGTCTGGCCAGTTGTATTCTATTTGCGTGGAGCCTTTCCTGCGCCTCTTGCGGAGGAGGTTGTCGGGATTGGTTCTGCGCGGGCCGGGCATCGGGGTGGTCCTTTCGGCTTACGCCGATGACGTGCTCCTTATGTTTAGTGACCCGGCTGACCTGCGGAGGATGCGCGAGTGCCAGGAGGTCTACTCTGCCGCTTCTTCTGCCAGGATCAACTGGGGTAAGTGTTCTGGACTCCTGGTCGGTCAGTGGCAGATGGATCCCCTACCCGAGGAGCTCAGGCCTTTCACCTGGAGCAGGACCAGCCTCCTCTACCTGGGGGTCCATCTCTGCCCCGCTGAGGAATCCTGGCCGGCAAACTGGCAGGAACTGGAGACGAAAGTCACCGCTCGCCTGCGGCGCTGGACAGGACTGCTCCGAGTGCTATCTTACCGGGGTCGAGTTCTGGTCATAAACCAGCTGATCGCCGCCATGTTGTGGTATCGGCTGGTCACTTTGACCCCTCCCCCGGACTTTGTCACAAGAATCCAGAGATTGTTAGTCGACTTCTTCTGGGACAAAAGATTGCACTGGGTCGCTGCCGAGGTTCTGAGTCTCCCGCTTAGGGAGGGTGGTCAGGCGCTAGTGTGCCTACGCACACAGGTGGCGACTTTCCGCCTTCAGACCCTGCAGCGATACCTCTACGTCGAGCCTCCTCCTAGATGGTGTGCCCTGATGACGTATTTCTTCCGTCAGGTGCACGGCCTGAATTATGACGTGCAGCTCCTGTTTATAGAACAGCTGGGCCTCGGTGGCTCCTTGCAGGCGTTGCCCGTCTTTTACCAGGACCTGATCAAAGTCTGGAAAGTGGTCGCCTCGCGACGCAGCTCTCCCCCGTCAGGAGTAGCGGCTATCGTCAGAGAGCCGCTGCTCAGGAATCCGCCCCTCCGTCCTTTTCAGTGGTTGGCGGAGAGGAGGGCTGTGGCCGCAGGGGTGACCAGGATCGGGGACGTGCTGGGTGGCGGAGGACTGGGCTGGATGCTCCCGCAGGAGTTGGCGCGACGCGCGTCTGTGAGTGTCCAGGTCGCAGCCGATGCCATCCAAGACCTGAGAACGGTCGTGCTCGGACCCGACGTTATTTTGGGTCTTGAGGTGGCCCAGGTGCGCGGTGGTCTTCCGTCTGAGCGTTCCCCTGTTCGGACGGAATTCCACATTGGCCCCAAGCCCCGAACCCTCCCTCGGGTGCTGGTGCCCCGCAATATGAGCCGCCTCGGGGACATGCCCTCTGTGCCTTTTGGCACGGCAAAGAGGAGCTTTTTGTACGGACTGCTGCTGCACACCTTCCATTTTCTCGCCCTTGTCCGTCGACCGGACACGCCCTGGCGTGCCTTGTTGCCGTCCGGCGGCGGAAGCCCCCGATGGGAGGCCCTCTACGGAGGTGTCCTCCCCCTTTCTATCGGAGACCTGGGTTGGAGGGTGTTGCATGCAGCAGTCCCTTATAATAAGAGGATGCATTGGTTCGCGGACTCTCAGGACACGTGCCCTTTTTGCGGTCTTGTGGAGTCCGTGGACCATGTATACATAGGGTGTTGTAGGCTGCACTCCCTTTTTAGTTATTTGAAAAACCTTTTATTGATGTTTTGTTTGCACTTCAGCCCCACGCTCCTGATCTATGGGCACCCGGTGCGGAAGGGGGTCGGGAAGGAGGAGGACCTCCTCGTGAACCTGCTCCTGGGCCTGGCCAAGTTGGCCATTAACAGGTCCAGGCAGCGGGCGATCGACGGGGGAGTCCCGCCCGATTGTTTGTCCCTCTTCCGCGGCTACGTTCGCTGCCGGATGTCCCTGGAGAAGGAGCACGCGGTGTCTGCTGGCACTCTCGAGGCCTTCCGTGCTCGGTGGGCACCGCGGGGACTGGGGTGTTTTGTTGACCCCTTTAATCACATTTTGATTTAAAGTTTGTAAGTTTCCTTTAAAACTTTGTTCTTGGTTTTACAGCTGACCTGAATTAGGGGCTGTGCCTGATTTATCCCAATTTTGTTGATTTGGTTTTCATTTAAAAGATTATCAAGAGTTCAAATCTCACCATGGCAAACCATGAAACAATGTAATTTCATCTGAAACAGATGGAAGTGGGTTGCTTGGCCTAAATAGCCAAGTGGTTATGGTACTGGGCTTGTAACCCCAAGATCAGAAGTTCAAATCTCACAATGGCAAACTATGAAACAATGTAACTTCATCTGAAACAGATGGAAACATGTTTGTACTTGAAAGAGTTACACTTAGTACAAAGTTTTGGCTTGGCCTAAATAGCCAAGTGGTTATGGTACTGGGTTTGTAACCCTAAGCTCAAGAGTTCAAATCTCACAATGGCAAACTATGAAACAATGTAACTTCATCTGAAACAGATGGAAACGGGTTTGTACTCGAAAGAGTTACAATATATGAGGGGCTCGAAAGAGTTACATCTTAAACACGAAAGAGTTACAATATATGAGGGCCTTGGCCTAAATAGCCAAGTGGTTATGGTACTGGGTTTGTAACCCCAAGATCAAGAGTTCAAATCTCACCATGGCAAACCATGAAACAATGTAACTTCATCTGAAACAGATGGAAACGGGTTTGTACTCGAAAGAGTTACAATATATGAGGGGCTTGAAAGAGTTACATCTTAAATTCGAAAGAGTTACAATATATGAGGGCCTTGGCCTAAATAGCCAAGTGGTTATGGTACTGGGTTTGTAACCCCAAGATCAAAAGTTCAAATCTCACAATGGCAAACTATGAAACAATGTAACTTCATCTGAAACAGATGAAAACATATTTGTACTTGAAAGAGTTACACCTAGTACAAAGTTTTGGCTTGGCCTAAATAGCCAAGTGGTTATGGTACTGGGTTTGTAACCCTAAGCTCAAGAGTTCAAATCTCACAATGGCAAACTATGAAACAATGTAACTTCCTCTGAAACAGATGGAAACGTGTTTGTACTCGAAAGAGTTACAATATATGAGGGGCTCGAAAGAGTTACATCTTAAACTCGAAAGAGTTACAATATATGAGGGCCTTGGCCTAAATAGCCAAGTGGTTATGGTACTGGGTTTGTAACCCCAAGATCAAGAGTTCAAATCTCACAATGGCAAACTATGAAACAATGTAACTTCATCTGAAACAGATGGAAACGGGTTTGTACTCGAAAGAGTTACAACAACACTCGCCTTGGCGTAAATAGCCAAGAGGTTATGGTACTGGGTTTGTAACCCCAAGATCAAAAGTTCAAATCTCACAATGGCAAACTATGAAACAATGTAACTTCATCTGAATAGGAACAGATGGAAACGTGTTTGTACTCGAAAGAGTTACAATATATGAGGGGCTCGAAAGAGTTACATCTTAAACTCGAAAGAGTTACAATATATGAGGGCCTTGGCCTAAATAGCCAAGTGGTTATGGTACTGGGTTTGTAACCCCAAGATCAAGAGTTCAAATCTCACCATGGCAAACCATGAAACAATGTAATTTCATCTGAAACAGATGGAAGTGGGTTGCTTGGCCTAAATAGCCAAGTGGTTATGGTACTGGGCTTGTAACCCCAAGATCAAAAGTTCAAATCTCACAATGGCAAACTATGAAACAATGTAACTTCATCTGAAACAGATGGAAACATGTTTGTACTTGAAAGAGTTACACCTAGTACAAAGTTTTGGCTTGGCCTAAATAGCCAAGTGGTTATGGTACTGGGTTTGTAACCCTAAGCTCAAGAGTTCAAATCTCACAATGGCAAACTATGAAACAATGTAACTTCATCTGAAACAGATGGAAACGTGTTTGTACTCGAAAGAGTTACAATATATGAGGGGCTCGAATGAGTTACATCTTAAACTCGAAAGAGTTACAATATATGAGGGCCTTGGCCTAAATAGCCAAGTGGCTATGGTACTGGGTTTGTAACCCCAAGATCAAGTGTTCAAATCTCACAATGGCTAACTATGAAACAATGTAACTTCATCTGAAACAGATGGAAACAGGTTTGTACTCGAAAGAGTTACAACAACACTCGCCTTGGCCTAAATAGCCAAGTGGTTATGGTACTGGGTTTGTAACCCCAAGATCAAGAGTTCAAAATCTCACAATGGCAAACTATGAAACAATGTAAAACAAAAACAAGAACACCTATGTGTTCTTTAGGGCTTGGCCTAAATAGCCAAGTGGTTATGGTACTGGGTTTGTAACCCCAAGATCAAGAGTTCAAATCTCACAATGGCAAACTATGAAACAATGGGGGCCTCGGTGGCTCCTTGCAGGCGTTGCCTGTCTTGGGCTGTGCCTGATTTATCCCAATTTGCTTGGCCTAAATAGCCAAGTGGTTATGGTACTAGGCTTGTAACCCCAAGATCAAGAGTTCAAATCTCACAGTGGCAAACAATGTAACTTCATCTGAAACAGATGGAAACGTGTTTGTACTCGAAAGAGTTACAATATATGAGGGGCTCGAAAGAGTTACATCTTAAACTCGAAAGAGTTACAATATATGAGGGCCTTGGCCTAAATAGCCAAGTGGTTATGGTACTGGGTTTGTAACCCCAAGATCAAGTGTTCAAATCTCACAATGGCTAACTATGAAACAATGTAACTTCATCTGAAACAGATGGAAACAGGTTTGTACTCGAAAGAGTTACAACAACACTCGCCTTGGCCTAAATAGCCAAGTGGTTATGGTACTGTGTTTATAACCCCAAGATCAAGTGTTCAAATCTCACAATGGCAAACTATGAAACAATGTAACTTCATCTGAAACAGATGGAAACGTGTTTGTACTCAAAAGAGTTACAATATATGAGGGGCTCGAAAGAGTTACATCTTAAACTCGAAAGAGTTACAATATATGAGGGCCTTGGCCTAAATAGCCAAGTGGTTATGGTACTGGGTTTGTAACCCCAAGATCAAGAGTTCAAATCTCACAATGGCAAACTATGAAACAATGTAACTTCATCTGAAACAGATGGAAACGGGTTTGTACTCGAAAGAGTTACAATATATGAGGGGCTTGAAAGAGTTACATCTTAAACTCGAAAGAGTTACAATATATGAGGGCCTTGGCCTAAATAGCCAAGTGGTTATGGTACTGGGCTTGTAACCCCAAGATCAGAAGTTCAAATCTCACAATGGCAAACTATGAAACAATGTAACTTCATCTGAAACAGATGGAAACATGTTTGTACTTGAAAGAGTTACACTTAGTACAAAGTTTTGGCTTGGCCTAAATAGCCAAGTGGTTATGGTACTGGGTTTGTAACCCTAAGCTCAAGAGTTCAAATCTCACAATGGCAAACTATGAAACAATGTAACTTCATCTGAAACAGATGGAAACGTGTTTGTACTCGAAAGAGTTACAATATATGAGGGGCTCGAAAGAGTTACATCTTAAACTCGAAAGAGTTACAATATATGAGGGCCTTGGCCTAAATAGCCAAGTGGTTATGGTACTGGGTTTGTAACCCCAAGATCAAGTGTTCAAATCTCACAATGGCTAACTATGAAACAATGTAACTTCATCTGAAACAGATGGAAACAGGTTTGTACTCGAAAGAGTTACAACAACACTCGCCTTGGCCTAAATAGCCAAGTGGTTATGGTACTGGGTTTGTAAACCCAAGATCAAGAGTTCAAATCTCACACTGGTAAACTATGAAACAATGTAACTTCATCTGAAACAGATGGAAACAGGTTTGTACTCAAAAGAGTTACAATATATGAGGGGCTCGAAAGAGTTACATCTTAAACTCGAAAGAGTTACAATATATGAGGGCCTTGTCCTAAATAGCCAAGTGGTTATGGTACTGGGTTTGTAACCCCAAGATCAAGAGTTCAAATCTCACAATGGCAAACTATGAAACAATGTAACTTCATCTGAAACAGATGGAAACGTGTTTGTACTCGAAAGAGTTACAATATATGAGGGGCTCGAAAGAGTTACATCTTAAACTCGAAAGAGTTACAATATATGAGGGCCTTGGCCTAAATAGCCAAGTGGTTATGGTACTGGGTTTGTAACCCCAAGATCAAGAGTTCAAATCTCACAATGGCAAATTATGAAACAATGTAACTTCATCTGAATAGGAACAGATGGAAATGTGTTTGTACTTGAAAGAGTTACAATACTTTAAAGGCTTGGCCTAAGTAGCCAAGTGGTTATGGTACTGGGTTTATAACCCCAAGATCAAGAGTTCAAATCTCACAGTGGCAAACTATGAAACAATGTAACTTCATCTGAAACAGATGGAAACATGTTTGTACTTGAAAGAGTTACACCTAGTACAAAGTTTTGGCTTGGCCTAAATAGCCAAGTGGTTATGGTACTGGGTTTGTAACCCTAAGCTCAAGAGTTCAAATCTCACAATGGCAAACTATGAAACAATGTAACTTCATCTGAAACAGATGGAAACGGGTTTGTACTCGAAAGAGTTACAATATATGAGGGGCTCGAAAGAGTTACATCTTAAACTCGAAAGAGTTACAATATATGAGGGCCTTGGCCTAAATAGCCAAGTGGTTATGGTACTGGGTTTGTAACCCCAAGATCAAGAGTTCAAATCTCACAATGGCAAACTATGAAACAATGGGGGCCTCGGTGGCTCCTTGCAGGCGTTGCCTGTCTTGGGCTGTGCCTGATTTATCCCAATTTGCTTGGCCTAAATAGCCAAGTGGTTATGGTACTAGGTTTGTAACCCCAAGATCAAGAGTTCAAATCTCACAGTGGCAAACAATGTAACTTCATCTGAAACAGATGGAAACGTGTTTGTACTCGAAAGAGTTACAATATATGAGGGGCTCGAAAGAGTTACATCTTAAACTCGAAAGAGTTACAATATATGAGGGCCTTGGCCTAAATAGCCAAGTGGTTATGGTACTGGGTTTGTAACCCCAAGATCAAGTGTTCAAATCTCACAATGGCTAACTATGAAACAATGTAACTTCATCTGAAACAGATGGAAACAGGTTTGTACTCGAAAGAGTTACAACAACACTCGCCTTGGCCTAAGTAGCCAAGTGGTTATGGTACTGGGTTTGTAACCCCAAGATCAAGAGTTCAAATCTCACAATGGCGGCTTGGCCTAAATAGCCAAGTGGTTATGGTACTGGGTTTGTAAACCCAAGATCAAGAGTTCAAATCTCACAATGGCAAACTATGAAACAATGTAACTTCATCTGAAACAGATGGAAACAGGTTTGTACTCAAAAGAGTTACAATATATGAG
Source organism: Carcharodon carcharias (assembly GCF_017639515.1). NCBI lineage: Eukaryota > Metazoa > Chordata > Chondrichthyes > Lamniformes > Lamnidae > Carcharodon > Carcharodon carcharias. Next base: position 70,313,816 of record NC_054473.1, read on the forward strand.
GGGCTCGAAAGAGTTACATCTTAAACTCGAAAGAGTTACAATATATGAGGGCCTTGGCCTAAATAGCCAAGTGGTTATGGTACTGGGTTTGTAACCCCAAGATCAAGAGTTCAAATCTCACAATGGCAAATTATGAAACAATGTAACTTCATCTGAATAGGAACAGATGGAAATGTGTTTGTACTTGAAAGAGTTACAATACTTTAAAGGCTTGGCCTAAGTAGCCAAGTGGTTATGGTACTGGGTTTATAACCCCAAAATCAAGAGTTCAAATCTCACAGTGGCAAACTATGAAACAATGTAACTTCATCTGAAACAGATGGAAACAGGTTTGTACTCGAAAGAGTTACAAATTCTTGAATACATTGCTAAAGGTTAAATAGCCAAGTGGTTATAGTACTGGGTTTGTAACCCCAAGATCAAGAGTTTGAATCTCACAATGGCAAACAATGTAACTTCATCTGAAACAGATGGAAACGGGTTTGTACTCGAAAGAGTTACAATATATGAGGGGTTCGAAAGAGTTACATCTTAAACTCGAAAGAGTTACAATATATGAGTGCCTTGGCCTAAATAGCCAAGTGGTTATGGTACTGGGTTTGTAACCCCAAGATCAAAAGTTCAAATCTCACAATGGCAAACTATGAAACAATGTAACTTCATCTGAATAGGAACAGATGGAAACGTGTTTGTACTCAAAAGAGTTACAATATATGAGGGGCTCGAAAGAGTTACATCTTAAACTCGAAAGAGTTACAATATATGAGGGCCTTGGCCTAAATAGCCAAGTGGTTATGGTACTGGGTTTGTAACCCCAAGATCAAGTGTTCAAATCTCACAATGGCTAACTATGAAACAATGTAACTTCATCTGAAACAGATGGAAACAGGTTTGTACTCGAAAGAGTTACAACAACACTCGCCTTGGCCTAAATAGCCAAGTGGTTATAGTACTGTGTTTGTAACCCCAAGATCAAGTGTTCAAATCTCACAATGGCAAACTATGAAACAATGTAACTTCATCTGAAACAGATGGAAACGTGTTTGTACTCGAAAGAGTTACAATATATGAGGGGCTCGAAAGAGTTACATCTTAAACTCGAAAGAGTTACAATATATGAGGGCCTTGGCCTAAATAGCCAAGTGGTTATGGTACTGGGCTTGTAACCCCAAGATCAGAAGTTCAAATCTCACAATGGCAAACTATGAAACAATGTAACTTCATCTGAAACAGATGGAAACATGTTTGTACTTGAAAGAGTTACACTTAGTACAAAGTTTTGGCTTGGCCTAAATAGCCAAGTGGTTATGGTACTGGGTTTGTAACCCTAAGCTCAAGAGTTCAAATCTCACAATGGCAAACTATGAAACAATGTAACTTCATCTGAAACAGATGGAAACGTGTTTGTACTCGAAAGAGTTACAATATATGAGGGGCTCGAAAGAGTTACATCTTAAACTCGAAAGAGTTACAATATATGAGGGCCTTGGCCTAAATAGCCAAGTGGTTATGGTACTGGGTTTGTAACCCCAAGATCAAGAGTTCAAATCTCACAATGGCAAACAATGTAACTTCATCTGAAACAGATGGAAACGGGTTTGTACTCGAAAGAGTTACAATATATGAGGGGCTCGAAAGAGTTACATCTTAAACTCGAAAGAGTTACAATATATGAGGGCCTTGGCCTAAATAGCCAAGTGGTTATGGTACTGGGTTTGTAACCCCAAGATCAAGAGTTCAAATCTCACAATGGCAAACTATGAAACAATGTAACTTCATCTGAAACAGATGGAAATGTGTTTGTACTCGAAAGAGTTACAATATATGAGGGGCTCGAAAGAGTTATATCTTAAACTCGAAAGAGTTACAATATATGAGGGCCTTGGCCTAAATAGCCAAGTGGTTATGGTACTGGGTTTGTAACCCCAAGATCAAGAGTTCAAATCTCACAATGGCAAACTATGAAACAATGTAACTTCATCTGAAACAGATGGAAACGGGTTTGTACTCGAAAGAGTTACAATATATGAGGGGCTCGAAAGAGTTACATCTTAAACTCGAAAGAGTTACAATATATGAGGGCCTTGGCCTAAATAGCCAAGTGGTTATGGTACTGGGTTTGTAACCCCAAGATCAAGAGTTCAAAATCTCACAATGGCAAACTATGAAACAATGTAAAACAAAAACAAGAACACCTATGTGTTCTTTAGGGCTTGGCCTAAATAGCCAAGTGGTTATGGTACTGGGTTTGTAACCCCAAGATCAAGAGTTCAAATCTCACAATGGCAAACTATGAAACAATGGGGGCCTCGGTGGCTCCTTGCAGGCGTTGCCTGTCTTGGGCTGTGCCTGATTTATCCCAATTTGCTTGGCCTAAATAGCCAAGTGGTTATGGTACTAGGCTTGTAACCCCAAGATCAAGAGTTCAAATCTCACAGTGGCAAACAATGTAACTTCATCTGAAACAGATGGAAACGTGTTTGTACTCGAAAGAGTTACAATATATGAGGGGCTCGAAAGAGTTACATCTTAAACTCGAAAGAGTTACAATATATGAGGGCCTTGGCCTAAATAGCCAAGTGGTTATGGTACTGGGTTTGTAACCCCAAGATCAAGTGTTCAAATCTCACAATGGCTAACTATGAAACAATGTAACTTCATCTGAAACAGATGGAAACAGGTTTGTACTCGAAAGAGTTACAACAACACTCGCCTTGGCCTAAATAGCCAAGTGGTTATGGTACTGTGTTTATAACCCCAAGATCAAGTGTTCAAATCTCACAATGGCAAACTATGAAACAATGTAACTTCATCTGAAACAGATGGAAACGTGTTTGTACTCGAAAGAGTTACAATATATGAGGGGCTCGAAAGAGTTACATCTTAAACTCGAAAGAGTTACAATATATGAGGGCCTTGGCCTAAATAGCCAAGTGGTTATGGTACTGGGTTTGTAACCCCAAGATCAAGAGTTCAAATCTCACAATGGCAAACTATGAAACAATGTAACTTCATCTGAAACAGATGGAAACGGGTTTGTACTCGAAAGAGTTACAATATATGAGGGGCTTGAAAGAGTTACATCTTAAACTCGAAAGAGTTACAATATATGAGGGCCTTGGCCTAAATAGCCAAGTGGTTATGGTACTGGTCTTGTAACCCCAAGATCAGAAGTTCAAATCTCACAATGGCAAACTATGAAACAATGTAACTTCATCTGAAACAGATGGAAACATGTTTGTACTTGAAAGAGTTACACTTAGTACAAAGTTTTGGCTTGGCCTAAATAGCCAAGTGGTTATGGTACTGGGTTTGTAACCCTAAGCTCAAGAGTTCAAATCTCACAATGGCAAACTATGAAACAATGTAACTTCATCTGAAACAGATGGAAACGTGTTTGTACTCGAAAGAGTTACAATATATGAGGGGCTCGAAAGAGTTACATCTTAAACTCGAAAGAGTTACAATATATGAGGGCCTTGGCCTAAATAGCCAAGTGGTTATGGTACTGGGTTTGTAACCCCAAGATCAAGTGTTCAAATCTCACAATGGCTAACTATGAAACAATGTAACTTCATCTGAAACAGATGGAAACAGGTTTGTACTCGAAAGAGTTACAACAACACTCGCCTTGGCCTAAATAGCCAAGTGGTTATGGTACTGGGTTTGTAAACCCAAGATCAAGAGTTCAAATCTCACACTGGTAAACTATGAAACAATGTAACTTCATCTGAAACAGATGGAAACAGGTTTGTACTCAAAAGAGTTACAATATATGAGGGGCTCGAAAGAGTTACATCTTAAACTCGAAAGAGTTACAATATATGAGGGCCTTGTCCTAAATAGCCAAGTGGTTATGGTACTGGGTTTGCAACCCCAAGATCAAGAGTTCAAATCTCACAATGGCAAACTATGAAACAATGTAACTTCATCTGAAACAGATGGAAACGTGTTTGTACTCGAAAGAGTTACAATATATGAGGGGCTCGAAAGAGTTACATCTTAAACTCGAAAGAGTTACAATATATGAGGGCCTTGGCCTAAATAGCCAAGTGGTTATGGTACTGGGTTTGTAACCCCAAGATCAAGAGTTCAAATCTCACAATGGCAAATTATGAAACAATGTAACTTCATCTGAATAGGAACAGATGGAAATGTGTTTGTACTTGAAAGAGTTACAATACTTTAAAGGCTTGGCCTAAGTAGCCAAGTGGTTATGGTACTGGGTTTATAACCCCAAGATCAAGAGTTCAAATCTCACAGTGGCAAACTATGAAACAATGTAACTTCATCTGAAACAGATGGAAACATGTTTGTACTTGAAAGAGTTACACCTAGTACAAAGTTTTGGCTTGGCCTAAATAGCCAAGTGGTTATGGTACTGGGTTTGTAACCCTAAGCTCAAGAGTTCAAATCTCACAATGGCAAACTATGAAACAATGTAACTTCATCTGAAACAGATGGAAACGGGTTTGTACTCGAAAGAGTTACAATATATGAGGGGCTCGAAAGAGTTACATCTTAAACTCGAAAGAGTTACAATATATGAGGGCCTTGGCCTAAATAGCCAAGTGGTTATGGTACTGGGTTTGTAACCCCAAGATCAAGAGTTCAAATCTCACAATGGCAAACTATGAAACAATGGGGGCCTCGGTGGCTCCTTGCAGGCGTTGCCTGTCTTGGGCTGTGCCTGATTTATCCCAATTTGCTTGGCCTAAATAGCCAAGTGGTTATGGTACTAGGTTTGTAACCCCAAGATCAAGAGTTCAAATCTCACAGTGGCAAACAATGTAACTTCATCTGAAACAGATGGAAACGTGTTTGTACTCGAAAGAGTTACAATATATGAGGGGCTCGAAAGAGTTACATCTTAAACTCGAAAGAGTTACAATATATGAGGGCCTTGGCCTAAATAGCCAAGTGGTTATGGTACTGGGTTTGTAACCCCAAGATCAAGTGTTCAAATCTCACAATGGCTAACTATGAAACAATGTAACTTCATCTGAAACAGATGGAAACAGGTTTGTACTCGAAAGAGTTACAACAACACTCGCCTTGGCCTAAGTAGCCAAGTGGTTATGGTACTGGGTTTGTAACCCCAAGATCAAGAGTTCAAATCTCACAATGGCGGCTTGGCCTAAATAGCCAAGTGGTTATGGTACTGGGTTTGTAAACCCAAGATCAAGAGTTCAAATCTCACAATGGCAAACTATGAAACAATGTAACTTCATCTGAAACAGATGGAAACAGGTTTGTACTCAAAAGAGTTACAATATATGAGGGGCTCGAAAGAGTTACATCTTAAACTCGAAAGAGTTACAATATATGAGGGCCTTGGCCTAAATAGCCAAGTTGTTATGGTACTGGGTTTGTAACCCCAAGATCAAGAGTTCAAATCTCACAATGGCAAATTATGAAACAATGTAACTTCATCTGAATAGGAACAGATGGAAATGTGTTTGTACTTGAAAGAGTTACAATACTTTAAAGGCTTGGCCTAAGTAGCCAAGTGGTTATGGTACTGGGTTTATAACCCAAAATCAAGAGTTCAAATCTCACAGTGGCAAACTATGAAACAATGTAACTTCATCTGAAACAGATGGAAACAGGTTTGTACTCGAAAGAGTTACAAATTCTTGAATACATTGCTAAAGGTTAAATAGCCAAGTGGTTATAGTACTGGGTTTGTAACCCCAAGATCAAGAGTTTGAATCTCACAATGGCAAACAATGTAACTTCATCTGAAACAGATGGAAACGGGTTTGTACTCGAAAGAGTTACAATATATGAGGGGTTCGAAAGAGTTACATCTTAAACTCGAAAGAGTTACAATATATGAGTGCCTTGGCCTAAATAGCCAAGTGGTTATGGTACTGGGTTTGTAACCCCAAGATCAAAAGTTCAAATCTCACAATGGCAAACTATGAAACAATGTAACTTCATCTGAATAGGAACAGATGGAAACGTGTTTGTACTCGAAAGAGTTACAATATATGAGGGGCTCGAAAGAGTTACATCTTAAACTCGAAAGAGTTACAATATATGAGGGCCTTGGCCTAAATAGCCAAGTGGTTATGGTACTGGGTTTGTAACCCCAAGATCAAGTGTTCAAATCTCACAATGGCTAACTATGAAACAATGTAACTTCATCTGAAACAGATGGAAACAGGTTTGTACTCGAAAGAGTTACAACAACACTCGCCTTGGCCTAAATAGCCAAGTGGTTATAGTACTGTGTTTGTAACCCCAAGATCAAGTGTTCAAATCTCACAATGGCAAACTATGAAACAATGTAACTTCATCTGAAACAGATGGAAACGTGTTTGTACTCGAAAGAGTTACAATATATGAGGGGCTCGAAAGAGTTACATCTTAAACTCGAAAGAGTTACAATATATGAGGGCCTTGGCCTAAATAGCCAAGTGGTTATGGTACTGGGCTTGTAACCCCAAGATCAGAAGTTCAAATCTCACAATGGCAAACTATGAAACAATGTAACTTCATCTGAAACAGATGGAAACATGTTTGTACTTGAAAGAGTTACACTTAGTACAAAGTTTTGGCTTGGCCTAAATAGCCAAGTGGTTATGGTACTGGGTTTGTAACCCTAAGCTCAAGAGTTCAAATCTCACAATGGCAAACTATGAAACAATGTAACTTCATCTGAAACAGATGGAAACGTGTTTGTACTCGAAAGAGTTACAATATATGAGGGGCTCGAAAGAGTTACATCTTAAACTCGAAAGAGTTACAATATATGAGGGCCTTGGCCTAAATAGCCAAGTGGTTATGGTACTGGGTTTGTAACCCCAAGATCAAGAGTTCAAATCTCACAATGGCAAACAATGTAACTTCATCTGAAACAGATGGAAACGGGTTTGTACTCGAAAGAGTTACAATATATGAGGGGCTCGAAAGAGTTACATCTTAAACTCGAAAGAGTTACAATATATGAGGGCCTTGGCCTAAATAGCCAAGTGGTTATGGTACTGGGTTTGTAACCCCAAGATCAAGAGTTCAAATCTCACAATGGCAAACTATGAAACAATGTAACTTCATCTGAAACAGATGGAAATGTGTTTGTACTCGAAAGAGTTACAATATATGAGGGGCTCGAAAGAGTTATATCTTAAACTCGAAAGAGTTACAATATATGAGGGCCTTGGCCTAAATAGCCAAGTGGTTATGGTACTGGGTTTGTAACCCCAAGATCAAGAGTTCAAATCTCACAATGGCAAACTATGAAACAATGTAACTTCATCTGAAACAGATGGAAACGGGTTTGTACTCGAAAGAGTTACAATATATGAGGGGCTCGAAAGAGTTACATCTTAAACTCGAAAGAGTTACAATATATGAGGGCCTTGGCCTAAATAGCCAAGTGGTTATGGTACTGGGTTTGTAACCCCAAGATCAAGAGTTCAAATCTCACCACGGCAAACCATGAAACAATGTAATTTCATCTGAAACAGATGGAAGTGGGTTGCTTGGCCTAAATAGCCAAGTGGTTATGGTACTGGGCTTGTAACCCCAAGATCAAAAGTTCAAATCTCACAATGGCAAACTATGAAACAATGTAACTTCATCTGAAACAGATGGAAACATGTTTGTACTTGAAAGAGTTACACCTAGTACAAAGTTTTGGCTTGGCCTAAATAGCCAAGTGGTTATGGTACTGGGTTTGTAACCCTAAGCTCAAGAGTTCAAATCTCACAATGGCAAACTATGAAACAATGTAACTTCATCTGAAACAGATAGAAACGGGTTTGTACTCGAAAGAGTTACAATATATGAGGGGCTCGAAAGAGTTACATCTTAAACTCGAAAGAGTTACAATATATGAGGGCCTTGGCCTAAATAGCCAAGTGGTTATGGTACTGGGTTTGTAACCCCAAGATCAAGAGTTCAAATCTCACAATGGCAAACTATGAAACAATGTAACTTCATCTGAAACAGATGGAAACGGGTTTGTACTCGAAAGAGTTACAATATATGAGGGGCTCGAAAGAGTTACATCTTAAACTCGAAAGAGTTACAATATATGAGGGCCTTGGCCTAAATAGCCAAGTGGTTATGGTACTGGGTTTGTAACCCCAAGATCAAGAGTTCAAATCTCACCATGGCAAACCATGAAACAATGTAATTTCATCTGAAACAGATGGAAGTGGGTTGCTTGGCCTAAATAGCCAAGTGGTTATGGTACTGGGCTTGTAACCCCAAGATCAAAAGTTCAAATCTCACAATGGCAAACTATGAAACAATGTAACTTCATCTGAAACAGATGGAAACATGTTTGTACTTGAAAGAGTTACACTTAGTACAAAGTTTTGGCTTGGCCTAAATAGCCAAGTGGTTATGGTACTGCGTTTGTAACCCTAAGCTCAAGAGTTCAAATCTCACAATGGCAAACTATGAAACAATGTAACTTCATCTGAAACAGATGGAAACGTGTTTGTACTCGAAAGAGTTACAATATATGAGGGGCTCGAAAGAGTTACATCTTAAACTCGAAAGAGTTACAATATATGAGGGCCTTGGCCTAAATAGCCAAGTGGTTATGGTACTGGGTTTGTAACCCCAAGATCAAGTGTTCAAATCTCACAATGGCTAACTATGAAACAATGTAACTTCATCTGAAACAGATGGAAACAGGTTTGTACTCGAAAGAGTTACAACAACACTCGCCTTGGCCTAAATAGCCAAGAGGTTATGGTACTGGGTTTGTAACCCAAAGATCAAGAGTTCAAATCTCACAATGGCAAACTGTGAAACAATGTAACTTCATCTGAAACAGATGGAAACGTGTTTGTACTCAAAAGAGTTACAATACATGAGGGGCTCGAAAGAGTTATATCTTAAACTCGAAAGAGTTACAATATATGAGGGCCTTGGCCTAAATAGCCAAGTGGTTATGGTACTGGGTTTGTAACCCCAAGATCAAGAGTTCAAATCTCACAATGTCAAACTATGAAACAATGTAACTTCATCTGAAACAGATGGAAACAGGTTTGTACTCGAAAGAGTTACAACAACACTCGCCTTGGCCTAAATATCCAAGAGGTTATGGTACTGGGTTTGTAACCCCAAGATCAAAAGTTCAAATCTCACAATGCCAAACTATGAAACAATGTAACTTCATCTGAATAGTAACAGATGGAAACGTGTTTGTACTCGAAAGAGTTACAATATATGAGGGGTTCGAAAGAGTTACATCTTAAACTCGAAAGAGTTACAATATATGAGGGCCTTGGCCTAAATAGCCAAGTGGTTATGGTACTGGGTTTGTAACCCCAAGATCAAGAGTTCAAATCTCACCATGGCAAACCATGAAACAATGTAATTTCATCTGAAACAGATGGAAGTGGGTTGCTTGGCCTAAATAGCCAAGTGGTTATGGTACTGGGCTTGTAACCCCAAGATCAAAAGTTCAAATCTCACAATGGCAAACTATGAAACAATGTAACTTCATCTGAAACAGATGGAAACATGTTTGTACTTGAAAGAGTTACACCTAGTACAAAGTTTTGGCTTGGCCTAAATAGCCAAGTGGTTATGGTACTGGGCTTGTAACCCCAAGATCAAAAGTTCAAATCTCACAATGGCAAACTATGAAACAATGTAACTTCATCTGAAACAGATGGAAACATGTTTGTACTTGAAAGAGTTACACCTAGTACAAAGTTTTGGCTTGGCCTAAATAGCCAAGTGGTTATGGTACTGGGTTTGTAACCCTAAGCTCAAGAGTTCAAATCTCACAATGGCAAACTATGAAACAATGTAACTTCATCTGAAACAGATGGAAACGTGTTTGTACTCGAAAGAGTTACAATATATGAGGGGCTCGAAAGAGTTACATCTTAAACTCGAAAGAGTTACAATATATGAGGGCCTTGGCCTAAATAGCCAAGTGGTTATGGTACTGGGTTTGTAACCCCAAGATCAAGTGTTCAAATCTCACAATGGCTAACTATGAAACAATGTAACTTCATCTGAAACAGATGGAAACAGGTTTGTACTCGAAAGAGTTACAACAACACTCGCCTTGGCCTAAATAGCCAAGTGGTTATGGTACTGGGTTTGTAACCCCAAGATCAAGAGTTCAAAATCTCACAATGGCAAACTATGAAACAATGTAAAACAAAAACAAGAACACCTATGTGTTCTTTAGGGCTTGGCCTAAATAGCCAAGTGGTTATGGTACTGGGTTTGTAACCCCAAGATCAAGAGTTCAAATCTCACAATGGCAAACTATGAAACAATGGGGGCCTCGGTGGCTCCTTGCAGGCGTTGCCTGTCTTGGGCTGTGCCTGATTTATCCCAATTTGCTTGGCCTAAATAGCCAAGTGGTTATGGTACTAGGCTTGTAACCCCAAGATCAAGAGTTCAAATCTCACAGTGGCAAACAATGTAACTTCATCTGAAACAGATGGAAACAGGTTTGTACTCGAAAGAGTTACAACAACACTCGCCTTGGCCTAAATAGCCAAGTGGTTATGGTACTGGGTTTGTAACCCCAAGATCAAGAGTTCAAATCTTACAATGGCAAACTATAAAAAAACAATGTAACTTCATTTGAATAGGAACAGATGGCAGTCACTCAAAAGAGTATCAAGAGTTCAAATCTCACAATGGCGGCTTGGCCTAAATAGCCAAGTGGTTATGGTACTGGGTTTGTAAACCCAAGATCAAGAGTTCAAATCTCACACTGGTAAACTATGAAACAATGTAACTTCATCTGAAACAGATGGAAACAGGTTTGTACTCAAAAGAGTTACAATATATGAGGGGCTCGAAAGAGTTACATCTTAAACTCGAAAGAGTTACAATATATGAGGGCCTTGGCCTAAATAGCCAAGTGGTTATGGTACTGGGTTTGTAACCCCAAGATCAAGAGTTCAAATCTCACAATGGCAAACTATGAAACAATGTAACTTCATCTGAAACAGATGGAAACGTGTTTGTACTCGAAAGAGTTACAATATATGAGGGGCTCGAAAGAGTTACATCTTAAACTCGAAAGAGTTACAATATATGAGGGCCTTGGCCTAAATAGCCAAGTGGTTATGGTACTGGGTTTCTAACCCCAAGATCAAGAGTTCAAATCTCACAATGGCAAATTATGAAACAATGTAACTTCATCTGAATAGGAACAGATGGAAATGTGTTTGTACTTGAAAGAGTTACAATACTTTAAAGGCTTGGCCTAAGTAGCCAAGTGGTTATGGTACTGGGTTTATAACCCCAAGATCAAGAGTTCAAATCTCACAGTGGCAAACTATGAAACAATGTAACTTCATCTGAAACAGATGGAAACAGGTTTGTACTCGAAAGAGTTACAAATTCTTGAATACATTGCTAAAGGCCTAAATAGCCAAGTGGTTATAGTACTGGGTTTGTAACCCCAAGATCAAGAGTTCAAATCTCACAATGGCAAACAATGTAACTTCATCTGAAACAGATGGAAACGGGTTTGTACTCGAAAGAGTTACAATATATGAGGGGCTCGAAAGAGTTACATCTTAAACTCGAAAGAGTTACAATATATGAGGGCCTTGGCCTAAATAGCCATGTGGTTATGGTACTGGGTTTGTAACCCCAAGATCAAGAGTTCAAATCTCACAATGGCAAACTATGAAACAATGTAACTTCATCTGAAACAGATGGAAATGTGTTTGTACTCGAAAGAGTTACAATATATGAGGGGCTCGAAAGAGTTACATCTTAAACTCGAAAGAGTTACAATATATGAGGGCCTTGGCCTAAATAGCCAAGTGGTTATGGTACTGGGTTTGTAACCCCAAGATCAAGAGTTCAAATCTCACAATGGCAAACCATGAAACAATGTAACTTCATCTGAAACAGATGGAAACGGGTTTGTACTCGAAAGAGTTACAATATATGAGGGGCTCGAAAGAGTTACATCTTAAACTCGAAAGAGTTACAATATATGAGGGCCTTGGCCTAAATAGCCAAGTGGTTATGGTACTGGGTTTGTAACCCCAAGATCAAGAGTTCAAATCTCACCATGGCAAACCATGAAACAATGTAATTTCATCTGAAACAGATGGAAGTGGGTTGCTTGGCCTAAATAGCCAAGTGGTTATGGTACTGGGCTTGTAACCCCAAGATCAAAAGTTCAAATCTCACAATGGCAAACTATGAAACAATGTAACTTCATCTGAAACAGATGGAAACATGTTTGTACTTGAAAGAGTTACACCTAGTACAAAGTTTTGGCTTGGCCTAAATAGCCAAGTGGTTATGGTACTGGGTTTGTAACCCTAAGCTCAAGAGTTCAAATCTCACAATGGCAAACTATGAAACAATGTAACTTCATCTGAAACAGATGGAAACGGGTTTGTACTCGAAAGAGTTACAATATATGAGGGGCTCGAAAGAGTTACATCTTAAACTCGAAAGAGTTACAATATATGAGGGCCTTGGCCTAAATAGCCAAGTGGTTATGGTACTGGGTTTGTAACCCCAAGATCAAGAGTTCAAATCTCACAATGGCAAACTATGAAACAATGTAACTTCATCTGAAACAGATGGAAACGGGTTTGTACTCGAAAGAGTTACAATATATGAGGGGCTCGAAAGAGTTACATCTTAAACTCGAAAGAGTTACAATATATGAGGGCCTTGGCCTAAATAGCCAAGTGGTTATGGTACTGGGTTTGTAACCCCAAGATCAAGAGTTCAAATCTCACCATGGCAAACCATGAAACAATGTAATTTCATCTGAAACAGATGGAAGTGGGTTGCTTGGCCTAAATAGCCAAGTGGTTATGGTACTGGGCTTGTAACCCCAAGATCAGAAGTTCAAATCTCACAATGGCAAACTATGAAACAATGTAACTTCATCTGAAACAGATGGAAACATGTTTGTACTTGAAAGAGTTACACTTAGTACAAAGTTTTGGCTTGGCCTAAATAGCCAAGTGGTTATGGTACTGGGTTTGTAACCCTAAGCTCAAGAGTTCAAATCTCACAATGGCAAACTATGAAACAATGTAACTTCATCTGAAACAGATGGAAACGTGTTTGTACTCGAAAGAGTTACAATATATGAGGGGCTCGAAAGAGTTACATCTTAAACTCGAAAGAGTTACAATATATGAGGGCCTTGGCCTAAATAGCCAAGTGGTTATGGTACTGGGTTTGTAACCCCAAGATCAAGTGTTCAAATCTCACAATGGCTAACTATGAAACAATGTAACTTCATCTGAAACAGATGGAAACAGGTTTGTACTCGAAAGAGTTACAACAACACTCGCCTTGGCCTAAATAGCCAAGTGGTTATGGTACTGGGTTTGTAACCCCAAGATCAAGAGTTCAAAATCTCACAATGGCAAACTATGAAACAATGTAAAACAAAAACAAGAACACCTATGTGTTCTTTAGGGCTTGGCCTAAATAGCCAAGTGGTTATGGTACTGGGTTTGTAACCCCAAGATCAAGAGTTCAAATCTCACAATAGCAAACTATGAAACAATGGGGGCCTCGGTGGCTCCTTGCAGGCGTTGCCTGTCTTGGGCTGTGCCTGATTTATCCCAATTTGCTTGGCCTAAATAGCCAAGTGGTTATGGTACTAGGCTTGTAACCCCAAGATCAAGAGTTCAAATCTCACAGTGGCAAACTATGAAGCAATGTAACTTCATCTGAAACAAATGGAAACGGGTTTGTACTCGAAAGAGTTACAATATATGAGGGGCTCGAAAGAGTTACATCTTAAACTCGAAAGAGTTAAAATATATGAGGGCCTTGGCCTAAATAGCCAAGTGGTTATGGTACTGGGTTTGTAACCCCAAGATCAAGAGTTCAAATCTCACCATGGCAAACCATGAAACAATGTAATTTCATCTGAAACAGATGGAAGTGGGTTGCTTGGCCTAAATAGCCAAGTGGTTATGGTACTGGGTTTGTAACCCCAAGATCAAGAGTTCAAATCTCACAATGGCAAACTATGAAACAATGTAACTTCATCTGAAACAGATGGAAACGGGTTTGTACTCGAAAGAGTTACAATATATGAGGGGCTCGAAAGAGTTACATTTTAAACTCGAAAGAGTTACAATATATGAGGGCCTTGGCCTAAATAGCCAAGTGGTTATGGTACTGGGTTTGTAACCCCAAGATCAAGTGTTCAAATCTCACAATGGCAAACTATGAAACAACATCTGAAACAGATGGAAACGGGTTTGTACTCGAAAGAGTTACAAATTGTCTCTGAACACGGCTTGGTGTGTATGGGGACTTAAGACAATCTTTTGAAGAGTTCACTTTCCTAACGATCTCGTGGAGGTAATTGTGGATTCAGTTGGTTTCCTGGTACTGAGGAGAGAAGGTGTGTGGTGTTGGTGTTGCTGCTCCTCAGTGTTTCAACTGTTTCTGCTGCTGCCTTTGGGGTTGTTGCTTCTGCTGTGTGCTGCTGCTGCTCCTGCACTTGAGGGTGTTTGCTGCTGCTGCTGCCCCTGCACTTGAGGGTGTTTGCTGCTGCTGCTGGACCTGCACTTGAGGGTGTTTGCTGCTGCTGCTGGACCTGCCCGTGTGGAGCAAAAGGAGAGAGAGGGAGGCCAGGAGGCCAGGACTGTGTCTGAAAACAACATCCTAGGTGGGTGTCCAACATTATTGTTTGTGTAAGGTGGGGGCAATAAAGGACTGTGTTTTGTAGGGGGAGGAAAGAAGACTGCAGGAAGGTTTGGGGAAGGAAGAGAGGGGGGTGTGTGGTTAAAACCACCATTCTGCTACCCCCCCCGCCCCACCCAGCCCTTTCCCAGTAAGGCCAGCGGTGGCTGGTGAAGACATCGCCTCCCCCTGCAGGAAGATCATCACACCCCACCCAACATCCACCTTTCACTGGAGACACCCACCTGGACTCTTCCCTTTTCCCTCCTGTGCCTCCCTGTCCTTCACTCCTCTCCCTCCTCTCCTCTCCTGTACAAAAGGGGGAGGTTATTACTACCTCCCTCCCTAGGGAGGAACATTGTATATTTAATAAAAAAAAAAAAAATATATATTAAAAAATATATATAATTTAAAAAAAAAAAAATGGCCAATCCTTCCCAGGGTGGGCGTGGCTCTGGCCTTAAAGCCAGTTCAACATCTCCTGTGGCCGGGCCCTCGAGGGCTAATGTGGAGGCGGCTTTGTCACCGGTGGCAGGGCCTACAAAAAAGACTTATGCGGGGGTGGTTGCTTCTGCAGCTCCTGCTGCTCCCGCTGCCCTGTCGCCATTCCGTCTCCTCACCAGGGCCCTCGGGGTAAAATGCTACGCTCACCCTGAGATGACTATTGAGGCCTGCGTTAAGGCTATGGCTGGGGTTGTCGGCCCCTCAGCCATTGTCGCGGCCTCAAAGATGTATGGGAGGGCCATCTTTTTCTTGAGGTCCGAGCGGGCGGTGCGACTCGCCCTGCAGAAGGGGCTCACTGTGGGCGGGACTTTTCTGGCGGTGGATCCCCTTGAGGCCACCGCCCAGAAGATTGTTATTTCAAATGTCCCGCCCTTTATACCATGTGGGCTCCTCCTCCCCCACCTTAATAAGCTGGGGGAGGTCAGGTCGGGGGTTGCACCAGTCCCGCTCGGCCTCAAAGACTCGGCCCTCCGCCACGTGTACTCCTTCCGGCGCCAAGTTTTCGTCCGCTTGGCCCAGGAGGAGTGCCTGGAGGGGGCCTTCTCAGTTAATTTTGAGGGGACCGCCTATCGGGTCTTCTGGACCGCGGAGGGTGTGCGGTGCCATGCCTGTAAGGAGGTGGGGCACGTAAGAAAGAACTGCCCCGCCTCCAAGGCCACGAGCCCCACCCAAGCGGCCGCGGCTGGCACCGCCCCTCCTCCCCCCGCCACCACTCCATCTCCCTCCCCGCAAGGGGAAGCGACCCCGGCAGCAGCTGCCATCTCGGCTGCCGGTGAGGCGGGGGGAGAGCCCCCGCGCCGTAGGAAGGCGCGGAGGAAGACCCGAAATTTGGAGGCGGCCCCTGAAACGCCCCAAACCCCCCAAACACCTGCAAGCACCGGCTCGGGGGAAAAGACAACATCCGGCCCCGGCGTCGTGTCCGCGTGTGCTCCCGGGCCCGTGGGTGCTAAGGCGCCGAGTGCTGGGCCCGGCGTCGTCCCTGCGCGTGCTCCCGGGGCCGGCGGGGAAGGGACGCGGGACCCCGAGCCGGGGTATCTAACACCCAAAACCCAGAGGGTGGAGTGTCCGGGAGGGCTGGACAAGGAGGAGGGGGCCTCGGAAATGGAGGTCTCCCTAGCCCCCAGCCTGACCCGGAAGAGACGTCACGCTTCGGAGGAGGAGGTGGGTGATGCCCAAACTGAAGAAGTTGGGTGTGTCCCTTCCCCCGATGAAGAGGTGGTGGCGTCTCCACCAAGTAAAATCTCGCCCTGTCCTCTGGGGGAACTCAAAACCCCTGCACCGACTCCCACCACTATTACCCCTGTCAACCTGCTGCAGTCCCCTGAACAGGGCCCCTCGGGGGTCACTGAAGGCACCTCCCTTGAGGTGGTGCCCGACTCAGAGACCCTCGATACCCCCGAGGTACCTTCTGGCTCATCGGGGGACTGTAACTTGCAAAATTTAAAAAATGTTAACGGGTCATTGGGTGGCGGCGAAAAGGAAGGCCTTCCCGCTCCCTCCCAAACCTTCGCACCGGGCGTCCTAGTTTTAGGTCAGGAGCTTGTCCTGAGCTCCCCGGACGACCCGGTGCCGGGAGGAGAGCGGGCATCAGAACTGCCGCTGCCCTCTGACCCAAAACGTTTAGAGGAGACCAGAGAGGACCCCTCTGGCCTTGATCCTGGGGGTGGGATCGAGGTACAGGTGGGGCCAGCTGGCAGCTCCGAATCAGCCCCCGTACTCAATGCGGGGGAGGGGTCGGAAGCTGGAGGCGACGACCTGGAGGAGGACGGGGTGTCCGTGGTGAGCGCTGGAGATTACGCTGAGTCGCTCTCAAGCGAGGCGGTGGATCCCCTGGTGCCCTCCACTGACTCCCCCCTCATCCCCCCAAGGGAACTCCGGGACTTTTTGGCGAGTCATCGCGGTCGCCGAGACAGGGTTCAGTTGGCCTTGGACCGGTGGCATTCTTTTCCGCTGGTGTTCTGGTCCACTCGCGAGGCTCTCAAGTCTCCTGAGTTGGATAGGAACGCGCGGCGGAGGGTCCAAACGTTTCTCGCTGGGCTCCTGAAGGAGAGGAAGGACTAAAAAGTCCTCTTCTTCTTTTTAATGACTTAAGGTGAAGATTTGATGTACCTTTGACAATGAAGACGACTATAGCCAGCCTCAACATCCGCGGCAGCAGGGCCGCACAGCGCAGGTTCCAGAACTTCTCGGTCCTCAGGGACGGGAAGTATGCGTTGTGCTTCCTGCAAGAAACCCATACCGTTCCGGGAGACGAAGCCACGTGGCTCCTGGAGTGGCGAGGGGGGGTCTACATGAGTCACCTAGCCTCCAATTCTGGCGGGGTGGCTATCTTGTTGGCCCCGCATTTTCAGCCGGAGATCTTGGGGGTCAAGGAGCCAGTGCCAGGCCGGTTGCTGCACCTGACTGTGCGTCTGGGGGGGGCGGTGCTTCACTTTGTGAATGTGTACGCTCCCCTGGGCACGCAGCAGCAAGCGAGCTTCTTTGAAGAAGTGTCCACTCATCTCGGCTCCATCGACGCTGGCGAGTGCATCGTCCTCGGGGGGGATTTCAATTGCACCCTCGGGGTCCGGGACCGTCACGGTACCCCGCACTGCACGCGAGGTGTGAGTAAGTTGCGGGACCTGGTCAGGTCCTTCGACTTAGTGGACGTCTGGCGAAATCTCCATCCTGACTCCAGCGTGTTCACCTTTGTGTCACCTGGAGTCGGAGCGTCCAGACTCGACCGCCTTTACTTTTCGAAGGCGTACGTGTCCTGCGTTCCGGCTGCTTCTATACAGCAGGTTCCGTGCACGGACCACCGTCTGGTGTGGGCGGAGCTCACTTCGTTCTGCGCTCGGACGGGGTCCACGTACTGGCATTTTAATAACCTGTTGTTAGAAGACCAGCGGTTCCTGGACTCGTTCCGTCGCTTCTGGGCCGGCTGGAGAAGGAAGCGGGGAGGCTTCCCCTCCTTGAGGCTATGGTGGGACGTGGGCAAGACTCACGTCCGAGTTTTCTGTCAAGAGTACGCGAAGGGGTCGACAAAGAGACGCAAATCCAGGGTCGAGGAGTTGGAGAAGGAGGTGCTGGACCTGGAGGCACGTCTCCGTCAGCCCGACGCGGACCCGGCCCTGCGGTCGGTGTACGATGAGAAGAAGGGCGCGCTGCGGGACCTGCAACTGGTCGGGTCTCGGGGCGCGTTCGTGAGGTCGCGGATCTGTTTCCTTAAGGAGATGGACCGTGGCTCTCCCTTCTTCTACTCACTGGAAAAAAGGCACGGGGTCCGTAAGCAGCTCTTTACGCTGCTGGCCGACGACGGATCACTTGTCTCGGATCCGGAGGGCATCAGGGCCATTGCCCGAGATTACTACACTGCCCTTTTCTCTCCGGATCCGTCCAGTGAGGAAGCTTGCAGAGTTTTGTGGGAGGACCTGCCGCAGGTCGGCCCGGAGTGCGCCGGAAAGCTCGACTCCCCTATAAGTCTGGGGGAGCTGACCGGCGCACTCGACGGTCTTTCTAGGGGCAAAACCCCGGGACTAGACGGGCTGACCGTGGAGTTCTTCAGGGCGTTCTGGGACGTCTTGGGGAGCGACTTCGCGGGGGTCCTGGGGGAGAGCATTGCTACCGGGGAGATGCCCCTTTCGTGGCGCAGGGCCGTGATTGCCCTGCTACCGAAGAAGGGGGATCTCCGCCTTCTTCAAAACTGGCGCCCGGTCTCCCTCCTCAGCACGGACTACAAAATCTTCGCCCGAGCCATGTCTTCTCGGCTCGGCACCGTGCTGGACCACATGATCCACCCTGACCAGTCCTACACCGTCCCGGACCGAACCATTTATGATAACATCCATCTGGTCCGGGACATCATCCACCATTCCCAGAGGGCTGGTCTGTCGAGCGCCTTCCTGTCTCTCGATCAGGAGAAGGCGTTCGACAGGGTGGATCACGAATACTTACTCGGAACTCTGCGAGCTTTCGGGTTCGGGACGCATTTTGTCGCCCGGATCCGACTTCTGTACACTGCCGCGGAGTGTCTAGTGAAGGTTAACGGGTCCCTGACGGCGCCCCTTCGCTTTGGGAGAGGGGTACGTCAGGGCTGCCCCCTGTCTGGCCAGTTGTATTCTATTTGCGTGGAGCCTTTCCTGCGCCTCTTGCGGAGGAGGTTGTCGGGATTGGTTCTGCGCGGGCCGGGCATCGGGGTGGTCCTTTCGGCTTACGCCGATGACGTGCTCCTTATGTTTAGTGACCCGGCTGACCTGCGGAGGATGCGCGAGTGCCAGGAGATCTACTCTGCCGCTTCTTCTGCCAGGATCAACTGGGGTAAGTGTTCTGGACTCCTGGTCGGTCAGTGGCAGATGGATCCCCTACCCGAGGAGCTCAGGCCTTTCACCTGGAGCAGGACCAGCCTCCTCTACCTGGGGGTCCATCTCTGCCCCGCTGAGGAATCCTGGCCGGCAAACTGGCAGGAACTGGAGACGAAAGTCACCGCTCGCCTGCGGCGCTGGACAGGACTGCTCCGAGTGCTATCTTACCGGGGTCGAGTTCTGGTCATAAACCAGCTGATCGCCGCCATGTTGTGGTATCGGCTGGTCACTTTGACCCCTCCCCCGGACTTTGTCACAAGAATCCAGAGATTGTTAGTCGACTTCTTCTGGGACAAAAGATTGCACTGGGTCGCTGCCGAGGTTCTGAGTCTCCCGCTTAGGGAGGGTGGTCAGGCGCTAGTGTGCCTACGCACACAGGTGGCGACTTTCCGCCTTCAGACCCTGCAGCGATACCTCTACGTCGAGCCTCCTCCTAGATGGTGTGCCCTGATGACGTATTTCTTCCGTCAGGTGCACGGCCTGAATTATGACGTGCAGCTCCTGTTTATAGAACAGCTGGGCCTCGGTGGCTCCTTGCAGGCGTTGCCCGTCTTTTACCAGGACCTGATCAAAGTCTGGAAAGTGGTCGCCTCGCGACGCAGCTCTCCCCCGTCAGGAGTAGCGGCTATCGTCAGAGAGCCGCTGCTCAGGAATCCGCCCCTCCGTCCTTTTCAGTGGTTGGCGGAGAGGAGGGCTGTGGCCGCAGGGGTGACCAGGATCGGGGACGTGCTGGGTGGCGGAGGACTGGGCTGGATGCTCCCGCAGGAGTTGGCGCGACGCGCGTCTGTGAGTGTCCAGGTCGCAGCCGATGCCATCCAAGACCTGAGAACGGTCGTGCTCGGACCCGACGTTATTTTGGGTCTTGAGGTGGCCCAGGTGCGCGGTGGTCTTCCGTCTGAGCGTTCCCCTGTTCGGACGGAATTCCACATTGGCCCCAAGCCCCGAACCCTCCCTCGGGTGCTGGTGCCCCGCAATATGAGCCGCCTCGGGGACTTGCCCTCTGTGCCTTTTGGCACGGCAAAGAGGAGCTTTTTGTACGGACTGCTGCTGCACACCTTCCATTTTCTCGCCCTTGTCCGTCGACCGGACACGCCCTGGCGTGCCTTGTTGCCGTCCGGCGGCGGAAGCCCCCGATGGGAGGCCCTCTACGGAGGTGTCCTCCCCCTTTCTATCGGAGACCTGGGTTGGAGGGTGTTGCATGCAGCAGTCCCTTATAATAAGAGGATGCATTGGTTCGCGGACTCTCAGGACACGTGCCCTTTTTGCGGTCTTGTGGAGTCCGTGGACCATGTATACATAGGGTGTTGTAGGCTGCACTCCCTTTTTAGTTATTTGAAAAACCTTTTATTGATGTTTTGTTTGCACTTCAGCCCCACGCTCCTGATCTATGGGCACCCGGTGCGGAAGGGGGTCGGGAAGGAGGAGGACCTCCTCGTGAACCTGCTCCTGGGCCTGGCCAAGTTGGCCATTAACAGGTCCAGGCAGCGGGCGATCGACGGGGGAGTCCCGCCCGATTGTTTGTCCCTCTTCCGCGGCTACGTTCGCTGCCGGATGTCCCTGGAGAAGGAGCACGCGGTGTCTGCTGGCACTCTCGAGGCCTTCCGTGCTCGGTGGGCACCGCGGGGACTGGGGTGTTTTGTTGACCCCTTTAATCACATTTTGATTTAAAGTTTGTAAGTTTCCTTTAAAACTTTGTTCTTGGTTTTACAGCTGACCTGAATTAGGGGCTGTGCCTGATTTATCCCAATTTTGTTGATTTGGTTTTCATTTAAAAGATTATCAAGAGTTCAAATCTCACAATAGCAAAACAATGTAACTTCATCTGAATAGGATCAGATGGAAACGGGTTTATACTCGAAAGAGTTACAATATATGAGGGACTCGAAAGAGTTACATCTTAAACTCGAAAGAGTTACAATATATGAGGGCCTTGGCCGAAATAGCCAAGTGGTTATGGTACTGGGTTTGTAACCCCAAGATCAAGAGTTCAAATCTCACAATGGCAAACTATGAAACAATGTAACTTTATCTGAATAGGAACAGATGGAAATGTGTTTGTACTCAAAAGAGTTACATCTTTGGCTTGACCTAAATGGCCAAGTGGTTATGGTACTGGGCTTGTAACCCCAAGATCAAGAGTTCAAATCTCACAATGGCAACTATTAAATAATTTAACTTCATCTGAAGCAGATGTAAACATGTTTGAGCTTGGCCTAAATGGCCAAGTGGTTATGGTACTGGGTTTGTAACCCCAAGATCAAGAGTTCAAATCTCACAATGGCAAACTATGAAAACAATGTAACTTCATCTGAAACAGATGGAAACCTGTTTGCACTCGAAAAAGTTACATCTTCTTTATGCCTTGGCCTAAATAGCCAAGTGGTTATGGTACTGGGTTTGTAACCCCAAGATCAAGAGTTCAAATCTCACAATGGCAAACTATGAAACAATGTAACTTCATCTGAAACAGATGGAAACAGGTTTACTCAAAAGAGTATCAAGAGTTCAAATCTCACAATGGCAAACTATGAAAAAAATGTAACTTCATCTGAAACAGATGGAAACAGGTTTACTCAAAAGAGTATCAAGAGTTCAAATCTCACAATGGCAAACTATGAAACAATGTAACTTCATCTGAAACAGATGGAAACATGTTTGTACTTGAAAGAGTTACACCTAGTACAAAGTTTTGCTTGGCCTAAATAGCCAAGTGGTTATGGTACTGGGTTTGTAACTCCCAGGTCAAGAGTTCAAATCTCACAATGGCAAACTATGAAACAATGTAACTTCATCTGAAACAGATGGAAACGGGTTTGTACTCGAAAGAGTTACAATATATGAGGGGCTCGAAAGAGTTACATCTTAAACTCGAAAGAGTTACAATATATGAGGGCCTTGGCCTAAATAGCCAAGTGGTTATGGTACTGGGTTTGTAACCCCAAGATCAAGAGTTCAAATCTCACAATGGCAAACAATATAACTTCATCTGAAACAGATGGAAACAGGTTTGTACTCAAAAGAGTTACACCTAGTACAAAGTTTTGCTTGGCCTAAATAGCCAAGTGGTTATGGTACTGGGTTTGTAACTCCCAGGTCAAGAGTTCAAATCTCACAATGGCAAACTATGAAACAATGTAACTTCATCTGAAACAGATGGAAACGGGTTTGTACTCGAAAGAGTTACAATATATGAGGGGCTCGAAAGAGTTACATCTTAAACTCGAAAGAGTTACAATATATGAGGGCCTTGGCCTAAATAGCCAAGTGGTTATGGTACTGGGTTTGTAACCCCAAGATCAAGAGTTCAAATCTCACAATGGCAAACAATATAACTTCATCTGAAACAGATGGAAACAGGTTTGTACTCAAAAGAGTTACTCTGTGTAAACAGAAAACAATTTAGCTTGGCCTAAATAGCCAAGTGGTTATGGTACTGGGTTTGTAACCCCAAGATCAAGAGTTCAAGTCTCGCAATGGCAAACTATGAAACAACATAACTTCATCAGAAACAGATGGAAATGGCTTTGTACTCAAAAGAGTTACAATATATGAGGGGCTCGAAAGAGTTACATCTTAAACTCGAAAGAGTTACAATATATGAGGGCCTTGGCCTAAATAGCCAAGTGGTTATGATACTGGATTTGTAACCCCAAGATCAAGAGTTCAAATCTCACAATGGCAAAACTATGAAACAATGTAACTTCATCTGAAACAGATGGAAACAGGTTTGTACTCGAAAGAGTTACAATATATGAGGGGCTCGAAAGAGTTACATCTTAAACTCGAAAGAGTTACAATTATATGAGGGCCTTGGCCTAAATAGCCAAGTGGTTATGGTACTGGGTTTGTAACCCCAAAATCAAGAGTTCAAATCTCACAGTGGCAAACTATGAAATAATGTAATTTCATCTGAATAGGAACAGATGAAAAATGTGTTTGTACTGAAAAGAGTTACAACCACTCTGCTGGGCTTGGCCTAAATAGCCAAATAGTTATGGTCCTGGGTTTGTAACCCCAAGATCAAGAGTTCAGATCTCATAATGGCAAACAATATAACTTCATCTGAAAAACAGATGGAAACATGTTTGTACTCAAAAGAGTTACAACCACTCTGCCCACCACAACCCCCACCAATACACAAAAATAGCATGCAAATGGGACAGTGCCAGCCCTGGTACACTGGCTAGTGCCATGGAATTACACACCTGCCTCCTAGACTGTGCTACCAGCTGTCCCTGCAGAAAGATTAAGCTTAACCGCTCGCCTGCGGCGCTGGACAGGACTGCTCCGAGTGCTATCTTACCGGGGTCGAGTTCTGGTCATAAACCAGCTGATCGCTGCCATGTTGTGGTATCGGCTGGTCACTTTGACCCCTCCCCCGGACTTTGTCACAAGAATCCAGAGATTGTTAGTCGACTTCTTCTGGGACAAAAGATTGCACTGGGTCACTGCCGAGGTTCTGAGTCTCCTGCTTAGGGAGGGTGGTCAGGCGCTAGTGTGCCTACTCACACAGGTGGCGACTTACCGCCTTCAGACCCTGCAGCGATACCTCTACGTCGAGCCTCCTCCTAGATGGTGTGCCCTGATGACGTATTTCTTCCGTCAGGTGCACGGCCTGAATTATGACGTGCAGCTCCTGTTTATAGAACAGCTGGGCCTCGGTGGCTCCTTGCAGGCGTTGCCCGTCTTTTACCAGGACCTGATCAAAGTCTGGAAAGTGGTCGCCTCGCAACGCAGCTCTCCCCCGTCAGGAGTAGCGAGTATCGTCAGAGAGCTGCTGCTCAGGAATCCGCCCCTCCGTCCTTTTCAGTGGTTGGCGGAGAGGAGGGCTGTGGCCGCAGGGGTGACCAGGATCGGGGACGTGCTGGGTGGCGGAGGACTGGGCTGGATGCTCCCGCAGGAGTTGGCGCGACGCGCGTCTGTGAGTGTCCAGGTCGCAGCCGATGCCATCCAAGACCTGAGAACGGTCGTGCTCGGACCCGACGTTATTTTGGGTCTTGAGGTGGCCCAGGTGCGCGGTGGTCTTCCGTCTGAGCGTTCCCCTGTTCGGACGGAATTCCACATTGGCCCCAAGCCCCGAACCCTCCCTCGGGTGCTAGTGCCCCGCAATATGAGCCACCTCGGGGACATGCCCTCCGTGCCTTTTGGCACGGCAAAGAGAGGATTTTTGTACGGACTGCTGCTGCACACCTTCCATTTTCTCGCCCTTGTCCGTCGACCGGATACGCCCTGGCGTGCCTTGTTGCTGTCCGGCGGCGGAGGCCCCCGATGGGAGGCCCTCTACGGAGGTGTCCTCCCCCTTTCTATCGGGGACCTGGGTTGGAGGGTGTTGCATGCAGCAGTCCCTTATAATAAGAGGATGCATAGGTTCACGAACTCTCAGGACACGTGCCCTTTTTGCGGTCTTGTGGAGTCCGTGGACCATGTATACGTAGGGTGTTGTAGACTGCACTCCTTTTTAGTTATTTGAAAAACCTTTTATTGATGTTTTGTTTGCACTTCAGCCCCACGCTCCTGATCTATGGGCACCCGGTGTGGAAGGGGGTCGGGAAGGAGGAGGACCTCCTCGTGAACCTGCTCCTGGGCCTGGCCAAGTTGGCCATTAACAGGTCCAGGCTGCGGGCGATCGACGGGGGAGTCCTGCCCGATTGTTTGTCCCTCTTCCGCGGCTACGTTCGCTGCCGGATGTCCCTGGAGAAGGAGCACGCGGTGTCTGCTGGCACTCTCGAGGCCTTCCGTGCTCGGTGGGCACCGCGGGGACTGGGGTGTTTTGTTGACCCCTTTAATCACATTTTGATTTAAAGTTTGTAAGTTTCCTTTAAACTTTGTCCTTGGTTTTACAGCTGACCTGAATTAGGGGCTGTGCCTGATTTATCCCAATTTTGTTGATTTGGTTTTCATTTAAAAGATTATCAAGAGTTCAAATCTCACAATGGCAAACTATGAAACAATGTAACTTCATCTGAAACAGATGGAAACAGGTTTGTACTCGAAAGAGTTACAATATATGAGGGGCTCGAAAGAGTTACATCTTAAACTCGAAAGAGTTACAATATATGAGGGGCTTGGCCTAAATAGCTAAGTGTTTATGGTACTGGGCTTGTAACATCAAGAGTTCAAATCTCACAATGGCAAACTATGAAACAATGTAACTTCATCTGAATAGGAATAGATGGAAACGTGTTTGTACTCAAAAGAGTTACATTGGTGATTTAAAGGCTTGGCCTGAATAGCCAAGTGGTTATGGTACTGGGTTTGTAGCCCCAAGATCAAGAGTTCAAATCTCACAATAGCAAACTATGAAACAATGTAACTTCATCTGAAACAGATGGAAACGGGTTTGTACTCAAAAGAGTTACAA
The DNA here is from genome assembly GCF_017639515.1 of Carcharodon carcharias. NCBI lineage: Eukaryota > Metazoa > Chordata > Chondrichthyes > Lamniformes > Lamnidae > Carcharodon > Carcharodon carcharias. The sequence continues at coordinate 70,339,649 of NC_054473.1, forward strand.
TTTACCCGACATTATTTTGGGTCTTGAGGTGGCCCAGGTGCGCGGTGGTCTTCCGTCTGAGCGTTCCCCTGTTCGGACAGAATTCCACATTGGCCCCAAGCCCCGAACCCTCCCTCGGGTGCTGGTGCCCCGCAATATGAGCCGCCTTGGGGACATGCCCTCTGTGCCTTTTGGCACGGCAAAGAGGGGATTTTTGTACGGACTGCTGCTGCACACCTTCCATTTTCTCGCCCTTATCCGTCGACAGGACACGCCCTGGCGTGCCTTGTTGCCGTCCGGCGGCGGAGGCCCCCAATGGGAGGCCCTCTATGGAGGTGTCCTCCCCCTTTCTATCAGGGACCTGGGTTGGAGGGTGTTGCATGCAGCAGTCCCTTATAATAAGAGGATGCATAGGTTCACGAACTCTCAGGACACGTGCCCTTTTTGCGGTCTTGTGGAGTCCGTGGACCATGTATACATAGGGTGTTGTAGGCTGTACTCCCTTTTTAGTTATTTGAAAAACCTTTTATTGATGTTTTGTTTGCACTTCAGCCCCACGCTCCTGATCTATGGGCACCCGGTGTGGAAGGGGGTCGGGAAGGAGGAGGACTTCCTCGTGAACCTGCTCCTGGGCCTGGCCAAGTTGGCCATTAACAGGTCCAGGCAGCGGGCGATCGACGGGGGAGTCCCGCCCGATTGTTTGTCCCTCTTCCGTGGCTATGTTCGCTGCCGGATGTCCCTGGAGAAGGAGCACGCGGTGTCTGCTGGCACTCTCGAGGCCTTCTGTGCTCGGTGGGCACCGCGGGGACTGGGGTGTTTTGTTGACCCCTTTAATCACATTTTGATTTCAAGTTTGTAAGTTTGCTTTAAACTTTGTTCTTGGTTTTATAGCTGACCTGAATTAGGGGCTGTGCCTGATTTATCCCAATTTTGTTGATTTGGTTTTCATTTAAAAGATTATCAAGAGTTCAAATCTCACAATGGCAAACTATGAAACAATGTAACTTCACCTGAAACAGATGGAAACAGGTTTGCACTCAAAAGAGTTACAATATATGAGGCTGGGGAAGACGGAGGCAAGTTGTGGGCTGCTGTAGGGCAGGAAGTGAGGAGGGTTACCTCCTTTAGAAGGTCTGGTGTGCCTACCAGGGGCACCTTTCAAGATTGTACCTCCCTACTTCATCCCTCCCCACCCCTAGCCTCTAAAACCCAATCCCCCCCCACCATCCCTGCATCCCTGGGTTTTGCCTGGCAGATCCAGCTAGAATCCCTAACTTATGGATTAACCGGCAGCTCTCTTGGGTGGGACTTCCTCCCACATCAGGTTGGAATACCATACTGACTCAATTAATGCTGCCCCTGGCATTTTATAACTGTGGGGCAGCCAGGTTTCTGGTCAACGTGGTGCCAATGGACTTTTTGGTCAGGGGGTGTGAGGAATATATACCCCTGTAAAATTCACCCCTGGATCTTTTCTCCTCAAGGTCAATTCTTCTTCCTCTTTCTATTTGTAGGACATGAATTTCTGAAATATTTGTGCCCAGAAAAACATGCAGTCGGATGCAAATAAATAATCTAAAGGATTACAGAATTCTGGGATGCTAGCTCATGTATGGCCAAATCCCTTTGATTATTTATGGTCATCTATAGATTCCTTTGTCCAACCATATCTCTGCCTATGAACCTGACTTTACCAGAGACTAACAAAGATTTTACTAGGCAACAAAGGCTTGGATTTTGTGGGCAAGGGCAAAGCAACATTGCTCACCGCTGACCTCAAAGAAAGCTACTCGCAAAGGTCTAGTGGATTCTCTGTCCAGAATTTCTTTTTTTCCTGATGTCAGTTTGAATCTAGTGCCAAGTTAAGGGGAACTCCAAGCATCAAGCAAGAGTGATGCCATCAAGCAGGGCAAGCAGCCAATCACATTGAAGTATTCTCACAGGCAACAAGCCAGAAAATAAAATGTGCTGATTATCATTCACTTTTAGTTAAACTCTTCGGAGAGTGAAATAAATGATTGGGACATGGACAGTAGAAGCTGAAATATCATAAATAATTTATTTTAAAAATCAGGAAACTTGACATTCCACCAATATAAAATTAGTTATTTTCAGGACCATTGAGGATGTTTGGCAATCAGTATGAACTCAGTACATCACTAAAAACACAGTTATACCCCATTCAGCAAAGTGTAACTTTTTTAAGCATTTTTGCAGTGAGACCAATAGCATCAAAGGACAAGCTATTATCAGTTCAGTGATTTCTATTTGATTTCATACTGATGGGACATCAACAGCGTACCCTATGGGGAAGCATAAAACCACTGCCAGCAGCTGCTGTATTCTCACATTTACCCACGCATGTGTGGATTCCAGAAGTTGCTGCCAATTTCAGAGGAGGATGGTGAACACTGCCAATTTCACCATCATTACCATAATAAAACCTGCATCAAAGTTTTGACCCATCTTTTTTTTCGATTTATCCTCACTGAGATCTGCTCTGCGTTTTCTGTTTCTTTGAGTGAATTTTCATGGCATCAGTTTAAGTCACATTAAAAATGGAATAGTTTCCTTGCTTGCAGGTTCTTAAACATGCTGTGCCCAAATAATGGTTTCATTTTCATACTTATTGGAGAACCATACCGTGTAAGTTTGGTGCTTTCCTTAGGGCCTGGCATGAAGGAAATTCCAGACCCCTGAGGAACTCCACTACAAACCTTCCAGCCTGAAAAATACCCATTAACTATTACTCTCACTAGGATTTTCCCCTTGGCGATTTGGGGGCAGGGCCCACTCACCGAGGGGAAAATGACACGGGATGATGTCGGGAGGAACCCCCAACATCATCCCGGTCCATTTAAATCTTCAGGAAGGCAGGCGGACAGCGAAATCAGCTGTCCACCCGCCGACCTGTCAATGGCCAGTTAAGGCCACTGACAGGCTAATTAACCTTGTTAAAGAACTGCCCGTCCAGCCTTAAGACTTAAGTCTGTTTCTTAAAAATTTAACAAACTTTATGTGTTTCTTATTAACATGTCCCATCTCGAGTGACATTGTCACATGAGGAGGACATGTTAATTTTAATATTTCTCTATTTTTTGACTTTACTTACCTGTCAGTAAACTCCCTGAGACAGCACTTTGCCTCAGGGAGCAGTGCACTTTTACAGTTGGGGATTCCACCCCCCCACCCCAGCAGAGGAAGTCCCCCACCCCGGCAGAGGAAGTACATAGTGCTTCCTTCAGGCAGGCCGCTGGGCGGGCCTTAATTGGCCCACCCACTCAAAATGGCAGCGGACCCCGTTTTGGGGGCGGGGGTCAGCTGCCCACCCACCGCCGAGCCGGTGGGGCCTGCTCGCCCACCAAGGGCAAAATTCTGCCCTCCCTGTTTCCTATCCCTCCGCCAATTTTATATCTATGTTGCTACTGTCCCTCTTATTCCATGACGTGTAACTTTCCTCACAAGCATGCTGTGTGACATTGTATCAAACGCCTTTTAGAAGTCCATATACACCAAATCAACAGCCTTGCCCTCATCAACCATCTCTGTTACCTCTTCAAAAAACTCCAGCAAGTTAGTTAGATACAATTTTCCTTTAACAAATTCATGCTGACTGCTCTGAATCAATCCATGTCCATGTGACTATTAATTCTATCCCGAATAAAGTTTCCCACTGCCGTAGTTATGAAGAACTGTAGGGAGTATAAGCCTTGTCTTTCAAAATCTCCCTTCATGGGACAATGCATCCATCTAGGAATCAGTCCAGTGAATCTACATTGCACTCCCTCAAAAGCAAATATATCCTTAGGTAAGGAGACCAAAACAGTGCACAGTATTCCAGGTGTGATCTCACCATATAGACATTATACAATTACAGTAAGTTTTTTTTTACTTCTATACTCCAATCCATTTGTAATAAAGACTACACATTGTTATGTTCCCCATAGATGCTGCTGATGTTTAAAGAGAAATTCACACACCCAGTGATTTACTGAAAGAATGAGGCCACAAGATTCCTTGGTTTAAAACAAATAAATTTTATTATATCAGAATCAAGAAAAGCATACACTACTAAATAAATACTCAGATAATTTTGCTTCAATTTGAAAAGCTCAATAAAACGAAATCACATATACTTAAGACTAATATTCTCAACTGAACTTCTGCTTTATCTCTATGACATCTGCCACAAAGTCTTTGGGTTCTTCTAAGCAAGAACTGCAAGTCAAAAATTTCAAATTGTTATCAGGTATATACAAGAGAGGTGGACTAAATACATTCAAAGTGTTCCTGATTAACTCAATGAACATAATAATCATCATTGGTAGTACAGAACTTGAGTATTGCTGATAAAAGACATGTTGTTGAAGTTTTTTCTTTTTGCACTTATCAGGCCAATTCACAATAATGTCAAATATAAAGGGAACAACAATTTCCACTTCATGAGAAGAGAGTTCTGCTTGGTTTGCAAGTGGACTCTGATTGATAGAGTAGTTGTTATGGAGAATGCACCAGTTAACTGATGACTGACAGTGGCTCACTTATGCGCGCTAGAAGCTATATATATTAATACACAGACCCTTTTTCTTTGCAGACAGAAAGGACATGTAGACACATTGCACCTGTTTCAACTAAACAAAATAGGTGAAATGCAGCCAATGCCTGGTTCCTTCCTCAGGTCAATGCTTTAACCAATCAGAGTCAATCTGCCTGGTTTAAATTTAAACGAAGCTTGGAAGTTAACTGTCATTATTTCTAAAGTCCCACCCTTTGTCCTCAGTGAGCTCCTCCTCCCCCACCTCCATCACCTGGGGTTACGCTGATCCCGCTCGACCTCAAGGATGTGGCCCTCCCACACATGTACTCCTTCTGGAGCAGGTTTTCATCTGCCTGGCCTGGGAGCAGTGCACGGATGGGGCCTTTAATGTAGAGTTCGAGGGGGCCGCCCACAGGTTCTTCTGGACTGCGGATGGCGTGCAGTGCCATGATTGCAAGGAGGTAGGGCACGTATGTAAGAACTGCCCTGCCTCCAAGGCCAGCAACATCCAGGCGGCCGCAGCTGGCACCGCCGCTCCTCCCCTCATTGCCACTCTATCTTCCTCCCCACAAGGGGAGGTGCCACTGGCAGATACCACCATCTTGGCTGCCGGCGAGGTGGGGAGAGAGCCCCAGTGCCATAAGAAAATGCAGAGGAAGACCCACCACCTGGAGGCACCCCCCCCCCCCCCCCCCCCCCCCCCGCCCCCCACCCCCCCACAACCTCCCACCCGGCCCCTCAGGCTCCCCAAAGCCACCCTGACCTCCAAACCCCTGAAAACGCCGGCTCGGAGGGACAGAAATCATCCGGCCCTGGCGTCGTGAATGTGCGTGCTCCAGGGTCCATGTGCGCCTCAGTGTCATGTGCTGGGCCTGGCATCATCCTTGCGTGGATTCCCAGGTCTGGCAGCGGTAGGGCATGAGACCCCAAGCTGGTGGTCTTATTAAAAATGGTGGACCTGCCTAAATACCAGAGGGTGGAGCACTAGGGGGGACTGGACGAGACAGTGGGAGCCTCGCAGATGGAGCCCCAGCCCCCAGTCTAACCTGGAAGAGACGCCACCCCTTGGAGGAGGAGGATTTTCTGAGTCGCAATGTTGGATGAGTCCCCTTCCCCAGTGAAGAGGTGGTGGAATCAAACCACACCCCCCCCCACCCCGTAAGTCCTTGCTCTGCCCTCTGAGGGGGCGACCAGACCCCTGTTGCCTTGCTGAAGTCCTCTGAGCAGGGCCCCTCTGCATTCGGTGAGTGTACCCCCCTTGTGGTGGTGCCTTACCCCATCCCACCTTGTACCCCCGAGATGCCATCTGGTCTGCCCTGCAAGTTGAGTCGCCTTGCAGAAATACCCTCCGCATCCTTTAGCGTGGCGCAGAGGGGTTTCCTGTACGGGCTGCTGCAGCCCACCTTTCACTACCTTGCCCTCGCCCACCACCCGGACATGCCCTGGCATGCCTTGTTGCCATCCGGCAGCAGAGATCCCCAGTGGGGGGCCCTCTTCAGGGGTGTCCTCCCACTTTCCATCGGGGACCTGGGTTGGAGGGTGTTGCACGCAGCAGCCCCATACAACCGTAGGTTGTGTCAGTTCACGGACTCCCAAGTTACCTACATCTTCTGCAGCCTTGTGGAGTCCGTGGACCACATGTATGTTAATTGTTGTAGGCTGCACCCCATTTTTAGTTTCTGGAAAAACCTTTTACTGGTGTTTTGTTAGCACTTCAGTCCCACACTCCTGATCTACGAGCACCCGGTGTGGAGGGGGACGGGAGTTAGGGGCTCCTGGGCCCGGCCAAGTTGGCCATTAACAGGTCCAGTCAGCGGGCGATCGAGGGGGTCGTCTGACCCGACTATCTGCCCCTCTTCCACAGCTACCTTCATGGCCGGATGCCCCTGGAGAGGGAGCACGTGGTGTCCACTGGCACCATCGAGGCCTTCCATGCTCATTGGGTGCCGCAGGGATTGGGGCATTTTATTGACCCTCTTAATCACATTTTGATTTGATGCTGGTAAGTTTCCTTTGCATTTTGTCTTTTATTTTTGCAGTTTCCCTTTAAGGGGCTGCTTTTACTTTGCCCCTGATTTTGTTAATTTAGTTTAATTGTTTTGCCTCAAAAGAGTTAATTCTTCTTAACTTTCCAAACCCTGCCGCTTACATCTTGGCGCTCCCCAGCAAAGGTGGAGGCAGCCTGCTGATGGTGACACCATGTCTGTGATGACCTTGTTGGGTGTCCTCTGGAGGACCAAGACTTGGTGGGCCCCGGCCCACTTTCGGGGTCCTGCTGTGTGGCAGTGGCACCCTCCTCAACCTGTGGAGCTGGAGCTGCTGAGGTCACAGTAAGAGGGGAGTCAGATTGGCTGGACACTCCCAGAGTCACCTGGGTGGATGGCCCCAGGGTGTGCACCTGCTGATCCTCCTCCCTATGGGTGTCCAACAGTCCCTGGCTGACTCTTTGTGGAGAAGGAACAGGTGGAGTGAGATCGAGCTGTCCGGCACCCCTCTCATGTACACACTGTTGGAGGCTAACTATGGCATCAGCAATGGAGTTGAGCCCCCGCAGCAGTGCAGGAGCGACATCCTGGACCAAGGTCTCTATGGCGGTCGCCATCCTACCAGTGTTGACCTCAGTGCATTGGCATGCCGGAGCTATCACCTCAGACTGAAGATGGACGGACTCCTCCATTGTGCCTTGCAATCTGAGGAGTGCAGCGGACATCCCTTCCTAATGTTTCCAATCTTGCCTTTGCAGCTCCAGCAACTGTGACATGACTGAATCCAAATGTTCATCATCTGACTGAGACTCAGCAATGTTCTAACCTCCAGCAGTCCTCTGAGTACCAGACACCAGGGAAGTCCCTGCCTGCACCCGCTGTAGATCAAACAGCGCGATGTGCTCACCAGATTGTGATCCCAGGTCTATTCTAAAGCTAGGTTCCACCGAGGTGTGTCTCTGCACTGGTTGAGGGTGTGGGTGAGCGCTGTGACGGGATTTCCAGGAGGGTGCCTTCAGATTCCTCTTCAGATGTTTCTTCGGATCTTGATTGGAGGCACTGGGTCATGGAGTCCGTCTACTGCTTCCCAGATGTGCCTGCGAAAGCAAGGGGAGATAATTAGTGCATGGCAGTGGCCTGTGAAACAGGACGCATCACTCACAGCATGGCTGTCTGATGGATGTTGCACTGCTGGACCCTCACTTGGTAAAGCACCGCCGACGTTGCCATCAGCACAGGACCAGCCCAGATAGTCGCCAGCCAGTTGGATGACTTTGTTTTTCAAAGTCTGAGGGACTTAATTTCACGCATTCCACCTCCGGTCTGTGACCTCTCCCTCTTGCTGTGTGCCAGCTTATCCTGCATGAATAGAGATAGAGAACGTGTAAGCAGGATGCCTGCCAGGCGAGATAATAAGAATGCCTGGCCTGTGTGGGTGGTGAGTGGTCTCATGGATGGGATAAGGACAATGACGGTGAGTGTGAGAGAGTGAATGATGATGTCCCTTGCACTGGCAGTCAGTGTGGCCCTGTGGATGTGTGATGGGTTTGTGAGTGTGTGAGCTGAGAGTGATGAGAAGAGTGACTTACCCTGACAGAATAGAGGAGATCATTCATCCTTCTTTGGCACTTGGTGGTTGTGCTCTGTTGAAGGGTATTGGGGGTAACCACCACCACCACCGCCTCCCAAGCTGGGTTGGTCATGCCTCTGCAAATCCTGCGGCCAGATTGGGGTAGAGGACATCATGACGGGCTTCCATGACATCCAAAAGGCCCTTGAGGGATGTGACGCTAAATCCAGGGGCTGAAGTCTTCCTACCTTTCGTGGATACCTTCCCTGCAGCAGTCGTGGGCTGGAAGTACGGAGAGATATGCATACGGCTGGACTTTAAATGTGGCACCTGATGTGATGAGATGGCAAGGTGATGGCAGGCAGGCGAATGAGAGCCCACCTGGCATGGAAATGGCATGTTTCCCAGGAATGTATAATTAATTTGGCGGGCTCGGGATGATACGGCATGAAAACCTGTCATTGCGGCCAGTGGGTAAAACATCATTTTACCCACCCGCTACTGCGCTTAGTGCAAATGTGGGATGATTTCACCCCAAATTTGCTGGTACAGTTAATCTGAAATCTGGTGATTAAACTTTAGTTCAGCACAGAAGTAAATGGCTCAATATCTATGTGAGCAGAATTGATTAACATTGCCAATAACCTGGATAAGCATTTGAAACATCCATCAAGACTGCTCAATGTGAGTGGCAATATCTGTCACATGAATTTTCCAAACTCATTATTGAGTAATAGTCTTTAACTTCACATCAAATAGAGTTTTCTTGATGATGACTGTAACTGGGGACAATATCTTCTTCCATAAGGAAGGAGCTAAGTTTGTCTCTCCTGGGCTGGCTGTGGATCTCTTTAGCCAAAGCCATGGATATTTTTTCACCCCCGCCCATCCCAGCAGGTTTCTGTTTTTCTCTCTGGCTAGTGGCCAAGAACTGGGCAGACATATTTAAATGAGTCCGTAATGATATGCTGACATCATGGGGCTGGACTTTCAACCTGGGATTGAAAACACGATCCCTGGATCATTTCCAGGTCTCGATCTTGGGCCGTGCTAGCAAGCATCAGTGACATGACATAACTTTGAAATGCAGAAGGCCTATTTGGTCTGACGGCGAGTTTGGTGCCCAATTAACAGCGTTGCATGCGACCTGGACCTGGGGCATAGTAACTGAGGGGCCTTTGAAAGGGCAAGCTGCAACCATGGCTGGGCTTACTATTCACTGAAACAATGGAGCATGAGGGTTCTGAAAGTGCCAGCACTGGCATGGGCAGGTGTTCACGGGCAGCACTGCATTCACGAATGCCTCCCTTGAGGTTTTGACAAATCAAGCGGCAAACAGGAGAGATCTATTGACCTGTAACTTCCGAGCTCCAGGTAGTATATCTGGGGGCATCCCAAAGACCCGACTTTGATTGCCACTCTGCAGAAGTTCAGGTATTTCCAGCCTGCTCAGAAATGTTTCTCTCCTCATCCTGCAGAAGAGACCACATAATTTGGGAAATGTTCAGAGGGATGTCATTATGACCCAACAATTGACCACTGGCTGCCCTCAGCTGTACCAAACAGCTGTTGAGCCTTATGAATCACTACTATTCCCTCTTTAGCTTTAACTTAAGGACAATCAATGCGAGGCTTGCCAGTGATGCTAACAAGCTGAGAGTGAAATAAAAAAAATATAAATTGTCCATTTCCAAAGGTCCCTAGCAGAGGTGTTGTCAGTGCCAGGAGATCTCTCTGAAGATTTTATTCAGTGTCACTTCTGAAGTTTTGCTAGGGTTTGCATTGGGACGGTCAAGTGAATGAAAGTCTCACCTCACCCCATCATACTCCTGGCATTGATCACTTCAAAGATGAATATCCAAGCTATAGGGCTGGATTTTGCCATCCTGATGCTGGGCAAACCTCCATTGGGTGGCTGAAAATAAAGGTGGGGACCATAAATTTCAATTTCCTAACTGATTACCGAAGGCTGCCATTTTGATGGGGTGAGAAAAGTGGGATATTGCGACCTGACACGCACGCAAAGTGATGTTGGATTTAGCCTTTTAAATGTCTGCCTTGATTTTAAATGTCCCTGAGTTTGAGATCTTCAGTGAAGTGGGTGGGTTCCTGAAGACTATGTGAAACACCTCAGGTCAACCAGTTTGTGAATCTTGGGGGAAGTCTGCAGTGGAGTCAAGAAAATTTTGACAAGTAAATTTAAAACAGCTTGTCAACTTCAAAATTCATAATTAGATTATTATGACACAGCTGATGGTAAATGCTGAGCTGTTCAAATCCCAGAAGGAAACTTGAAACAACTGTCATAAACAATTTTGCAATTTGTATGTTTTGAGATGCAGGCTTTGCATTCAGTAGTAATAAGACCACCAATAAACTAAATGTTTATTAATACAAGAAAGATTGTAAGCACATATGTTTGTCTACAAAATTACTATTATAATAACTACAGAAATCCCCTAATTAATCTGACTCCTAGTTATACCTCATTTAAGGCAACAGTAAAACACATAGATTTAAACAAACCCCTGGCAAAGCACACTCTGGATTAATGCTTTCAAAATGAGTTTCTTTCAGTTCTGGGTCCTTGCAGACAGACTTGAGGCTTATAGGTCGGAGGCTTCAGATTTTAGAATTCCTTTCCTTTTCACCAACAGCCTTCACTTCCTTTATATGTATTTCCCTCTTTGAATGCAATTTTTTATTGTATCACAATGTCTTTCGAACTTTACCTCTTCTAATAATAAGACCCTTTCATAATGCCAACTCTATCAGTAATTCCTGGGAAAAATAAACAACATGTTATTTCTGGGCTTCACCTGGTTAGGTGTAATATTTCACTCCCTCTCTTTGAATCAAAGCTACACTAGTGTATTTAAAGAAAAATACAAATTGCCTTCATGTTTACCTAATTGACATTTCAAACCTACTTCTCTTCTATACATCAAAGCTTCTAGACCAGCTGGCTCTAATCTATTTAAGGCACACTCACACATAAATACACATAGACACAGACACCACTAAACTGCATTTTAAAATAATTTCCAATAATATTATAGACATTATTATATCTTCTTGACAAGATGTTATATATATGAGAAGTATTTAAAATTTTAATGCAGCAATTGATATAAAGCTCTGTTCTTAAAAGAGAAGTGGCCATTAAATTGACCAGCATTTTGTAAATGTTCAGATGCATTAGAGTACTTTTATATTAGTGGATAAAGGGCCCTTATGCATTCAACAGTATTGAGAATCAGATATTAATGTGTTGTCTGGACACTGTGCTTTGATTTTAACATTGAGTCAAAGTCCAGCCAAGTGCTGAGCCTGAACAGATGCCTGACTTATTTGATTGAAAGTCCATCTGTTCGGCCTTTGAAAATAAATGAACAGGTGGCTACTAATCTGTTCAAATACCTCATTGTATTGAGCTCTGGAGGAATTGTTTATACAGTTGTGCACTGGAATCCTATTATGAATGCGTGGCTGAGCTTCCACCCCACTAATGGATTAGCTCAGCAGGGGTTGTTTACACAGATGTTAAGGGGACTGAACTTATTTATTGGCCTTTTTATGAGCAGTTATAAGTATTTGGAAGAAGTTTTTGAATGACTATATTTATTTTAATAGAATTTCTGAACATTTGACAATTTTTTTCAATTGGAGTTTGAATAGCTGTGTATGTTATTGATAGCTTTTGGAGTTCCTAAGAAAAACATTTTTGAGAAGTAGAGTTTAAATGTATGGTTGTTTATTTATTTTGTGAGCATTTCAAAGACTTCCCAGTGTATTATTGGATTTATGAGTTCTGTCCACCGTGGATACAGGCTGAGGGGGTATGGAAGATGCATGGGAGATATGAGGGGCCATGAGGGGTATGGAGGGTCCAAAGGGGTATTGAGGGGGCACAGGAAGCATGGAGTGTCATGGGGGTATGCAGGAGGCATGGAGATATGAGAGGCATGAAGGGAGCATTGAGACTGGGTAAGGGATGAGGGGTGAAGGTTGGCGTATCTAACGGTCATGTCCCAGCGAACAGAACCAGACCTTTTAACTTGCTGGCCTTGACATCCTCCTGCCTCCATTTCCACTTTGGGCTTGCATCGGGACGCAGTAGCCCCCTGTTAACTCTAATAATTGTATATTGTGGAAGAATGAGTCCAATGCTAGCCTTTTACCTCAATCAGGTTTATTTCTGAGACAGCTCAGCAGAGTGACAGACTCTCCCAGTCCTTCCACACCCCAGTATTACAGCTGTCTCTATTTATAGTTGAGCCAGTGCCTATCACTAGTTTTAACAATGCAATTATCTTAACAATGCAATTGCCATACAGTGTAATTGTTGATATGCTGGCATCCCAAACTGGGGAAAATAACATGTGCGTGCGGATTAATTCAGAATTAGGGAACAGAACATCAGGAAATGACGCGACTTGTAATTCTCAAGTCTATCCTGATAATCCAGTCTACAGTGTCTTGATGGTGATTGCCAGCTGCAGTTCAGGTCAAACTCACTTGATATGTTACCTAGACATAATAGTCCTTTTACAGCTTCTCTATTAACAAACTTTATATTTGCATCACATATGAGTCAAACATCCTAAGACAAGCATCAGTTCAGGGAAGTCTGTGGTGAGAAAGCAACCTGACAGGACCTGTTTGCTCAATAGCCAGTTTTGGGTCAATTTTTAACTCACAGCCAGAAGCACAGTCTCACGAGTGTTTGGCCTGTCTGGGAGTAGCAACAGGGAGGAATTATCCAACTTGAATGGGACAGACTTGTCATGACAAGGAGGCTGGTGGCTGGGAACTGTGTTTCAAGTGGCAGAAGTCAGCTGCCTGGGATCAGAGGGAAGAATCCCCTGTGTAAATTCAGCCAGGAATCTGGAGGTGATCAGGAAAGGGGAAGATATCCCAGAGCTGAGGAGGCTTCCTGCCCCTGCAAGGAAGACACAATAATATGTAAAAGGAAGGAAGCATATAATTCTGGGCCTGTTCTGGCTCACTTCCTGTTTCTAGCTGTTTGACCTGTGGCTATGAGTGATTTAATCGTCCAGAATTCCCTTGATTACAGAACAGTTCCTGTGCATTGGAAGGAAACAATCAAACCCCACTGTTCAAGAAATGAGGGAGAGGGAATAGAGTGAACTATAGGCCAGTTAGCCTGATAACAGCAGTAGGAAAAATGCTAGAATCTATTATTAGGGTTATGGTAAAAGGGCACTTGAAAAATCACAACATGGTTAGGCAGAATCAACAGAGTTATAAAAGGAAAATTGTGTATTAAAAATATTTTAGAGTTTTTGAAGATGTATCTAGCAGGGTCGATAAGGGGAAACCAATAGATATAGTATATTTTGATATTCAGAAGGCACACAGGATTAAGGATCATGGTATTGGGGGGGTAATATAAGGGGGTGGATTGCAGATTAGTTGAAGAACAAAAAACAGAATAGGAATAAATAAGTCATTTTTGGGATGGCAGGGTGTAACTAAAGGAGTTCTGCAAGGATCAGTGCTTGAGTCTCAGCTATTCACATCAATGACTTAGATGAGAGGATTAAGTATAATATATCCAAATTTGCTGATGTAACAAAGGTAGGTGGGAGAGTAAACTGTGAGGAGACAAAGAGACTGCAAACAAATATACACTGATTAAATAATTGGACAACAAAGCAGATGGAATATAATGTGGGGAAGTGTGAAGTTATCCATTTGGTATGAAGAATGGGAAATCAGATTTGTTTTATTGGTGAGAAGCTAGTAAATGTTCATATTCAGAGAGATTTGTTAACATGCAGGTGCAGTAAGCAATTTGGTAGGCAAATTATAAGTCTTAATTGCAACAGGGATGGTAACAAAGTGTTGATGCAACTATACAGACCTTTGATGAGCCCACATCTGGAACATTATGTATTGCTTTGGCCTCCATTCCTAAGGACTAATATTCTAACTTAAGAGGTACCTAGAAGGTTTACTAGATTGATTCCTGGGATGAGAGGGCTGTCCTGTGATGAGAGATTGAATAAAGTAGGCCTATATTCTCTTAGAAAAATGAGAAATGATCTCATTGAAACATAAAATTCTTAAGGGACTTGACAGGGTGGATGCTGAAAGGCTGGAGAGTCTAGAACCAGTGATTATTGTCACAGTAGAAGGGGTTGGCCGTTTAGGGCTGAGATGAAAAGAAATTTCTTCACTCAAATGATTGGGAATCTTTTGAATTCACTGCTTAAGAGGGCCGTTGATGTGCAATCAATGAATCAAGAATGAGTTTTGAGCACTAGTTGAGGAATACGAGGATAAAGCAGCAAAGTGGAATGATGTAGGAGTTCGGCCATCAACTTATTGACTGGTAGAGCAAGCTTGAGGGGCCTTGTGGCCTACTCCTCCTATTTCTTAAGTTCTCATGTTGTTAATGTTGCTGTCAGGTCTCAATGACTTCATCAGAACCTGATCTGCACGTTTAAACATGGACCCCATATGTTACAAAATTTTAAAAAATTCATCCATGGGATGTGGGCTTCATTGGCTGGGCCAGCATGTACTGTCCGTTCTTAACTGCCCTTGAGAAAGTGGTGGTGAGCTGCCTTCTTGAACTGCTGCAGTCCATGTGGTGTAGGTACACCCATAGTGCTATTAGGAAGGGAGTTCCAAGATTTTGACCCAGCAACAGTGAAGGAACTGCAATATATTTCCAAGTCAGGATGGTGAGTGACTTGGAGGGGAACTTCCAGCTGGTGCTGTTCCCATCAATCTGCTGCCCTTGTCCTTCTAGATGGTAGTGGTTGTGGGTTTGGAAGGCGCTGTCTAAGGGACCTTGGTGAATTCTTGCATCTTGTAGATCTTGTAGATGTTACACACTGCTGCTACTGTGCGTCGGTGGTGGAGGGAGTGAATGTTTGTGGATGGGGTGCCAATCAAGCAGGCTGCTTTGTCCTGGATGGCAAGCTTCTTGAGTGTTGTGGAAGCTACACTCATCCAGGCAAGTGAGGAGTATTCTATCACACTCCTGACTTGTGCCTTGTAGATGGTGGACAGGCTTTGGGGAGTCAGGAGCTGAGTTATTCACCGCAGGATTACTAGCCTCTGACCTGCTCTTGTAGCCACAATATTTATATAGCTAGTCCTGTTCAGTTTCTGGTCAATGGTAACCCCAAAGATGTTGATAGTCGGGGATTCAGTAATGCTAATGCCATTGAACATCAAGGGGCAATGGTTGGATTCACTCTTGTTGGAGATGGTTATTGCCTGACGCTGGTGTGGTGCAAATGTTACTTGTCAGCCCAAGCCTGGATATTGTCCAGGTCTTGCTGCATATGCATATGGGCTTCTTCAGTATCTGAGGAGTCGTGAATAGTGCTGAACATTGTGAATCATCAGCGAACATCCCCATTTCTGACCTTATGATGGAAGGCAGGTCATTGATGAAGCAGCTGAAGATGGTTGGGCTGAGGACACTATCCTGAGGAACTCCTCTGGTGATGTCTTGGAGCTGAGATGACTGACCACCAACAACCACAACCATCTTCCTTTGTGCTAGATATGACCCCAACCAGTGGAGAGTTTTCCCCCTGATTCCAATTGACTCCAGTTTTGTTAAGGCTCCTTAACGCCACACTTGGTCAAATGCGGTCTTGATGTCAAGGGCAGTCACTCTCATCTCACCTCTGGAGTTCAGCTCTTTTGTCCATGTTTGAGCCGAGGCTGTAATGAGGTCAGGAACTGGATGGTCCTGGTGGAACCCAGCAGGTTATTGCTAAGCAAGTGCCGCTAGATAACATGTTGATGATGGAGAGTGGACTGATGGGATGGTAATTGGCCAGATTGGATTTGTCCTGCTTTTTGTCTACAGGACATACCTGGGCAATTTTTCACATAGCTGGGTAGATGACAGTGTTGTAGCTGTACTGGAACAGCTTGGCTAGGTGCGCAGCAAATTCTGGACCACAAGTCTTCAGTACTATTGCTGGAATATTGTCAGGGCCCATAGCCTTTGCAATATCTAGTGCCTTCAATCATTTCTTGATATCACATGGAGCAAATTGAATTGGCTGAAGATTGGCATCTGTGATGCTTGGGACCTCCAGAGTAGGCCAAAATGGATCATCCACTTCTGGCCGAAGATTGTAGCAAACGCTTCAATCTTATCTTTTGCACTGATGTGTTGGACTCTACCATCATTGAGTACAGGGATATTTGTGGAGCCTCCTCTTCCAGTGAGTTGTTTAATTGTCCACCACCATTCACAACTGGATGTGGCAGGACTGCAGAGCTTAGATCTGATCAGTTGGTTGTGGGATTGCTTGGCCCTGTCTATCACTTGCTGCTTATGCTGTAGTCCTATGTTATAACTTCACATCTCATTTTTAGGTATGCCTGGTGCTGCTCCTGGCATGCCCTCCTGCGCTCTTCATAGAACCAGGATTGATCCCCTGGCTTAATGGTAACAGTGGAATGGGGGATATACCAGGCCTTGAGGTTACAGATTGTGTTTGAGTACCATTCTGCTACTGCTGATGGCCCACAGTGCCTCATGGATGCTAGATCTGTTCGAAATCTATCCCATTTAGCATGAGTGGTAGTGCCACACAACACGGTGTGAAGGTGGGCCTTCTTCTCCACGATGACTGTGCGGTGGTCACTCCTACCGATACTGTCATGGACAGATGCATCTGCAGCAGGCAGGCTGGTGAGGATGAGGTCAAGTATGTTTTTCTCTCTTGTTGGTTCCCTCACCACCTGCTGCAGACCAAGTCTAGAAGCTATGTCATTTAGGACATGGCCAGCTCAGCCAGTAGTGGTGCTACCGAGCCACTCTTAGTGATGGACATTGAAGTCCCCCACCCAGAGTACATTCTGCACCCTTGCCACCCTCAGTGCTTCCTCCAATGGTGTTCAACATGGAGGAGCACTGATTCATCAGCTGAGGGAGGGCAGTACATGGTAATCATCAGGTTTCCTTGCCCATGTTTGGCCTGATGCCATAAGACTTCATGGGGTCCGGAGTCGATGTTGAGGACTCGTACGGCAACTCCCTCCCGACTATATACCACTGTGCCGCCACCTCTGCTGGGCCTGTCCTGCTGGTGGGACATTATCTGTAAGGTATGATTCCATGAGGATGACTATCTCAGGCTGATGCTTGACTTGTTTGTGAGACAGCTCTCCCAATGTTGGCACTAGCTCCCAGATGTTAGTAAGGAGGACTTTGCAGGGTCAACTGGGCTGAGATTGTCATTGTCATTTCTGGTGCCTAGATCAATGCCAGGTGACCCACCCAGTTCCATTCCTTTTTTGTGACTTTGTAGCGGTTTGTTACAACTGAGTGGCTTGCTAGACCATTTCAGAGGACATTGCTGTAGGTCTGGAGTCACATGTAGAGCAGACCAGGTAAGGACAGCAGATTCCCTTCCCTGAAGGACATCAGTGAATCAGACGGCGTTTTTACAACAATTGACAATGGCGCCGTGGTCATCATTAGTCTTATAATTCCAGATTTTTACTGAATTCAAATTCCACCATCAGCCGTGGCGGGACTCGATCCTGGGTCCCCAAAGTATTACCCTAGGTCACTCGATCACTAGTCTAGCAACAATACCACTATGCCATTGCTTCCCCAAAATGGGGCAGGAAGCCAGTTGCCAAGCCTTCTAGCCCATTTTAACTTCCACCCTTGCCACCTTTTGGCCTAAAGTGGGGTCAAAATTTGCCCTGTGGCTTTAAGTAAATAAAATCTACCTGTCATTCAACTTCATTCAAAGAGTGTCATTCAGAATAGCAAGAGAAGACATCTTTGAAGTGTCAGTTTAATGGCTTGTTTATTCTCAATAAATATAATTACACTATGGCAGCAAAAAAGTCTTGAATATTATTGAAATGAATGTAAGATGTATGGCTTATGGGAGAATAAGATGGAAATAGAACTGAGCTTTAAAGTGGCCAGCAAGATGAATTTGATTTAAAACGAGAACAGTATGTCAAAGGAAAATTCAAACTGAAGATTCAATTTGAATTTGTCCCAACAAGATGGAATTATTTAAAGGGCTTGAATACACATGCAAATGGGAAAAAACAGCACAAAAACTCACATTGACTTGGACAATAATTTAAAAGTCACTGAACAAGTAGAACTCAACCTGAATATCTACTGGAGTACATTGATAATATTAATATATATTTGCAGTAGAAAAGGACAAGGCTGAGATCAGAGTGGAACATTGAAAATGGACAAGCGTGTTTGACATTTCAATGTGTGCTGTGAGAAGCAAGGATTTTGATTAAAGGGACACTGACACCAGTACTGGAGGAAGAGAGAGCAGTTTTATTGGCATGGGCTCCACAGAAACCAAGCTAGGATCAATGGCCTAGGACATCAAATGACAAGTGTGTTAGAAAGAACTTTAAATTAAGAAAAGGGTTAAACGAGTGGGAGGATTTAGGAAATAGTAAATGCAGAAGCAATAAATTGAAATGTTGAGGCTGCCAAGTAGATTAGCAATTTGGGTAAAAATAAGCAGAGTTGGTCAGGAAAGGGCAGAGGTAATAAAGCAATAGTGGCTAGAGTGAAATCAGGGAAATAGAAACAAAAAGCAAAAGTCACCACCTTTGAATGTACAAAGAATTCACAAAATGGGATGAATTAATAACACAAATAGAAATCAGTGAGTTTGATCTAATAGCATTAAGGAGATATGAGAGGTCAAGGTCGGAAATTAAATATTCCAGAATACTTGACTTCTGGAAGAGATAGACTAAATGGAAAAGGAAGGCAATAAAGGATGTAGAGAGAAATAATCTTAGCTCAGAAAATAGAGACATTGAAGTTAAGAAATAACAATAGGCAGAGCACATGGGTTTATAGGCCCCGAAGATTAATTGTAGTGTTGGGCATAAGTCAAATAATTAGTGCTATATGTAACAAGTGTAGCAGAGTATTGATGGGGAACTTTAATCTTCACACAAACTAGGTAAACCAAATTTGTAGCAATAGTGTGTAGGATGAGTTCATGGAATGCTTTTAAGATAGTTTTCTAGATCAGTATGTTGAGGAACCAACTAGTGAACAAGCTATTTTAGATCAACTATTGTCCAAGGAGAAGGTTGTGTCTATGATCCTGAGTCTAAGGGTGCATTCCTGTATAAACTCTTTGAATCAAAAATGGCAGATTCAATTTGGACTGCCAAGGTCATGGCTTTTCCAAAGTTAGATCATCATCTGTGAGGAGATATTCCCTAATTCATGGAATTGAAATCTTCTCAATTAATGGTGATGAATTAGTTCATCATTTAGCGTGCCAAATAGAATAGAAGCTAATTGCTGCAATTCTGTCACATATTGTTTGATGGGCGCATCATTTTCCTCGGATCTCTGATGGAATATATATCGTTCAATCATCACATTTTTCTTTTGCCCGGAGTATTTTTCGAGAGCACTTACTCCCATGTCAAAATTAAATGTATCTTCTTTGAGCTGCTTGAATACTCACTGTCCTTCCTTCAGCTCCAACACAATGTACCAAAAGCCAACAAATCCCCTGGGCCTGATGGCCTACACCGTAGGGTGTTAAAAGTGCTAGCAACAGAGACAATGGATGTATTGGCCTCAATCTTCCAGAATTCCTTAGATTCTAGAATGATACCTTCTCACCTAGCTTGTCAAAGTGGCTAGGACTTTTAAACTTACTGGAATACGGTAGCTGGTGTTGTAAATGGGCATGGCTTTGTTTCCTCTGGCTCTCCTACACTACACAGAGGGTCTCCAGGAGCAGCTATGCTCAATATTTCTTAGCAGGCCTGGATTAGAAGTCCAGGTGAGAAATGTGGAGCTCCAGTCCAAGCTAAGAAAGTAGAAGAGGAGTTGCTATCTGGTGGTGACTCCATGGAAGATACAACCCCATGTGTGTTGAAATTCCTGTAAGTTCTGAGATGTTTAAAAGTTCAGTAAATAAACTGTTTTGATTTAGAACTTGAGTCATCTCTGCATTGCTTTGTGATAAATAAGATATATAGTAACCCAGTGAACATATAACAAAAATTGACCACAAGCATAATTGAGAAAAGCTCAACTTTACTAGCTCCAGAGCCATTTCTTTCATCATTGTGAAATCTTTCCATGTCCTGGGAGCAATGGATTTCAGGGTTCAAGACCTATGTGCTCACTACAGGGATCGACAGTCCAGATCTAGCAGCGAGCCATCAGAAATTGATACTTGTACATTGACTAGAAGCAGGCTAGTGAATGTTCAGTAGCTCATAGAACATATATCTACATTTGATACTGGAGTAAGTGCTCTTGAAAAATACTTTGGAGCAAAGAAAATTGAGATGATCAAATGATATATATATTCCATCAGAGATCCCAGGGAAATAGTGAGCCCATCAAACAATATGTGGCAGCATTACAGCAATTGGCTTCTATGTTTAAATTTGGCACACTAACCAATGAATTAATTTGTGACCAATTAATTGACAAAACTTCAATTCCATGAATTAGGGAAAGTCTCCTCATGGAGGTTGATGCCACACTTTTGGCAGTCCAAATTGAATCTGCCATGTCAGATTCAAAGAGGTTATACAGGAATGCACCCTTAGACTCACTGTTGCTGACCCAGCTTGCCCAACCAGCTCATGTGCCGGGGCTACAGACAAGGAGATCTCAGCAATCTCATCGACACTTGCCCCATCACAGTCAGATGCCTTCAAAACAGTGCTCAAATTGTGGAAATGCTCATCGCATTACAAGGACATGGCCAGTTTCAGGACAAAAGTGTAACTCATACTCTAAATGGAATCATCTTGCAAAGGTGTGTAGATCATCAAAGAAGAAGACTTCATCAGTTTGACACGTGGAAGAGTCTTTTCCTGAGAGTGAGGTACAACATTTATATATCATGACAAAAGGCAAAGCATCAGGTCATTATAAGGAGAGCACAGTCGAGGACAAACCATATAAATGCAAGCATTGCAGAAAAGGATTTGCTCACATATGTGTGTACACAAACCACAAAATGACACTAGGAAGAGAGATTATTCCTGTGTAAGGTATGTAAGACTTTATTTTGTTCACCCTTCTCCCTGCAGGGACATCTGCTGATACACAACAATGAATGGATTTCCAGTCTTAAAAAGACACATACTGGAGAGAAGAAGATTTGTCTATATTGTGGAGAGAAATTTGCCAGCAATGTAACATTACATGTGCACATTTGGTAAGTGCCATACCAGTGTCACTACTGTGTGAAACTTTCAGCATAAAAGATGGATTAAAGATGGATATTAGAACACACACACATGGGAACAACCTTGCCAGTGCTCAGAATGCAACAAGGCTTTAGTCAGATGAGGGGTCTAGATGAACATATGAGGACAATGATTATGAGGATATATTTTCTTTTCCTATGTGTGATGTTGATCATCCCCCTCATCAAGGTGATCACACAGAACAACAACATCAAAATTGTAGATCCAATTCCAGATCAAAAAGACCTTTGTATCTCAAAGACTATTTCTGTACTTAGAGAAACCAGACAAGTTGAACTCTAAGAAATTATTTAAATGAGTTTTTTTTAGTTAAAAGGGGGCAACACTGTTGTATTCAAGCATTTGATTGATGTATGTTTGATTATGTTTGTCTGTTCTCTGATCCTTTTACACCTGCTTGATTGTTTAAATCTGTGGGTGGAGTGAGAGCTTTAAGAAATCTGAGAATGTTCTGGAAAAGAACTGCTTCCTACAGAAACCATATGTATTAAAACTCCTGTAAGTTCTGAGATGTTTTAAAGCTCTGTAAATTAAATATTTGAATTTAGAACTTGAACCATCTCTGCATTGCTCTGAGTTAAACAAGTTACACAGCAGCCCTGTGAATACAGAACACTGGAAATTCTTGAAGGTCAGGCAGCATCTATGGAAAGAAACAGAGTTAATGTTTCAGGTCGAGCTGGCCTTTAATCAGAACTGAAAATCAATGGAAATGTAATAGGGTTTGAGCCAATGGAAGGTGGAGAGGGTGGAAAGAACAAAAGGGAAGGTCTAGGATAGGATGGCGGGCAGTACAGATTAGATAACAAAAGATAATGTTAAATCTGCTTCTCTCCTCGGATGCTGCCTGACATGCTGAATATTTGAGCTTTCTTCATCTTTTCATTTCAGATTTCCAACATCTGCAGTATTTTGCTATTGCTATTGCTATTACTTGAATTTATAGAATGTCTTTTATGACCCCAGGGCATCCTACATCTATAATTTTGAAGGATAGTCATTATTGAAATACAGGAAACAAAACTGTCATATTACATACAGCAAACTTCCACAAACAGCAATGTGATAATGCCCAGATAAACGGTTTTCTTTTTTTGGGAGAATTAATATTGGCCAGGACACTGAGGACAACTCCCCTTCTCTTCTTCAAAATAGTGCCAGGGGGTAACTTACACCCTGACAGAGCAGGTAGGGTCTTGGTTTAATGTCTCATCTGAAAGGTGGCACCTCTGAAAGTACAGTACTCCTTCACTTTGAATGTCAGCCTATACTTTGTGCTCAAGGCTCTGAAGTGAAACTTGAACTCACAACCTACTGACCACAAAGCAAGAGAGTTTGCCACCAAGCTATGCCTGACACCATAAATATCACAGCACAGAAACCAGCCTTGCACTGGTTGGTGTTTTCTCCATATGCGGCACTTTGTTTTTATCCTATGGTCTTTGTTCATGTTCCAAAACACCACAGCAATGATTCAAAAATAAACTAAATGCTAAACAGAATTAGTTAAGAATTGTAAGGAAACAAGAAAAATGGCGATCTTGTAGTTATACAAAAAAAACTAAAATGAGAATTAATAATATGTAGAAGTACAATGGTATAGTAATTTGGCAATGGCTGGTGGAGAAGGGAAAGGCTGCTTGGGTTACATATTGAGCAAGTGAAATTCTTAAGAACAAATAAGTGCTTTGAGTTTAGAAATATAGAAATATTGCAAGTGGTCAGGAATAAGCTGTCACTGAAACTTCCACAAGTCAAGTCTCTAGTTGTTTATAGACCCATTAAATTAAATTTCATCAGGCACCTAATAATAAAGGGGCATGTTTATCAACAATAACTTTGTCAATAAAGGATTCTGTTCGACTGCATAGCCCAAATTGCAGCTGCAAGATATCATCGACAACATCACAAAAGTGTGTTTATATTGGCCCTCTTTAGCAATAGTCACTCTGACATAACTGTGGAATTAGATGAAAATTTTAGTCATTGTTTAATCAGTTCTATAAATACAGGAGGAAAACTGGCAGAGCGGAAAATAATGTCACCCTGGACATTCAACAATAATTAGTTTAGATATGAATTCGCAATCAGTCAAGCATCAGGAATGGGGAAAACATCTAACTACATTTTCCAAGAAGCTATGGATATTTATCTAAAGCCAATTTCCACCTATTTCCATTATTTTTTTTTTAAATTTTAAAAATTTTTAAATTTTTAAAAAAAAAAAATTTTTTTTTTTACATCTTTTATGCTTTCCCCACCCCCACTAGAGCTATACCTTGAGTGCCCTACCATCCATTCTTAATTAGCATATTCGTTTAGATAATATCACCAACTTTAACTTTAACACCTATGTGTTCTTTTGTACTATTGTTGTTGACATCTTTTGATGATCTGCTTCTATCACTGCTTGTTTGTCCCTACAACCACACCCCCACTCCACTTCTCTCTCTCTCTCTCTCTCTCCGCCCCCCACACACACACCTTAAACCAGCTTATATTTCAACTCTTTCTTGGACTCGAACTCAAGTTCTGTCGAAGCGTCATGAGGACTCGAAACGTCAACTCTTTTATTCTCCGCCGATGCTGCCAGACCTGCTGAGTTTTTCCAGGTAATTCTGTTTTTGTTTTTGTTTTGGATTTCCAGCATCCGCAGTTTTTTTGTTTTTATCTCTGTGTTTAATTGACTGCCATTGCTCTTCAAGAAATGCCTATCTCCTTGAAGAAGTTCTGTTCTTTTCTGCGACAAGATTTCCGTTCCTCTCTTTTGCCCTGCTCACCTTCCTTGCTTTCCATTTCCCTCCTGGTGTTTGACAAGGTGTTTACTAAAACCCGCTTTCACAGCCATATCTCCTTTCTCAGTGACTGTCTCCATCTCCGACTTACCCCACGTGGATTTCAACTGAAATTCCACCCCTCATGTTTCGAACCCACCCAGGATTACAGGTATCTCCGGGACATAAAACATTTCTCGGACTGCTGTTCCCGTCACATTCTGAAATCCACACTCAGTGCCATGCGCCGCCATATGAACACACTCGACCTCTCCCTCCAGCAGCACCGCCGTACCCTTTTTCAAAGCTGCGCGTGCCCCCAGTTTCATTTTATCCTTCGGCTCATCCGACGCCTCAACAAGAAACTTTTTCTCTTTCTCTCAAGTGCTAAGGAACGCAAGCTCCAACAACTCATCGACACCAACACCCATCTAGGACCCTCCACCCCTGCCTGTCCCTCCGTCCCCACCCTTTCTTCCAATCCCAACCCCAGCCGTGTATTCACTATACCCCCTGACCTTCCCCTCTCCGATGCTGAACGTTCAGTGCTCAGCAAAGGACTTAGTTTCATACCCTTACGCCCTCACCTCAATGAATTTCGGGCTCGGCATGATGCTGAACTCTTCTTCCGCCGTCTTCGTCTCCGGGCTCACTTCTTTGGGCAGGAGTCCTCTCCCAGTTCAACGGATCCTTTTACCCATCTCCAATATTCTCCCTCCACCTGGACCCCTCCCTCTGGATTCTTACCTTCTCTTGATCTTTTCATTGAGAACTGTCGGCGCGACATTAGTCGTCTCAATTTCTCTGCTCCTCTCACCCATTCTAACCTGTCTCTCTCTGAACTTACTGCACTCCATTCTCTCAGGTCCAACCCTGACATTGTCATCAAACCCGCTGACAAGGGTGGTGCTGTTGTTGTCTGGCGCACTGACCTCTACCTCGTGGAGGCTGAGCGTCAATTCGCAGACACTTCCTCCTACCTCTCCCTGGACCATGACCCCACCACTGAACATCAAGCCATTGTTTCCAGGACTGTCACTGACCTCATCTCCTCTGGGGATCTTCCTCCCACAGCTTCCAACCTGATAGTCGCCAAACCTCGGACGGCCCGCTTCTATCTCCTACCCAAAATCCACAAACAGAACTGCCCCGGTAGACCGATCGTCTCAGCTTGCTCCTGCCCCACAGAACTCATTTCTCGTTATCTTGACTCCCTTCTCTCTCCCCTTGTCCAGTCCCTTCCCACCTACATCCGTGATTCCTCTGACACCTTACGTCACATCAACAATTTCCAGTTCCCTGGCCCCAACCGCTTCCTCTTCACCATGGACGTCCAATCCCTCTACACCTCCATCCCCCACCAGGATGGTCTGAGGGCCCTTAGCTTCTTCCTCGAACAGAGGCCCGAACAATCCCCATCCACCACTACTCTCCACCGTCTGGCTGAACTTGTTCTCACGCTGAACAATTTCTCCTTCAACTCCTCTCACTTCCTCCAAATAAAAGGTGTGGCTATGGGTACCTGCATGGGCCCCAGCTATGCCTGTCTCTTTATGGGGTATGTGGAACATTCCTTGTTCCAGTCCTACTCCGGCCCCCTTCCACAACTCTTTCTCCGGTACATCGACGATTACTTTGGTGCCGCTTCATGCTCTCGTCGGGACTTGGAAAAATTTATTAATTTTGCTTCCAATCTCCACCCCTCCATCATTTTCACGTGGTCCATCTCTGACACTTCCCTTCCCTTCCTTGACCTCTCTGTCTCAATCTCTGGTGATAGACTGTCCATCAATATCCATTACAAACCTACCGACTCCCACAGCCATCTCGACTACAGCTCCTCACACCCCGCTTCCTGTAAGGACTCCATCCCATTATCTCAGTTCCTTTGCCTCCGTCACATCTGTTCCGATGATGCTACCTTCAAAAACAGTTCCTCTGACATGTCCTCCTTCTTCCTTAACCGAGGTTTTCCACCCACGGTCGTTGACAGGGCCCTCAACTGTGTCTGGCCCATCTCCCACGCATCCGCCCTCACGCCTTCTCCTCCCTCCCAGAAACATGATAGGGTCCCCCTTGTCCTCACTTATCACCCCACCAGCCTCCGCATTCAAAGGATCATCCTCCGCCATTTCCGCCAACTCCAGCATGATGCAACCACCAAACACATCTTCCCTTCACCCCCCCTATTGGCATTCCGTAGGGATCGCTCCCTCCGGGACACCCTGGTCCACTCCTCCATCACCCCCTACTCCTCAACCCCCTCCTATGGCACCACCCCATGCCCACGCAAAAGATGCAACACCTGCCCCTTCACTTCCTCTCTTCTCACCGTCCAAGGACCCAAACACTCCTTTCAAGTGAAGCAGCATTTCACTTGCATTTCCCCCAACTTAGTCTACTGCATTCGTTGCTCCCAGTGTGGTCTCCTCTACATTGGAGAGACCAAACGTAAACTGGGCGACCGCTTTGCAGAACACCTGCGGTCTGTCCGCAAGAATGACCCAAACCTCCCTGTCGCTTGCCATTTTAACACTCCACCCTGCTCTCTTGCCCACATGTCTGTCCTTGGCTTGTGCATTGTTCCAGTGAAGCCCAATGCAAACTGGAGGAACAACACCTCATCTTCCGACTAGGGACTTTACAGCCTTCCGGACTGAATATTGAATTCAACAACTTTAGGTCATG
Source organism: Carcharodon carcharias (assembly GCF_017639515.1). Lineage (NCBI taxonomy): Eukaryota > Metazoa > Chordata > Chondrichthyes > Lamniformes > Lamnidae > Carcharodon > Carcharodon carcharias. The sequence continues at coordinate 70,366,448 of NC_054473.1, forward strand.
AGCTCGCTCCCCCATCCCCACCCCCTTTCTGTTTCCCCCTTGCTTTTTTTTCCAATAAATTATAAAGATTTTCCTTTTCCCACTTATTTCCATTATTTAAAAAAAAATTTAAAAAAAAAATTAAAAAAAAAAATTTTTTTTTAAATCTTTTATGCTCTCCCCACCCCCACTAGAGCTATACCTTGAGTGCCCTACCATCCATTCTTAATTAGCACATTCATTTTGATAATATCACCAACTTTAACTTTAACACCTATGTGTTCTTTTGTACTATTGTTGTTGATATCTTTTGATGATCTGCTTCTATCACTGCTTGTTTGTCCCTACAACCACACCCCCACTCCACTTCTCTCTCTCTCTCTCTCTCTCCGCCCCCCACACACACACCTTAAACCAGCTTATATTTCAACTCTTTCTTGGACTCGAACTCAAGTTCTGTCGAAGGGTCATGAGGACTCGAAACGTCAACTCTTTTCTTCTCCGCCGATGCTGCCAGACCTGCTGAGTTTTTCCAGGTAATTCTGTTTTTGTTTTTGTTTTATCTAAAGCCACTTGTTAATAGTTGATTGATTATGCAGATAAAGATACACAGGCAATGGGCATTGTTTGATTAAGGACTGACAACACACGCAAAGAGAGTCTCTTCTGTAACTGGTGGGCCCACCACGGGGGCTGGAGTGCATGATTAGCCCCCAAAGTGACATTTTTATTTAATTCATAAGGTTCCTTTATTTTTTCTTCTTTATTTATAGTGCCCCTTAGAGGCTATCGATTGGTTTAATTGGCTTTTTTTAAAAATTGGTTATTTGGTTTATTTGTTAAATCGGTACTGAAAAGACTATAAAGAGAGTCACTTCTACAACCAATGGGCACCGCAGCGGCTAAAGTGCTTCTTCAGCCCCCATAACAACATTTCAATTTGATTAGATAAGTTTTCTTTAAGATTTTGTCTTTTGTTACAGTGTCCCTTTAAGGAGCTATAACCTTAATTTGTTAATTTGATTAATTAATCCACTTTATTTTACTGGTTACTCAAAGAGTATAAAGAGAGTCACCCTCGGGAACTTTGGCCCCACAACTTGAGCCATCTCGTGGAAATTTCCCCCCTGTGCCATTTTGTTCTGCATGGAGGGGTTTTGCTGCTACAAACCCTTTACTTCCTCACCCTCACCAACCATCCGGACATGCCGTGGCATTCTGTCCTGCTGATCAGAGGTGGAGGTGGCCCCCAGTGGAGGGCTTTCTACATGGGAGTCCTCCCGTTTACCATCGGAGATTTGACGTGAAGGGTGTTGCAGGCAGCAGACCCATATACCAAAACGTTAAGATGGCTCACAGATTTCCAGGCCACCTGTAATTTCAATGGCCTTGAGGAGTCCGTGCTCCACATGTACATAAATTATGCGAGTTTGCAGCCCTTTTTGATTTTCTGAGGGGGCAGCTCCTTAAACTCTGATTGCACTTCAGCCCCACCCTCCTGATCTTTGGCCACCCGGTATAGAGGGAGGGGGCGCAGGCATGGTACAGGACGTCCTTGTGAGTCTACTCCTGGGCCTGACCAAGGTGGCCATGAATAGGTCCAGGCAGTGGGCAGTTGAGGGGTCATTCGGCCCGACTATCTGTCCCTTTTCCATGGTTTTGTTCACGGCCAGGTGTCCCTGGAAAGGGGGCACGTGGTGTCCACTGGTACGCTTGATGCCTTCCATGACTGGTGGACACCCAGGGGCTGGAATTCATCTTCAGCCCCCAAAACAACATTTTAGTTTGATTTAAGTTTCCTTCAAGTTTTGTCTTTTTGTTACAATGTCCCTTTAAGGGGCTCTCAACTTAATTAGTTTATTTGTCAAGTAGTCTATTTTATTTTATTGGTACTCAAAAGAGTATAACGAGTATCAGCTGGAACACTGGGTTAGCAGTTAGGAGGCAGAGATTTGTAAAACAGCCTCTTGTCACTAAACCTACAATCAGAGAAAAGATCTGTGCCCTGTTTCATACTTCACCATCTGGTTTGAGTCCGTTTAACACTTCTGTTATCACAATAGACATCATGTATAGAATTCAATTTATAAAATTGTATACAACAGAAGAAGACTATTTATCCTATCTCTCCTGTCTGGGTCTTTGAAAAAGCTACCCAATTAGTCCTATTTCTCCACTTTTTCATCACAGTCCTGCTTTATTTTCCTTCTTGAGTATTTATCCAATTCCCTTTTGATAGTCACTATTGAATGTGCTTCCACCACCCTTTCAGGCAATGCATTCCAGATTCCTGAATTACAGAATTGTTACAGAACACAAGGAGACCGTTCAGCCCATCATGTCTGTGCCAGCAATTTAAGGGCAATTTACCTAGATCACAGCAAATCACTGTATCAAGACAATTCTCCTCATCTCTTTTTTTGATTATATTAAATCTCTGGTCACTGACCATTCCGCCAATGGAAATGGTTCCTCCTTACTTACTCTTTCAAAACCACTCATGATTTTGAACACCTCTAATAAATCTTGTTGTAACCTGTGCTCTAAGGAGAACAATCTCAGTTTCTTTAGTCTCCCCACTTATCCGAAGTCCTTCATCTCTGGTTCTAATTCATCAGGGTTGACAATGTTAGACTGATATCCTTGAGTTTTGTTAACTTTTTTCAGAGGTTAGCAAAACATCTTACATAAGTTTATCTGCTTGGAAATGTTACTCGTGTTTATTAACCTCACCCATGAGACTGAGCGAGATCAATGCAACACTAAACTGGATGTGGTGTTTAATAGAAAGGACATAATAGACTGAGTGGCTTTATCTAATTATATTCTTGCTCACATTCTAATACCCCAGGTGTTAAATTGTGTTTTATAAATGTAACAAGTGTTTAATAATGGAGGCTGCAGCAGTGTTATCATGAAGCATATTCATCACTGGATAACAATAACAAGCTTTGTCTTGATATAGCAGAAGGAAATTTTAAATGCTCAAAGGGCAGAATTTTTCATTCCATGAGCAGGCATGCACCCGAGCTGAATGGAGTGAAGTAGTGAGCAATGATGTCGGGCAAGCATCCCGACATCATCGCTCACTCTTGCAAGCTTTTGGTTGGTGGGCACGTGTGAGAGGTGTCAGCGTGTCCACTTGACAGTTAAGTAATTCATTAAGCTGCTTTTTTCGCTGCCTGCTCAACAGTTCGATTGGCGTGCGGGCGAGTAGGCCGGGCGGCCTTTGCATTATAATGAAACCTCATCCACGGGCTGAATGAAATTTCCAACGCTTACTAAAAAAAAACAATAAAAATGTTTTAACATCCATTTTCACATGTCCCTCTTCATGTGACTGAGTCATATGTGGGGGGCATGTTTATCTCAGATGTTAAAAGTTTATTTTGTATTTAAAATCTGGCAGCTCTGTGCCTTCAGGGAGCTGTCAGTGCATGCTCCCCTGCGCATGTGCACACGTCATCGCTCACACTCTTTTTGTCCCTGCCCCAGCAGCGCTGAGGCTCCCAGTGTGCATTTCATGCTGGCTGGCCATTAATTACCTAGCCAGTGTGAAATCGTGGTTGGAGCCCGAATTCTGGCAGCGGTTAGTTTTATGGCCGCTTCTGGGCCTGCCTGCTGTGCCCGCCCTATGAGGAAAAATTTCTGACCAAAATATGTGAAATACACCAGGCTGTACAGTTCCACTACTCAAATGTAAAGGTGTAATTTAGAAAAGAACATGAGCAAAGAGCACAAGGCTAACTTATTTATTCAAATATTTATAGAGATTCATAGAGGATAGGCCCAGAAATAATATTCATTAGCTATACATTTAGTAGGTGCTTTTATATTATAGCTGGGGTCACAGGAGAGTTGCCAGAGACCCCACACTCCCAAGTTTGCATCTAAATGAAGGTACCTTGCCATAAACCAGGTCCTGGATCAGAAATCCACATGTACACATTGCTATGCCAGATAGCTGCAGTTGCACGAGGGAGTGGCATTGCATTGTTGATAAAGCTGATGTCAAAAAATCTCCTCAATGATTTGCACCATGACATCCAGACTCAGGTACATATTGACTGTTTCACTAAGGTGACAAAGGCAGTAAAAGGCAGACAACTAGACACATGCTCTCAGGTTTCCACTTCCGAAGAATTAGTCACAAAAAGCAGATGGGAAGGAATAGAAGGCCACTGCATTTTCAAGAGGCAGCCTTCCATTGTCCACATGGATCAATTACTACTTGGTGCATTGATGGACAGAACATTTTAAGCTCTCAGCATATTTGAACAGACACTTTCAGTAAAAAAGTGCCTGGTCAGTGTTAATATGGGAGCGAGGGACTTAGATTTGATAAAGGCAAAAGGTAATGAAAAGCTGAAAACAGTCTGGATGACTTTGAGAATCATGTTGAGAGAAGAGTTTTATGACTTAAACAATAATCCCAAATGACTGCGAGTAACATATATTGGAAGACTTGGAAAATGATTCTAGCGTTGAAAATGTTGTAGCTTTGTCAAGAGTCATTCATACAAAACACAGTAAATAGAGTTACAGAAAAGCCAACAGATTTGTATGTGTCTTAATAACACGTTCACTTAGAAATTACATTTACAATAGTCTCATTGAAGTTCACTGCATAGAAAGAGGCCATTCAGCCCATTGTGACAATGCTGGCACACTCTCGATGGGTAGAATTTCTCAGCAGCTTTTAGAATGGAGCTATTGATTTCAATAACAGCCATTGCCAGAGATTTGAGAAATGGGAATATTTAGAAATACTTGATACCATTCACCCTGCAAAGTGAGCTGTTGTCCCTGAATGGAATGACATTTGTCAACAAGGCTGAGCCATTATTTAAAAAACCTTAGTGATTTCTATGACCAAGGCTTGTCAGCATGTGATCTTAATGAAAAAATATTACAAAACAGTGTACTGTGTGCAAATGATTACATATCACATACCAGGACAAGGTATTGTACAGCTACTGATCTTTTACATTAATATATTCACCATGATTTATAACACTGTATATCAAGGATAATTATAGTAAGTAAGCAACCTGAAATGTCTTTCTGTACCTCTGTGAGCTGAAAACAAAGCTCTTCTAATAATAACTGAGGCACCTGCTAAACCGTGTACTTACAGTGGATCATTCACAATATGTTTTGAGATTACGGATGCACCATTGAAAGATACACAATAGTTTCCCAATTATCCAGCCAAGTACTGTTCATGTTCCCCTTAGGTTCAAAGATTTCTTTGTCCAGATGCATATTTTAATAAGACAATATGTGTATGTACTGACAAGCAATTATCGATATGCTTCGCCACCTTGGCCTCTTAAATGAATTGGAGACAATTTACCTCCAAATTGCAAAAGATCCAGTCCAATTTCAAATAGATATTACGAGTAAGACTTACAAAAATACCAACCTTAACAGTAGGGAAGATTGGATTTGATTCTACTCAGACCAGAATCTGGCTCATTTCACTACCAGACATGGATAAGATAATGAAGACAGTTCGATAAAATAAATGTACTTTATTGAGCCACAAAAGGCAGATTACCAGTTAGTACAACACAGCCATTATATGCTGTGCTGGAAGCTATGGCAACAATACACATTGTTAGCATTATTTCAGCAGGTTCCAACATTGATGCAACTGAGCAATGCAGCTTGAAACCATAAACGTTTCCCTTGCATGCATCATAGCATCTTAAGTTACTGGCAAGGCTACTACTTATTGTAAAGGTTATCTCTCACTGAACCTGCTCTCAACACACATTTTGGAGTCTGAAAGTACATTGCAGGCCTCTAATATTCAGATTCACTTCATGCTTCTTAATAGCCGGACAACTAGACAGCTAGACACCAAAGGGTATAATTCTTGCACAAGTCTTCCAAATTTCCTGTTTCTTTGGGATTTCCATCAATTTTCCAGTGAAATTATGATAGGAGATCAGTATTTTCCCCTCCGATCCATCAAAATTCTTGCTCCATAGCAGGGGAGAGGTCCAAAGACCTCTTGATTCAGAGGTCTTCAAAGTTCTTAGTTCAGAATAAAAGGTCTAGAAATACAAGCATGCCTGCTTTTAGGAACCATCCCTGCAGCTGAATGGCAATGTATGGGATGCACCTGATATTGGGGCTCAGGGGTCATCAACATTGCACAAAAGGCCACCTACTGGCTTCTCCAGACAGCTCAGTGGTGATTACAATAGAAGATTGTTCTACTGCAGCACCAGTATCAGCCATCACGCAAGTTGTTAAAGAGGACCGAGGGTATACAATTGAGAAAGGAGGCGATCAGTTCAGAGATAGCAAAGGTTGGGGGAGAGGTAATCTGTGATCAGGGTTCAGGGGTAGTGGTGGCTGACAGCAACACGTGTGCTTTGGATGTAGGGTTGGGAGGATCACTCATGATTCAACATCTCCACATTTGGTAAGTACGTTTTAAGCATTTATCATGTTAGCTGCAACCTATTAAGGGCTCCCTGTTAGGAAAAAGTGGAGCTGCTACTGGTGCTGGCTACCTCAAGGCAAACTAGATTTACAGTGGGGACTCAAACAGGGGCTCAGCTCCCTTGCTGGAAAGTGCCTTAAGCCTGCTTCTGGTATTGGCAATGAAAGCTGATTTTTTTTTTGACTGTTAACAAGATAGCAGGCAGTACGCTGTTGGTTCCTACATGCTTCCTGCCTTCTAAATTTCTAGGCTGAAGTGAAAGTCCAGCCCTGTTAAACAGGCTCTGCTGCAATCAGACACCTGTGAAGGTGATTCTGTCTCTCAGTATCATGAACCATTCAAAATCTGTCATATTAGTTGTGTAGAAGGAGCATCAGATCAAATTGACAACAGCCCAAGCCTTTTTTTTTGCTCATTTATCTTTCAACTACTGCAAACATATGTATGGGCCTAGCTAGGTCAATGCAGGAGTGACAGGATGGCATAGCTAATTTCATTGATGTGATGGAGAACTAGGAGGGAGAGAGTAGACAGAAAAGCAGATAAGTGTTCTTGAACTGACAGGCAATCAATGTCTGGAGATATCTTGGCTGTCAAACAAGAAACTCAATTGGGACTTGATAGTTGACGAGTAGTCTAGTTGATAATAGTGATAGGAGACAGCTCATCTCAGTTCCTATGCTTCTGTCCGCATTTATCTAAAATATGTTGGACTATAAACCTCAGCCATACTGGTGCATATAAGCGAGTTGCATTTACTAGAATGGAACTTTATCATGTTGAATTGCCAGTACAAGGAAGCAAATGTAGAAAATTTAGATGGGCTTTTTATTCTGCAGTTGAGTTCCCAGAACTATAAGCATATTGAAATCCATCCAACTCACTTAGCTAATTCCATTTGCCAATAGCATTTAAATATCAGTGATATATCCAAGACAAATGATTTTATTATATTTTTAGATATTTAAGTATTTCTAAGCCTATATATTTTACCTTCTCTTTCCTCTTCCCCAGGTCGCATGCCATTTGCAACTATAAAGGTGGTGTATAAGTGTAGCATTGCAGTGATTGCTGTATTGTACAATTGTTCTGCATTTGATTAGGTGAGCCTGTTTACAATTGATGGTTGATTGGTTAAGCCTGGGTCTGAACTCGGTGGGGCGGGGGGGGATGTAAACAAAGCTGTAGAAAGGGTTGAAAGCTGCAAAAAGTGTAGAGCAGACATTTTAAAACACTAAATAAAATCTGTTACACACATAGAAACTAGTGTTATGTCTGCATAGGTCTCAGATGTAAAATATCCAACAATTGCTCTAACTCTGTCACCAGACATTAGGCCATGTTAATATGATAATGAAGGTGGGCTTTCTAACATTCATCTCTCTAGCATAGTTCTAACCGATTGGAGTTTGCCATCCACAGCTCTGCGTTACATGAGCCCCTAATATGAGAGAGGATACTGAAATTACATCTAGATGTGAGGGCTAAGTCATCAATGTATTTCCCACAACCCCTATTCTAGCAAGGCTGTAGGCTAGGACTGCCTGAAAATTCCTAGCACACAGTGATGTTAGGTTGGTACGTCTGCCAGGCTAAGAATGTATTATCATAATTTAAATTTTTGATTTCTGCCCTGCTCTGGAGGATGCTGATTATTCAAACTACAAACTAAAGGCTAGATGTAGATAGAAAGCAGTCTCTATTTGGATTCCACTGGCATTATGCTGAAGTGGAATGGGAAAAATTTGCAACACAGAAGCTGAAGTATCTAGACTAAGAGTGAGAGAAATGATCCAAAGCTTTAACACTGATGATTTTTTGAGATGGTGACTAAGGGGGGCAGGGAGGGGTCAGGGGAGATATGAGGGATTATGGGGAGCATGGAGAGGGCATGGAGTGGCATCTGGTGGGTGAAAGAGTTTGATGGGTGAGGGCTAAAGGGTTCAACAGCCATGACTACAACAGGGCTGATGCCCCAGTAAATGAAGGTGGGCTTTCTAACCTGCCGGCCTCACCATCTGTCCACCTCTGTTGCCACCTTGGATCAGGGGTGGCAGGTCTGCCTCCAGTCCATGTCCACCTTGACAGTAAAATAGGGCAGGCAGGATCATGGGGCAGGGAAAATTCCCAACTCCCGATACCTGTCCCCTAGAGGAAAATCCGACCGTCAGTCTGTCCTTCCTCTCAAGTGAGTGGGTAATAGGTTCCATGGCACGAATTCAAAGAAGAGCAGATAATTTCTCTCCGGTGTCTTGCCAATATTTACCTTCAAACCAACACCAATGAAACAGATTATAAAATGTCCCAAGGCGCTTCACAGGGTTTTGTAAAGCAACATTTGACACTGAGCCACATACGGAGATATCTGATTTTGTGTTTAAGATTATTTAACAACTTCTCAGTTGGCACAGGTACCTGTATAACTAGGGAGCTTCATATCTTATTTTCATGGTTAAAGGTTGCCTTTCACTGGGGAGTTCCAGCATGTTCTTTTTTCCCTTGATCTTTCTATTGCCTTTTATCACCTTTGCACATCTTATGGCCCAGTTATATTGTGTATTTACTTCCAATTTGTGCACGTTCCCCATAACAGCACACTGTTCGAGTTTAATTAGCTCTTGGATAACAGAGACATGATTCAGATGCAACCACTCAAGCGCTGAGTCTAGTCATAGGCTGCGAGGTGAGAACCCCCTGCTGAGTGAAAATATGATACAGCCTTGTACCAAGTTGCCTATGAGCGACAGAGAAATGCTTATACTGGAATCTATTGAGAAGATGATTGTGGCTTATGAAACTGCAGAAGAGTCCAGCATAAGAGAATGTATACACCTTTATAACATTATATTACTTGTGTGGGTTTTATTGGACTGCTATGTGATGTCGATAGAGCTAAGTGTTTATGCACCAATTTATTTTTGCAACTATGTTCTTTTGCTTTTTTCATCTAACATTCTGTTCCCTTTGAGGTGTCTATTGTCCTAAAAATTAACAAATATTAAATAGTTGTTGATTTAGCCTATAATACTGTGAGAAAATATAATGAAAATGATGAGATTCTAAGTAAAGTTTTGAAGTGTGTCAGTGTCATCCATACGCAATCATATTATAGAATAAGAGGGCCACTAATGTTGAAGATTTTAGTTCTACCAACAACACAGAACATGGTTACACATTTATAAATGACCTTTGCTTCCTTCTCCATCTTCAATGTCATTGTGAGAGGCACATGGGTTTTTTCACCACGATAATTGAAGCCATCCACTCACTGTTTGGTAGTTATTCTCCAAACCATTCAGACAGACCCACCCCTCCGAACCTTAATAAAAATAACATTGTAATCCTTCCCAACCATCAGGCTCATCGCCTCCATGAAACTCAAATTCCATCTCCTTCACCTCCTCCCAGCCTAAATTCTAACCAAAAAACTATCCTTCTTCAATGAATGTTCTGTGGGTATCATCAATGGGTCCCTTTGCTCAGTTGCACATCCTTCAACATGTCTGTCACTACCACTTTCCTCCATAACCTCATTGTAGTAATTATGGTTTTATTTAGTGTGCAATGTACCTTTAAGAATAATACTTGTTAGGCAAGATCACATGATCTATAGTAACCAATAGGAGATTAGCTTGGGCTACTCAGCAGTCAGTATATAGTTAGAATTGGAGTTGAAAGCATATGTGTAGTTGCTGCTGAGTATATTGTAAATAAACTTCATGTTTCTACCCAAGGAGTGTCTGCAGATCAACTTTATCACTAATTGTACAACTTGGCCACCCTACAACAAACTGGCGATGAAGATAAAACAGTATTGAACAGAAGAAAGCAAGTTAAAAAGAAATCGGCATTGTACCTCACCCAGTGATTGTAAATAGCAAGATCCGTTAGAATTGAAGAAGTTATTCTCTCTCAAAATGCCACAATTTAGGAGAATTGATCATTTTGAACCAGCCACAGATGATTGGTCTCAATACATAGAATGCCTCATGTTCTTTTTTTCAAGCGAACAAGATTACTGAGGAAGAGGAAAGATGAGCAATCCTCTTGAGTACTTGTGGGAGAAAAAGCAACAGCTTGATTCAAAGTTTGAAGGCACGCAGTGCCCCGAATTTGAAGAATTTTGATGAATTGGTGGACCTTGTGAAGGGTCACTTTCAACCCCAGCCCTCAGTCACGATGTAGAGGTTCAGGTTTAATTTGCGAAATAGAGCCCCAGATGAGACAATTGCATGTCATGTGGCAAGTTTGAAGCAGTTAATGGAGCATTGTGAGTTTAGTATGACTCAGAACGACATGATCAGAGATCGTTTGGTATATGGTGTGAAAGAGGACACTATTCAGAAAAGACTATTGTCCAAAGTGAATCTAGATTTCAAGAAGGTGCTAGAAATAGTGCTGGCCATGAAAAGTGCAGTAAGAGATTCAAAAGCAACACAGGGTGTGCAAAATGGTGCTGTCCTCCACATCTGGTGGGAAACCTCAGCTGAAAGTGACGCGAAAAAGCAAGATTCTGCCGAGAAGTGGGAAACAGCCTCCACTAGCTGAAGGATAAAGAAAAATAACTTAGTGGTGAAATCAAAGAATAATTTTAATAGAGGTGGAACCAAGCAGTCTTTTAGCAATTGGCATTTTAAAAAAATCGAATGCTATTATTGTCACGGAAATGGATATATGATGAGGCAGTGCAAGGAAAGATTCAAGCAGGCTTGTGAACAAAAGAAGAAGCCCAATGAAATCTACAATGTAGAAAAGCCTGAAAGAACAAATTCTGACATTTACTCATTGTTTAAACTGAAAGTTGGAAAGACAAAACCAATATTTGTCACAGTGAAAGTAAATGGCAAACTTGTTAGAATGGAAGCAGACACAGGAGCTTCCACTACAATAATTGGGGAACATACCTTCAGATATCTGAATAATGGTGAACATCAATTAAATTTTGAACAAACAGCTGCCAAGCTAAAAACATATACGGGTGAAGACGTTCAAGTAAAAGATATAAGTTGAGTAACTGTCCATTATGGAAGCCAATCGGCAAAGCTACCGGTGTTGGCATTGAGAGGCAGAGGACCAAGCCTCCTAGGGTGAAATTGGCTAAGGAGAATCAAACATGATTGGCCACTGACATTCCAAAAGGAAGCTGGAAACGCTCCTGTTTTGAAAAAGGAGTGTGTAAGGACTCAAGAAATGCAGGCTGCCTTAAGACAAAGCCTGGAAGAACAACAGAAGAAATTCGAAGAGATGCTTGATGACAGAAGTTGAGATGAGGTGAGTAACCTTCAAGGGTCTTTCAACCTTCATACACTACAAGCTTCCCTCAGGTCAAAGTTTGTATCTCTGGAAAAGTATGAAGTGAAACAGAAAGAATTAAGCACCTCTCTGAACAAACTGAAGAATGAGTTGGCAGAGAAGACACAACAATGTTAAATTTTTCCAGAAGGCAGCAAACAAATATAACAAAGAGGTGGAAGAACTGAAGAATCATCTAAAGAATCATCTGAAGCCAAAGAACATTTGGAAGCAAAAGCTGCAGGATTTTCAAGAAGCAGACAGATAAAGAAATTTTGGGAGACTTAGCCACTGAGCTCAGACAAGCTGAGCTTGCAGCTCAGAGAAGTCTGGCCAACAGTGAAGTCAAAAAGAAGTCCGAGATTAAAGTCTGCACTAGACAGAAAAGTGCATATTCCAAATGAGGGAGGTAATCTATTTGGGTCACTGGGTAGATTCACAGGGCCTCCACCTGGTTGAGGAGAAGGTGAGAGCAAAAGTTGCCAGTGACAGCCCCATTACACCCATGGGAGTGGCCAGATAGATCCTGGGTGTGGTTGCACATTGACTACATTGAACCTTTCCTGGGAACAATGTTTCTGCTCATTGTCAATTCCCATTGAAAATGGTTGGACGTATATGAGGTGAAGTTATCAATGTCGGCCACTATAATTAAGAAACTATGTCTGAGTTTTGCCATTCATGGACTACCAGATAATGGCACGGCATTTACAAGTGCCGTGTTTTGATGGTTTATCAGCCTCAACGGTATCACTCATGTGAAAACTGCACTGCACCACCCTCCCTCAAACAGTCTAGCTGAAAAGGCTGCTCAAACATTCAAGACCGTCATGAAAAAGCTAACTGGTGATACCTTGGCATCCAAGCTAGCACGCTTTATTTTTAATTACAGGACCACCCCTCACACAACAACAAGTATCGCACCAGCAGAGTTATCATTGAAATACCGTCTCAGGACAAGATTGAGCTTAATAATGCCGAATTTAGAGGGGAAGGTGGAAAGGAGTCAGGGAAGCCAGAAAACCAGACACAACTGGCATAGTCATGAGAGGAAATTTACCGTGGGAGAGCCGGTATATGTGAACATTTTCGGGGAAGGACCAAAGTGGTTACTGGGTGAAATAAGTGCGGTGACTGGACCTCTATCGTAGCACGTGGAGGTGGAAGGCTGGATCATCTGTAAACATGTGGACCATTTAAGGATGAGAGAGCCAAATCACCAAGATTTGGTTCCACCAGTGACCATGACCGGGTCAGTGTTTCCTGTTGAGGATGCTCAACCCAGGACTGACATGTCTGATGTTTCTGTAAGAGTTGAGGATACAGAACTGCAAGTGCCCACCAAAGCACCTGATGTTCAGGCAACTCTGGAAAAGGAGGTTCCTGACAAAGAATCTGAAATTGTGGAACTGCGACATTCCACACATACCAGGAAACCACCTGAATGACTGAACTTGTAAATTCCTTACCCAGTGTAAATATTATGTTGTCTTGAATAAGTATATATATAGCCGAGTTAATGGGGGAGAATGTAGTAATTATGGTTTTTAGTTTGCAATGTACCTTTAAGAATAATACTTGTTAGGCAAGATCACATGATCTGTAGTAACCAATAGGAAAGTAGCTTAGGCTACCTCAGCAGTCAGTGTAGAGTTAGAGTTGGAGTTGAAAGCACACGTGTAGTTGCTGCTGAGTAAATTGTAAATAAACTTAATGTTTCCACCCAAGAAGTTTCTACAAATCAACTCTAACACTAATTTCAACTCAGCCACCCTACAACACTCATGCTACTTTATCTTTAATTTTTTTTCTCACTCTGAACTCCTAGAACCTGCCACCATCCAGTTGTGTGCTCACTCTGCCATCATTCCTAATTTAATATCTTTGGTTTAAAGCTTGTTCACAACTTGGGGATCGCTTTGTACTGCGACCTTAGTGTGCTAACCTTATTTCACCTCTCCATAAAAGCTCCAATGTCTCTTTTCTGTGATGTATTTTGACTGCACTGTTACCAGTCTCAACCCAGTCATCATATCTCAAGCACCGGCTTCTGCTACCACTCATGTACATTCAGCTCATAAAGTTTCTATTCTTCATCTACATGCTGCCCTTCAGAGACATCATCCACAGGCATGGGCTCAGCTCCACTGCACCTCTCTGATACGAGATTTGACTGGTTATCTGCCATCATGCTTTCATACTGCTTATCATAGAATCATACAAGGATACAGCACAAATAGAGTCCATTCAGCCCACCATGCCGCCTCAGTTCTTTGGCAGAGCTACCGAATTAATGCCACGCTGGTGCTCTTTCCCCATAGCCCTGTCTGTCAATGCTTTGCCTTCAAGTACTTGCCAATTCTCTTTGCTACTATTGAATCTTATTCCACAACCCTTTCAGGCAATGCATTCCAGATCACAACAACTCATTGCATAAAAAATGTTTCCTCATGTCACCTCTGGTTCTTTTGTCAATAATTTTAAACCTGTCTCCTCTGGTCATTAACCCTTCTGCCACTGGAAATAGGTTTTCTTTATTTACTCTATCAAAACCATTAATGATTTTGAAAACATCCAGTAAATCTCCTCTTAACCTTCTCTGTTCAAAGGCAAAAAAACACAGGGTAGAATTGTTCCAGATTTGCGCTAAGGGCGGTGGGTAAAATGTTTTCTCCATCGGCCGCAATGGTGGCTTCTCATGCTGTATCATAACAGACCCATTACATTAATGATGCATTCCTGGGAAATATGCAATTCCATGGCAGGCAGGTGTTCATTCAACCGCCACGCCGTCACCTCGCTGCTTCATCATGCCAGGCGCCATATTTAAAGTGCAGCTGCATGCACACCTCTCACTGCTTCCAGCCCAGGACTGCTGCACAGAAGACAGGATGGCCCCAAAAGGCAAAAGGACTGCAGCCCCCCCAGTTTAGTGACGCATCCGTCAAGCGCCTTTTGGGTGCCATGGAGGCTTTCTGTGACGTCCTCCCATGGCTGCAGGAGGGGCAGCGACATCAGCAATCCAGCATGGGAGGCGGTGGCTGTGGTGGTCAGCACCAATGTCCTGAAAAAGAGGACAGCCACCCAGTGCCATTACAGGATGAATGGTCTCATCTGTTATGCCAGGATAATTCACTCTTCTCGTTGATCTCAACTCACACACTCACAAACCCATCACACATCCACAGGGATCTCACACCTCAAGGGACAATACTACTAACTCTCACACACACCCTTACATCTCCATTAGGCTCATATGCCAGGCATTACTTATCTCTACTTTGGTTCACAGGGAGTTCTGACTGCCACGTCACCCTCAGCCTGCCAGTCCCTCAGCTCCATCCAAGCTCTCACTTCCAGCCAACAGGATACCTGCTCCAGTAAAGAGCTGGAAATAAGCAGCCTGGAAGACCTATCACAGCACTTACTCAGGTCAAACCCAGTTTAACCCAGGACTAAGTGCATGAATTGTTGGGTAAGAAAGTCTAAATTTTCATTCTGTACAAACCTAATTTAGTTATAGTTGGCATTAAACTGAAATCTACAGTTTAAATTCTGTAGTTGCCAGCCTTAAGCAGGGTTTTTTCAAGGGTTCCAGTGAAAAAGCGGCTTAATTAAGAACTAGCTGAAACTGGATCCTTATTAAGTGACTCAGATAGGCCTTTTGTGTTGGGAGCATATATAAGTAGCTAAAAAATTGCAACTTTTAATAGAGTGCCGGTGTTGAGCGCTTCAGGGAGTTTAGTGGAGCAAGGGAAAGAGGTGCTTGGTTGCTTTTTCCTAAATTTTTTCAGCCTCCAGGAATTGATTCTTGCCCTGCTACAGGCCAAGAAGCTGGTTATTTGGTGAGTATCTGGCGAGTGTTTAAGGTTTATTCTATTCCTAAGGCTCAAAATAGTTTATTTTGAATGAGAGGTGAGTGGGAGAGGATAAAAGGTGTGGATTGAGAGACCTACTTGCAGTGAGATCTGCAGCGGAGAGACGTCATGAACAACAACATGAAACAAGTGCTGGGAAAGCAGCTGATTGATGAATAATTCTAGCCTTTAAAGTAAAGATAAAGTCTTCAGTTTGTGTTTAGGTATCTAGTCTTTTTTTTTCTCTCTTTTTCTTAAAATAGCTTATTAATTAGAAGATTGATACTGGCGTAAAAAAAATTACAATAAAGTGTAAAGAGCAGGGATACAAGAGTAATTAATTAATAAATTAGATAAGATACAATAGTGATGGCAGGACAGGTGATGTGTTGCTGCTGCAGCATGTGGGATGAGCAGGACACCATGGTGATCCAGAGTGAACACATCCCTAGTAAGTGTTTTCAGCTTGAGGACTTCAGATCTGAGTTGAGCTGGAGTCCGAGCTACAGACACTGTGCCACATCAGGGAAGGGGAAAGTTACCTAGACACTTTGCTCCACACCCCTCAGATTAGGTAATTCAAATTTGGTCTGTGATCAGGGACAGAAGGTTGTGACTGTAGATGAGACAGGTATGGGGACCTTGGGAGTAGCATTCAAGGAGCCTTAGCCCCTGTAATTGTCCAAAAGTTGAGAGGTTCTTGCAAGCTGTGAGGAAGAGAGCGGGGGCTGCAGGGAGGATGAGCGAACTGACCATGGCACTGTGGTACAGGGAGCCATTCAACTCATAGACTCATAGACATTTACAGCACAGAAAGAGGCCATTCGGCCCATCGTGTCCACATTGATCAACAAAGATCTGACTACACTAATCCCATTTTCCAGTGCTTAGCCCACAGCCCTGAAGGCTATGCCAACGCAAGTGAATATCTAAATACTTCTTAAATATTACAAGAGTTTCTGACTCAACCACACTTTCAGGCAATGAGTTCCAGACTCCCTGTGTGAAAGGGTGAAAAAAATTCTCCTCAACTCCCCCCTTAGCTTTATACCTCTTACCGTTAACCTATGCCCCCTGGTTATTGACCCCTCTACTAATGGAAAAAGCGCCATCCTATCCACCCTATCTATGTCCCTCATAATCCTATACACCTCTATCAGATCCCCTCTCAACTTTTGCTGCTCCAAGGAAAATAACCCCAGCCTATCCAATCTATCCTCATAGCTCAGACCCTTCAGCCCATGCACCATGCTGGTAAATCTCCTCTGCACCCTCTCCAGTGCAATCACATCCTTCCTACAATGTGGTGACCAGAACTGCACACAGTACTCCAGTTGTGGCCTAACCAGTGTTTTATACAGTTCCAGCATAACCTCCCTGCTTTTGTATTCTAGTCCTCTGCTAATAAAGTCAAGTCCCATATACCTTCTTAACTACCTTATCTACCTACCCTGCTACCCTCAGGGTTCTGTGGATATGTACACTAAGGTCCCTCTGATCTCAGTACTTTCCAGGGTCCCTCCCATTCATAGTGTAATCCCTTGCCATGTTAGCCCTCCCCAAATATCTTACCTCACACTTTTCTGGGTTGAATTCCATTTGCCAGTGCTCCTCATACCTGATCAGTCCATTTATACCCTCCTCACTATTTACCACCCTATCAATTTTCGTGTCATCCCCGAAGTTCTTGATCATACCCCTTACATTTAAGTCCAAATCATTTATGTACACCATAAAACAGCAAGGGCCACAGTACAGAGCCCTGTGGAATCCCACTGGAAACAGGCTTCCAGTCATAGAAACATTCCCATGCCATCACCATCTGTTCCCTGCCTCTCAGCCAATTTTGGATCTAACGTACCACTTTGCCTTGGATCCCAGAGGTTGTTAATTTCTCGACCAGTCTGCCATGAGGGACCTTATCCAAAGCCTTGCTAAAGTCCACGTAGACCACATCAAAATGCATTACCCTGATCAACACTCCTGGTTACCTCCTCAAAAAATTTGATCAAATTTATAAAACACGACCTTCCTTAACAAATCCATGCTGACTATCCATGATTAATCTGTGTCTCTCCAAGTGCAGTTATATTCTGTCCCTCAGAATTCTTTCTAGTAACTTCTCCACTACCGATGTTAGACCAACTGGACTTTAATTTTCTGGTCTATTCCCTCCTCCATTTTTTAAAAATGGGACAATGTTAGAAGTCCTCCAGCCCTCTGGCACCTCACCTGTGGCCAGAGAGGATTTGAAAATTACTGCCAGGGTCCCTGATATCTCTTCTCTTGCCTTCCTCAACAGCCTGGGATACATCTCATCCAAGCTTGCGGATTCATCCACTTTTAAGGCCACTAAACCCAGTAGTACCCCCTCTCTCTCTGTGTTAATTTCTTATAATATTTCACAGTCCTCCACCCTGATGTCTATATCTGCATTGTCCTTTTCCATCGTGAAGGTGGATGCGATGTATTCATTGAGGACTGTACACACATCTTCTGGGTCCACACACACATTACCTCTATGGTCCCCAGTTGGCCCTACTCTTTCCCTAGTTATTCTCTTGCTCTTTACATTTAAAAAAAAACCCTTGGGTTTCCCTTTATTCTACCCATCAATGATTTCTCGTGGACTCTCTTAGCTTTCCTAATCTCCTTTTTAAGTTCCCCCTGCACTTTTTGTACACCTCTAGGAACCCTGCCATATCGAGCCCTCAGTATTTGCCATAAGCTTCTATTTTTCTCTTAATCCTAACCTTTATGTCCTTTGACATCCAAGGTTTTCTGGACTTGGTCCCCCTCTCCCCACCTTTGTCTTTATGAGAAGATATTTTCCCTGTACCCTTGCTATTTCCTCCTTGAATGTCTCCCACTGCTCTGACACAGTTTTATCTGCAAGTAGCTGCTCCCAGTCCATTTGGGCTAAATCGTTTCTTATCTTAGTAAAATTAGCCTTTCCTCAGTTTAGACCTTTTATTCCTATCCCAACCTTATCCTTTTCAAGTAGGGGAAGGAAATAGGAATGTAGTAGTGGTAGGGGACAGTATAATTAGGGGGATAGATACTGTTCTCTGCAGCCGTGAGTGTGAGCCCTGAAGGCTGTGTTGCCTGTCCGTACCAGGGTTAAGAACTTTCTCAGGGCTGGAGAGGAACTTGGAGTGCAAGGGGAGGGATCCAATTGTTGTTGTTCATGTTGGTACCAGCAGCATTGATAGGACTGGAAAGGATGTTCTGCTGAAAGAATTTGAACAGTTAGGAGCTAAATTAAAAAGCAGAACCTCCAAGGTGATAATCTCAAGATTACCACCTGAGCCACGGGCAAATTGGCATGGGGTAAATAAAGCCAAGGAGTTAAATATGTGGCTTAAAGATTAGTGTGGGAGGAATGGGTTTCAGATCATGGGGCACTGGCACCAGTACTGGGATAGAAGGGAGCTATTCCACTGGGATGAGCTTCGCTTGAACCATGCTGGGACCAGAGTCCTGGCAAACCGAATAGCTAGGGCTGCGGAGAGGGCTTTAAACTAAATAGAGGGAGGGAGGGTTCTGGAGAGAGGATACATAGGCATACAAAGCAAAAGGGAATGGCAGCACTGCAGGGCAGCTATTTAGATAATGATACCTAGAGTGTAACAGGAAGCAACAGAGTCTACAAACATAAAAGAACAGCAGCAAATAGGGTCAATAGGGGAAAAAATGGTATAAAGGCAAAATTATTGACTCTTTACTTAAAGGCACACGGTATTCAGAACAAAATAAATGAATTAATGACACAAATAGAAGTTAATGGGTATGATCTTATAGCCATTATGGAGACATAGTTACAAAGAGACCAAAGCTGAGAACTAAACATTCAGGGGTATGTCACTTTTCGGAAGGATAGGCAGCAAGGTAAGGGTGGTGGGGTAGCTTTGCTGGTATGAGATGGAATAAGTACGATAGCAAGAAATGATCTTGGATTGGAAGATGTAGAATCCATATGGGTGGAGGTAAGAAATAACAAAGAGAAGAAGATACTAGTGGGAGTAGTCTATTGGCCCCTAAGCAGTAGCTATACTGTAGGACATAGAATAAACCAGGATACAATGGGAGCATGTAAAAAAGGCGGTACAGTAATTATGGGTGACTTTAATCTTCACTTAGATTGGGAAAATCAAATTGGCAGAGGTAGTCACGAGCAAAAATTCATAGAGTGTATTCGTGACAGTTTCCTAGAACAATATGTTGTAGATCCAACCAGGGATCAGGTTTTTTGGATCTGTTAATGTGTAATGAGGCAGGTTTAATAAATGATCTCAGAGTACAAGATTCCCTAGGAAACAGTGACTATAACGTGGTAGAATTTAGCATTCAGCTTGAGAATGAGAAACTTGGAAACAACTGTGCTAAACTTAAATAAAGGCAATTACAAAGGAATGAGGACAGAGTTGGCTGGAGTGGACTGGGAAAGCAGTTTAGCTGGAAGGATGGTTGAAGAATAATGGCAGACATTTAAGAAGATATTTCATGACTCACAACAAAGATATATCCCAGTGAGGAAGAAGGACTCTAGGAAGGGGATAAACCAACCATGGTTAACCAAGGAAGTTAAGGATAGTATCAAATTGAAAGAAAAAAAATATAATGTGGAAAAGATTAGTGGTAAGCCAGAGGATTGGGAAAGTTTTAAAAACCAACAAAAGATGACCAAATAAAAAGAGTTAGGAAAAAACCTTTGAGGGTAAACTAGCAAGTAATCTCAAAATGGACAGTAAGAGTTTCTTTAAAAATATAAAAAGGAAGAGAGAGGCCAAAGTGAACATAGGCCCCTTACAGAATGAGGCTGGGGAAATAATAATGGAGAACCAGGAAATGGCAAAGGAGTTGAAAAAATACTTTGTATCAGTCTTCACGGTAGAAGACACTAAATAGCATTTCAAAAATACTAAATAATGAAGGGGCAAAGGTGGGGGGTAGGATTTAAATACAATAACTATCACTAGAGAAAAAGTGTTAGGGAAACTAACGGGGCTAAAGGCCAATAAGTCTTCTGGTCCTGATGGGCTCCACCCTAGGATATTAAAGGAAGTAGCTACAGAGATAGTGGATGCACTGGTAGTAATCTTCCAAGAATCCTTAGATTCTGGAAAAGTCCCAGAGGATTGGAAAATTACCAATGTAACACCCTTATTCAAAAAGGGAGGGAGACAAAAGAACAGGCAACTATAGGCCAGTTAGCTTAAAATCTGTCATTAGGAATCTGTTATGAAGGATTTATCAGCAGAGCATTTAGAAATATATAATATAATCAAGCAGAGTCAGCATGGTTTCATGAAGGGGAAATCATGCCTGACAAATTTATTAGAATTCTTTGAGGAGGTAACAAACAGGATAGATAAAGGGGAACCAGTAGATGTAATACATTTGGATTTCCAAAAGGCATTCGATAAGGTAATGCACATAAGGCTACTTAGTAAGATCAGAGCCCTTGGTGTTTGGAGTAGTATATTAACATTTCATGTCATGAAACTGATTTCTGGCCTTCTCACCATATTATCTGCTCACACCGTCAAGCATGCTTGATGCCAACGGACACCAGCAGTTTCTCCAGTCTCTCCCCATAACCGAAGTTTCTTAATCTTGGTGCCATTCTAGTAAATCACCCAAAGCCCAGGATGAACTAGCATTTTTTTCCAACTGAACAGCAGTAAAACTGAAAGAATCCTGTTCTCCTCCTGCTATGATTATCACCATGTGGTCCTGATTCTGCCCACCACTTTGGCTATTTGCTCAGGTGCAACCTAATGATGTGAAATCTAGTTGGATTCCAGCTGAGCTTCATAAAGCGGGGGCAATTTTAGCTCCTTGTGATTGGTAAGATGGATGATATCGGATGTAATCCATGCCAGTTCTCTGTAGCGCAATCCAGTCAGTCCCATCCCCCCACTCTATTCCAGTGACACTGTAAAATTATTTTTTTTCCCTCAAGTGCCCATCCACTTACCTTTTGAAATCATCCAATGCCTCTGCTTTCATGACCCCCATACGCAGTAAATTCCAGGAATCAAGAGTTGGGACATCATATTATTTGCTCCTGGGGGGATGGAGTTGGAATTTTCACCTCAAATTAACACTGAGTGAAGTGAGTGCAGCGAAGCTTCACTTTAAATGAACATTTTCCATATTTCAGTTCATTTACTGTATAACAGAATGGAATGGAACTCATCTTAAAACATTATCATTAGTGTGTGCCATGACAATCTAGGTCTCTGTAGAATTGTTGCCAGGGATGAGGCACTTTGGTAATGTGGAACAAAATAGAGAAAGTGAAGGAGCTTAAAGGGGAGATTTAATAGAGGCATCCAAAATTATGAGAGGTTTTGATAGAGTGCTGAAGAAGAAACTGTTTCCACTGGCAGAAAGGTCAGTTACTAAAGGTCACAGATCTAAGACATGTAGCAAAAGAACCAGAGAGGAGTTCAGGATATTTTTTTAAGCAGTGAATTGTTGTGCTCTGGGATGCATTGTCTGAAAGTGAAGCAGATTCAATAGTAACTTTCAAGACAGAATTGGAAATATATTTAAAAAGCAAAAGATTTGCAGAACTATGGGGAAAAAGGAGGAAGGAAGAATCAGACTAATTGGATAACTCTTTCAAAGAGCCATGATGTTAAATCCTATCATTCAATTGTTATGATCACAAATTCCCTTCAACACAGTGGAATGGCCCTGATGAATTAATGAATGTCAATGTTTTCAACCATAGGGCCTGAGCAGTGTGCTGAATAAAAGATCAGGTGGGTAGGTTTGCAATATATTCTGCTGAAGTATCCCTCCATTTAAATCATATTATTACATAATATTTACAGCCCCTCCATTTCTAGTGGCTGTGGTGCAGCTACAATCCATTACCAGCACCTGCTTCTTAGAGAAAGTTGAGTGGTGCTTAAGATCTGAAGTTGTTCAACTCAATATTAAGACAAGGAGGCTGCAAAGCGTCAGGTGGAAGCATTTTTCAAATTGGAAACCCACCCTGTTGTTTTTCAGATGAGCTATTAAAATGAGACCCAGTTCAAATGAGCTTAAAAATTCCTACAACGAAATTAGAAGAAGAGCAATGCACTCGCCTGCTATCCTGGCCAAAATTGCTCCTTCAACTAAAAAGCAAGTGAAGTAGTCGTTCATCTCATTTTCTGGAATTTTGCGACGCATAGCTGTGTGTCAACTGGTTGCCATAGTTGCTGACCCATCAGTAGTGAATGCACTTCAAAAGTAATTCATTAAAGGTGAAGTGTTTAGGATGTGTTGAAGTAATACATAGGCCAGAATTTTTGCGGAGTCGAAAGGACCCCATGGCTTAGCCAAAATAGTGCTGGAGCCCCGATTCCATATGTCCTGGCCCCAAAACCAGCACCATTTTCACTGGGGATGTTGGGAACGTGTTGTTTGCACACCTGTGGTTCACAGAGGCTGCTGTAAAAGTGCAGCCGCCTTCAAACAGATTAAATTTGCGTTACTGGGATTTCTAAAACATGACTCATGAACTTTAGACATTTGAGGGAAAGGTCTAAAGGTGCCAAAGTTATTTGGAAAGGCAATGTGCCATTTGGGAGGGGCAGGCCCCCTTTGGGAAAAATAAAATACCTTTTTGGGAGTTTTCAGGTGTCCCTTTGGTAGAGGTCAGGTGTCCCTTTGGGATTATTAAGAGTAGGCATAAATGTGCGTCAAAAGTGGATAAGCTGTGTGGAGCTGTCAAGCTGCCCAGTCGTTTAAATCCCTAAGCCCTTTAATTTTTTTTAAAAATCCAGCCTGCAGTTGAAACAAAATTGGTGCTTGCTATTTCACTGGTTGTTAATAAAGGATCAGTGCTGCTTGACTAATTCCACAACCTATCACTATCACAGTGGGTGAGTTAGCATGGAGGGTGTAAGGGCAGTGTGTTGAGTTGGGTGGTATGGGTTGTCATGAGCTGGCACAAAGTTGGCAAGGGTTATAAATGGCCATGGCAAATGAGTGGGGGGCATAGGTTGGCATGGAGGATATGAAGCACCATGGGGTGGGTAGAGGAACATCGGTTGACATGGAGGGTATGACGGGCCATTAAGGGTGGGCGGATGACATGAGGCAGCATGAGTTGGCATGGGGAGTGTGTGTGGGGGAGTGAGTGGTGTGAGGGGTGAGGGCTAGAGGCTGCTTTTTGTTTTGTTATTTTAATTGTAATTGGGTTGAAGTGGCTGCCTCTGAGCTCTTTCCAGAGTCGGTGGACCCAAGTCCTGTTAGCACCCACCCATCCAGAATAAAAACCCAAAGGTCTGGGACGCTTTCTCCTGAGTGGGTTTTTGGAGAATTTCTGGCCCTGCACTCCCGATTTGGGAGCAAAAATTCAGCCCTTAGTATTAACAGCACAGAAACAGGCCATTCAGACCCACAGATAGATGACAACATTTGTCCTCTACGTGAACCTCCTCCTAACACTGCTTCATCTAACCCCATCAACATACCATTCTATCTCTTTCCTCATGCATTTGTCTAGCCTTCCCTTAAATGTATCTATGCAAATTGCTTCAACTGCTCCTGATATTAGTAAATTCTACATTCTAACCATTCCCTGGTTATAGAAGTTTCTCCTGAATTCCACACTGGAATTATTAGTGATTGTTTTACATTAGCAGCAACAAATTGTGGATTTCCCTACAGCTGGATATATTTTTTCTAATTCTATTGTATTGAACCCATTTACAATTTTAAAGGCAATTCGTGGGTCACCTCCTCAGCATTTTCCTTTCTAGGATAAAGAACTCCAGCCTGTTTTGTCTTACCTGATAGTTACAACCTCTCAGTTCTGGTGTCATCCTTATAAATCCTTTTTACACCTTCTCCAATACTTCTGCAATCAGCCAGACTCCATGATTAATGTGCAATCTTCTCCCTAGGATAATCAGGCCCAGATGGTACAGAGAAGATGTACTCTGTCTCTAAATTGACGGAACTTTTTCTGATTGCATTTTATAGAACTGTTTGTTCCTATTCATCTGCTGGAATTAATCTGAGGCTCACAATCTTTCCTCTTCGCTGAGTACCCAGCAAAAATTTAAAAGTTCAGGGCCTTATGAGTTAGAGAATGGAGCAGCTTACTTAGAATGTAGAATCATTGAATTGATATTAGCAATTGAACTATTTCAACTAGTGCTGACTATTCACTGCTGCTGCATTTGAACTTACCACAATCTCTTTTCATTCAAACCACCAGTCAGTATCACTCAACATGCAGTCTTCTGAAACAATGATGGGGCTTTGCTTCCAAAGCAAACATATCACTTAAAAACAATCCCAGTTAGCTTTACCTTCACCACTTTACAACCAATATTGCCTCGACGCTACAGTGGTCAGTATTCTGGAAAAATAAAGCAAAACTCAGTCAGGCTAGCATTCTCTCTTTGGCTGTTATTGCCTCTCTAATGTATTCACTCAGTCGGAGTTTGGCACTATTTGGGCCTATTTGCTGTACGTTGAACAGACTTACAGCATTGCTAGACAGCTCTGCACAAAGATTGTTATGGTATGATTGTCTTGTTTCTCGTTTCACTCTCCTGGAAGCTCAAACTGTGTGATGCCACACAACTTCCAGAACTCTAAGCTCCATTTGGGATTTTGTACAAGATGAATCCTATTCCATAATAACATAAGAAATGGGAGCAGGAGTACACGACTCAACCCTTTGCTCCATCATTCAATGAGATCATGGCTGATCTTCTACTTCAACGGCATTTTCCTGCACTATTCCCATATCCCTTGGTGTTTTTAATATGTAGAAATCTATGGATCCCAGTCTTGAATACACTCAATGACTGAGCCCCACAGCCCTCTGGGACAGAGAATTACAAATATTCACCACCCCCTGAGTGAAGAAATTCATCTGAGTCCTAAATGGCCTGCCGCTTATTAAATTAGCTTAACATCTATAAATGGCCATTAGAGTGAGTGGGAGCATAGATTGGCACTGTTGACATAGGGACTATAAAAGGCCATGGGGATGAGTGAGGGCATGAGTTGGCATAGGGGTATGAGGAGTTGTGGCGGTGGGTAGAGGGTCATATGGGAGCATGGAGGGTATGGGGGTCCATGGAGTTAGGTACAAGGGCATAGGTTGCCATGGAGGGTAGGAGATTATTGGGGTGGGTAGAGGGGCATAAAATGGCATGGATGGAGCATGGGGCATGAGTGGAGGGTGAGGGCTGGAGGGATGATTTTTGTATCATTGTTTCTTTTCAATCTTTCACACAATGCCAGAACACAAAGGCAGGCCTTCCAGTCAGCCCACCTCCGCACCTGCCAGCTCTTGTTCTGGAGCGGTACGTCATACCTATTACATAGGTAAGACAGAGCATAAAATATAGACTTTAGCAAAGCTAATTATTATATACTGTTGTTAATTCCCACACGATTAATACTGCAACGAGTTTTATGTGTGTCTCACCAGACTGCATTCAGTTTGTCTCCAAGTGACAGTATATTGACAGAAATATAACAAAAACATGTATAAAACATGCAGTACAAGTTTTACTTTGGCAGATGAAGATTCAGATTTTGCCCAAAGTAACCTTCTGATCAATTTTTTGAAAAATGTTTAGATGCAAAGTACTCTGACATAAAATTAAAAAATGCAGGAATACTCCAGCGGGTCAGGTGTCAACTGTGCAGGGGGAAATGTTTCAGATCTGTGACCTTTCATCAGAACAGGGAAAAGTTAGAGATGTAATTGTTTTTAAACAAGTGAAACAAGTGGAAGGGGTGGTGGGGGGGAGGGGGGATGGGGGGCGCGGTGGAGAGTGGAGAAAAGAACAATAGGAAAGGTCTGTGATAGGGTGGAGGGCAGAAGAGATTAAATGACATAAGGGTTGATGGTGCAAAGCCAAAGGGAGTTGTGGTGGAACAAGTAAAGAAAGAAAAAGATTTGTCTGGAGGAAGTGTGAATGGCAGAGTCAAGAACAGCTGCCACCTGAAAGCTAAAAATTAGACAAAAACAAGAGGGAAAACCCAAAACCAGCAAAGAAGAAAATAAAATGGGGGCAGGGGGTGTTATCTGAAATTGTTGAGCTCAATAATGAGTTCAGAAGGCTGTAAAGTGCCTAATTGAAAGATAGGGTGATATTCCTCGAGCTTATGTTGAGTTTCATTGGAACACTGCAGGAGACGGAGGACAGAGAAGTCAGAATGGATGCAAGGTGGAGAATTAAAATGAAGGCAGCTGGAACCTCGGGATTCACGCTTGTGGATTGAACAGAGATGTTCCACAAAGTGGTCACCTAATCTGTATTTCCATTGGGTTCAGTGAATATGGCATGGTAAATTGTTTCCTGTTCTGATGAAACATCATCAAACTGAAATGTTAACTTTGTCTCTCTATCTCTCCACAGATGTCGCTAGACCTGCTGAGTGTTCCTCTTTATATTTCAGATTTCCAGCATCTGCACTATAGTGCTTTTGTTCTGATGATATCAGTGTCTCAGTTATCAGAGGAAAAGCATAAATCTTGAAGCACTTTGTCATGAAATATTGATTAGTTAGATGAAATATCAGCAATAGGTAGAATTCATATATAATTGGCATATTATACTTTAGCATTGAATAAATGGTTACTTTTGTTAAACAGGCCAACAGACATTACAAACTCAGTAAGCACACACACAGGGACATCTTACCAGATAGAACTTGTTCAATGGGAGTGAAATTCACTGGAATTTCTTGACAACCCTTAGATATAAACATCCTGGTACAAGCTGTTACAAAAGTCACAAAGGACACACGTGCCACAGCACGGTTGTATCCCAGGAAAAGTAGAATATTTAAGCTCTGCCTATTCCACATTCTAAATTACTTATTTTTAAGAAATTAAATGTTAAAGTGGTATCATAATATACCAGGATCAACTTTGCCTGCAAAAGGACAACTGATGTGTTATTAATTTGAAAGAAGAATTCGTCACACACTAGCTTTAGATGGTACAGAACACCTTCTTAAGTCATTATCAATTAATTTAAAATCATTATTCAACTTGCCTTTACCTGGTTTGGCCTGCATATGACTCCAGACCCACAGCAATGTGGGTGACTCTTAACTACCCTCTGAATTGGGCCAGCAAGCCATTCAGGTCAAGGGTAATTAGGGATGGGCAACAAATGCTGGCCTTATCAGCGACTCCCAAATCCCATAATAGAATGAAAAAAATGGAGCCAGAGGTATCACTGGTGGTAATGAGGCAATAAGGTTACCAACCTCATTTTGAAGCTGGGTGATGGTAATGAAAATTGACCCTGTCATGTGACAATTGTTTCAATATGTGTCAGATGTATGGGCTCCATGTCACAAACTCAGGAACAGTTTAATGGCTTAAATCCACTCCATGGATGACCACAAAACTTCACTGGGAGATCAACAGAAACTTCAGATAGAAACATAAGTGGGCTGCCGAAGTTACTTTGAGATTGGGAGAATTCCTGAGATGATCCCTGGTGACTATTTATCAAGGATATTCACTGTGTTATATGTGGTTTGCTCCCCATGATACACAAAACGTAGATGTGTTTATGAAACCGGAATGGAAAGAAAGCATCTGGTCTCCACTCTGCATCTCTCTGATAGCCTGGAGCCCACCGCCTAGGCAGAATTTTACGGCCCTGTTTCGGCGGGGATGGGGCTGAAAATGTGGTGAGCTGTTATAAACGCCATTGATGACAGCAGGAATATAAAATCCTGCTGTCGTAAAATTCTGCCCCCTATTTCTAATAGATTTGATGTCACTTTGTAACTCATGATGCGCCAGGTAAATATTTGCACCACTATTCAACAACAACTTCCATTGCTTATAGTGTCATAAGATTGGATAGCATCCCATTGTGCTTCACAAAGGTGGAATCAAACAGAAATGGCACCAAAAATGGAGAGATTAGAAGGGTGACAGGGTGGAGTACAAAACGGGTGAAAAAGAGATGGAGGGTTTCAGGGTGGGAATTGCAAAGTTTGAGGTCTAGATGACTTAAGCCACAAATAGTGGAGTAAACTGAGGAAAGAAGTAAGCTTTGGACGAATGAAGAGTTGTATGGGGGAGGGAGAGTGAGTGTGCAGAGCTGCACAAGATAGCAGAAAAATGGGCAGGGCAAGACCTTGTGGCGGTCCGAACCCAAAATTGAGAAATGGATTGCATTGGATGCAATGGAGAAAGTGGAGCCATTTTAGCTAATCATGTTACAAACGGATTTCTGGTGCAAATACATTTAATATTGCATGTGATTTATTACCATCTATTTGATGTATGAGCTAGAAGATGAGAGGTTTGTGAATTAATGGTTCCGCCTAGGCAGAATTTTACGGCCCTGTTTCGGCGGGGATGGGGCTGAAAATGTGGTGAGCTGTTATAAACGCCATTAAACCCTATTGACTCACCACACTTTCTGGATGCTTGAATTCATTCAGTGGCAAATAGTTTCTTGCAGGACAAACCAACAGACAACACTTAATCTGAAAGTAAAGGCTTTAGATGAGAAACTTGGATCTGTAGTGCAGCTGAATACAGTGCTATGGAAACTGATCACTCCCCTGAGGGCACATTCTACACTCCCAGCTGCTTCCAGCACAGCCCACAGTGTACCATTTTAAGAAGGGAGTCCCCTGTGAGCACCTGAATTCATTTTATCATGATGTCACAGAGCCCTACTAGCCTAAATTTGGGCCGCATCAACCCATTCAATGAATTTGCACATTGCTCACAAACGGTCACTGTGGAATAGGCCCTGCATTAGTGTTACTTAAAGGGACCAGCATCCAACTTGCAAGTAACAGATCTTTGAAGAACTTTTGCAGGATGTCTGAGAGTACTCTGAAGTGTATTTGGAGGTGTTACGGTGAGTACCGGGACTTGGCAGGGTGTGTCGCTGCATCCTCACTGGGAGGCCAAGGGGATGGGTGACCTGTTCACACGCAGGCTACAGCAGGTGTGGCAAAGCATCCATTCTCCAACAACTAACTTTTCTTGCTGCCTCAGTGGTACTTTTAGCTGATCACTGATACTCTGGCCAGCGGATATAATCTTTCCTGATGTTATTTTGAGATGCTTTTTATGGTAGGCTGCAGTTTCAAAGGCTCAGGCTCTGCAAAAAAACACGGCAATGGAGTAAATGTTGTGCAGAGGGCAAGTTCCATGTCACAGCCTCTGCCAACTTAGAGCCAGCTTCCTCCATGCTCTTTGGCAATGACAGGAGACTGCCTAGCAGGCCAGCCAAAGCAACAATCTCTCCCTGTGCTCAAGACTGTCAGCCCTCTCCTATATGTTGCCCCATTGAGGTTTTCAACTGTGTCCAATGAATTCCTTGAGCCTGTTGTAGGCCATTGCTGCAATCTGAAACCATGAGAGTTCATATGTGACCTCACTCTGCAGTGAGCTGGCTTACGACCATTCATTACCCCTGACCTTGCTGCAGCCCACTCATGCCCTACAACTCTCCACACACTGATCCTCACTCTATGCTAGCCTTTATGGTATGTGCAGTGTCAGTGTCTGAGCTGGTTGCTGCGAGTGTCAGATCAAGTAATGGGGCCTGTTCATCAGTGCTGTCATGTTCCTCTCTCTCTCTCTCTCATCCCCCTAAGGCTGCAGTGGCTGGGCAGGCAGCAGTTCTTGAAAGTCTGAAATCAGAAAATAAGGAGAGGTTGGGTTTAGCAAAATGGAGTGGAATGGAAAGGAAGAGGTCCTTGTTGGCAGCATCAGCAACTTGCTTGTCATGCCACAGAGCATGATGAGGATTAACTGGGAGCTGAGGAGAGGTGTAATGCAGGAGCATACCATCATCTTCAATGTTATCAATGATGTCCAGTAGCATGGACTCTGTCACAGCCAACCTCATAATGCAGAAAACCATCCTCCCCACCCCTCCTTATGGCTCAGGAAATGCAGGCATCCTTGTCTCTCACCGTCTCTGCTCTTCTTCTTTCTATTGTGTGCCTCCTTGTCCTGCAAAGAGAGGGAGCAATATCAGTGAGTGTTTTTGGGTGATGTCTCTGTCATAGCTGAATGGGTGGAGATGTGTGGAGGCAGTGAGAAGAGGGTGAGACTGGTAGCATTGGTAAATGTGTGAGGGTGAGTTGGGGTATCTGGACATTAGGCATGAATACTGAATGCCAAGGATTGCTGAAGGAAGAGTGATGAGCATGTGGTACATTAAACAGTTTGAGAGGCTGGTGGATTGGTGGGTAGGAGATGTCATGTGAAGATGCATTCACTGACCTTCACCACCCACATAAGGTCATTAGATTTCAAATTGCACTGTTGTTAGTTCTTGGGTTGCTAGTTCCCTTCTGTGAGTGCTCTTTGAGAACTTCCTGTCCCCATGTAAAATCATGAAACATTTCCTCCTGTGCCCCTCAAACTCCAAGGCCTCCAGAGTTGCATCCCTTAACCTGGAACTGTCTCTCTGCCCTGGTGTTCAAATATCCTTGATTCAAAATGCAGTAATAGTACTCAGCAGCAGTCTTAAGTAATTCAGTGCAGCATCCCTTTAAGCGGGACAGGTTGTCTTCAAGAACAGTAGGCTGACTGCACCACATGAGATGGGTGAATGCTGCTTGGTCCTATGTTGCAACTATGGAAATAAGCTGGCCACAGCAAATTTGCGTGCAGCCTATCTCCACCAGTATCGGTACAGCCAGGTCACATATCACGACTACTGCTCCAAATAATGATGCACACCAATTTTTAGTCCTTTCTTCTACAGAGTGTCACATCACAGAAACATCTCAAAAAATCATGACAAGAGTTAAGCCTTGGGGCCAGTGATAACAATGAAACAAATGATCCATTAATCTATATTTGGAGATATTGACTGAGAGGAAAACAGTCTTTTTCAGATTTTGCCATGGAAGTTTTAACAACGTTAACATCCAAGCGGGGCTGTGATTTAACGCTTCATCAGGGCGTGGAGTGGGACTTAAACCTACAACTCCTAGTGCAGAGGCAAGATGATAACAATTCCACCCATGTTGGTTGACAGGGCCCTCAACCCGTGTCCAGCCCATCTCCCACGCATCTGCCCTCACACCTTCCTCTCCCTCCCAGAACCATGATAGGGTCCCCCTTGTCCTCACTTATCACCCCACAGCCTCCATGTTCAAAGGATCATCCTCCGCCAATTCTGCCAATTCTAGCAAGATGTCACCACCAAACACATCTTCCCTTCATCTCCCCAGCAGCTTTCCTCAGGGATTGTTCCCTCTGGGACACCCTGGCCCACTCCTTCATCACCCTCTACACCTCAACCCCCTCCTACAGTACCTTCCCATGCAACCGCAGAAGGTGCAACACCTGCCCCTTTACTTCCCCCCTCCTCACCGTCCAAGGGCCCTAACAGTCCTTTCAAGCGCTTCACTTGCACTTCCCTCAATTTAGTCTACTGCATTCACTGCTCCCAATGCAGTCTCCTCTACATTGGAGAGACCAAACGCAGACTGGGTGACTGCTTTGAGGAACACCTTCGGTCTGCCTGCAAGCATGACCCAGACCTTCCTGTCGCTTGCCATGTCAACACACCACCCTGCTGTCATGCCCACATGTCCGCCCTTGGCTTGCTGCAGTGTTCCATTGAAGCTCAATGCAAACTAGAGGAACAGCACCTCATCTTCCGACTAGGCACTTTGCAGCCTTCCGGACCTAATACTGAGTTCAACAATTTCAGATCATGAACTCTCTTCTCCATCCCCAGCCCCTTTCCGATCCCTCTTTTTCTAATAATTTATAATTTAAACAAATATATTTTTCTTTTCCCACTTATTTTAAAATTTATTTTGATCCATTGTTTTATCTCCACCTTTATGCCCATTTCGATCCCTTCCCCCCACCCCAACCCCACTAGAGCCATCTACCACAAGCTTGTCCTGCTTGCTATCCTTAACGTCCCCATTAGCACATCTTTTAGATAATATCACCACCGTCAACACCCCTTTGTCCTTTTGTCTATGACACCTTTGCCAATTTCTTCTTTACCTTCACCTATCACTGGCCCCCTATCGAGCTCTATCTGTCCCACCCCCTTATAGCTTATATTTCACCTCATGTCTCTATTCCCTTAGTTCTGATGAAGGGTCATATGGGCTTGAAACGTCAACTGTATTCCTCTCCACAGATGCTGAGTTTTTCCAGGTATTTTTGTTTTTGTTCCTGATTTCCAGCATCCGCAGTATTTTGCTTTTATCTTTATGATAACAATTGATCCCAGCTTGTATATTTAAAGAGGAAAAAGCCCATCTAACTGCAATTGATACAAGCCAGAAAAAGTCTGTTTATTGAAGGAAAACCCTCTCCCTTAATTTCACTGACTTAAGTTTGTGATCCTAAAAACCACTCTGTCTGATGCACAGTGTCCAGTATGGCCAGCCTGTGTGCCCACAAATGCACAAAATTATCTTACTAATGCTCGTCCACCATAAAATTAGCTAACTGCCCAATCGTGCATCTGTAATTCTACTTCCTGATCACAAAGACCACCACATAAATTAAAAGTGTGAAATTTTTGCTAGTTTATTTGCAAACACCATCCTTCCCAAATTTAGAGTTAACTTGATTCATTTCCTTTCCTAACTGTAACTATTACTGTGCTTATGAATCAGATTGACTGGATAGGGTTATAATGCTCAGTGTAAAGAGCAAGTCCTGTGTCACGCTTTTCAAAATGGAATATTACTTAATACATATTGGCCACTGAATATCCAATTCAGAATAGGAATTGTTCCTGTGATTTCCTTCAGTGTGTCATCCCAGCCGTAAATATCATGCTGTCAGACTGATCAAGATCAATTAATTCTTTTCTAATTTCAGATATCATTGCAGCTTTGTTGGATGTGAATACAAATGGCAATACACCTACGCAATGGATTCTGGTGAGATTAGCTTCTTTCCATCAAGTGAAAAAATATTAAACTCATTACCATGCTATCTACACAGTGCAACATTTCATTTATTTTACAGACATTGGTCCTCTTGGGCTTTCGACTGATTCATGAACAATGTGGGCATTTCAGTGACAACTCATGTGTATTACAGTTTCTATTGTCATTGCTTTGAATGGTGACTGCAAAATTACTACTGATGTCAATCGAATAATGCCACTATAATACTGAAAATATGACACTGTGGAAAATTACCACTGAGCAAAAGGAAAACCATAGGCTAATTTTGTTCTTTGCAACTAAGATTAGTGTTTATATGTGCTAAAATCATAAACTGATTCATAACGAATAGTTCCTTGTGGTGAATGCATATTCCACAGTTCCAGAATATGACATTTCCAATTTATACTTAACCATGGGAATAATAGATGAATATTTTATAGGCTGCAATTTTCTAAATCTCCTTAAACCTTGCCATTAAGCTCTGGTTTCTGCAATGTTTAAGTATATTTTACAAGTCTAGATTAGCTAACAGCAATCTCTTTTATGGGTTAACACCAGAAATCTAATATTGCTCCTTCAGAGAAAATACTATATTAAGGGCTGAATAGCAAGTGAGAGAAGCTTTAATGTATTAATGGTTGGTTTAAAGGGGATATGTAATCTTCCCTATTGATGCAAAAGCCTAAAGATGTTGTCAAGAAATTAACACACAAATTTCCTGTTGCCAATTCAATGCTTTACCTATTCTGTCTATTTGATTCAATGTTGTTCCAATCTCTCCATGACCTTGCCCCAACATCTTTTTGTAACCTTCCCTAGCCCAATAAGCTTACAAGAACTCCATTTCTGCAATTCTGGTCTCTTGTGAAAGTTCATTTCTTCTATCTGTCCAATGGCATACATACCTTCAGCCGGCTGGATTCTAAGCTTTGAAGCTTTGGAATTCCCTCTCCAAACCTCTTTGCCTGTCCACCTCTCCTCCTTGTAGGTGTCCCTTAAACCTGAGATTTCACCAAACATTTGGTCACCTGTCCTAATGTCTCTTTCTTTGGTTTGCTGTAAATTTCTGCCTGATTATGCTCCTGAGAAGAATCTTGGGACAGCTTACTGCATTAAAGATAATTGTTTATAAACAAATTGCTGATGTTGTTGTTTTCCCCAATGCCTGGAACCATGTACACTCCCCTAGGTTTCTGAATACAGGTCGAGTATTATCTGAAAACCTAGGGACTGATTGCATTTCAGATCATTTCAATTTTCAGATACTTCATATAAACTTACATTGCAATAGCCTAAGCCTAGGCTAGCTTTGGTATAAAGCAAACAAAATGGTTAGAAAAGTAAGATATATCACTGAATAATAAATGCACGGTACCTGTAATAAGTTCATTTTGACATGTTCATCACAAAAATCGCAAGGTAAACAGTGCAGACAAACTATTAGACTTCCTTCACTAAAGGTCGATGAGGTTTAAAAAAAGTGGTGTTGTTGGATGTATTTGGTTTTCGGATTTACTGGTAAAGGATACTCGATCTGTAATAATAGCAACAATAATCCATGTATTTACTTGTGCCTTTCCTTGTTACTTTTTAAAACATGCATCTTTTTAGAAAGGGACACTGTCCCTTCAACTGAGTTTCCTCTCTAATCGCAGTCATTGTGAATGAGGAGAGGCAGCTGGTGGCTTGTACAACCAATTCTGCATGTTTACTGAAGAGGGAACCATATACAAAATGTCTTCTCTTGTGCTGGCCTTAACCAGCAGCCTGTAAGAAGAATTTCACTCAGGGGTAAAGGGGAATGAAAAGGACAGCACAGATGACCATTGTGGCATTGTGAATACAACTCCTCTCTTAGGGGTAAAAACAAAATACTGTGGATGCTGGAAATCCAAAACAAAAACAGAATTACCTGGAAAAACTCAGCAGGTCTGGCAGCATCGGCGGAGCAAAAAAGAGTTGACGTTTCGAGTCCTCATGACCCTTCGACAGAACCAGTTCTGTCGAAGGGTCATGAGGACTCGAAACGTCAACTCTTCCTCTCTTAGGGGAATGGCTGCAAATAGTGACACCACTTTTCCCAGGCAGAGTGGAGATGATTACTCTGTAAATAAACTTTATTTGCTTTGTTGTTTGCTTTCTTTGCTGTAACATATACAGTCTGCTGTGAACCTGCAGTGTATCCTGTTCCACCTCCAACTCAATGTATTAGTCAATGGTATCAACAGGCATTCTGAAGGGATCTGTTAGAGAGGTGGAGCTGAGCTCCCATGTTGTTTTTGAGTGCTCCTGTTTAACTTGCTGGAAGAGGTCATTCGTCTGAGCTACTGCAGGCAATTATGCTTTAAGAAAATCCTACAAACTGTTCAGGAAAAAAATATGCTGGAGCAATTAAGTGAGAATTATCATTCCCTTGTCCATATTTTCTTGAAAGGGGACAAGGCTCAATGTAATGAAATAAAAGCAAAACACTGCGGATGCTGGAAATCTGAAATAAAAACAGAAAATGCTGGAAAAACTCTGCATGTCTGGCAGCATCTGCAGAGGGAGAAACAGAGTTAATGGTTCAAGTCCAATATAACTCTTGGAAGAGTCATTTCAGAGTCATATTGGACTTGAAATGTTAACTCTGTCTCTCTCTCTCCAGACCTGCAAGACCTGCTGTGTTTTTCCAGCATCTTCTGTTGCTGATTACACACACAAGATGCAGGTTGATTCAATAGTAGCTGGAAGATAAATGTTTTTTCTTGTCAATTCATGCTTAGGCTCTAGTTCTAAAAAGTAAGTGGATGAATGTACCTGAAGTCAAGTGTACTGAGTCATACTGGTGGAAGATATATCACATGCTCAACCTGAGTCAGCTGTCAACATTGAAAAACATTGGAATTCCCAGTTGCTCTTTGAGGGGTCTGTGACGCTGACAATTCAGCCAACTAACCTGGTGGACCAAATGTACACTTTTTGCTGTTTTTTTTAAGCTGGACTATTGGATCCGAGTCACCATTTTGTTGGATCCTGTTCACGTGCTTGCTCTGAGTGGTGGTCGATTTGATACTAATGATAGAGTTGAGTAGTAGACACTTCATACTTCATAGATAGAAACTCTGTGTTTAATTAAAAAGGTACTCAGCAGTAACCACATGTGCTTACACTTCGAACTCTATCTCTACACTGTGCTGCTGCTAACCTCTGACTACAAACTACTAACTACAGAGGTAGCCCGCGCTACTCTGCTACTGGATAGTAAGATCATGTCATCTTCCATTCAAACATTCTTCTTAAAGGAATATTACACATCAGATTACCACATGGACTTTTTATTTGTGAGAGTATTCCAATTAAAACAAGGAAGTTGAAAGGAATGAAGCTGGCTCACTCAGCTAAGGCAGCAGTGGTATACGACAATTAATTTCAATTCCCCTGAGTACCAACACTGACAATTTATATTAGAGAGCATCGTTAACAAATGCTGAATGAGTGCTTCACAGGAGCATTATGAAACAAAGTATGACACCAAGCCACTTATGGAGATATTAGGTCAGATTGGTCAAAGAGATAGGTTTTAAGAAGTATTTTAAAGAAGGGCAGTGAGGTATAGAAGCAGAGAGGTGGAGGGAGATTACTTCAGAGCTTGAGGTCTAGGCACTGAAGGCACAGGCTCCAAATGGTAGAGTGATTGGGGATGCACAAGAGGCCAGGGTTAAAAAGTGCAGATAGCTCAGAGAATTGTGTGCTGACAGAGTTTACAGAGTTGGGAAGGGCAAGGGCATGGAAGGATTTGAAAACAAGAATGAAAATCTTAAGATCAAAATGTTGCTCAATATTGAGCCAATGTGGCTCAGTGAACATAGAACAGGGCTTATAGTGAGAAGGCGTCAGCAACAGAATTTTGGATAACCTCAAGTTTACGTAGGAGACCAATCAGGGGAGCATTGGAATAGTCAAGTCTAGAGGTAATGAAGGTATGGATGAAAATTTCAGCAGCAGATGATCTGATACAGGCGCGAAGTTGCACAAAATTATAGAGGTGGAAATAGGCGGTCTTAGTGTTGGCACTAATATGAAGTCAGAAGTATCAAAAGTGACACAAACATTGTGAACTGACTAGCTTAATCTCAGACTGTTGCCAGGGAGAGGGATGGAATCAGTATAGCCAGGGAACGGAGTTTGTATTGTGAAATGAAGACATTGGCTTCAGTGTTCCCAGAATTTAATCAGAGGAAATTTCTGACCATCCAGATTTGGATGTTGAATAAACAGTCTGATAATTCCATAACAGTGGAGGAGTCGAGAGAGGTGCTGGTGAGGTAGAGTTGGGTGTCATCAGCGCACATGAAAATTAACATTGTGCTTTCGGATGATGTCGCCAAGGGGCAGCATGTAGATGAAAAAATGGAAGAGGCCAAGGACGTGGGGGAAAGTCAAAAGTTACTGTGTAGGAACAGGAAGAGAAACCATTGCAAGTGATTCTCTGGCTATGATCAGGTAGAGCAGTTTCATCCTGCTGGATAACAATGGAGAGGCATTGGAGGAGGATGGTGTAATCAACTGCATCAAAGGCTGCAGACAGGTCAAGAGGATGTGGAGGGAAAGTTTACCTTTGTCACAGTCACATAACGTGTTATGTGTAACTTTGAAATGAGCTGTTTCGGTACGTGGCAGTTGCGGAATCTAATTGGAGGGATTCAAACATGGATTTCTGAAAAAGATGGGCTTGGATTTAGGAGATGACAGCATGTTTAAGGGTTTTTGAGAGGAAAGGGATGTCGAGAAAGGGTATGATTTAAAGGAGAGAGGGACAACTCTGAAAAGAGAGAACTGTTAACAATATTGGCTAACATGGAGGCCAGGAGGGGAAGTTCAGTGATCAGTAGCTGAGTGGGAATAGAACTGGGGAAACAAGAAGTGGGCCCCATTCTCAAGATGAGCACAGAGAGGGCATGAGGGGAGATGGGAGAGAAATTAGAGAAATCTATGAGTTCAGGGGAGAAAAGTTCAGGAAGGGTTCAAAAATCACAAGTTAAATAAAGTTGTTCTTTTTAATTCATGGGATGTGGGTTTCACTGGCTAGGCCAGCAATTATTGCCCATTCCTAGTTGCCCTTGAGAAGATGGTGGGGAGCTGCCTTCTTGAACCACTGCAGCCCATGTGGTGTAGGTACACCCACTGCGCTTTTAGGAAGGGAGTTCCAGGAGTTTGACCCAGCGACAGTGAAGGAACAGCGATATATTTCCAAGTCAGGATGGTGAGTGACTTGGAGGGTAACTTCCAGATGGTGGTGTTCCCAACTATCTGCTGCCCTTGTCCTTCTAGATGGTAGCGGTCATGGGTTTGGAAGGTGCTACCGAAGGAGACTTGGTGAATTCCTGCAGTGCATCTTGTAGATGGTATACACTGCTGCTACTGTGCATCGCTGGTGGAGGGAATGAATGTTTGTGGATGTGGTGCCAATAAAGCAGGCAGCTTTGTCTTGGGCAGTGTCAAGCTTCTTGAGTGTTCTGGGAGCTGTACACATCCAGGCAAGTGGGGAGTATTCAATCACACTCTTGACTTGTGCCTTGTAGATGGTGGACAGGCTTTGGGGAGTCAGGAGGTGAGTTACTCGCCCTCAAGATTCCTAGCCCCTGACCTACTCTTGTAGCCACAGTATTTATATGGCTAGTCCAGTTCAGCTTCTGGTCAATGGTCACCTAGGATGTTGATAGTGGAGGATTCAGTGATAATGCCATTGAGCATCAAGGGGCAATGCTAGTTTTCTCCCTTGTTGGAGATGGTCATTGCCTAACATTTGTGTGGCGCAAATGTTACTTGCCACTCGCCAGCCCAATCCTGGATATTATCCAGGTCTTGCTGCATTTGGGCATGGACTGCTT
Source organism: Carcharodon carcharias (assembly GCF_017639515.1). NCBI lineage: Eukaryota > Metazoa > Chordata > Chondrichthyes > Lamniformes > Lamnidae > Carcharodon > Carcharodon carcharias. The sequence continues at coordinate 70,405,819 of NC_054473.1, forward strand.
CAGTATCTGTGGAGTCACGGGTGGTGCTGAACATTGTTCAATCATCAGCGAACTTCTCCACTTTTGACCTTATGATGGAAGGAAGGTCATTGATGAAGCAGCTGAAGATGGTTGGACTGAGGACACTATCCTGAGGAACTCCTGCAGTGAAGTCCTGGAGCTGAGATGACTGAACCCCAACAACCGCAACCATCTTCCTTATGTTAGGCATGACTCCATCCAGCGGAGAGTTTCGTCCCTGATTCCCATTGACTCCAGTTTTGCTAGGGCTCCTTGATGCCACACTCTGCCAAATGTGGCCTTGATGTCAAAGGCAGCCACTCTTACCTCACTTCTGGAGTTCAGCTCTTTTGTCTATGTTTGAACCAAGGCTATAATGAGGTCAGGAGCTGAGTGGCCCTGGTGGAACCCAAACTGGGTGACAACGAGCAGGTTATTGCTAAGCAAGTGCTGCTTGATAGCACAGTTGATGACTCCTTCAATTACTTTACTGATGATGGAGACTAGACTGATGGGGCGGTAATTGGCCAGGTTAGATTTGTCCTACCTTTTGTGTACAGGACATACTTGGGCAATTTTCCACATAGCCGGGTTGATGCCAGTGTGGTAGCCGTACAGGAGCAGCTTGGCTGGGGGCACAGCAAGTTCTGGAGCATAAGTCTTTGGTCCTATTGCCGGACTATTGTCCGGGCCCATAGCCTTTGCAGTATCCAGTGCCTTCAGCTGTTTCTTGATATCATGTGCACTGAACTGAATTGGCTGAAGACTGGCATCTATGATTCTGGGGACCTCAAGAGGAGGCCGAGATGGATTACCCACACTGCACTTCAGGTTGAAGATTGTAAGGCTTCAGCCTTATCTTTTGCACTGGTGTGCTGGGCTCCCTTATCATTGAGGATGGGGATATTTGTGGCACCTTCTCTTCCAGTGAGTTGTTTAATTGTCCACCACAATTCACGACTGGATGTGGCAGGACTGCAGAGCTTAGATCTGATCTGTTGGTTGTGGGATTGCTTAGCCCTGTCTATCACTTGCAGCTTATGCTGTTTGGCACGCAAGTAGTCCTGTGTTATAGCTTCACCAGGCTGACACCTCATTTTAAGATATGCCTGGTGCTGCTTCTGGCATGCCCTCCTGCACTCTTCATTGAACCAGGGTTGATACTCTGGCTTGATGGTAATGGTAGAGTGGGGGATATGCTGGGCCATGAGGTTACAGATTGTGTCCGAGTACAATTCTGCTGTTGCTGATGGCCCAGAGTGCCTCATGAATGCCCAGTCGTGAGTTGCTAGATCTGTTCGAAATCTATTCCATTTAGCACGGTGGTAGTACCATACAACACGATGGAGGGTATCCTAAATGTGAAGGCGGGACTTCATCTCTGCCTGTGCGGTGATCACTCCTACCGATACTGTCATGGACAGGTGCCTCTGCGGCAGGCAGTTTGGTGAGGATGAGGCCAAGTATGTTTTTCTCTCTTGTTGATTCTCTCACCACCTGCCGCAGACCCAGTCTAGCAGCTGTGTCATTTAGGACATCCAGCTTGGTCAGTAGCGGTGCTACCGAGCCAATCTTGGTGATGGACATCGAAGTCCCCCATCCAGAGTACATTCTGCACCCTTGCCGCCCTCAGTGCTTCCTCCAAGTCATGTTCAACATGGAGGAGCACTGATTCATCAGCTGAGGGAGGGTGGTACATGGTAATCAGCCGGAGGTTTCCTTACCCATGTTTGACCTGAAGCTGTGAGACTTCATGGGGTCCGGAATCAATACTGATTCAATATAACTCCCTCCCGACTGTATACCACTGTGCCACCACCTTTGCTGGTCTGTCCTGCTGGTGGGACAGGACATACCCAGGGATGATGATGGTCGTGTCTGGGGCATTATCTGTAAGGTATGATTCCATGAGGATGACTATATCAGGCTGTTGCTCGACTAGTCTGTGAGATGGATCTCCCAATTTTGGCACTAGCCCCCAGATGTTAGTAAGGAGGACATCACAGGATCAACAGGGCTGAGTTTGCCATTGTCATTTCCGGTGCCTAGGTCGATGTTGGGTGATCTGTCCAGTTTCATTTCTTTTTTGTTACTTTGTAATGGCTTGTTACACTGAATGGCTTGCTAGGCCATTTCAGAGGGCAGTCAGGAGTCAACCACATTGCTGTGGTAGGCTAGAACAGGTAAGGTCAACAGATTTCTTTCCCTAAAGGACATTAGTGAACCTGATGGTTTTTAGACCTTTAATTCCAGATTTTTATTGAATTCAAATCCCACCATCTGCCGTGGCGGGATTCGAACCAGGGTCCCCAGAGCATTAAGATAAAAGCAAAATACTGCGGTAGCTGGAAATCTGAAACAAAAACAAAAACAGATGGAAAAACTCAGCAGGTCTGACAGCATCTACTGAGAGGAATATTGTTAATGTTTCGAGTCCATATGACTCTTTATCAGTCATACGGACTGGAAACATTAACTGTATTCCTCTCCGCAGATGCTGTCAGACCTTCTGAGTTTTTCCAGCTATTTTTGTTTTTGTTCCCCAGAGCATTACCCTGGGTCTCTGGATTACTAGTCCAGTGACAATACCTCTGCGCCATTGGCTCCTCCTTATTAAAGCAAAAAAGAAGAGAGAAAGATAAAACCTCTTATAGAATTAAATGGCCATACAACACTTCTTTTAGACTAGAAATGAGATACAATGGCCTTCTTAGTGTACTTGTCAATACAATACCCTTCTTATCCTATCTTAACAATAAAGATGCTCTAACAGTAAAGATGCTCTACCAATACAATCTCCAAATATCCTCTAAGCAAATGTTTATACAATTAGTCCGAAATGGTCAGCTCCAGTTGATTGTGGTTCTCTCCTTCCAACAATCGGTAGGATTCCTTCCTTGTTGACTGCAATCCCACTTCCACAATCGTTCATGTTGCCTCTGCGTTGCCTGCAATAATAAAGTTAACTTTACAGCTTCTTTTACATCTTTTCCTTGCAATGGTGGACAGGATGGTACATCACCAAGGCCTCACTGGCCTATCAATGATAGCCTTAGATCATGATAACTGATAACATAACTTTTTTTTAAAACTTAAAGTTAAAGCCTGCATGATCTTAAACAAATGCAAGTCAGTAGAGGCCCTAGTGTACAGAACGGTTGTCGTCACCACACTCCCGCACTGCAGTGAGACCTGGACAGTATCAGTGACACATAAGAATGCTAGGGAAATTCCGCCAGTAAAGCATCTGTTTCATTTTCTGGATTCAAAGGGAGGGCCATCAAACAAATTCTAATGTCTTTCTTGAAGTCAGCTCCACAAGCATTCAGTTAAAACTCTACAAAATTAACTTTGATAGGCTGGACACTGTGTCTGGATAGCTGAAAACTGTCTTCCCCATCAGATCCTGTTTTTATCAACTCTCAAACGGCCAGCATTCCAGGGAAAGGCAAAGAAAACTCTTCAAAGGCTCTCTGAAACTCTCCTTGAAGCGTGGCAGTATTGACATTGATGCCTGGGAGGAGCTTGCTACCAATCATTCAAAGACGATGACTTGTCCGTGAAGCTGCGACACGCTTTGAGTCACAGCGTCTGAATGATAAGGCAGAGTGGCGACAGGGAAAGAAAGAAAAGGAAGCAAATCCCACACTCCGATGCCACTACTCTATGGGACATCCCATCCCTTGTGCCCGGAGATCTGTGAGGTGAGAATTGGCCAATTCAGTCAAATGAAAACCCATGGCAGAAACTTGCAACCCTGAGTGGACCTCAGCTTCAAATCAAGGGACAGCTGATGATGACACATGATCTTATTTAGACATCTTTTCAGTAACTTAAATCATGTGAACACCACAGTAACACTTGATTGGTTAGACAAATCAAATCTCAGCTGTTTAGCTGGCAAACTTTCTGGTTAGAAATTATTGAAAAGCCCCAATAAGTTGTGTGTAATCCTGCCAAGCAGATGACTCATTTTAACTACACAAAGTCACTTGTTGCTTCTTGATGACATCGTCTTGTTTCACTGCTTTTCAACAGACCATCAGGCTTCAATCTTAAGATGAAGTTTCCCTCCAGTGCGGCTGTGCTGGTTGAATGTGCAGCTCAAAAGTAGCGACAAAAAAGGGACTTATCTTCCTTACAGCCTTTCATTCTTCAGAAGCACTTTGGCTGGGATTTTCCGCCCCAATCCCACCCATGGTGGGACCATTGACTTTTTGCGGGACTGGATGAACCGGCGGTGGGCGGGACCACAAAATCCCACCCTTTGTATTTGAAAATAGACCTAAGCGCATATTTAAACCCAATGGCAGTCACAACTGGTTGAGTTAGTAAGAGAAAATGGGACTTTTATCCATTCCTTGTAGCACTATGTTCCTAGTTGTCTGCCTTATTAAAACTGACAAATGAGTACCAATTAATGCTGTGTGTGAGGGTTATTGACTCACTGCCAAACACCAACTTCACTTCACAAGGGGCATAATGCTGCAGGCAAATGAACCAAAATTCAGTAAATCCAGTCTATACCGAAAAAAAATCCTCTCTGCCATGACAATTATAGCCTCTGAGACAAGGACCTATTTTCTACCCCACAAATTTACTAACACATATACGCACCACTAAAGACCAAGGCGAAAGCATATGTTCCACATGAAAAACGCCTCTGTTCACTGCACCAACTGAGGAAAACTGAAAATGATTTACTGGGAATATTTTTAGCAAAATGTCACTGCAGTCTCAAATGATAATTATTTGCACTGTCAGAACATTTTAATCACTGGAAGAGACTAATTTTGCCAACAGCAGTCATGGTATTTTCTTCCTTTTCTCACTGGCTTCTTCCCCTTTGCATTCTTTAACTGCAGGAATATGAAATTAAATCTTCCCATTGCATACTCCCACTTTCTAGCTTCATCTACCATGAGGGCCTGTCAAGATGTTACGTATATGCAGTCCATAAAATTCCACGGCTTCTTCAGCTTTCATAGATACCGCTTACCCTTTTGTATCTATCTTGCCTAGTTCATGCGCAAGCATGGGACGTAAGTTAGTCAGTGCATATATTTGCTCCCAGGGTTTGCTGGTTAACAATCAGCAATGGCTACATTGGCCAGTTTTCCTCTTCTTCACAAAGGGACCTTGAGGCCAAGTGTGTAGGACTGTTTTCTTGCTCCAATTCATCTTGTGACTCTTAACACCAGAGTACACAAATAGGCAGTGGTAACCATGAGACCAGGTCTTTATCAAGACATCATACTAATGATACGAGCACTTAGGGCTTTATTGAGACACCATTAGACACCCCCTGCCACCACCCTAGCTGAGATCAGCACATGCCATAGATTGAATTTGAGATTTTCCTAGTCGTTCTTCACTACTCACTGAATAAACTCACTGAGCCAGCAGGAAGCCATCAATCACATTATTGAAGGCAAAGGAACTCATATTTGGCATGCTTTTAATATTTACTTCTCTTATCCTACTTAATTGATATTTCAAAATCTGGTTTGACTGTAATTCAAATCATTCTGAGAGTCAACGCTCTTCCCTTGTGAAAAATGGGGCTTATAACTTACAATTAAAATCTATCTGTTGCCAAGAGTCCAAATGTTCAGTTTAAGTTCATAATGCATGCTGATTCCCGTTGAGATTTATATTCCATTACGTACATGCAAAACCCAAATTAGTTGTCAAGCTGTCAGGAATGTGAGGTTTATCATTTTCTCTACATGTGAGGCAGGTGGGTCATGGAATAACTACCTGCTTCCAATTCTAGAAAGCCTGTAGGGAAGTAAACCAAAATTTTCTCATAGTGCTTACAATTTAAATTTCCTTTTAACTTCTGGCAATTTTATTGTGAATATATGAGAAATTGATGAACTGATAACCTTCTATTAAACCCCAACGTTAAGTGAAACTAAGGTTGTCTAATGCATATTATCACGAGGCTATGCCTCTTTATTCTTGAAAATATAGCTTTTCAACTTTCAACTGACTGGAAATTTTGCAATTTGAAATGAGACAGAAAAAACTACTTAAAAATATAAGGCCACCTTCCAAGGTGAAAAACCAACAAATCACCTCAGGCGAGTGGAAAGAGGGGCATTTCCTATAATTCAGAGGCTCGTTATTGTGTAAGGAAGATACATTAAAATGCAAAGTGCTAGGTACTGAAACAATGGCTGGCCCACATACAGACCCACCTAAAACCCGTTGGAAATGCACAATGGGTGAAGTATAACAGGCCAGGCTGCAGCAATGCAAGAAGATTGTGAGAAAGATTTCAGCAGAAGAGACGGGCTAAAATCTCCCTCTCTCTCTCTTTTGGAACAAGTGTACTATCTAGTTTGAGAAGTCAACATTACTGTAAAGATCACCCACTGAGCCCTGGAAAGAGCCGGAGGCATAGAAGTTGAGGGCAGCCATGACCTTTAAAGCCAACTGGCATGGGGTGTCCACTCTCACAGTTAGCGGAGATCTCAGGGCCTATCATTTGACAGATAGAGTTGACTCCCTTGAGAGATGGAGCTTCCTTTGGCACTGCACCTCAGACATATTGAGGTAGCTGCTTCACCACCTATAGAAACCTATCAGCAAACTGAGATTTTGTAACAACTGCAACATCTTCTATATCTGACCGCATCCAATAAACCAGCTAAACTAAATCGGCCAAGATGTTTAAAGTATATGCGTCAAGACAATCAAAGGACACTAAACGGTACATACTTTTATCTTATTTTCATTGAACTCTGACTGCTGCTATTTCTGATACCTGTGTGTGTGACGTTGTGTTTTTATTTTTCGGGGGTGGGGGGGGGTTAATGGTTAATAAATTTGCTCTTTCTTTGACTCAAGAAAACTTTGTTTGCTTGGCTTCTTATTGTTCACTGCTTAAATAGTTAAATATGTTTTGATTTGGAAAAGGCATATCCTTGTAAAAAAGAAACATAAACATTTGTTGCGACTAACTGAGGAGGTTGAATAGAGGGGAGCCAGTTCACTCCTTCTCACCTGGTCATCACAATATAAAATTATTGATTTCCAGCTGCCGTGGCTTGAATATTGAACTGCAAATATGTTCACTGGACATGGCATACAAGGCTAGAAATTTGTGCCATTCCAGTTTTGCCAGCAGCCAGAAGTCCAAGGCTTTTCTGAAGTTGGGTCTCAGCGTAATTCTGGAAATCAATTGGGTTTCCCGAGGCCACTCCCCAGTTACCAGCATACAGCCAGCTACTCTCATATAGGTCCTGGAGATTGAGAGCGGGGAAGGGGTGGGGTGGGGGTGGATGGTGGAAGGGGAACAGAAGAGATGTGGGGGCAGCCCAATGTTACTGCAGTGGGGTTGTGGAGGCAAGAGGGTTGTTCCTGCTTCTTACAGGTACACATCGAGATAAGTTAAAATTGGACAACTTATCTTTTTTGTTGGTAGCCTCCTGTGGACAGAATCTGAAGCATTGAAGGGAGCTTACTTCATGCGGACTCTGTCCTGCAATGACAAATTTCTGAGATGGGAAACAGGCATAGGCTTCCCTTTAGCTTATGCAAGTAACCTAACACCTGATTCAGCAGGACTGGGGAGGGGTAGGCCATCCAGGGCATAATGTAACTCTTTCGAGTAAATTGTAACTCTTTTGAGTACAAACCCGTTTCCATCTGTTTCAGATGAAGTTACATTGTTTCATAGTTTGCCATTGTGAGATTTGAACTCTTGATACTCTTTCGAGTACAAACCTGTTTCCATCTGTTTCAGATGAAGTTACATGTTTCACAGTTTGCCATTGTGAGATTTGAACTCTTGATCTCAGGGTTATAAACACAGTACCATAACCACTTGCTATTTAGGCTAAGCTCAGGGCATAATGTACACAGGCTGTCAGGAAGTCTTTGGTTAAATTGGATAACTCTTGCAAATGTGCTTGAGGGCTGCAGCATGTGATTAACCCATGCCTATTCATTGTGTTGCAGGTAGTATAGTAAATTCATGCTACCTGCAATTTTACAAGGTAGTTGTATACAATCTGCACTCCCCAGGCTGTTCATCAGTTGCACACATAAGCATGGGGGACAATACCGTGGGTGGTCAATGCTACTAAAAAGCAGCCTGAAGTTCTTAAAGGGGAGGTACTTTGTGGTTGCAAGAAATAGTGAATCATTGCTGTAATATAATGAAGAATTGCTGAACATATGAGACAGCCAAATGTAGGAACCCTCCATAAACATGCACAATTGCACCAGCAAATTGAAGAAATGATCCAGCAACTAAGCTGCAAGTACTTCATAATCCCTTTAAATAGCATTGGTGGGGAGGCCTTCATTCTGTTTAATGTTATGTTCAGCTGTGCGTGGTTAAGACATTGGCATTAGCTGGACTCGTAAGTTGGAAAATGGTATCAGTGACATCAAAACAGTGTTGCAGTGTGATTGGCATCATTGATCATTATCTGGCTGTTCTGCATGTTGCCAGAGGGTGTTCAGCACAGAGAACCCCTTTACCTAGATGGTGTCCTAAGCACTTCCTCTTGGAAGTATTCTCAGACCCATTTTCAAGTCTTGGTTGGGTGATACATGGTCAAATTTAACCCCACCTCATACCTTCATGAAGCGAGGAGAGCCACATCTGTTCCTTTGAGCCCCTCAAAAGTAAAAGTTAAACAGTACTTTGAGCCAGATATTGAATGACCTCCAGATGCCCCATTAAGAACCATCAGTTAGGGCACCAATGGGTGGACTGCTGTTGATGCTAACTACACCCATTTGCACCTCATAATTGCAATTGAGTTCCTATATAGATCAATCCATAACCTCACGGCCCAGCATTTCCCTCACTCTACCATTAACATCAAGGCAGGGGACCAACACTCGTTCAATGAAGAGTGCAGGAGGGCATGCCAGGAGCAGCACCAGGCATATCTAAAATAGAAGTGCCAACCTGGCGAAGCTACAGCATAGGACTACTTTCATGCTAAAGACCTGAAGCAGAATGTGTTAGACAGCGCTAAGTGATCCCATAACTAATAGATCAGATCCAAACTCTTCAGTCCTTCCACATCCAGTCATGAATGGTAGCAGACAATTAAACAACTAACCAGAGGAGGAGACTCCACAAGTATCCTCATCCTCAATGTAAAAGGCAAGGTTGAAGTATTTGCAACCATCATCAGCCAGAAATGCCTGGTGAATGATTCATCTCGGTCTCCTCTGGAGGTCCCTAGCATCACAGATGCCAGTCTCCAGCCAATTCGATTGACTCCACGTGATATCAAGAAACGGCTGAAGGCACTGGATACTGCAAAGGCTCTGACAACATTCTGGTTATAGTATTGAAGATTGGTATTTCAGAACTAGCTGTGCCATTAACCAAGCTGTTCCATCGCAGCTAAAACACAGGCATCACCTGACAATGTAGAAAATTACCCAGTTATGTCCTGTCCACAAAAAGCAGGGCAAAATCGATCAGGCCAATTGCAATCCCTTCAGTCGGCTCTTGATCATTAGCAAAGTGATGGAAGCAGTCATTGACAATGCTATCAAGAGGCACCTACTCACAATAACCTGCTCACTGACACTCAGTTTGGGCTCCATGGGGCTGCTCGGCACCAGTCCTCATTAGAGCTTTGGTCCAACCATGATAGAAAAGCTGAATTGCAGAGGTGAGGTGAGAGTGACTGCCCTAACATCAAGGCAGCATTTCACCAAATGTGGCATCAAGGAGTCCCAGCTAAATTGAGTGAAATGAGAATCGGGGAAAACTCTCCATTGGCTGGAGTCATCCCTAATGCAAAGGAAAATGTTTGTGAATGTTGGAAGCCTGTCATCTCAGCGAGGACATCACTGCAGGAGTTCCTCTGGGTAGTGTCCTAGGTTCACCAATCTTCTGTTAATTCATCAATGAACCTTGCCTCCAACATTAGGTCAGAAGAGGGGATATTTACTGATTACTCCACAATGTTCAGGACCATTCACAACCCCTCAGATTGTGAAGCATTCCATGCCCGCATGCAGAAAGACCTGGGCAACATTTAGGTTTGGGCTGATAAATAGCAATTAACATTCAGGCAGTGACCACCATAAACAAGAGATAATTTAACAATTTCTGCTTGACATTTAATGGCATTATCATTATTGAATCTACCAACATCATTATCTTGGGACTAGAAACTTAACTGGGCTAGCCATATAGATATTGTGACTACCAGAGCAAGTCAGTGGTTGGGAATTCTATGGTGAATAACTCACCTTCTAACTCACCAAAGCCTGTCCACCATCTACAAGGCACAATGAGGAATGGAATACTCTCCACTTACCTGGATTAGTGCGGCACCAGCAACACGAAAGAAGCTTGACACCTTCCAAGGCAAAACAACCCGCTCGATCAACACTCCATCCACCATCGTAAACATTCACTCCCTCCACAGTGGCTACTGTGTATACCATCTACAGGATGCACTCTAGCAACTCACCAAGGCTCCTTTAAGTGCTCTTCTAAACCTTCAACCTCCATCATTTAAAAAGACAAGAACAGCAAAGACCACCACCAACACTGCCTGCAAGTTCCCCTCCAAGCCAAACACCATCTTGACTTGGAAATATATCACCGTTCCTTTACCGTCGCTGGGTCAAAATCCTGGAACTCCCTCTCTAACAGCACTGTGAGTGTATCTACATCACATGGACTGCAATGGTTCAAGAAGGCAGCTCACCACCACCTTCTCAAGGACAACTAGGGGTGGACAATAAATGCTGGCCTTGCTCAGGACCCTTGCATCGCAAGCATAAATAATTTTAAAAAAGGACCTCAATTTGCATATTGTAAGGAAAAAGACAGGCTCTTCTACCACCATTCTCAGGACCCTCCCAAAGATAGCGGTGGTCAAATCCCTACATGGAGATGTGTCATCCAGTCTGCTAATGCTCCTTTATGGTTGGTCAGAGGGAGGTAAATGTGGCCTCTGATGTAATATTCCTTAAGGGATAATAGCATGCCATCACTGAAATTGAATTGTGTTATGTGATCCAGCCTCAGATTACTTTGGCCTGTGAGCAGAAAACAGAACACACAAATTTTCTACTGATGGCTTCAAGTGTTCTATCCACGTATATCTGTTCTCATGTGCCTAGTCTTAACAAGTCAACCCATGACATGATACACAATCCCTTATGAGTAATTGGTGCCTTTATATCATTATAAAAACAGGACAGCCCCCAGGTGTTTTACATGCTCCAGTCGTTGATACCATTACAGGGAATTTACTTCCATATAATTGTGAAACTAGGCAACATGTTATAATTTAAAACAAAAACAGAATTACCTGGAAAAACTCAGCAGGTCTGGCAGCATCGGCGGAGAAGAAAAGAGTTGACGTTTCGAGTCCTCATGACCCTTCGACAGAACTTGAGTTCGAGTCCAGGAAAGAGCTGAAATATAAGCTGGTTTAAGGTGTGTGTGTGGGGGGCGGAGAGATAGAGAGACAGAGAGGTGGAGGGGGTTGGTGTGGTTGTAGCGACAAACAAGCAGTGATAATTTAACTTAATTTAACCAAACACAAAATAGAAGAGGGAATATTCCAACCTTTTGCTCATAGCAAAACCACTCGCACAACTTAATTATGCTTTAAAAATTTGACTTTTCAGTCTACTTGTGACATGGGGTCATTCCTTATAATATCTTCCTTATCCTAGACCAGAAATTACTATCAACGATATTGACAATCATTTAACATACTGGTATGATATCCCTCTGCCTATTAGTTTAACAAAGGTGTTAACCTTTTTATAATAATAATGTAATTTTTAATGATTTTAATGAGGTTATAGTTTAGTACTTTGATGCATGGCTGATGTGATTTGGGAGAGAGGAAATGATTAATAGTGACAGTCCTTCAGAGAAAGGTGTCATTCAGCTCCTCATTGACTCTCAATACACATAATTCTGCACTGATGGATTTTGCTTAATGGGTACGATATAATAAATTGAGCACATTTATTCCCACCTGGCTCTCCAAATTAACTGACCGGAGCTATGTCACATAGTCTGGTAATATTCTTCAGATCAGTGATGCACGTGACATAATTATGGTCTTCACACATTGCACATAGCGAACGCCTGCTCAGAAACTGTGTCAAACCAGACCATTCCCTGTTTAATCATCTGAACTGAGCATGAAAATCCACAATCATCGTACCAATCACTGTACAAAGGAAATAAAAAGCTCCGTTAGTCCATTTACTAGTGAAAGATGAAAGGACTGAAGGGTCTTAGAATGAAATGAGATTTCGCTAAGATCAAATAAAATGGTATCACGAACATTGCACAAATAGATGTTACCTGTCAGCAGCTTAAAAGGCCATCATCATAAATTGAATAGGTTGGAAGAAATAAAGTACAAAGGTATAATAGTCTTGTGGTTTAAAATATTAATATTCCGCAGATCTAACCAAGAGTGTTGGTGCTTTTTAATGTGATGAGGTAGGTAGTTTTTTCCTTAGTGATTTATCTCTGTGCATGCCAGATGATTGATGCATCTAATGCTGCCTTTACCTCAGCACATTTGTGGGTGTCAATCAGAATTGTTATGAAAAGGCTAGAAAATGCTGAATAATTTCTTCCCCTAGCATCTTATGAGAGAAAGAGAACCTGCAAGGCCATGCAGAGGGTTATGTAGATTGGTGAGGTGTTTGGGCTCAATGATCATAGAGCCAGAAGGATGCCTATTACTTCACCATGTATGGGTGAGCACTGTGGTTCAGACTGGCAGCATGATTTGGTTCAAATTCATAAGGAGATAAAGATATTAATCCTTCCACCTTAGTTCTCAACATTGATGTCTAAAATACATCTTAGTGATAAGCATAGCACATAATACTAAGCTACCTAATCCACACAATAGTCACACTGATCTCCAGCGACTCACATGTAATCTTTTCACCTTCAGCTCAGGGTACAACTCAAAAGCGCTAAGATTCAGGATGAGAGATCCTTGCTAATCTTCCCCCTATCTTCATAGCATCTGTCCAGATTCTTCCAGCCGCCTCAACTCATGGGATAGATGGAGGTGATTTTTTTTCCCAAATAGAGGAAAGGTTTCTTTGGCTGAACTGATCCTTTTTGAATCTGCTTCATTTTCTAATTAAAAAGCAAGCTCTTCACCTGACACTGAGATTTTTCATTTGCTCCTTAGTAAGACTGTCAAGATTTGTGACAATTGAATTAGCAATAAATAGTAGGTAATTTTATGTTATGACTATACTTCCATTTACCACAAAGTGTCATCGATCCGAAATGTGGGCTGAATTTTACTAGTCCTCATGGGATGGTCTTGGGGAGGCAGTGTGGGTGGGGAAAGGACACATATAATTACAAGGTAGGCGGGAATAGTGTGCCCATTGTCTTCCCAATGCCATACCCTCTGGCCATTGATGGGGAAGGACCTGTTAGGGGAGGCCTACCCACCCAAAGGCCAATTGTGCCACCTAAGCGGCCAATTAAGGACCTCTTCCCACCACCACTGGCATTTTCTCAGCAGCAGGTTGGCCCTCCACAACATGAGGAAACTGCCAGGTAAAGCCTGGCAGCCACCCAACAGGCTTGATGGTGGGGGCGTCTCCTAACCAGGCACTCTTTAACTCATGAAGGGACCTCCTGCTGGCAACTGCAACAGCACTGTCTGCTCTCACCAACCAATCCCACGCCTCGAACTCATTAGATCCTGTCCCCGGCCCTGCCAACACTAGGCGACACCAGGCCCCACTTAGCTGGCTGGGAGGATGCTGCCCTTCTACGATGTCCTCTTCTTCCAGTATCCATTCTTTTGGGCCCGTCAGTAGGATCTGCACAGCAATAACAAAATTTAGCCCATTGACTCCGCTTCTTTCTCCACAAATGCTGATAGACCTACTGAATATCTCCAGCACTTATTGTTCTTATCTCAGACTGCCAGTAAGCACAATATTTTGCTTTTGTATTTATATAGCCCATTTAACATAATATAATGCACCAAAATACTTCACAGGAGAGTAATCAGTCCAAACCACACACCATGAAAAATAAGGAGACATTAGGATAGTTAACCAAAAGATCAAAGTGGTGTTGTAATATGCCTTTACTGGATCTAGCATGACATCACTGATGGGAAATGTATCTTGTGATCCAGTCTTAGTTTCATTTTTGCTTTGAGCAGAGCACGCACACACACACAGCTCCTCATGTCTTCAAGCTATACAACTGTGTAAGAATCATGTTCTCATATGCCTAGTCTTAATAAATGAGCCCACAATGTGTTTACCCAATCCCTTATGAGCGATTGGTGCCTTATGTTTTATACGGCAAATAGGTTCAGGGACCTATATCATTATAAGAACATGACAGTGATTAAGTTTTAAAGATCATCTTAAAGGAAAAGAGAGATTTGAAGTGATTTAGGAAAGAAATTCCAAAGTCACTGTTGAGATGTAGGAAGTCAAAGATTAAGGCCAGCATTGGAGGAATACAGAGTTCTTGGAGGGTGAAAAGAGGTTACACAGATATGGAGGGGTGAGTCCATAGAGGCATTTGAACACAAGGGAGAGAATTTTACGCTGCAGTTTTGTTGAACTGGGAGCCAATCTAGGTCAGTGAGCGTAGGAGTAATAGGTGAATGGGATGGCTCACTATTGGGTGTATTGTAAGCTACTTTTCACACATGCAGAAGAGATATTGAGAGAGTTTGTAAGGCCTCCCACATGTCAGAAGCAGTGTGATAAAGCACCACAAAATGATAGGCACACACTTACCCCTTGGTCACCCCATTATTTCCCAGGGCCCACTGCTGGATGTCTGAAGCTTCTGTCAGTCAGTATGTGTGCCCCTGTAATATGCAAATAGGGATCCTTTGATGTACATAGGCCCCCATTTGCCATTTTGGAGAGAAGCGGACAGGACTAGATGGCACATCTTCCACCCGTACCAGCAGATGGTTCTGTCCAAGCGGAGCTCACTAGTATGTTACCGGTATTTTTCCAGGGCTGGGGAAGAGTGTTTTCTCCAGACTTCACAAATGCAGCCTGGGCTCCTGCTACTCCTGCTCCCTGATGCATGTTAATTAGGCCTGGCCTTTAACATGGACTCAGTTCACCCTCTGGGACTAGTGGGCAGTCTGTGTCAGGCTCCACCAGACAGATGTGCAAAGTCTCCACTTGGGGAGAAAATTTACCCAACAGAAAGAGATGTCTTAAAAGCATATTGCAATTGTGGAGAAAAGTCATTAACTATTACAGGAAAGTTTTGGATTTGTCAGCCGAGAACATAATTAATTTCAGAAAGTTCTGGTAGTTGACCTGGATCCCACAAACAACAAGGTGCTGAATGACATTAATCTGTCTTTTAATTAGTGCTGGTTGATGGAGGAATATTAGCTGAGACACTGGGAAGAGTCCCTGCTCTTCTTATACTATTACTATAGGATCAAACTGGGATCTTCAGTGAAGAAAGCGTTTGAGTTCTCCACCTGGCTAAAGAGACTCTCATACAGGGGGTGGAATTTTCTGTCATGTGGCGGAAGCAGAAGTTGGAGTGAATTTCACTGGAGAATGGGATTCCTGAACATGCGAGATCTTCCCCTGCTCATGTCATTAATAATGCATCCGCGAGGGGCACGTCGAATCTCGTGGCGGGGTGAGCAGTAAGTGACCCCTCCATTCCCTCATAGGTCCAACGTCAGGGTGCCATATTTAAACGGCACCCGGACAGCCATCCACTCTTCCACTCTGCTCCTTGACTCCCCCTGCAGCCCTATATCAGACTCACCTCAACCTGGGGCAAGCCTTTATGCAGCCTGTGCTACAGACAGCTGATATCTCTCAGTGATGGTGTGAAAGGAAGGCAAAAGCAGCATCTCCTGACCTCAAAGCCCAGGATGAAGTCTATCTTACCAGGAGCATGCCGCTTATGTAGGCCTGAAAGTGAACGTTCTAAATTCCCACTGGCGCTCAATTTGGAGGGAGAACAAGATTCCGGTGTGTTGGCCTTTTAATGATCATTAAGAGATGCAAATGGGCATATTATCCCAACATAGCTCCACAGGATGCTCGACCTGCCTTTAAAATGCCATGAAAGTTGGGAGAACAAGATTTCCCAAATTAATTGTCTGCCATTGGAAAATGGATTTTTTGACTCACGCCAAATCTTGCTCCTCACACATCACAATTCCCACTGCTGGTGGGAGCAGAAGATTCCGTCCAGAGTTCGTAAAAGATTTTCAGCAAATTCAAAGTTTGTATCTTGAGGACACAATATAGGCTGATATTCCAGTGCAGTGAGGAAGCACTGCACTGTCAGAGATGATGATTCTCAAATGAGATGTTAAACTGAGGCCCTGCCTGCACTCACACGTGGATGCAAAAGATGCCAAAGTACTATTTCAAAGATGTGCAGGGCAGTTTCATTTTGGCCAATATTTATCCCTTAACCAATATCACTAAACCAAATTAACTGATCATATATACCAAAGACATTTGTGGGAGATTGCTACTCGCAAAATGGCTGCTGTGTTTTCTACGTTACAACAGTGAATACACTTCAAAAATACTTCCTTGGTTGCAGAGCACTTTGGGATATCTGATCTCCACTGCAACAAACCTGAGAAAAATGCAAGGAACAGCATCAATTGTTGTACACGGCCTTACTTGATCTCACAAAAGCCTTTCACTCTTTCAGCTGTGAAGGCTTAAGGAGTATCCTCCTCAAATTTGACTGCCCTCAGAAATTTATCACCATCCTTTGCCTACTCCCCGATGACATGCGAGCCGTAATCCTCACCAACAGAATCACCACAGACCCTATCTCAGTGAAGACTGGGGTCAACAAAGATCCTGCCATCGCATCAACCCTCTTCTCCATTTCCTCACTGAAAGACTACACCTCATCTCCAGCAAACAACCCACTGCCGCTACTGCCTTTAGCTACTCCTGCCAGGACATATGCTGCCTTTTTTTTGGAAAAATATACTTTATTCATAAAATATCTGGAAGAACATTACAAAACATTTCAAAATGACCACCAGAAAAAGTGCAATCATATTCAAATTTTCCACATAGTTCATGAGGTACTTCAATACACTCAATGAACATTAAAGACATTGCAATATGGTCATTACAGACAGTCAGAGAGTGCAATGGTATTCAAGTTATCAACATGGATCATGTTGCACTCTGTGGTGCTTCAATACAATTATGATATTTAGTATTCACTGCATTCATTTATTGTGAGTCGTACAGCCTAAGGGGTCGATACCTTTCCCAGCCCCTTGGTGCACTTTGGCAGAAAGATCTTAGACAGCGACCTTTCCCCATTGCACCTTTGTGGCAGCTGCCCCAAGCTTCAGTGCGTCCCTCAGCACGTAGCCCTGGACCTTGGAATTTGCCAGTCTGCAATGCACGGTCAGGGACAACTCTTTGCACTGGAAGACCAACAAGTTTCAGGCAGGCCAAAGAGCGTCTTTCACCGAGTTGATGATCCTCCAGCTGCAGCTGATGTTTGTCTCGGTGTGTGTCCTGGGAACAGCCTGTAGAGCACAGAGCCCTCTGTCATGGAACTGTTTGGGATGAACCTCAACAAAAACCACTGCATTTCTCTCAAAACCTTCTTTGCTAAGGCACGATCCCCAAGGAGGTGAACAACAGTCTTTTCCCCACCACAGCCACCTTGAGGGCAGCATGCGGAGAAGGTGAGACTCCTGGCGTATAGGAAGGATTGGACAAGGAGGTCTATTCTCACCACCAGCCAAGCTACGTCTTGGTGCTTGTTGGAAATTTCTGGCGATGAAGGATTCTGCCAAATGACTTTAGCAGTCTGCTTGGGGAACCAACTGGCAGGATCCACCATCTTCTTTTCCCGCAGGGCCTCTAGGATGTTAAGTTACGTCACTGCCTGATGGACTTGTGGTCAAAAGTGTTTCTCTGCATAAATTTTTCCATGACGGACAGGTGGTATGGCACGGTCCAACTATTTGGAGCGTTCCACGGCAGTGTGGCCAGACCCATCCTTCGCAACACTGGGGACAGGTAGAACCTCAGCACGTATTGACACTAGGTATTTGCATAATGAGGGTCGATGCATAGCTTGATGCAGCCACACACAAAGGTGGCCAAGAGAATGAGGGCGATTCTGGGTACGTTTCTTTCCCCTTTTATCTAGGGGGCTGTACAGCGTGTCCCTGCGAACACGGTCCATTTTCAACCTCCAGATAAAGCGAAAGATGGCTCAGGTGATCGCCGCCGCACAGGATTGAGGAATAGGCCAGACCTGTACCACGTACACCCACACCGAGAGTGTCTCACACCTGATGACCAGGTTTTTATCCGCAATGGAGAGGAAGCATCTCTCCCACATGCCCACTTTTCTTTTCACCATAAGCACTCACACTTTCCAGTTTCTAACACATGCCCTGGTCCCTCTGATGCATATCGCCAGCAACTTCAGGCCGTCTGACCTAACGGTGAAGGGGACAAAAGATTGGTCAGCCCAGTTCCCAACATGGCCTCGCTCTTGCCATAATTTACCTTGGTTTCTGAGGCCAATTCAAACTGGTCGCAGATGTGGATCAGTCTGTGCCCTGACAGCGGATCTGAGCAGAAGATGGTGACATCGTCCATGTACAGGGAGGCTTTGACCTGAGTGCCTCCACTGCCTGGAATCATCACTCCTCTTATGCCCAGATCCTTCCTGATGGTCTCAACAAAGGGTTCTATGCAATACACAAACAGGACAGGGGAGAGAGGGCAGCCCTGCCTGACTCCAACTTAATTGGAAAGCTTTCTGATGCCCACCCGTTGATTGAAAATGCGCTACTGAGGTTAGTGTGGAACAGTTGGATCCAGTTGCGGATTCCCTCCTCAAACCTCATTTTGGAGAGCATATCCACCATGTGTGCAATACCCTATCAAGGGCTTTCTCCTGGTCCAGGCTGATGAGGCAGGTATGCACACCCTTGTCCCATAAATAGGCAATTGTATCCCTGAGTAGCATGAGGCTGTCAGAGAGCTTCCTGCCGGGTACAGCGCAGGTCTGGTCAGGGTGGATCACTAACTCCAGAGCAGACATGACCAGACCTTGGATAGAATCTTATAGTCCACATTCAACAGTGAGATGAGTCGCCAATTTCTAATTTGCTGTCATGGTATGGATTGCTCATCTGTCTTGCACCATCCTCATACACCCATTGTGGCTCGTCTGCAACCACTCTGTGAAGTACAGCATCCAAGTACTCTTATAGGTTGGCTTCCCTTTCCCTTGCCCTCCACTTAGCTCTCCAGAAGAGATTTCAGCTCTGATCAAATGGCCAAAATACTGACATTTTTTTTTCTGAATATCACTACCCAGAGGCATAGAGATAATCTACAGAACAGATGGGAAACTGTTCAACTCACGCTGCCACCAATCCAAAACCAAAATTATCCAATCTTATTCATTGAGCTTCAATTTGCAGATGAGGTTTGTGTGCGTTCACTCAGACACTGAGCTCCAGGTCACTGTCAGCTCCTTCTCTGAAGCATATGAAAAGATGAGCCTTTCACTAAACACCCACAAAACTAACACCCTTTTCCAACCAGCTCTCACAGCACTTTACATTAGCCCCTCGATTAAGATCAGTGCTAAGATTCTAGAAAATGTGGACCATTTTCCACAACTTGGGAGCCTCCTCTTGACAAAAGCAGACTAAGAGGATGAAATTCGTCCTTACCTCCAACGCGACAACTCAGACTTTGGCCAACTGAGGAAAAGAGTATTTGAGGACAGCTCAAGAGTTTACTGGCCAGCAGTGATCCTGGGCTTTGTAGACTTATACGACCTACAGCAGGTACCTCAAAATACTGGAGAAATACCATCAGCAGTCGCCTTCACAAGATCCTCCAAGTCTGATGGTAAGAAAGGCAGTCCAACAGCAGCATACTCTCCCAAGCCAACATACCCAGCACCGAGTCGCTAATTGCTTAAAACCAGCCCTGCTGGGCAGGGCATATCATTTGCATGTTGACACCAGTGTCCCAAAGCAACTATTCTATCCGGAACTCAGTCGCAGCTGGAGACTCCCAGAGAACAGTGGAAACGCTTTAAGGATGTCCTCAAAGCATTCCTGAAGTGATCAAACATCCCCGCCTACTCTGAGGTGCCCCTGACTTGTGACTGACCAAAATGGAGAAGGTTTTTCCCGGAAGGCACCAAACGCATTGAGAGACTTCGTCAGGAACACACAGAGGTGAAATCAAGGCACCGGAGAGAGGGCATAACCCCTCAAATGTCATCTACCCAACCATTCGAGCGCAACTTGTGGCAGAATTTGCAGATTGCATGTTGAACTTATCAGCCATCTCAGAATCCCTTGAACTGGTATGGAAGCAAGTCATCCTCAATCCCGAGGGGCTGCCTAAGAATAGAAGACACTCCAAAAGTATTTCATTGACTGTAAAGCACTTTGGGGCACCCGATTTCACAAACCTGAAATATCAATTCTGTTTTTGTGTCCACACAGATGCTACCTAGCTTTTGCTAGCATTTTCTGTTTTTATTTCAGATTTCCAGCGTTTGCAGTATTCTGCTTTTCTATTCAGATTGATCTACTCTTCTCCATTTTATACTGACACATACTTTGAGAGTGGAATAGCTAATGACATTATACCCATGTGGAATTATACATAACAAAGCTTGCACTATATAAATAAATAACAGAATTGCATCCTTGGTTGTATATGAATATTCAGCTTCATTATCAGTCTTGAATAATTAAATAATTTTTATTTATTATCGTCTTATGCATAAAGGCACAAAGCATCATTCACTGATAAAGAACAAACATAGTGCCTTACCATATCTCTCAGCTATGTCCCAAATCACTTCACATGCAGCAAATTGCTTTGAAGTGTAGCCACTGTTATGTGAATGAGGTCAGCAGCTAATATGGACGCATTGAGGTCCACAGCAAGTGAAGCGATGAATGGCAAGTCAATCAATTTTTGATGTTGCTGGATGAAGGCAGACTCAGCTAGGAGCAGGGGAATTCCATGAGCTTTTTCAAATAGTGCCATGGGAACTCTAAACAAACGGACGCCTCTGGAAATACAACAGAGCTCACTGCGATATTAAAATGTCAGAGCTGGTCACGCGAGCAGACACCTTAGCACTTTTGACATCAATATATACCATTCCAACATTTTTCAAATCAATCCTATAATCTAAATGATGTGAAAAAAAATTGTGTTTTTTTTTAACCAAGTAAATATGATTGATACATAAAACATGAATGAGATGTGAAATAGGCAAGAAAGCACAACACATTTGTAATCAGTATTGTTATGTAAATGGGCATGAGAGCTATTTAGCACACAGACAAATCCCAAAAGTAGGAAATTGTTACCACTGGCAGGACAGTCTGGAGCCATAGGACACAGATTGAAGATAGTTGGCAAAGAACCAGAGGGGAGATGAGGAGTGATCTCCATGAGGAAAATAATTGGATAGCTCTTTCAAGGAGCTGACAGTAGCATATTAGGCAGAATAGTCTCTTCCTGTGCATTAGGATGCTACAGCTGCTTTGACAGTTAATATCACCTGCAAACATATCCCCCTTTAAAAACAACGGTACAGCGTCAATGGGTTGAAGCTTCCACTCAAGTTGTGGCATCCCTTAAAAGGAGCAAGGACGCATGAGTTAATGAAGCAACACTATGGGGCGGAATTTTCTTTGCCCGCTGGCAGCAGTCGTGATGGGTGGCATGAACGGACAATATGGCGCAATCAATTTCGCGATGATGGGAAGGCAGGTCTCGATCGTCCACCCAGCCTACCAAAGGCATGCTGCATTTCCAGCCAACAGTTGTTGGGGAGCTCATTGTAAAACATCAGCATATCATTAAAAGGCCATCCTGCCAGGCTCTGGACCCCCATCGGATCATCCATCCCCGAGGTGGGAAAGTACTTTGACGTGTTTCATAACAGCGCACAGGCAGCGTGCACTTGGCAGATTTCACTTTGGGGGACCTAGAGGTGAGTGAACAGCATCGTTCGTGTTGCTTTGCAGGCTTCAGGACCGCTGGGGGGGTGGGGGGAGAAGTGCCGCTCTGCCATGGAAGCAACTGTTACTTGTTGTCAGGGCGGGTGGGAGTGTCCGGGGGCAACTGCTGTCCAGCCTCGGAGATAACTGTTGTTGTGGGGTGGGATGTCCGGGGACAACTGCTGCCCAACCGCAGAGGCGACTGTTGTTGGGGACTGGGGGGGGTGGCTACTGCTGCCCTGGCATTGGATCTCGCGCACAAGAAATCGAGGTGGGGGCAGGGTAAGTGAGGGAAGTGGCCATGCATTAGGGGCACCTGTATAAACTGACCATGCCTCTGCAACTGGGACAGATCAGGCGCAGCCACAGTGATATGTTTGGAGTCAGACTCCTAGCCTGCCCGCCCATGTAAGCAATTCAGAGGTAGCAAAGGGCCACCAAGTCCTCCATACCTTATCCCCACCCCACTCCACTCCCCGCCCCTCCCCTGCACAGTCTATGAATTCGCCACCACTTTATTGGACTGCGGAGCAGTTGGACTGCACATGTTATACAATCTCCTCACCAACGCTGGCCATGGAGCAGTCACTGTTGGAGGTGCTTACAGCCTCTGTGCAATCTCAGTATCCTGGTTTGCACCAGTGTCCCCCATGTCTCAGGTTGACAGGGTAGCCATGCAGCACACTCATCTCTGGCCATCCAAGGGGTGGCCAGCACTCTCCGGCACACATTACGGGGCGGTCACACAGGGCCAGGAAAGGTGCTAAGTACAACCATGATAACCACGTCACTCTTTCTCTTTCATGCTGCAGGAGAACCACATCAGGATCATGGATCCTGGTGACCTAGCTGTATGCCTGATGGCCTATAGAGACCATAGAAGATGGAGGAGAGAGAGCAACTGAGGCACCTGGCTGTGAAAAGGCAGAAGCAGCAGTCTCATGAAGAAGGGGCAGCAGGGGCTCCTGCACACCCTGCCCAAGAGCGACAGCGAGCCATGGCTGGTTGGTACCTAGTGACACCCAGGGTCTATAGACACCACCTGCCATTCCTGCAGATGACTGAGAACCAATGTGACCAATGATTGTGCATGTCTAGGGACCTGATGGCTTAGATTTGCCACTTACTGCAGGACTTGGTGCCAAAGAAACATGGAGGGGCATCCACTGCCAGTTTCTATGCTCAATTTCTATGCCAATGGCTCCTTTCAGGTCTCCACAGGTGATCTCTGTGAGGTCATGGATGCCATCTTCTCCATGGCACATAACTTTGTGCATTTCGCCCTGGACCGGGACAGCCAGGATACAAGGGCCATTGGATTCACCCAGATCTCAGGATTCCCACAGGTGCCGGGTGTGATTGACTGCACTCACGTGGCGCTCAGGTCTTCATTGCTACACTCGCTGGACTTCATCAACTGCAAGGGCTTCCACTCATGAACATGCAGCTGGTGTGCGACCACCAGAAACACATCCTGCAGGTATATGCACGGTTTCCAGGGAGTGTGCATGACACCTACATCCTGAGTCACTCGCAGATCCCTGCAGTCTTCCAGGGTCCATTGAAGCTGCAGGGTTGGCTCCTTGGGGACAAGGGCTACCCGCAGAGGCCGTGGCTGATGACACCCGTGCGGCAGCCTCAGACTGCAGCAGAGCGACGCTATAATGAGGCTCATGCAGCAACTGACAACTTGGTGGAGCAGACCATTGGGATGCTGAAGATATGGCTCCAGTGCCTGGACCAGTCTGCTGGAGACCTGCAATACTAGCTGAGGAGGCAATGGAGGAGCTGCAGGTTTCCTCCAATGAGGAGGATGCCTATGCGGATGAGAGTGAGGAGGACCTCGGAGGTGGCGATGACAAGGATGAGGCCCTTGCACTGGATAGACGAGGCAAGCGCACTTGGGAAGCCCTCATAGTTGTTAGATTTGTGGAGGATGATGACGATATGCATGGCTCCTCATATTGCATTGTGAACGTTTAACTCCAGTCTGGCTTATGGCAGTGCGAGTACCCTCTGTGAGAATTCTCCTGTCATGGAGATACAGTGGAGGCACTCATAGTCGCTCCATTACCGGAGGATGATGACATGCAGTGAGGACACTCCATAGATCTTCACACAGCCTCTGAAAATGTCTGACTCCTGTCTGGGCTGAGGGCAGCTCGCTTGCGCTCCATCATCAGGGTCCTATCACAGAGGCGCAGCCATGAAACTTTAGAAGTTTTGATGCTTTGCCCACCTTCATCACCTGAGTCCTTCAGGAGATGGAGTACACCATCAGTGGTCACAGATGCTGAAGATGTGGGGGTTATCCCTTCCTTAAAGGTGCTGAGAGCACACAGAGAGTAGGAGAAAACTCTCTGACACTTGCCCACTACATCCTGGCAGCAATGACCAGCGCTGCCGAGGTGCAGGCATCAGGAATGTTTCCAAGGGAGTGTGAGGCTGGACCATCACTGTGGCCTGAAGGCTGCACGGAGCACAGGGAAGAGGCCCTGGACTGAGCCACCTGCATTTTTCTTGTGCAGAAACGTTTCACACCTAAGTGACAAGGACACTGCTCATCAGAACAAGGAGCTATAGACAGGGAGTCTTTCCTGGGAGTTTATTGACAAATGATTAACACTCATGCCCAGGCTGTGCAACTAATTTTCCTTAACTGTCCTAACCCTGCCGCTATGTCTTGGTGCTCCCCGGACATCCACAGTGGAAGTGGGGGCAGCCTGCTGACTGTGACTCCCTGTCTGTGATGACCTTAGTGGGCCTCTTCTGGAGGGCTGAGACTTGTAGGGCCCTGGCCTGCTTTGGGGGTCCTGCTGTGTGGCAGTGGCACCCTCCTCGGCCTGTGAAGCTGTAGCTACTGAGGTCACGGGAAGAGGGGAGTTGGATGGGCCAGACACTCTCGGAGTCACCTGGATGGATGGCCCCGGGGGTGCACCTGCTGATCCTGCTCCCTATGAGTCATTGAGGGTCCCAGGCTGACTCCTTGAGGAGCAGGGGTAGCTGGAGCGAGATCGAGCTGCCTGGCACCCCTTTCACATACACACTGTTAGAGGCCAACTATGGCATCAGCAATGAAGTTAAGCCTGCGCAGCAGCGCTGGACTGATGTCCTGGATCAAGGCCTCCATGGCAGCTCCCACCCTACCAATGTTGATCTCGGTGAATTGCAATGCCAGTGCTATCACCTCAGCCTGAAGGCGGACTCCTCCATCGTGCCTTGCAATCTGAGGAGAGCAGCGGACATCACTTTCTGATGTTCCCGAGCTTGTCTTTGCGGCTCCAGCAACTGTGACATGACCGAGTCCAGAGATTCATCATCTGACTTCGACTCAGCAACGTTCTAGCCTCCTGCATCCTCCAACTGTCGCGAACCTGGGAAGTCCCTGCCACCACCTGCTGTGGATCAGAAAGTAAGATGTGCTCACCAGATTGTGATCCCGGGGCTACTCTAAAGCTAGGTCCCACCGAGGTGTGTGTCTCTGCGCTGGTGGAGGGTGTGGGTGAGCGCTGTGACGGGACTTCAGGGAGGGTGCCTTCAGATTCCTCTCCAGAGGTTTCTTCAGGGCTTGATTGGAGGCCCTGGGCCGTGGACTCTGTCAGCTGCTTCCCAGATGTGCCTGCGAAAGCAAGCGGAGATAATTAATGCATGGCAGTGGCCTGTGAAAGAGGACACATCATTCACAGCATGGTTGTCTGTTGCACTGCTGGATCCTCACTTGGTGGAGCAGCGCCGACCTCATCATCAGCACAGGACCGGTCCTGGTCATCACCAGCCAGCTGGGTGGCTCTGTTTTCAAAGTCCATGAGGACATTGATTTCGGGCATTCCTCCACCGGTCTGCAACCTCTCTCTCTAGTCATCTCCCAACTTGTCCTACATGGACAGAGATGGAGAAAGAGCGGGCAAGACGCCTGCCAGGCCAGATGATAAATGTGCCTGACCTGTATGGGTGGTGAAAGGTCCCATGGATGGGATGAGGGCAATGACGGTGAGTGTGAGAGAGACAGTGAGTAGTGATGTCCCTTGAGCTGGCGGTGAGTGAGATCCCTGTGGATGTGTGATGGATTTGTGAGTGTGTCAGTTGAGAGTGATGAGAAGAGTGACTTACCCTGACAGAACAGAGGAGATCATTCATGCTCTTGCAGCATTGTGTTGGCTGTCCTCTTCTACCCAGTGTTGGCGCTGACCACCACTGCCACTGCCTCCCAAGCTGCATTGATCACGTTGCTGCCCATCCTGCGGCCAGAGCAGGGGTAGAGCACATCCCGGTGGGCCCCCAAGGCATCCAGCAGTTGTTTGAGGGACTTGTCATTGAAGTGGGGGCTGCAGTCTTTTTTCCTTTGCTGGCCATGTCTCCCATACAGCAGTGGTGAGCTGGAAGCAATGAGCGCAGTGCTTGCGGCTGTACTTTAAACATGGCACCTGGTGTGATGTGGTGGTGGGGCGATGGCCGGCAGGCGAAGGAGAGTCCAGCTGCCATGGAAACGGAGTGTTTCCCGGGAATGCATAAAGAATGAGGTGAGTTTGGGATGATACTGCGTGAAAACCCGCCGTCGCAGCTAGCGGGTAAAACATGCTTTTACCTACCCGCTACCACACTTAGCACAAATCTGGGAAATTCCTCTCCATTGTGTCTCAGACTCGTCCTTACAACACCCTCCTGCCAGTTCACAATTGGTGAATTTTGCCCAGTTCTCCCAAAGATATCTGCTTAATGCTTAAACCCTTAATCTTTGAAGTAAGGGTTTGGGGTTCTGATTATGATTTGATGATCCAGACATCCAAGACAAACAGTATCCACAGGTTTCAGCTCAAACATGTGCTGAAAATCCAATCTAATCCCTTGATAAGCCCTATAAATGTGTGAATAAACTCTGGCATTAACCCACATCTAACACAGTTGCAGAAAATTTTCATTTGAGGTCCTGGCAAGTTTCCTGGAACCAGAGAAGTCACAGCGCAGAAGGAACCCATTTGGAGCATTAACTCTGTGCCAGATCTTTGCTTGTGCAATCCAGAACCAAAACCAATCCCACTATTCTGCTCACTAAACCTTGTAATCTGTGCTACTCCCAATATTCATACAATTTTTCTCTTAAAAGGTTTAATGGTCTCTACCTCAATTGTTCTCTCTAGCAAACCATTCTGCACTCCAAAAACCCTCACAGTAAAGGATAATTTTCATTTTGAACAGTATTGTTGAAAGGACAGTATCAGATCAGCTGCCTGTTACACATCTTTCCTGAGATTCATTTTCATTGACTATAATTATACTATCACCCATCATCAGAATTGCTCCCCCTCCCCAAAACATGAATTAAAGGCAATGTGTGAAGGAGGACAGAATGTTCATTTTAACAATAACATTCATATTTGCAGGATATCTTAAAATTCTTCCAAACAAATTAACCACTTCTAAAGAAAGTAGAGTCACTGTTGTCATGTTTACATTGAATTTCTGTCATTGGATATTTTGTGGCGCAAGTCCCATATCTATTTCCAAGAATTTCTCCCATTCACCTGTCATTTATTTCCCCTCTGTCAAATGGATCATTGCAACCTGCTACTGTCTAAAATAAATTTTCCTCTTCTCTTCACCCAAGGAATCACATCTCCATTCCCATTACAAATGAGGCATCCCTAGGGAACATAATTGTGGCCCTATGTGGCATTGGGGGCATTGTCAGCCTCATTCTCTGCACTTGTTGGATGCCTGCTAGCTGGAGGGTGCCTGAAGAACTCTGGGACCAAAGCCCACCCTCAGGCTCCTTTGTGAATTCCCTAAATCCTGACTCTCCGTGAACCAACAACTACTAGACTCAGAGGTGAGAAGGAGTAGCATGGGGAAGGGAGCAAAGGCAGATATATCGAGTTGGGTGCCAGATTAGCCATGATCTAATTGAATGATGGAGCAGGTTTGAGGGACTGAATGGCTTGCTCCTGTTTTTATTATTCCTTCATCCCTGTGAACATTCTACCAAGGACAGCACACTGACGCTAGATAACATTTCATGTTCAATATTTATGTAGTCTTGTACATGTAATGTGTCCCTTTGTCCTTGCAATGACTTGGCAATCACCCACTTGTCAGTAGCCTGAATATCACAGCTCTTAACAGTAAAGTAAGGTGCAAAGGCTGAACTCTGGGAGTGAATCTACACCCAGATAATTCAATGATAAATGAGGTTCCTTGAATATTCCATTTGTTCAAAGAGTCTCAAGGTTTGATATGCAGCAACTGCAAAGCTTGGTTGTCATTCTTTAGCATCTAAATCCATACTAAACTTTGTGGAATTCATGAGTTCCCAATTTGTTTTTTATTGTTCTATGGTGGAATCTCTGGATAATGATTCACTGTGATTCAGAAGCTGTGCCACCCTTCCCATGTTTCATGTGACATGTTTAGCTCTGCTTAGGGGAAATCCTTTCTATCTTACTTATTTCTTGAAGTAAGTTATTCATTTGCAGCAGCACCAATGAAGAATGTATCATGGCTACCCACCAGCGAGAAGTCAACTCGCTCAGTAACTGCGCTCTGTCAAATAATCTATCATCACTTTTTGCAGGCCTTACCTCAGAACATCTCCAACTTTCAAACTGGAGGCACGGATCATGGTGAGTGGTATCTTAATGACAATACAGCTGAGGCCAATGACAATACAGCCTTAACTTCCCTGAAAACTCACAACAGAGATAGTACAGGCTTCATGATCTAAATTCAAGGAATGAATTTGCATTTGTACAGCACCGAGAAGGTGCAAGAAGGAATTACTAGAATGATACCAGAACTCAGAGATTGCACCTGTCGTGAAATATTAAACAGGTTGGGGGCTCTTTTCTCTAGAAAAGACTGAGGGCAGTTACTGAACGAGTTGATTTCTTGCTGGTGGGTAGCCATGATACATCTGCTGGCAAGACTGGAAAATCCTAGCCTGAGTTGGGACCTGATTTAGGTCTTTGATATTATTGAAGAATTTTATAGGATAAAGAGAAGGTGTTTCCAAGATCTAGGGGAGACCAGGACTACTCATAAATGTAAGATGGTCACTAATAAATCCAATAAGGAATTCAGGAGAAACTTATTTTTCAGAGTTGTTAGAATGTGGAACTCGCAAACCTAAGCATTGTTGAGGTGACTTGCACTGATGCATTTAAGGGGAAGTTAGGAGAACACATGAAGAAAAACATATGTTGATGGGGTTAGATGAAGTAGGACAAGAGGAGATTCATATGGAGATATACCCAGATGGACCTATAGGGTTGAATGGCCTCTAAGAACTATATAATACTTCATCACATCTAAAAGTACTTCACCATGAATGAATTACTTTTGAAATGCATTCACTGTGATGGGCCAACAAAAACGGTGACCAGTTTACACATGGCTGAGTACCACAAACAGCAAATGAGTTCAACAATTAGTTTGTTTGGTTGAAAGAGAAATGTTGGCCAGGACAGCAGAAGAATTTCTTGTTCTTCTTCCACTTGTGTTGTGGGATTTTTTTTTAAGCCCAATTGAATTGAGCCTCATTTTAATAGCTCAACTTAAAGGCAACAAGGTGGATTTACAACTTGAGGAAGAGAACTTCACCTTTCTATTAGGCCCCTTGTAGGCTCCTGGCCTTAGCACAGAGGTTAGCAATGTTAGGTCTTTACCTCCACTTGATTTTCTCTCAGGCAGGAGGTACTGATAATGGACAATGGCTGCACTATAGCAACTGTGAGTGCAGGAGGCATGGGCTGGAGCTTAGGGTGGGAGATTCTCCCATTGGGATATGATTGCTACACACCTTTCTATTGCTGAGTCAAAAGAATCTTCTCCTCTTTGCCTGAGGTGTCATGTTGCCCTCCTCCTCTGCTATTCTGCTTTAACCAATTCCACCTCCTCTGAACTCAATCTTTTGTTTCTCTGCTTGTGCCTTTATCACCCCCATTTGCTTTTCACCATCATTTTGTTTGTTATTTAAGCATATCTGTGTCCCCCCCACCCCCACCAATCCTTTCACACTCCCTTTGATGCTTCCCTTGGCCTGATCACTTAAAGTCTGATCACCTTAACCATTTTCCCATTCTGATAGAAGGCCATTAACCTGAAACGTTGGGCGGAACTTTGTGCCCTCCCCTCCCAACCCTGAGAGGCCACCCCGCTTCCCTTGCTGTTGATCCCCAGGCCTTCTGCTACCCATCACCCCTCTCCCTAATACCTCTTCCCAGGGATCCATCATCAGCCCCTGGTAAAGGCCCCAATGTAGTACCGACAGTGGCCACTGCACCTGGAGAGCTGCCAGGCTCTGATTAGCCACTAGCACTCTGGGGTGGGGGCAGGATTTCTGCCGTGCAGAGGGCTCAATTCAATGGGAGGCCTGAGCCTGCACAGTTAAGTGCCAGATTCTTACAAAATTGCATTGGGCCTCCTAAAAATGTTTGACACTGGCTCTAACTGGTTTTTCCAGCTGATGAACATGAACCAAGACTCGAATTTTAAAGTCCAACCATTAACTCTATTCCTTTTTTCTCAGATGCTGCCTGATCTGTTCAGTGTTTCCACAAATTCCTGTTTATGTTTTATATTTTCAACTTGTCTGGGTGTACAGCTGGCAAAGTGGATTAGATGCCCATGGCATAGAGTGCCCAACTTTCAGTGTGTACACAAATCTTTGAAAGTGACAGGATAAATTCAGGAGGCCATTCAAAAAACACATTTTGGACCTTTGGTTTTATTTATAGAAGAAGAGCATGCAAAAGGAAGTTTTGCTAAGCCTTTATAAATCACTGGCTAGGCCTCAGCTGGAGCAGTGTGTTCAGCCCTGGGCACTAGATTTTAGGAAGGAAGCCAATGTCCTAGAGATAGGGATTTATGAGAATGATACCAGGCATGACAGACTTCAGTTATATGGAAAGGCTGAAGAAGCTGGGGTTTTTTTCCTCAGGACAGTGAAGGCCAAGAGTAATAAATAAGGAGAAACTGTTTCCAGTGGCAGAAGGGTTAATAAGCAGAGAATGCAGCTTTTATGTAATTGGCTAAAGAACTAGAGGTGACACAAGGACACCTTTACATATTCAGCAAGTTGTTATGATTTGGGATGAACTTCTTGAAAGGGCAGTGGAAGCAAATTTTATAGTAACAGATGAATTGGACGAGCACTTGAAGGGGAAAGGTTTGCAAGGCAATTGGGTAAGAGCAGGGGACTGCATCTAATTAAGGAGCTTTTTCAAAGATCCAGCACAGGTACAGTGGACTGAATGGCCTCCTTCTGCACTGTTACATTCGATGATTCTAAGAGGCAAGGATGCTACCATCTCAGCCACAACTAAAACCTGACGAGCTGGAAACCACCATGCAGCAAATGCTATTTATTTAAAGAAAAGTATAATGAAACAGAATTCTTTTCACAAAACAAATGTTTTCTAATTTCACAGAACCTTATTTTACTTTTATAATTTGAATTTCAATGACCTAGCAACCAAGGAGTGGATGGTGAAAGCGATTTGGCTGTTCAGTCACTTAATTGTCACAGAATGAAAAGGTCGCCAGTACATTATGATTTCTGAAGCAAAATCCAATATGAATATAATCTGTATTTTTCATCCTGGCAATTTATAGTGGCCTATCGGTCAGAATGTAGCGTATGTCTATTTAATATATAAATTAAACTGGTTGCAAATCAAATAATATAACGTTGAAGTAAGGCCAAATAACAAAGGTATCGAGTTCCAGTTTATTTCTGATAGCCAATCTGCACTAACTGACAAGTGTTAGTTAAGCAGGTTACATTTGCCCCTCATACATGGGGCTATTTTCACTTTCACTGTTTGAATGATCAAGCGCAGTGGAGCATTACATTGCTGGTGATGCCCACATCTCATGAGCAAATAAAAAAAATTCCACCTGCTATTCAATTCCATTGAGGGAAATGAAAACCAGGCAGGTTGCACAATGGAAGGACAATGTCCTTTGCCTGTTTACTGAATGAATAGTGATATTGAAAATTTTGCACAAAATGTTTCTCGCAGCAGCACAAAAAATAAACAAAACTCTCTCAGTTCTGGAACTATCGTGCCCATAATATGCAATTTCTAGTACAGGGCTGAGTGGCTATAAAGAAGGTTGTTTGACATTGAATGAAAAATGACCAAAATGATCTCCTAGTGAATAAAAGTCCATGTTTCCCTATGCAACAAAAGTCCACACTGCATTATATAATTTTAGGGAACATCATTATTACCAGAAAGAAATGGCTTAAAATCAGAGGCTTCTCATACAGTTCAATGTCTGAAAAAATGTAAATTCTACAATTTAAAACTATATTTGAGTTGATGAAAGATGTCAACATAATACAGGTTAGTAAGTGTCTTCAACAGCCAAGAATAAACAGGTTTCAACAAAGGGGATGATACAGGGAGGATGCTTATTGCTATTTATCTCTCAGAGAAACATGTGTGAACATATGTGCTTTCCTAATTGTCCATGAATGAGTAGTTGATCTGATTTTGATCTATCATTAGGCGCAGGAATTGTGTTCGCTCAGCTATAAATTTTAATTGCATTTTCGATTGTTTTGCAGTTTTCCAACTGGGTACAAGTACTTAGCAGATTTCTCAAGGGAGAAAATAATACAGGTCCACTACAGAGGTTAATGTGACCATTGCTTCTTGGCACTGTACATACAGTAGAGATCATTGCTCCTTGGGCACAGTTTATACGCTCAGGTTCATTACTTCTTAGCACTGTATGCACACTTCGATATATGGCTGCTTTGCACTAAGGCCCATGTGATCACCATATGAAACTGAACCAAGGGATGTTAGCAATGACTTGTTTGAATATGTCTGGATAAAATGAAGGTAAGCTATTTTGACAACTGAGTTTACCTGCATCACGCAGTGGGGATTTCAGAATTTTGCCCCTGTCGGAGGGGAAGTTGATGGGCAGGTGCATGCGGGCGTGCTTCTGATCGGCACCCCCGATCGGAGGCGTGGTGCCATTTTCGTGGATGGGCCAATTAAGGCCCGCCCAGCGTGATGTCCGCAGGGAAGCGCTATGCGCTTCCTGTGTGGGTGGGGGGAATGCCTAAAATCGAGAGTGCGCTCTTTCACGCTTGCACACGAAAGAGCGCACAACCACTTGAGGCTAAGAGCTGCCTCAGGGAGACCGCCTCTACTTTCAAAAATATTAAAAATAGAAAAAAAATTCCCTTACACGTCCCCTCATGTGACAACGTCACATGAGTTGGGACATGTTCATAATTTCCAAAAAATCTTTATTAAAATTTTTAAAACCCTACATGAAACCTCATCCTGCCTGTGGATGAGGTTTCATGGCTCCTGGCCTGCCCACCAACCTTAAGGTTGGACGGGCATGTCCACTAATTACTTTAATTGATCCTGTCAATGGCCTCAATTGGCCTTTGACAGGTCGGGGGGCACGCAGCTGATTTTGCTGCGCCCCCACCTTACTGAAAATTTAAACAGGGCATGGTGACGTCGGGAGTTCCACCCGACGCCATCATGCGTCATTTTATGTGTCGGCGAGCGGGCCCCGCCCCCTGCTCACCGATGGTAAAAGCTTGCCCATTGTCCTTGCAATGAGCGTGAAGTCAATAAGTGTAGTATTATCTTATAAATACTCCTTCAAATTTGTCCTCTAGAATATATTGGTGTGATCTATTATGTGCTTTGTTTAATCTTCTTATTGTTGCCTATGATCCATCCATAATAGTTCATGTGCTGCCAAATGACCTGGAAGCACACGGTCATGATGGCCACATTCTAGGCAAGAGTGCCAAAATATTGCTGCCAGGTCTGTTAACCTGAATATCCATGTGTTAGAATGTTGGTAACAAGTGCTGAGTGTTACTTGTCCCATGAAGATTTTGATTCAATATTTATTGTATGCTTGGTCTCTAGTCATTTACCAATGCTTCAGTGGATTCTTCGACAAGGAATAAACCATCTGTTAGAATACTTGCCAAAGACTAACTCTAATTTCTCTAATTGAGGTTATTTAAATTCTGAAAGGGCTTGATAGGATTGATGTAGCAATGTTTTGACTTGCAGGTAAGTCCAAAACTAGGGGCACGAGTGTGAGATAGTCACTAATAAATCCAATAAGGAGTTCAGGAGAAATCTCTTTACCCAGAGAGTGGAATTTTCTATGACATTGAGTTGTGAAGTGATTAGTATAGGGGAAGCTAGATAAGTACATGAGGGGGAAAGGAATAGAAGGCTATACAGATAAGAATAGTTGAAGTAGGGTGGGAGGCAGCTCATAGGTCAGGTCAGCTGAGTAATCTGTTTCTGTGCTGTAAATTCTATCTAATTCTGTGCATTTGTTTGATGTGTGGATAAGAGGTCACTTAGAAATCAGTTATGATACAGGAACCCGATCCAGAACCAGAAGACCTGAGTTATACTGTTTGTTCCCATCGATACGTAACCAAAACTGTTACCAAAACCAGAACCGTTTTTTTAAAATCTGCAGGCAGAACTTATAAACTGGACTGCAGAGACACTGTGGTGTCTCTGGAACCCAGGTAGCGTGAGGCTATCTCTCACAGATAGCCCATTGATACACTCCAGTATCAATCACTCTTGTGGCTGATATTGCTAGTTTTAAATTGTTTTACATTTCAAAATTACTTCACAGCATTACAAAAGTCATGTTACAATTGGCCTATTATATCAGCTGATACAGAAATTTGGTACAAATGTAAGACCTGTAGTAGGCCATTTATATATGCATTGCTGCAGTTGTTTATTACTTTGAGGACTTTGCCTTTAAAATGAAGTTGTGCGTGTCAAAAAGGCTGCTGAGAGACCAAATATTTGTTGAAGTATTTGGTATGATCATTATAATATCAGAAGATCTCTGAAGCCTTGTTTATAGACTATTGCTTTAATTCCAAATCAGCCAGCAAACTGTGAAGCTGCCTCATTTATGCAGCTCACTTAAGTACATTAGGTTTTCACATGTCACACTTTAGATTATGCCCATAAAATATGCAATCGTCTTCTTTCTTTACTTATCATAAGAGGTAGTTCAGTGCTGATAACAACAAAGTAGTAGATTCTCTGGAACCCAGGTAGCGTGAGGCTATCTCTCACAGATAGCCCATTGATACACTCCAGTATCAATCACTCTTGTGGCTGATATTGCTAGTTTTAAATTGTTTTACATTTCAAAATTACTTCACAGCATTACAAAAGTCATGTTACAATTGGCCTATTATATCAGCTGATACAGAAATTTGGTACAAATGTAAGACCTGTAGTAGGCCATTTATATATGCATTGCTGCAGTTGTTTATTACTTTGAGGACTTTGCCTTTAAAATGAAGTTGTGCGTGTCAAAAAGGCTGCTGAGAGACCAAATATTTGTTGAAGTATTTGGTATGATCATTATAATATCAGAAGATCTCTGAAGCCTTGTTTATAGACTATTGCTTTAATTCCAAATCAGCCAGCAAACTGTGAAGCTGCCTCATTTATGCAGCTCACTTAAGTACATTAGGTTTTCACATGTCACACTTTAGATTATGCCCATAAAATATGCAATCGTCTTCCTTCTTTACTTATCATAAGAGGTAGTTCAGTGCTGATAACAACAAAGTAGTAGATTACAATAAACATGCAGAAAACTTGGGCTATGATAGCTAAGAGGATGATTTTCCTCTTTCAGATGCCAGAAAGAGCACTATTCCCACCTGAATGATGATATATTCATTTGCACAGAGTAGTTCATCTTTATTCATCGATCCAGCTCCATGTGGGGAATTCTTGGGGTTGATAAGGAAATCTGCTCTTAATTTTTTTTTAATTCATTCAGGGTTGCCCTTGAGAAGGTGGTGGTGGTGAGCTGCCTTCTTGAACCACTGCAGTCCATGTGGTGTAGGTACACCCACATTGCTGTTAGGAATGGATTTTGACCCAGCGACATGTTTCTAATATCACCTTTTATTAAAATCAATTTTTAGCTCTTCCAGTGTCTCAACTACCTCCTCTTTCATTCTGATTTTGGATGCAACTTCTTCCTAGGTAAAGTAACCATTTAAAAAACAATCAACATTAAAACATTGTCTGCAAAGCTCAATCCTGTTATTTTTTTAGCTTCCATTTTCAAAATTCTTTCCACCTCAGCTTAATTGAAGTTGGACTTGTAAAATCGCTATGATGTAGAAGTAATTAGTGTTGCTGTTTTTACAGTGGTTCATTTTAAGATCTGATCAGCTGGCTGAGAGGACCTACTGACTCAGCATGGAAAAATCTTGACCAAAGAGCCTTGAGTTAATTTGCTGAAGCTTCTTTTTGACACTAAAGCTGACCCATAGGCTGCATCACCTCAAAACACATAGGGCTTGTTTTGTGGAGTTGCATCAGTGCAATGTCTAATTCCATGACCCAGACAATTTAATAACATAGGCTGTGGCCTGCTGATATTTGCAGCTCCAGTCAATTGATTACCAGAGCATTGAGCTGTCAGCCTTCTACACGAGCGATTGAATTCACACAGCCTCACTGAAAATGTGTCATATCGTGGTGGCAATGGAACGAATCAAAGCTGCTGAAAGTAGAACAGAAAAAACAAAGAGCAATGACAAATGATCAATCAGCTTACTTTATCGAAGGCAGCACAGAAGATTACAGAAAGTTTACTGACACGTCAAGGTACACTGCCTCCGCAGCTGTCAACAAATCTATTATATTCAACATGCTGTCTTTGGCTAACAATGACTGCAAAAAGCATTGTTGCTGGCAGTAAAATAATTGGCTGAGCTTGGTTTTGGAAGTTGTGTTTGGTTCAATCGAGAGTAAATCAGAGACTTGAAAATTTCTGGGTGCCCACTCCTGTGGTGGAAATAGGGAGGAGAGACATTCCCCGCCAACTATAGCCTCAGGCCTTAGACTCCTTCACAAATTCCAAGGATATATCCAGGGCCGGTTATCAATGCTTTAAAGGGCACATCAGCCTGCCTATATCCACCTCACCCTTTCTAAGACGAAGGGGCATTTTCCTATCCCTTGTCCCAATTGGTTAAAGGTTTTTTTTATTTTTAAAAAATTCTTCTGCTCCGGTTGAATTCATTCTGCTGCTGCAAAAGGCAATGATTCCCTTCAGAAAGGACTCATGCCAATTCTCAACCAGTTTGGTTTACACCAAGGCCTTTCAATTGCATCTAGGGATCAATTACTGGAGAAGCTTGATATGCCCCCTTAGTGGTATTGGGGTCGGGGGAGGAGGGTGCAGATGGGGATTGGAAGGTCCACTCACTGTCATCCCAACTGGAAGACTTGGCCTAAACCGGGCCTTCTCAATGAAATCCTGACTTATGCATCGCCAAACTCAGGAATTCTGGCCTTCCTGAATCCATAGGGATAGTACATAGGGCATAGTTAATTTGGATCTATATTTCCCTGAGGCCAGCTTTATTATATGGTGGAATTTTCCATGAGTTCTCTTTCTAGAATTAACCACTGTTTTCTTTTCTCTAATGTTTTCCTTCCTCAGTAATTAGAACTACGAGTGATTCTGGGCGACAGGGACTGCTCTTTTTCACCCTTATTTTCAAAGTGTGTATTTAATATGTACAGCTGTCATCCAGTCATTTATATTTTTGGACTATGTGGAATTGCTGGATTATCAATAAACTTGTTAGCAGGTGTGGGGACTTGACATTTTCACATTGTCTTCCCATGAATTTATTGTACAGATACAGATAAGCTACTGTTTTATTGCACTGGTTAGCAGGCACAGTCCACACCTGAATTATTTTAAATCATAGTCTGCTAATGAATTGTTATCACTCCCAGCATTGTTGTCTTCTCTCCTGAAGATGGTGACTCTTTTTAGGGGTAGCTTCCCAGAAAGATTGGAAAATTATGGCCAGTGCCTCTGTTATTTCCACTTTTCCATCTGTTAGTATCCTCGGATGCATCTGATCAGGTCCTGGTAACTTGTTAACTTTAAGTACAGCCAGCTTTTATAATACCTCCTTTGTTTAAGTAATTTTTAGCACTTCCGGTGTCTTAACTACCTCCTCTTTCAATCTGATTTTGAAAGCTAGGTAGAGTTATAAAACAAAAATCAACATGAAAACATTTTCTGCAAAACTCAACCCTGTTATATTTTCAGCTCCCATTTCCAAGTGACTGACAGACCTCCAGTACCTCAACACTGTAACTGTTTTTCACTCTGAGTGCAGGCAATGATAGTCACAGCTGAGCACTGTTGTAATATGCCTTTAAGAGATAGCAGCATGCCATCACTAGAAGGAAAGTGTGTCATGTGATCCAGCCTCAGTTTCACTTTAGCCTGTAAGCAGAACATAGCAGACACAGCCCTCTAGCTGATGCCTTCAAGTTTTCTACCAGTGTATAAACTTTATTCTGTGCCTAGTCTGAATAAATGAACATACAATATATTTACACAACCCTTTATGAGTGATTTGTGCCTTTATATCATTATAAAACAGGACAAGTAGCACAATCCAGTACTGCTCCTGAAGTTTACAAGTTCACATTCTAGCCAAGATCACTGTAATCGAGTATGGGAACACTGGCTGCTTTATCCCCCCTCTTTAGATAGTGAAAGCTGCCATTTTAGCTGAGACCAAGTATTTTAACAAAGGCCAGGGAGCAAAACTGAGAACAGATAGCTTGAATGGCACACCACACTAATGTACTTCACCTTGGCACAGTTATTCCAGCCGAGAAATGGCACTGCAAGTGCCAGCTGTAGGCAGGCAGTAATATTAGGCACCACAATCTTAACACATTTGTGTTGTCCCTTTGTGTCCCTGAAACAGCAACACGTTCATCAAA
Source organism: Carcharodon carcharias (assembly GCF_017639515.1). NCBI lineage: Eukaryota > Metazoa > Chordata > Chondrichthyes > Lamniformes > Lamnidae > Carcharodon > Carcharodon carcharias. The sequence goes on from NC_054473.1 coordinate 70,444,664, forward strand.
ATACTAGATTCAGATATGTATATAAAGGTTTAACATTCAAACACCTTAAACATCCATTCTCTTCACCAGGTTGCTGTGTATCCTACCTATCGGTTGCTCTGCAGAAACTTGCCTAGGTATCTTAACTAGCACCTCCCAAATTTGTGAGCTCTGCCACCTTGGATGACAAGGGCCGCAGGTGCATGGGAAAACCACCACCGCCAACCTTCACTCCAAGTCATTGATCAACCCATCTTAAACAGATATCACCATTCCTTCATCATCATTGTGATAAAATCCCTATCCAACAGCTTTGCAGTAATGGCTTCACCACATGGATTGTACTGGTTATAGAGAAGGCTTACCACTTTCGCAAGGGCAATTAATAATGAATAATGAATGCCAGCATTACCACATCTCGAGAATAAATTGAAAATGAAATCACCAACAGTCATTCCTAGGCTTTTATTTTGCTATATGGCTCAAACTATAATTAATCTGGTAACAGCGTGAATGAAAAACCAACGGCATTTTCCATTCAGTACTTTATTACCTGTAAAGGATAATGTAATGGTATTTGCGATGGAGAGATGGGATGGCTTTGCTCCATTGAACGATAAACAATCAAAATTCTGAGCGCAGTCATATTAACACTAATTGTGTGGTTGAATATAATCTGCAGATGGCTTTTGTCTCAGATCGTCTGAAAACATGGGGAAAGTAGATCTTCTAGACAGGTAACAGTGGTAAATTTGGAAGATTGAATGGCGGCACGCATAAGAGGCAGCTGGAATATGTGTCTCAGCAGATAATCAGGACAGTTGGCAAGCACTCAGAATCGAGGAGCAGTAGCAAATGCTGAAGTCGCCTACACTGCGAAAATTAGCAGCAGGAAGAATGGCTTCGAGAAAGAGCTGGCATTTTGTTTAGTGCCCTCAAATCCTTTGCAATAGAAGTCTTCATTTAGTTTAGATCAGTGGCGAATCATGTGGTCACTTTGGTCTTCTGAAAAAAAGAAAAACATACATTTAGAATGTACCAAAGCACTTTACATACTTTTGAATTTTAGTTACTTTTGTAATGTAGGAAGTACTGGAAGGGAATAGGCTTAGTTCCAATTGAGTGCATTTAAGATCTTAAACATTAAACATAGAAATACATTGATAAATAATTTCGTTAATTTTTAAAGTTTACATTCCGTGTAATAAATATCTATTATATGGGGAGAAATTTCTCCCTGTCGGGGAGGTTTGGATGGGAGTGGGCACGCACCCGATCACTGCCCGCGATCAGCTGCGCACTGCCATTTTACGTGGGCTGGCCAATTAAGACCCGATCAGCGTGACGCGCACCCAGAAGCGCTGAGCACTCCCTGTGTGGGCGGGAGGAATAGTCTGAGTCAGGGCCTGAGCACAAAAGAGTACAGAAATCTCCCTGAGGCACAGAGGCAGTGATTGGCTGCATGCCCACTCCCGTCCAAACCTCCCCGACAGGGAGAAAATTCTCCCCATATAGTAGATATTTATTACACGGAACGTAAACTTTAAAAATTAACCAAATTATTTATCAATGTATTTCCTCACCCTGGATCGAATTAATCAAGCTGGAAAGTTTCCAGTAATTGTGCCAATTTGTGGCCCTTCGAGGAAGCATTTAAAATTAAGCTGTAATGTTTGAGAGCAAGAGTAGGAAGGAACAGGCAGCTGAGGACTCCTCTATTAGTGTGGCACTCATTAACTGGTTTTTACCATTGAATACTCGTGAGAGTAATGACACTTTGAAAGAGAACAGTTCAGGCATGGCATGTGAGGGGAAAGGCCACACAGGGCACACAAAGTGTTGTAATGCAATGGTTATAGGGGATTGATTAGTCAGGGGGACAGACAGGCATTCTACAACTGCTGATATGAATCCCACATGGTGTGTTAGCTGCCTTGTGCTATGGGGAAAGACATCACTAAAAAGGTCCAAAATATTTTGAGGAAGGCATCGGGACAGTCACAGGTTATGATCCATGAGGAAAACAATGAAGGAAAAGGGTTGATGCACTGAGTGTTTCAGGAGTTTGGGATGAAATTAAAGACTATAGGACCTCAGGATCTCTAAATTACTTCCAATACTACATACTAATGAGTATAGGAATAATCAGATAAGACAGGTTAACCTGTGGCTGGAGAAATGGTGCAGGAGGGATTACTTCAGACTCCTTGGACTTTATGCGGGTCAGTTTTAGGACAAGAGGGAGCTGTTCTAGGTGGATGGGTTGGGTCTCAAAAGAGCTGGGACCAGTGTCATCATGGAGAAGTTACCTAGTGGTGGGCAGAGTCCGATTTGACATGGGTAATGGGTTCCAGGATGAAGCATTAAAGATCAGTAACACGGTGCATAGTGGGCTGGGAGAGGAAAATTGCACAGAGTAACAATTAGTTCAGAAATGGGACTAATGTGAGGCAGTCCAAAATGGGTTTGAAATGCATATGTGTAAATGCAGAGAGTGGCAATTAAGCCTGTTAAGCTGCAGGCACAAGTTAGCACGTGGGAATGTGATGTGGTGGCAATAATACCTGGTTCAAAAAAGGGGATGATTGGGAACGTAATTTTCCTGGCCAGAAGGTATTCAGGAAAGATAGGGAAGAAAAAGGAATGGGATGGCAGTATTAATCAAATAAACTATTATAGCACTGGAGGGATCAAAGAGAGAATATATTTGGTTAGAATTGAGGAACAGTAGGGGAACTATTACTCAACTGCTGTATAATGTATAGTATGAAATAGTGGGAAGGAGATGGAGAAAATTGGAAGGCAAATTACAGGAAGATGCTAGAGTGGTGATAAGGGTGACTTCAACTACCCTAATCTAGACTGGGATGGTAAAGGGAAAAGAAAAAGAGCAGTTCTGGAAATGGAAGACAGCAATATTGAATCTAGTTCTGGGGAATGAAGTGGGGCACATTGAGCATGTTTCAACTGGGAAGCATTTGGGTAACAGTGTTAATAATACCATCAGGGTTGGAATAGTTCTGAAAAAGGATAAGGAATAATTATGCATCAGATGCTTAGCTGGAGGAGCGCTAACTTCAGTGCATTGAAAAGGGATCTGTCTGGCTAAGGTGGATTGGAATAAAAGATTAACAGAAAAAACAGTAACTGAATAATGGAAGGCTTTCAAGGTATAAATAGTTCAGGTACAAAGTAGATATTCTCACAAGAAGGCAAGGAAGGACATTCTAAGGCTCCCTGGATGATTAAAAATGTGAAAATTAAAATGAAACAGCAACTGGAGGCTTATGTTAACTATAAAGTTCATAATATAGTAAAGAACCAAGCTGAATACCAAAGTACAGAGGAAATCTAACAAAGAGGTTAGGAGGCAGAGTTTTAGAATGGATTAGCAGCAAACATAGGAAAAACCAAAAAATCTTTTATAAACATATAAGTAAGGAATGGGTAGTCAAAGGAAAGGTGGGATAACTGGGAACGAAAAAAGGGATCTTCTAAAGGAAAAAGAAAACATGATTGAAGTATTGAATGAGTGTTTTGCATCTGACTTCATTAAAGAAGAGAATGCCACCAATTTGACAGTAAAGGAGTTGAGGTAGCAATATTAGATAGGACAAAAATAGATAAAATGGACTATTTAAAACTTTGGCAGTACATAAAGTAGAAACGACCCCCTCCCCCCCCCCACCCCCCACCCCAACCTCCCAAACCCCCATCACCCACTCCAAATGGGAGGCATTCTGGGTTACTAAAGGAAGTGAGGATGAAAATTACAGAGGCTCTGGACAAAATCTTCCAATATCCCCCATGGATATGGAGCAGGTTTGGAGGATTCAAAAGAGAGAAAAGGGACAAATTTGGAAATTACAGGTGGAGATGGGGAAACCTTGAGAGACAGCAGTGGTACAGATTTTGTGGTCAGTGGCAAAACAAAGGTGCTCACTGCTGATCTCGAAGAAAGGTTTCTGCAAAGATCTAGAGACACCTGTGCTGTGCTTTTCCTCTTTCCTGAAGATTGTTTAAATCTGGGGCCAAATCAAAGAGGTGTCTTGGTGTGCTGCAGCAGGGATGTCAACAAACAGGTAAGCAACAATCACATTCAGGTATTCACAAGTCAGAAGTTAGAAGCGCTTAATATCCTTTGCTTTTAATTTAAATTCATAAATAGCAAAACAAATGGTTATTATTGATTAAGATAGAAGCTAAAATAAGGATATATTGAAAGAGGATTCTTAAAAATTGTTTGAAAGTTTTTGTCATGGACAAATTTGACATTCCCCAAATATAAAATTATTTGTTCAGGTTCAGTGAGAGTGTTTAGCAGTAATAAAGAAGTTAGTATCACTTTAAAATCCAGTTACACCTCATTCGATAAGGTGTTACACTTTCAAGTGTTTTTACAGAGCGACTAACAGCATATAAATGGAAGTTCTTATCAATTCATTGACTGAAGTCTGGGGATTACCACAAAAGCTCATCCTATGGAGCAACTTGGCATTGAGAGCAACATTTGGATTTCTACATTATTCTGCATATGTAGAGACCCCAGAATTTGCTAACAGTTTCTATGGAGTAATGACAGCAAACATTGACAGTTTCAGCATCATTATCACCACAATATCTGGGCCAGAAATCTGGGATAACATTCATATTCATTTGGAAAAGCAAGGATTAATAAATGAAAGTCAACACAGATTTGCTAAAGTTTAATCATATTTGGCCAGCTTGATTGAGTTCTTCAGTGATGCAATTGAGAGAGTTAATGAGGTTAGTGTAGTTGATTTTGTGTATATAGACTTTAAAAAAGGTGGCTGGCAAAATACCTCATAATAGACATGTTAACAAATTTAAAGCCCATGGATTAAAGGGACAGTGGTTGCGTGGATACAAAATTGGGAAAGGGAAAGCGGAGAGTAAAAATGAACTGTTGATTTTCAATGAATGAGAAAAAGAGTGTTGTCCCCCAGGCATCAGTGTTAGGACCACTAGTCTTTTCAATATATATGAATGACCTGCACTTGGATATATTGTGTATAATTTTAAAGTATGCCGATAATAAGAACCTCCAAAAATGTAGTAACCATTGACAAAGATAGTAACAGATGTCAGGAGGATATAGACTGGTGAAATGGACAGATACATGACAGGTGAAACTTAAAGCGGAGAAGTGCAAAGTGATACAGCTTGATAGGACAGACAATATAAACTAAATTGTATAAACTTAAAGGGCTTGTAGGGTATATATATATATATACAAACATCTTTGAGGGTGGTAGGACAAGTTGGGAGGGCTGCTAAAAAACATAAAACTTTATTAATAGTGACAGAGTGCAAAAGCAAGCGAGTTATGCTATACCATTATAAATCAATGCTAAGACCTCAGCTGGAGTATTGTGTTCAAGTCTGCGCACCACAGTGTAGGAAGGATGTCAAAGCATTAGATAGGGTGCAGGAGAGATTTACTAGAATGGTACTAGAATAGATGAGGGTCTTCAGTTATATGGAGAAGGAGGAGAAGTTGTAGTTGCTCACATTAGAGAAGAGAAGTTTAAGGAGACTTCTGATAGAGGTGCTGAAAATCATGACTAGTTTTAATAAGGTAGATAAAGAGAAATTTTGTTCAATGGCAGAAGACAGAGTCGATAGGGAATAACTGCACCCACTGGTGGAAGGATCAAGCCTGAGAAAAGCAATAGAGACATGGGCCTGAATTTCGCGTGATCGGTGGGTCCGGAAGTGGCTACCATGTTTGCTTCCGCCCGCAAATGTCAGAAGGACGCGATTTTGCGCTGGCCGGCCAATTAAGGGTTAGCCAGTGTGAAACATACCTGGACGTTAGTGCAGCGCTGCCAGTGGGGGCAGGAGCATGGCGGACAATTGTTGTTTTCCCCTTATATTGTTATTTTTGTGAAGTGTCCTAATGATTGCAAGATGAAAAACTTTGATGTGTCTTTTTTTAAGCAATACTCAAGTTCTATACTATAAAATGACTAGTTTCCTAATTGCTCTTACACCACATACCAAGTTGCCAAAATCCATTACCCCTTCCAAAAGACAGATCTCCTTGTTCACCATCACCAACCCCACACCATAGAATAGAATAAATAATAAAGAAGCCATTCAGCTCATCGCACATGATCAATGGCTACTTTCGTATATAGCCCCCCTTTCCTCTGACTTCTCTATAGCAGGGCAATGGGAGATAAACAGGCAATTTAAACACCTAAACATCCATTGGAATTTTTTTTTATTTCTTTGAAACAAAAACTGGATTTGCTGAAAAAGAACTTGAAAAACCACAGCGATTTAAAAATACATATTCAAATACAAAATATATGTTTCTGATGAACAGTTATCTATTAGCAAGGTTGAGCATAGATTTGGCCTTTATTTTCCACTATTCACTGCAAGCATTTGTCAATGCGAAGTTATCAATCATGCTAATCAAGTGCTGTGATACATCTTAAAGACTTCAGATTAAATTGAGAAGAAGTTATTTAAATCCTGCATTGATGCTTAGTGCCATGGTTAAGGATTACTTGTTCAGATTTCCATGGAGTAATTGAGGAAAAACAGTACTTTTAAGCATTGCATTTTTAAACAGTGGCCTGGATTTTCACACAGACAAGGAAGCTCTCTCTCTGCATAAAAAGACTGGCAGAGGCCTGAGTTCGGAAATAAAAACAAAAAAACTGCAGATGCTGGAAATCCAAAACAAAAACAGAATTACCTGGAAAAACTCAGCAGGTCTGGCAGCATCGGTGGAGAAGAAAAGAGTTGATGTTTCAAGTCCTCATGACCCTTCGACAGAACTTGAGTTCGAGTCCAAGAAAGAGTTGAAATATAAGCTGGTTTAAGGTGTGTGGGGGGCGGAGAAAGAGAGAGAGAGAGAGAGAGTGAAGTGGAGGGGCGGTGTGGTTGTAGGGACAAACAAGCAGTGATAGAAGCAGATCATCAAAAGATGTCAACAACAATAGAACAAAAGAACACATAGGTGTTAAAGTTGGTGATATTATCTAAACAAATGTGCTAATTAAGAATGGATGGTAGGGCACTCAAGGTATAGCTCTAGTGGGGGTGGAGGGAGCATAAAAGATTTTAAAATATTTAAAAATAATGGAAATAGGTGGGAAAAGAAAAATCTAGATAATTTATTGGAAAAAAAAGGAAGGGGTTACCTCGCAGAGGCTGAGCGTCAACTCGCAGACACTTCCTCCTACCTCTCCCTGGACCATGACCCCACCACTGATCATCAAGCCATTGTTTCCAGGACTGTCACTGATCTCATCTCCTCTGGGGATCTTCCTCCCACAGCTTCCAACCTGATAGTCGCCCAACCTCGGATGGCCCGCTTCTATCTCCTACCCAAAATCCATAAACAGAACTGCCCCGGTAGACAGATCATCTCAGCTTGCTCCTGCCCCACAGAACTCATTTCTCGTTATCTTGACTCCCTTCTCTCTCCCCTTGTCCAGTCCCTTCCCACCTACATCCGTGATTCCTCTGACACCTTACGTCACATCAACAATTTCCAGTTCCCTGGCCCCAACCGCTTCCTCTTCACCATGGTCGTCCAATCCCTCTACACCTCCATCCCCCACCAGGATGGTCTGAGGGCCCTTAGCTTCTTCCTCGAACAGAGGCCCGAACAATCCCCATCCACCACTACTCTCCTCAGTCTGGCTGAACTTGTTCTCACGCTGAACAATTTCTCCTTCAACTCCTCTCACTTCCTCCAAATAAAAGGTATGGCTATGGGTACCTGCATGGGCCCCAGCTATGCCTGTCTCTTTATGGGGTATATGGAACATTCCTTGTTCCAGTCCTACTCCGGCCCCCTTCCACAACTCTTTCTCCGGCACATCAATGATTACTTCGGTGCTGCTTCATGCTCTCGTTGGGACTTGGAAAAATTTATTAATTTTGCTTCCAATCTCCACCCCCTCCATCATTTTCATGTGGTCCATCTCTGACACTTCCCTTCCCTTCCTTGACCTCTCTGTCTCAATCTCTGGTGATAGACTGTCCACCAATATCCATTACAAACCCACCGACTCCCACAGCTACCTCGACTACAGCTCCTCACACCCCGCTTCCTGTAAGGACTCCATCCCATTCTCTCAGTTCCTTCGCCTCCGTCACATCTGTTCCGATGATGCTACCTTCAAAAACAGTTCCTCTGACATGTCCTCCTTCTTCCTTAACTGAGGTTTTCCACCCACGGTCGTTGACAGGGCCCTCAACCGTGTCCAGCCCATCTCCCGCGCATCCGCCCTCACGCCTTCTCCTCCCTCCCAGAAACATGATAGGGTCCCCCTTGTCCTCACTTATCACCCCACCAGCCTCCACATTCAAAGGATCATCCTCCGCCATTTCCGCCAACTCCAGCATGATGCCACCACCAAACGCATCTTCCCTTCACCCCCCCTATCGGCATTCCGTAGGGATCGCTTCCTCTGGGACACCCTGGTCCACTCCTCCATCACCCCCTACTCCTCAACCCCCTCCTGTGGCACCACCCCACGCCCACGCAAAAGATGCACCACCTACCCTTTCACTTCCTCTCTCCTCACCGTCCAAGGGCCCAAACACTCCTTTCAAGTGAAGCAGCATTTCACTTGCATTTCCCCCAACTTAGTCTACTGCATTCGTTGCTCCCAATGTGGTCTCCTCTACATTGGAGAGACCAAACGTAAACTGGGTGACCGCTTTGCAGAACACCTGCGGTTTGTCCGCAAGAATGACCCAAACCTCCCTGTCGCTTGCCATTTTAACACTCCACCCTGCTCTCTTGCCCACATGTCTGTCCTTGGCTTGCTGCATTGTTCCAGTGAAGCCCAACGCAAACTGGAGGAACAACACCTCATCTTCCGACTAGGCACTTTACAACCTTCCGGACTGAATATTGAATTCAACAACTTTAGGTCTTGACCTCCCTCCTCCATCCCCACCCCCTTTCTGTTTCCCCCTTCCTTTTTTTTCCAATAAATTATCTAGATTTTTCTTTTCCCACCTATTTCCATTATTTTTAAATATTTTAAAATCTTTTATGCTCCCTCCACCCCCACTAGAGCTATACCTTGAGTGCCCTACCATCCATTCTTAATTAGCACATTGTTTAGATAATATCACCAACTTTGACACCTATGTGTTCTTTTGTTCTATTGTTGTTGACATCTTTTGATGATCTGCTTCTATCACTGCTTGTTTGTTCCTACAACCACACCCCCCCTCCACTTCTCTCTCTCTCTCTCTGTCTCTTTCCGCCCCCCCCCCCCCCCCCCCCCCCCCCCCCACCCCCCCACAACACACACACCTTAAACCACCTTATATTTCAACTCTTTCTTGGACTCGAACTCAAGTTCTGTCGAAGGGTCATAAGGACTCGAAACGTCAACTCTTTTCTTCTCCACCGATGCTGCCAGACCTGCTGAGTTTTTCCAGGTAATTCTGTTTTTGTTCTGAGTTCAGAAGTTCTACTTCCAAAAACTGGCCTCTGCCATTTTCGCTTGGATGGGGGTGGGGTGAGACATGTGGTCGGGTTATAAATCACACATCCGTAGTTCATGGAGGCAGCTGCCTATGTATGGTTAAGTAGGTCTCTGAAACCCGCAGTATGAAGATTAGACCGGATAGGAGCGTTTTTGGAGGTTCTTATTCTTGTAGATTTGTTTGGATAGCCAGGGTATGCTTTTGGGGAGGTGAAGTATCCCTTTGGATATGGTCCCGGCACACCTTTGGAAGAGGTAAGTCACCCTTTGGGGTAAGTCAGCTGCCATTTGAGATTGTTAAAAGTAGATATGGTTGTGCATAAAAAGTGCATAAGCTAATCAGAACTATCAAGCTGTTAAGGAACTGGCAAAGCTGTTAAAGAACTGTGAAGCTGTTGAAAAGCTGTCAAAGCTATCAAAGAACTGGCAAACTGTCAAACAATTGGCAAAACTCATTGGAACTGTCAAAGCTGTCAAGGGATTTAACTGTTGGGCTTTAAATTTTTAAAATGCGAAGTTTAAAAAAAAGTCAGTGCCTGATATTTCACTCTATCTGTTGACATAAGCCTGAGAACGACCATTATGGGATTTGTGCTGCAAGATTGATTTGCAACCTAAGATTATTACAGTGGGGTACTTGTTAAGTGAGCAATTTGGTTCATAGCACCAAGTGTTTATAGAATAGAAATGTATATTTTCATAAGAGATTAAGTACTTCAGTGAAAGATTTGTTTTCATAAGGGATAAATTGAAGTAATTTCAATATAATGAATTTTTTTTTATCAATGAAAGTGTTTTTCTAATAGCAATGTAATAAATAGACACATTATTTTATGTCAGCATGGCTCCTGAGGTTTGCCCATGGTTAGCACCAGGTGAGGGTAAAAGTTGGGAAGGGGAGCAAGGGTTTGCATGAGTTGGTACTAAGTTGTCATAAGGGCTATAAAGGGCTTTGTGTATGAGTGAGGGGCATAGGGTAGCATGGGGGTATAAAGGACCAAGGGGATGGATCGAGGGGCAAGGATTGGAATAGGGTATATGAGGGGCCATGGGGTGGGTGGAGGGACATTGGTTGGAAAAGGGGCATGAAAGGCAATGGGTTGGGTAGAGGGGCAGGGGCTGGCATGGGTTATGAGAGGAGGTTTTTTTTATTCTTTTGCAGGGGGTGGGTGTTGCTAGCTAGGCCAGCATTTATTATCCATCTCTAATTGTCCTCAAGAAGGTGGTGGTGAGCTGCCTTCTTGAACTGCTGCAGTGCCTGTGGTGTAGATACACTCACAGTGCTGTTAAGGCAGGAGTTCCAGGATTGTGATCCAGCGACAGTGAAGGTGATACATTTCCAAATCAGGAAGGTCTGTGACTTGGTGGGAAACTTGCAGGTGGTGATGTTCCCATACACCTGCTGTCCTTATCCTTCTAGGTGATAGAGATCGCAAGTTTGGCAGGTAGGTCTAAGAAGCCTTGGTCAGTTGCTATAGTTCATCTTGTAGATGGTACACACTGCTGCGGCTGTATGTCGGTGGTGGAAGGAGTGAGAGTTTAAGCTGGTTAATGGGGTGTCAATCAGCCCCTTATGATTTGAGAAGATAAGCTGTTGATTTAAACTGTCTTATCCCCAAATTGTTCATTACTTCCTTAAACAGCTGTGACATGAAATTTGAACCCTGACCTGACTGTATTTCTTTAGCTAAACCATATCTTGAGAAAAATTTAGTCAACTCCTCCACAATTCTTCCTGTTGTAATATTTCTCAAAGATATTGCTCCAGGAAACCTTGTAGACATATCCATTATTGTCAGTGAGTACTGATTTTTATTTTTAGTCTTAGGGAGGGGTCCTACACAATCAATCATGGTTCTAGTAAAGGTTTCTTCAAATGCTGGAATTGGAATTAAAGGTGCCAGCTTAATCACTGCTTATGGTTTCCCTATCACTTGTCATGTTCTATAGAATTTGACTACATCTCTATGCAATGCAGGCCAATAAAACTATTTTTGCATCTTCATCTGTGTCTTTCTAATTTATAAATGCACCCCCCCCCCACCCCACCCCCCACTCCCATTCGAATTTCATGAGCTATTCTCTGGATCTCATTTCTATATCCACATGGTATCACAATCTAATGTACTTCCCTCCAGCTTTCATTTGCTGAAACATGATAAGGCCACAATTTTCTCATTAAAACATTACACTTAAGGTAATAAAATTCTGGAATACATTCTGCCTCTGTTTCTGAGTAAGCTATTTTATATAACTGTTTTATTTATGTATCCTTTTTCTGTAACTCTATCAACAGCCTTGAGTTAAATACCTCCGTTGCATTATCCTCCAGTCTTTGTTCTTAAACAATCTTAACAAAAACAGTTCAGTTAATTGGACTTCCACACCTTCCCCCTGCCTTTTAACTTCCTGTTCTTCCTTTTTCAACCCGTGAGCTTGTGCTCTTGTTATCACGCAATCTGGAAACAATCCAGGATGCTGTCTCTGCAACACTTCTGTTGAACGCACCTTTACAGGCTGCTAAGCTACCATAGGCATCAGCCATACCTGTGATCCAGCTATATAATTATCCAAAATTAATTGAACCCCTGCAATAGGCAATTTTTCCACTACTCCAACAATCATCTCACCAGTTTTCCACTTACTCTTTAAATTTACGTTCCACAATGAAGTAGGTTTAGCATCTCCATGAACCTCACTTATTATCAACTATTCCTGCAATATTCCATCTGAGTAACAAATATCACTATCCCACAATATTAAGGATTGACTAGCCCCTGTATCTCTTAAAATTTTAACATTCTTATCTACGCTGCCCTGTACACATGGAAAGACTTCCCCTTCACATACAAAATCTTTAAACATTTCTGCAACCTACTCCTCAGAACTCCTGTGAGTACATTGTGAACACATTCCCATTTCTTTACCTGATCACTGATTCTTTCTCTTTTCCCTGTATACAAACTATTCTTTTTTCCTGTGCCTGAACCTCAGAACCCACAGTACTTTTACTTTCAGAACTTTTCTGCAACTCAATAATCCCAACATATTTTCCCCATAATTTCTAACACACTGGGCAGAATTTTCTCTTTGTTGTGCGGGGGAGGGGCCCCACATGTTCGCACGTAAATTATTGTGTGGTGATGTCAGGTGAATGTCACAACATCATTGTGCGCCATCGTGATATTTCAAAACCTGATGCGCACCCGCCATTAATTAACGGGCCATTTAAGGCCCTTTAGTGGTCAACCTATCCCGATTTTTCAGCGCCCATGCAATTTTCGGGTCAGCGCATTGGCACAACAGCAGGCGGTTAGGAGATCTTTGTATTAACCTCATCCAACGGCGGGATTAGAGGGCTCAGTGGGGTCGTGAATATGTGCTATGAAGTATTTATTGCTGAAAGTTTTTCAAACTTGCCTGTGTGATCTAAAGTACTTCAGAACACAAACCAGCTGGTTTTTCTGGACTCTTAACCTGCAGGTCAGCACGGTGCAGTGATGAATCTTTTCTGAGCCTGCAGGTTTCAGGAAGCCTTCCCTTAGCCTGGGTATGGGAGCTGATCTGTCCACTGGAGGCAGCTCCTCTGAGGAGGAAGAGAGGGCTAGAAGGGGGAGGTGGCTAGGAGTGCACATTCAGCCTCCAGGAGAATCTCTTTGGGAGGACAGGAGCAGGCACAAGGGGTGTAGGGCCAAGAGATAGACCAAGTGGAAGGGGCCATAGAAGACGCCACTATCCTGCTGCCAGGGTTTACAGGCGGTGAAGCAGTTACCTCAATATGGCTGAGGTGCAGTGCCGAATGAGGCTCCGTCTCTCAAGGGAGACAGTCAACTATATCTGACAGATGATTGGGCCTGAGATCTCCGTGAACTGTGTGGGCAGACACCCCATGCCAGCGGCTCTAAAGGTCGCAGCTGCCCTCAGCTTCTATGCCTCTGGCTCCTTCCAGGGCTCAGTGGGTGATCTTTGCGGTGTCTCCCAATCAGCTGTCCACAATTGTGTCAAGCAGGTTACAGATGCTCTGTTCAGCTGTGCATTAATCTTCATCCACTACCGTTGGGACCAGGCAAGCCAGAGGCTTCACAGCCATTGCTGGCTTCCCCCGTGTCCAGGGTGCAATAGACTGCACACATGTGGCCATCAAGGCGCCAGCCTGGTGCCTTCATCAACAGGAAGGGCTTCCACACCATGAACGTGCAGATAGTGTTTGATCACAGGATGCTGATTCTACAAGTCTGTGCAAGGTACCCAGGCAGCTCCCATGATGCCTACATCCTCAGACACTCCCAGGTGCCGAGGCTCTTCAGTGCTCCAGCCCGGCTGGATGGATGGCTGTTGGGTGACAAGGGCTATCCCCTCAGAAGATGGCTCATGATGCCTCTCTGCCATCCAAGAACAGAAGCTGAGGAGCGCTACAATAGGAGCCATGGCACCACAAGGGCTGTGGTGGAGGGAACCATCGGTCTTCTCAAGATGCATTTCCAGTGCCTGGGCCATTCAGGGCCGCACTCCAGTATCCCCTAGATCATGTGTCGCTGATAGTGGTTGCACTCTGCGCTCTCCACAATCTTGCGCTGGGAAGGGGGGACGCGGTGGACGATGAAGATGTCGATGCAGTGGCTGCGGCTGCACACGTTAGTCCAGCAGTGGTTCCAAGGATGAGCAGGCACAGGGAAATGCTGAATGGGTAGACGCTGACCCGGGACCACTCCAGGGAGGCAGGGACACGCGGGAGGCTTTAATCCAAAGAACCTTCAGCTAGCACACCACAGATGGATCACGAGGACAAGCCTGGGCTGCTGCCTCAACACTTGATGCCTAAGTGCAAAATCTGCCAGGTAACCAGCTCCCTAAGGGCCTTGTAAATAAAGCTGAATGTCCAACAAATCATGCATTACACTTTTGTCAACCATACACAAGCAAAAAAAAAACAAGGCACCCTCAGTCATGGTCACACATCTGCATTTAATGTGTGAAGCAAAAGAGCTTATCACAAAGAGAAAACAATAGTATTAACAATCAAAAAGAAATCATAAGGACCTCATCTCAGGACAACACAAAAGCACCATTGGAAAACCCATGGTGTGCCTAATGTGCCTTATGCTTTCGTTTGCAGGTGCTACATCTTGGTGCTGCCTTATCGCTCAGAGTGACACCTGAGCCAGCCTGCTCACTCTGCTGCCCTATTGGCCTCAATGACCTTGGCAGCCATCCTCTGGCTGTGCTGGCCCCGCCTGGGAGGAAGCTGCCAGTTCCACAGCTGGCATCCACCGACGTCGCAGCTTCATCGGATGCAATGGTCACTGGGAGAGGGGCAGAGGAGCTGCTTCCATCATCCGGAGAGCCTTGAGAGGAGCCCACAGATACGACAGGCAGCTGCTGCGCTGACATAAGGTCACTTCAGACCTCCCTGCTCACTATGATTGGATGGGCACTGAGCTGGGAAGCTTGATACCCACACCATCTCCCATACTGGCTGAGGTCATTGCCGATGTGAGGGCTTGCTGGTCAGAGCGCATCCCCAGGAAGCCCTGACAGTTCTCCTGGAGTAGGCTCTCTACGAGAATCGCCATTCTCTCTATGGAGGACGCATGGCGCTCGGATATGTAGCTCATTGCTTCAGCAAGCGTCCGCGTAGACTCCTCCACCATGGACACCAAGCCAAGAATAGCCTCATGTATCTCCCCCAGATGCTCCCGCACACCTGGCCACATTTCCTGCACCTGCTGCGTCATTGTCGACTCCAGAGGCACATCATCAGGCACCGACTGAGCTTGTGCCTGGTTCCCTGCAGTCCTCTGACTGCTGACGCCATGGGAACTCTGTCCCTGCCAGCTCCTCCAGCGAATGTGAAGTGCCCTCACCGCTGTGCTCCAGGACACTAGCCGATGTTCTAATTCCCACCGAGGTGCTAGTCTCTGCGCTGGTGCTTGCCTGGCAGAAATGGTGTGATTCTGGTGAGACTTCAGACCCCTCAGGTGTGAGAGGGGATATCTGCTGCTCCTCCTCCAGGCCCTGATCTGATGATGCTGAAAGGAAGAACAAGGGCAGTGGATCAGTTAGCCTGCACACACCGACAAACTTCATCCCTGTTCCCCCGGCTCATTATACGCTTAACCTTCCATAACCAATGGTCCAGCAATGTTGCAACAATAACTAATTTAACAGTCATCAGTGCTATGGCCAGGACATTGCGGACCTCACTGTTGGCCTTAAATACCTAGCCGTGTCATCCCAGCCTCACTGGCATCAGTAGACCTGGGTGCGTGGCGCCTCTCCAGCTCAAGGACCTCCTGTTCGAAGCGGCTTAACATGGAGAGCAGTACCTGGTCGCCTCCACCTCACATGCTTGGCCGCGTTCTGCGCATTCTTCTCCTGACAAAGGGAGAAAAGCATTGATTAGGGCAAATTGCCCATGGGCTCTGCTTGCACATGGCCCATCCCAACCAGAGTGGGACATATCAGGCCTCTAGTGCCTCCTCACCCCGCTGCTGCCGAACACTCAGACAAAGATGCAGGCCTGTTCCCCACCCCACCAATGCTCCCTTGGACACATGCTGCGTACATCATATTAGGAACTACATGGTATTTCTTCCCATAGTAAGGAGGCACAACTACGTGCAGCATCGAGGGCAACAGATTGCTACACCACCTTGAAGCTCCTTTTCCACCATCCCATCACCCTGACTAGGACATGTCCTGGAGTTCTGAGTCTGTGCCTAGGTGCAGCTCCTCCAGGTTGCCCACAAACCAGTTATGTGGGACTCAGATCAACACATGGTGCAGGGGCAAAACTCATCTCCTCATGATCCTCTCAGGCTGACCTCAGCATGGGCACTATCTGCTTGTCCATCCAGCAAAGGAAAAATACTCCAAATGATTCAATGCAGTCATGACACTGAGGCTTGGTCGGGGGGTGGGCGCGCAGAGAGTAAGGCTACCTGCTCGGTTAAATATCCAATACCAACATGGTACTCACCCTGCCAGAGCACTGCAAGTCATTGAAGCACTTGCGGCACTGGATCCAGGTGTGCCGCACCACATCGCGGGAGCTCACCACCTCCGCCATCTCCTCCCAGGCACGTTTCATCATGGGGGGGCCTCTTCCTCCCATCCTGGGGAACGAACACCTCCCATCGTGCTGCCACCTCCTTGACAAGGGCAGCAAGGCAGTCATCAGAAAAATGAGGGGCGCACTGGCCCCCAGCTGGACTGCCCTCTAGCCTGGTCTGCTCCTCTGCCCTACCCTCCAGCCTGGCCTGCTCACCCAAACCTCTGCCGCAGCCTATAACTGGCCATTGTGAGCAGCCTACAAAAGGCTGCCAGGCCTTGTTTTAAACAGACTGCCTGGTTGACTTTGGACCCGGCGGTCTGTGCATGCCTGCCGCCACCCGCACACTCCCGCTATCCTTGGGAGTTGGGAAATACCCTGGGCAGGCCTTAATTGACCTGCCTGTGTAAAATTGCAGCGTGGACCCCATCGCTGGCGCCGATCAGGTCTGCGCCCACCAATGGCCATTCCCGCTCCGCCCCCCCCCCGCCAGACGGAAAATTCTGCCCACTGACTTTGTGCGTCCAACTTTATTACAATGAAAACACTTCAATTCTACCCTCAGCACCTTCCTTTTTATTCTGAGAAAAACCTTCCTGAGAATTTCCACCTACTCTTTTTCCCTGATTACCCACCTTTCTTTCACCTTCCCACTTTCTATCCTTCTCGGATTTAAATGGGTGGCGATAAAAAGGTTTAGATCTATGAATTAACTCATCAGCTATCTCTGCTGCCTGTCTTAGTGTTTCAACCCTCTGTTCCTCTACATGAGTTCTTACTACCAAAGGAATTGAATCTTTAAATTCTTCCAAAGGAATTATCTCTCTAAGAGCTGTACATGCCATCTCTATCTTTAATGCTGTATCCACCAGTCAAAATTACTTTGTTTTACTCTCTCAAACTCAGTATAAGTTTGCCCAGGCTCTTTTCTCATATTCCTAAATGTCTGCCTGTATGCCTCAGGAATCCACTCATATGCACTCAAAATAACCTTTTTCACCACACCATAGCTCACCAACATTTCCTCTGCAATGAAGCATAAACCTCATGGGCTCTACCCACTAACATAGAATGCCAGTTTTCCTGTGGCCATTTCATCTGTTTAGCTATCTTCTCAAATAGAATAAAGAATGCTTCAACATCTCTTCCTTCAAACTTTGAAAGAGCTTGTACAAATTTAAGCATCTCCCCACTGGGTTCTGATCTAGAGATAAATCCTTCCGCACCTCCAGGTGTCTCTTTCTTAACTGCCAGCATTTTAAGCTGGAATTCTCTCTCACTCTCTTTTTCTCTTTCTTCCTTTTCTCACCTTGCCATTTCAAATTTCTTTCCTGTTTTCTTTCTCTCTCCTGCCTTTCTTTTTCTGCTGCTTCTCGTTACAGTTTTTTTCATTTTCTTTGCTCACTCAAATTCAAGCCTCTTCATTTCTAACTGATGTCTCACTACCTCCAGCTGTGACTCACTAATAGCAGGTATCCCTTCTAACTTTAAATACTGTGCTATCCCTTCAATAATGTCTGAATTCCTTACCCCCGCAGGTAATCCTAATTTTAATTTATCTGCCAATTCCATTAACTTACTTTTATTTACCTTTTATAAACCACCCAATGTTATAACTTCAACTACCAGACAAGTCTTAGCAACTGACAAACTCATATTGCAGTCTCACCACTTCAAAAAAAATACTCACACCAACTCTTGAATTCAAAGTGTTTCTCATACTTGTAACCTTAAGATTCACCAACTCCAAACCAATCAAGGAGTTTCAAATATATCCTAGAAAGAGCCCACAATTTGTTATGGCACAGCAGATGGTAAATGCTGAGCTGCTCAAATCCCAGAGGGAAACTTGAAACAGCTGCCACAACTGTTTTGCAATTTATATTTTATTTTGAGATGCATGCCTTAAATTCAGTAGTAGTGAGTCTACCAAGACTTAGAGTGTTTTTACAAAGCTAAATTAAACATTTATTAATAAAATAAAATATTTTAAACACATACATATGTCTACAAATTACGATTATGATAACTCCTAGCTCTCCTAATTAATTTGACTCCCAGTTACACCTCCATAAGGCAATATTAAAAACAAAATAGAATTCAACAGATCCAGGCAAAGCACACGATACCATGGGCAATGATATTTAAGGTGAGCTTTCTTAGCTTCAGTTCCTGTAGACAGCAACTTGATGCTGGGAAGCTGGAAGCTTTTCACACTTGTCTTAGATCCTAAAATGCTTTCTCCTTACATACAACCTCAGTTCTTTTATACATATAAATTCCATTGTTCCAAGGGGTTTTTGCAACTTTACTTTTCTCATTATATAAATCTTTCATAGCACTCATATTATCAGTAAACTTTGGGAAAAATAAACACACTATTTGGCTTAGCCTCTTATGGCTAGCTGTAACATCTCATCATTGCTTTGAAATTCAAACCACTCTGGTTCATCTAAAAGTGCAAATGTTCCTCACTCCTCACACTCTAAAGCTTCAACCATGGGAAAAATTATTCCCCCGTCGAAGGGGTTGTGTGGGGGGGCGGGGGTGTGGTGTGGCACCATGAACCTGATCGGCAGCCTTGATCGGGGATGCACCGCCACTTTATGTGGCCAGGCCAATTAAGGCCCACCTAGCGTGATGCTCGCCTGGAAGTGCTGAGCATTCCCTGTGTGGGCGGGGGGAGGGTGGGGGGGAAGGGGGGGGGGGGGGGTGATTCCCTGAGTCGTTTCCTGCACACTTTCGCACATGCACGTGAAAGAGCGCAGAGATCTATTTGTGGCACCTCCATGCCTCAGGGGGATTAGTTTGACACGTGTTAGTTAAATAAAGGTGGAAAAAACTTAAAACATGCCCCCTCATGTGAGCTGGGACATGTCAAAGAAATAACGTTAAAATTTTTATTAGATTTTAAAACACTTCATGAAACCTCATTCCGCCCGTGGAGGAGGTTTCATGAAAAGCGCAAAAGCCGCCTGGGCTCTTCGCCTGCTGCTAACCTTAAGGTTGGGCGGGCAGCTCAGCTAATTGAAATGGTTACTATTTTAATGGCCTTAATAGGTATTTGACAGTTCAGCAGGCGCGCAGCTGATTCAGCCCGCTGAGCTGAAAATCTAAATGACGCACGGTGATGTCGGGACGGCTGCCCAATGTCACCCCGTGTCATTTTACGCGTCGGCAAGTGGGCCCAACCTTGCTTGGCGAGCAAAGAATTCTGCCCCATGTTTACATATTTAGCATTTCAAACCTAGCTTCCCTTTTGATAACTCAAAAGCTCCAGACTCGCTGTCTTCAATTCAATTAAACTCCACCACCCCCGCATACATACACACAGAGAAACTAATCCAAACCCCACTATTAACTCACTTTTACAATAAGTCACAATAATATTATGAAAAGTAATATATTTTCATGACATGTGGTACAACTCTTTTCCTATAACTGGCAATATGCATTAACCTTTGGGTTATTTTAAGAAAATAATATCCAATTCAAAGCAACATCAGATATGGACAGATTACGGAGGTGGACCTGTCATTTCTATGGCCAGGATTTTACGGCCCCTCCTGCCTAGCAGGATATTATGGTCCCACCAAACTGAATGGAGATTTAAATGGCTCACCGCATCTGCTGGGGTGAGTCATGTCGCGGCAGGGCTGTAAAATCCTGCCTATGTGTTTTGGATCAAGGCATACGATAAGCCGTCAGGAGACAGGTACCATCCACTCTGCATTTATTGCACTTTTCTTTATTAACTTATTGTCTGTGGTTAAGCATTAAGCCAAGTAGACACCTTGTCAATTGTTGGTCAATAGTAGCATTTCTACCCCTGAGTCAGAGATGGTAAGTTCAAGCACCACTCCAGACAAAACACAAAGGGCTAAATTAAATAGAGCCCGTCACAGTGGGAACCATAGCTTCTGGGCCCACTTAATCATGGGAGATGCCCCGTGTCAGTCTTCCAGCCACAGCAAAACCTCCCCCAATTAAATGGGAGGGTGAAAAGGGCTGAAACAAGTTTCCTAGCCACTGGCAGGATGTCATTTAGACTCATTAATAAGTCAATTGACACCTATTATCCCTGAGCCCGGGGTGGGGTTGGGTAGGGGTGGATCCCTTGCTCGTAATTACAGGGAGGCTTAAAGCCACCTCCCTGCCCTTGCCCCTGACCTCCCCATCACCCCTTCTGTGACCCTACTTTGCAATCCCCATGGACTCTCACTCACCTTTGGCCTTGGATCCCTTGGCGATCCTGGGCCTCTGTTGGGTACATTACCGGCAGGTTCCACTGTTCCTGGTGGAGTTGACAGCAATGAGGAGCTGACATCCTGTGATTGACCAACAGCTCTCAGTGGAGCAGGATATCCACTGCTGGGGTCCTGAATCCTGGAGAAGGCCTGACAGTGGCCACTTGTCACTTAAGGGAGGTTGGGCCTCCCCAGTGGAATTGACAGGGATTCCCTGGCCAGTGGATGAGACCATTAGGCTGAGTGAATCCCATGCATAATCTAGATTGAAACTTCAATGCAGTACTGAGGCAGTCAGAGATATATCTTTCCGATAGACTTTAAACCAGTCCACGTCTGCCCTCACAGGTGCCAAGTTCCCATTTAATTATTCAAAGAAGATCAGAAGAACTCTGCCTGTTGACCTGGTCAGTATTTATCCATCAACTAACGTCACTAAAATAGATTACGATCATTATTTCATTACTGTTTGCGAGAGTTTGGATAACTGTCAGTGATCATTGGGTTAGAGAGAGAAAAATCAGTAGGATTCCTGCTCTTGATCACTCTCCAGTGACTCCTGTGTTAACATGAGAGGAAATCAGCTAGGGTTCCTGCTCATTTTCATGTGACCCCTGGGGAGAGGGAGATGAAGCCAGCTTAGGTTCCTGCTCCTGACTACAATAGTGACTTCAAAAATATTTCATTGCTGTAAGCACTTTGCCATTTCCTGGGGTCATGAAAGCCAGTAAATTCTTTCGTTTTTTACTAAAACCCGCTTTCACAGCCATATTTCCTTTCTCAGTGACTGTGTCCGTCTCCGGCTTACCCGGATTTCAACTGGAATTTAAAAGTTAAAATCGCCATATGAACACACTCGACCTCTCCCTCCAGCAGCACCGCTGCACCCTTTTTCAAAGCTGCGCGTGCCCCCAGTTTCATTTTATTCTTCATCTCATCCGATGCCTCAACAAGAAACTTTTTCTCTTTCTCTCAAGTGCTAAGGAACGCAAGCTCCAACAACTCATCGACACCAACACCCATCTAGGACCATCCGCCTCCATTCCCTACCAGGATGGTCTAAGGGCTCTCAGCTTCTTCCTCAAACAGAATGCCCTCAGTGCTACACTGGAGTGTCAAGTTAGATTCTGTGTTCAAGTCTCTGGAGTGGGGCTTGAACCCATAGTGTTCTGATTCAGAGGCAAGAGTGCAGAGGTGGATGAATGATATGACAATGAAGTGGAGTCTTCGGGTATATTGAAGGATTCACAGAAAATTATATTTCGGTTTGCCCAAAAGAGGACAGGTTAAATTGTCAACGAACCTTAGATAATGTGATATTAAAGGATGTAACGATAGACTGCCTATAGGGCATATACATATATTATATTTTATATACTGCATTCAGTGACTATATCAGCACTTCTCCCATTGTTAGGCTTGTAAATGTGGGATCTTTAATGACTAAGAAAAGACCATTAAGCACATTGAGCAATTTCTTTTCCATCTGACATCTCATCTGCTTAATCGGTTCCTTCATCTCCTTCCCAGCAAAGACCATTGGGATGTCCTGGCTTCACACTCCAGTGTAGCACTGAAGGCATTCTGTATTGTAGGAGGTACCATTTTTTGGATGAGATCTTAAGCTGAGATCCAGTTTGCCCTTGAGTGGATATAAAAGATCCCACTGCACTATTTTGAGTTCTCCCTGATGCTCTGGCCAATATTTATCCCTCAACCAACATCACAAAACCAGGTAATCAGGTCATTTATCTTGTTGCTGACTGTGAGAACTTACTAAGTGCAAGGGAATGTAATTGTAAATGAATGAATATACAGCTACATAATAATAATTCTATTAGTTCTAGTTCTTGAATATCGAGCTGCCTGAATGCCAAAAGGAGCCACTAGTCAAATACAAGCTGACTCAATTTTTTTAAAATTCATTCAGGGGATGTGGGCTTCTCTGGCTGCACCAGCATTTATTGCCCATCCTTTGTTGCCCTTGAGAAGGTGGTGGTGAGCTGCCTTCTTCAACCGCTGTGGTCCGAGTGGTGTAGGTATACAATCAATTGCAGGGTCACTTTAACTGCTGAGAGTAGGGGGAGCTGATAGGATGAGATTGGCCTTTCATTTTACTCCTGTCCAATTTTACTCACCACTGAAGCCAATTAAAAGTAAAATCAGGCAGGCTGTGATTTGGGCTATCCATCCCATCCTGTCAGATGGCCCGATTCACAACCTGCCTGATTTTACTTTTAATTGGCTTCAGTGGTGAGTAAAATTGGACAGAAGTGAAGGGAAAGGCCAATCTCATCCTACCAGTTCCCCCTACTCTCAGCAGTTAAATTAAATATGAAGGCTGGTGATTTTAATCTAAGATGGTCATTTTAGATTAAAATCACCAGCTTTCATATTTAATTTGTAAAGAGCTTGATTTGGATTGTTGTTTTGTGCGGCTATGAGAGTTGAAGGAGAAGACTGCTTGCTCAATAGTTTCTAAATGCGGGTTTGGAGGACAATGGGAAGGATCTGCTGGGCAGAAAAAGTAACATATGATAAAGTGCTGAGGAGAGTGAATTAAGGAACAAAGAAACTTGCTGAACATAATTAGGAAAAGACAGCATGACTGAATAGGGCAAATCTCAAGTGGAAACAGAACTAAAAGAAATGTTATGGAGGGAAGATGTCAAGGAAAAAGAGGAAGAGGAAGGAAGAGAACATCAATGCTGGATGGTTGGAAAATTAAAGGAATTTATTGGAAAATTAAAAGACTGGCACAGGATGGAGAAACTTGGAAAGAGGAGCTGCCTTTGGGCAGAGCACACATGATGATGATATTTTTGGAAATTGTGTGTCAGATTCTCTTTGAAGCCTTACAGGCTTTAACATCAAAGTTTGCAAATACTGTAGCAGGACAGGTTTTACCTGGATGCTACATTGCCTTTACATGATAACTGTGTTTGAACAACCTTCCTGGCAATGCTTTTTCTAATATGTAATGATTCCTTTCTTTGCAAATAGGGGATTGACTCGTGGTCTTCACAATTGAAAATTATAGAAGTATTCGAAAGGGTAAATATGGAGAAACTATTTCCTTGGTTGTGGTAGCCTGACAAGGGGAAATAATCTTAAAGTTAGAGCTAGGCTTATTTGAAGCAACATCAGGAAGTTTTTTTTAACACAAAGGATAGTAAAAATCTGGAACTTGTTCCCCAAAAGGTTGTAAATGCTGTGTCAATGTGAGCTTTCAAGGCCAAAACAATAGATTTTTGTTGAGTAGGGTATCAAGGCATTAGGAGTTTGAGTAGAGATCAGCCACAATCTAACTGAACGGTGAATCAGGCCTGAGCAGTTTAACTAGCCAATGTGTTCCTCTGTGCTTAACGCTAAAGAAAATGACATAATTTTTGTTATTGTTCCTTAAACACTCATTAACATTAGTATTTTAATCGGAAAAAATGGTGTAATCATGAAGCTTTGAAGTAAATCTCTTTATTCCTAACAGTGTTATGTTATCGAAAGGAAAGTGCGAGTTTTTTTTAAAAATATGCACAAAAAGTGTTGGAAGTACTCAGCAGGTCTGGCAACATCATTGAAGAGAGAAACAATGTGAGTAGGCTGACTTTTTACTTTCAGGGTCAGGAACCCAAAATGGGGATTGATTCCCAGTCTCAACCCACATGGCATGTTCCAGACGTGCCCGCCACTATTTTTAAAGGATTGGCCATATAAAGGCCAGGGCAGAGGCTGGAAATCCTACTCAGCATGAGAATGAGATCTTAAAATGCCCATTAATTGTATTAATTTGATCTAACCCTGTTGCTAGCAGGCAGCTAGCTATTCAGGGCCCAACCTAGCCTCTCCGATAATGACTCAGGTTTAGGATTGTGGAACTGCACTGGCACAATGTCTAAGGTCACCAAATTGTAGGATTGTTCACCTCTGATCTTGACCCCAACCTTCTTTGAAAATTCAGCCAAACGTTTCAGGTCTATGGCCTATGGTCAGAACTGGAGCAAATAAAAAATGCAACAGGTCGTAAGCAGGTGAAATGGGGAGGGTGGGAAAAAAAACAAGAAGGAAGGTCATTAATAGGCTGGAAGACAGGAGAGATTAAATGGCAAAAGGGTTCATCTTCCAGCACCAGAAAGAGTAGCAATGGCGCAAGAAATGGTCAAAGAGCCAAAAGAAATGCCTGGGGCAGGCATGAGTGATAGAATGATGAACAGCTACCACCTGAAAGCAAAATTAAGATAAAAACTAGGCTATGACAAAAACACGCAAAGTAAAGGGAGCAACATGGGGCCAGAGATTACAATCTGAAATTGTTAAACTCAATGTTGAGTCCAGAAGGCTGTTAACTGCCTAATTCGAAGGCAAGGTGCTGTTTTTTGAACATACGCTGAACTTCATTGGAACACTGCAGGAAGCCGAGGACAGAGAATGCCAGCATGAAAGCAAAGTGGAAAATTAAAAGGACAGGCCGGGGTCACGCTTGAAAACTGAATGGAGGTGTTCTGCAAAGCGGTCATCCAATCTGCATTTGGTCTCCTCAGTCTAGGGCAGACTACATTTTAAGCAGCAAATAGAGTACACTAAATAGAAAGTACATTAATAAAAACAAAAAACTGCGGATGCTGGAAATCCAAAACAAAAACAGAATTACCTGGAAAAACTCAGCAGGTCTGGCAGCATCGGCGGAGAAGAAAAGAGTTGACGTTTCGAGTCCTCATGACCCTTCAGCAGAACTGGTTGAATCCAAGGAGATGGGTGAAATATAAGCTGGTTTAAGGTTGCGGGGGGGGGGAGGTTGGGTGGGGGGAGAGAAGTGGAGGAGGGTGGTGTCGTTGTAGGGACAAGCAAGCAGTGATAGGAGCAGGTAAAGTACATTAACTCTGTTTCTCTCTGCACAGATGCTGCCAGATCTGCTGAGTATTTCCAGCATTTTCTGTCATTACTTAAACAAAACCTAACCAGTTCCTTTTGAAGATATCAAATTGTTAGGAATAAGGAGATTTACAGCATCAGCAGTAATTTGCTCTTGGCTAGGTTTTTGGACAGATTGATGTGGCGCAACATAATTTGTTTAGAAAAACATGACATTTCATATCCTGCTTGGTTCAGTTGTGTGATCTTGTTTCTCAATCTTCTTTGAATTCATATATATTATACTGCTGTACAGTTTAATTCTTTCATAGAAACATATAGCACAGAAACTGATCATTTGATCCTTCATGCATGTGCTGATTCTTTGAAAATCTATCCATTTGGACCTGTTCCCTTGCCCCATAGTCCTGCAATTATTCTCTCTTTACATATTTATCCAATTCCCTTTTAAAAATTTCCATTGAATCTGCTTCCACCACTCTTTCAGGCACTGCATTCCAAGTCATAACATCTCGCTGTGTAAAGAAATTCTCCTCAGCTTCCCTCTGGTTGTTTTGACAATTTTCTTATATCTATTTACTGATTATTCTGCCACTGGAAGCAATTTTTTCCTTTTTACTCAATAAAAAACATTCATGATTTTGAGCATGTTTATCAAGTCTCCTGCTAAAGGAAGAGGAATAGTCAAATGAAAAGATACTGGGCTGAATTGGCAAGTGATGAGGGTAGTGGAGCTGAAGAACAGCCCCTCGAGCGGAATTTTATGCCCCTGTTGAGGTGGGGGTGGGTCCGTAAAATGCAGCGAGCCATTCAAAAACCCATTGGCCAGGATTTTCCATTCGGCGGGCAGACGGGCCCAACCGACTCCGCGGCAGGCGGGCAGCCAATTACCGCCGCCGGAACGGGCCACGTTGCTATTTTCCACGGGCGGGCTAATTAAGGCCCGCACTGTGGGTAAGCGACTCCCGTGGAGAACGGGAAAATAATCGTGGGGATGGGTGGCTTCAGACTGCCGGTTCCAATGGGGAATCAGCAGACTGTATAAAGAGTGGCTAGGCAGCCTGCTTGAGGCAGTGCACCATGGCCACTCATGGAGAGAGGGAGGGAGCTGTGGTCCCAGAGGAGCATGAGCAGGAGGAGGGGGGCAGGCTGCAGGAGAGGTCAGCGGGGGCCACTGTGCTCCTCGAGTCTCCAATGCATGTCTTTCTGTCCTCCTCCAAGAGGTTTCCAGCTGTCAGCATGTTTTGTATCCGGAGGATGGGAGGAGGAGGGCTCCCCCATGTCACTAGCCAGGCAAGGGAGGAGGTTGGTGATGCTGTGAGCGCCTGTAATGATGTGCGGCGCACTGGCACCCAGTGCCGCAAAAGATTCAATGATTTGCTGTGCTCTGGAATGGTGAATACCATGTGGCCTTGGCCATTTGACCCAGAAGGTAGCCTTAGCCTTTGAGCCTACACCCCCCACGTCTTTCTGTTGTTACTGCGTTGGACATTTGGCACACGCTGGGTGGGCAAATGGGTAGTAACCATGCTTACATCAGCCTTAGTGGTTGAGAAGAAGCTGGGTTCTCCCTGCAGCATATGTTGTTGTTTGTCACATTTGAGTAGTCTGGGGGCAACCTGCAGAGGAGGCCGCTAGATACATACTCAGAACTCCAACACTTGTCATATTGATGGTGATGAGATGGTGGAAGGGGTGTCTCAAGGTGTTGTGGCCAAGTGCCATCAGCTGGCATCGGCGCCACACCTAGTTGCACCTCCCTACCATGGGTGCTAAGACACGTGTGCTATTCAAAGTGATGGACACCGAATGTGCCAAGGTGTCCGTTGGGGGACGGGGTTGAGAGTGGCCATACTATCTTCTGGGGACTGATCACCAGTAGTGTGGACAGGAGCCGCTGGAGGCCTCAGATGGACCACTGTGGTTGGGGTGCAGCATGCGCGTGCAGAGTACATGAGCGATTAGCCCCGATAAACCATCTTCTCTGTTCCACAGGCAAAAAGTCAACAAAATCTGCAGGAGCGCCACAGGACTGGAGGTGGGCAAACCTTACTCCAGTGCCTCACAACATTTGAAGAGCAGGCCATGGAGCTGGGGAGGAGGCAGGAGGCAGGAGGCCAGGGCAGCCGGGGACAGCGAGGCTAGGGTCCGGTGGCCAAGTATTTGAGGTCCACAGTCCCATCCACTCTATCTGTCCACCATCCAAACCACTGATGGCTGCTGCAATCGTTAACGCTGCAACACTGCTCATTCACAGACTGAGACACTCTGATGAAAGTCAATACCCGTCTGAACAGACCGTCTGTAACCTGCTTGACACAAGTGTGGACAGCTGATCACAAAGATCACCCACCGAGCCCTGCAAGGAGCCAGATGCATATAAGTGGAGGGCAACTGTGAGCTTCAGAGTCGCTGGCATGGGCTGCCCACCCACACAGTTTGGAGGTATCTCAGGGCCAATCACCTTACAGATATAGCTCACTGCCCCCCTTGAGAGTCGGAGCCTCCTTCGGCACTGCACCTCAGTCATATTGAGGTAGCTGCTTCGCTGCCTGTATACCCTGAGAGCAGGATAGTGGCATCCTTTGTGGCCCTTTGCACCTTGGACAACCTTTTAGCCCTGCACCCCTTGTGCCTGCGCCTGGCCTCTCAAAGGTGGCTCCCCTGGAGGCTGATTGTCCAGTCCTGGCCTCCTCCTTATTCTATCTATCCCTTCCTCCTCAGAAGAGCTGCCTCCAGTGGAGATGTCAGAACCCATATCCCCAGGCTAAATGGAGGCCTCCAGAAAGCTGCAGGCCCGAAAAAGATTACTGTCTGCAGACTGGTTTCAAAGCACACAAAAAGCACTTGGAAATCGATGTGAACTGCTAACAACCAAACAGGCAACTTTAAAACACTTTCTGCAATTAAACTTTGTGGAAAACATGAACAACCCCTCTGAGTCCACATATCCCGCCAGTGCATGAGTTTTATTAAAAAATCTCCTACCCACCTGCCCGTTGGGCCCGTGCATAAACACGAAATTCACACTAGCCCCTCAAAATCCTGGACAATTGGCAAATTAAGGGCCTTAACAACGCTGACGTTGGGACGCTCACGTGACATTTTAAGCGCTGACATGCAGGCTCCGCCACCCACACGTCAGCCAGAAAATTCTGCTCATTGACTTGGGTGGTTTGTAAAATCCCGCCAGTGTAAAATTTCGTCCAAAATTTGTGGGAATAAGTGTTCCAGTCAGTGCTACTTACAGGGCTGCAGAATGCAAAAGAAAAGTCGTATCTTAGAAAGATATTGTTGAACCTTCAGGGAACATAGTATTCAGGGGATCAAGGAGAATACGGCATGAGTATGTTTGTAACTAAATTAAAATGTCTAACTTTACACCACATCACCTCTAAAAAGCAATAAGGTGGTCGATTAAAAATTAATAATTCAGACTAGGAAATGCACTAAAAAGCTTAGTGAATTAAAGCATTTTGTACGTCCAAGAATTACAGTGATTGATCCAATTTGTACAAGTGTATTACTCTGTCTCCTACTTTAAAGGTGATGTTAACCCATTTGAAGTAGCAAGTTACTGCCTCCATCACAATCGATACGTGAGGTTTTGATATGATTCAGTAAGTGATCGTACGGTAACATTGTTCACCAAGTTTTCAAAGCAACCATGTGCCTTTTAAGATTTCATCCTTAACCTAAGTGGAGCTAGCCAGTTAGCAGAGGTCCTCCGTAATTGGTCTCAGTACTGCTGCCCGAGGGGGCTGAAAGTTTGGCCGGGCTTCCAGCTTCTGAAAACCAGCCGATGCCCCGTGCTAAAAAATATCCGAGCAATAGGATGCCAATTAATGCAGTTCTGCCTAAACCAGGTGTTATAATGGCCATTTGGTATTTGAAGTGAAAAGCACTAGTGCCTTTAACTCCAATTTCCCCTGGTTTCTGTGAGTGAAGTATCATCGCAAATGACCCCAGAGTATGCTTCACATAGATTGCTGGAAACAAGGCCTCTAGAAACTTTCAAATGTTTATTAATTATATACAACTCTGTGCAGGGGTGGATTAGCACAAGGCTCCTTCCAGGACCTTCTTTCTCTGAGCTCTGGTCACTCATGATCTGACATCACTGATGATGTATATTAGCTATTAGCATAATAGCTATTAACCCTTTATACTACAGTGAGCGTAAAAATCCACCCCTTCCCCCACCTGCCTTTAAGAGAGGAGAGATAGCAGAAGAAAACTTAAGGCAGATAGTTCACAAAGAAAGTGAATGTGGAGGGGAGAAAGTAAAACAATAAAGATGATATAAAAAACAGAAAATGCTGGAAAGACTCAGCAGGTCTGGCAGCATCTGTGGAGAGCGAAACAGATGTTTCTCTCTCCACAGATGCTGCCAATCCTGCTGAGTTTTTCCAGCATTTTCTGTTTTTATTTCAGATCTCCAGCATCTGCAGTATTTTACTTTTATTACAGTGAAGGTAAATATCCTCACCTCTGAATTTTATTTGTGATGACAATCATTATGAAAAAGACTGTTGCCCTAAATACATTATTAGTTCTTTCTAATCTGCTTAATGCCCAGAACCAGCCAGAGTAATATTTGGTTATGTATGTTAGAGCTGTATTTACATCAAAGCAGCTTAATGTACCTCATTGTATGATACATGATCTTGCAGTGTACTGGGAAAAGATCCTCTCAGTTAGAAAGGAAGAGCTGGTCCAACCAGACTCGATTAACCACTGGTGCTTTATCCTAACTGGCACTCCACCTATCATGAGTTGTTTGTCACTTGAGGACCTTCTCCATTTTTGTTCCATGATCTAACAATGCTGCATGTATCTGGGAGCGTTTAAGACCAAGACTGATAGATTTTTGTTAGCCAAGGGTATCCAGGGAGATGGAGAAAAGGCAGGAAAATGGAGTTGAGCTGCAGTTTAATCTTGATTCAGTTGAATAGCAGAGCTGGCCCGATGGAATGGCCTACTCTTGTTCCTTTGATCCCACCTGCAGCTAGATATCATGATTGGCATAAGGTAGCCCTTGATTTTTGATCCTTATGGAATTAAAAAGCAACACATCAAGCCACTGTTTACAGATTGAATCTTTGCTGCTTATACATCAGCTCCCCTTTCTGAAATGTAATCAGCTGTGCTTGAATACACTGGACAAGAGTGTTGATGCAGAGATTAAAAAGCAATAATGGTACACTGGGGATCTTTGAGCTGATGTTCCATATTGCTGCCAGTTTTGCATGCAAAGAGAAAAATCTAGCTTCCACCCGGAGCATTGTAGATGAATCTCCGATGTGTGCTCCCTTTGATCACAGTGAGTAGTATGGGATCATTGAAGAAGCCTTGGTGTTTTTGCAGGGTTTGGAACTCAGAGTGGAATATAGCTGCCTGTTTTCCAACACATCCTGCTAAACACTAAGCAATGAACCCCCTCCACAACAAGGTCAAGTTGGAGATTTAAGTGTTAAAAATCTGAATCACCAGACCTGAGTGTTTCTAGCATTTTCTGTTTTTATTTCAGATCTCCAGCATCTGTAGTATTTCACTTGTATTACAGTAGAGATGGTAAATAATTTCACTTCTGAATTCCCCCCAACCCACCCACTTCTGGTTTTAATGGAGATGGACAGGAGGTTGTGAACAACCAATCTCCTCCCAGGAGGTAGCTTGGTAATTAAAGTATTCTAATGAGGTTAGCAACCTCATATTGATGCATAATTTCAAGTTTAATTTAGGCCGATCAGGTTTCCTGGGCCGCAGCTAAATGAAGGTGAGGGCTGCTGAATGCAGAAGGTAACTGCCTTGGCAACCGTACTGATTGGAAACAACCCCTCCCTCAACCCTTCTGATCCCCCACTGTCACCTCCCCCACGAGTTCCCAGATTTCAGCCCCAAAGCCTTGTATCTCACTCCCCTCCAGCCTCTGAAACTTATTCTCGACCTCTGACGTACCCCCCACCCCTTGCACCTCTCCAATGCCACCACCTCGGCCTACTAGCTCTCCCTCTTTCTTCTCCACGCCCCATGTTGTGACCTGATGCCCAAGGCCTACCACCTGATAGCTAGACAGCCTTTCCATTTAGCTGACTAAGGCCAGGAAACCAAGACATAAATGTTGGTCAGATCCATTGGTTAAATACAACAGGGCCTGAGAGAAGCCCATTCTGAGTTTCCTGACTTCAATCTGGTAACCAAGTAACCCAACCCTCCCATTCCCCAATTCCCCCATCATCACTCCTGCTCCTTCCCTTCCTCCAAGTAAAAATCCCGCCTCCAAGAAGCACTTGTTGTGTAGTTAAACTCTCTTACACCGGTTGCCCTGCATCAAACTTGCTTCAGATTTTTTGCTTGACCACAGTTTTGGTTATAAGTGAGTACAGTTTTGACTGGAGGTTGCTGGTGGCAGTTACATGCCACATTACAGTGGTGCATTGTAAACACTCAGTGGGTTGTTTCTCCCATTTAAAGACTGCAAAAGATCACCTTCCAGGAATACTTTCTGGAAGTCAGCACAAAATGAATTACTGGTTATCATGAGGTTGTGCTTTTTAGCATGCTTCAGGCAGATACTTGGCAGAGTTAGATGCAACTTTTTCAAGTCAACCTGCCCTGTATCCAAGTCAATGAAGACTCTGCCAGCAATCTGCTGCCATAGTGGCTGCACCAGCCGTTTTTGAGATGGCAGCTGCTTGCTGGAGAGTTGTGCTGTTGCTTGTTCCCTCCAAAGGACATAGGAAAATCAGGAAGCTATCAGCCATTCAGTCCCTCGACCCTCCATTGAATCAGATCATGACTGATCTGCACCTCAACTCCATGTATCCATCTTTTCTCCATATCCCTTGATAAGCTTACTTAACAAAAATAAACCTGCCTGGGTCTTGAGAGCTCTAATTCTCCAAGCATCTACTGCCTTTTGGAGGAAGGGGTTCCAGATTTCCATTACACTTTTTATCAAGAAAGTACATCCTGATTCAGCTCTTGAGTGGCCTAACTCCACTTTTAAGACTATGGCCCCTAGTTTTCGATTACTTCACCAGGGGAAGTAGGTTCTCCTTATCTAGTCTATCAAATCCTTCTAACATTGAGAACAGCTTGATCATATTTGCCCTTTAAATTTAAATTGAAGATCTGGCCATACAAGCACACTGTTGCAGCCACCCGCAAAAGGCAACAGAATCATCCCTCCGTCAGGTTTTTGGGGTCTAGAAGGAAGGAGGTAAATTTCCAGAGGGCCTCAACTTGTGTTGACCTCATGCAACACCCAGCACACACATCATAGCAGCAGTGGTTGGGGACCCTGCACCAGTCACCTATTTGAAATCTGAAAGCACTTTTTGACACCTAGGGTAGCAGAAATCTAGAAATATTCTCTCCCAAATGACTGTGGAATCAGGAACAATTAGAACTTTCAAGGTTGGGATTTCAGGTGAGGACATCAAAGGATTTGGAGTAAAAGCAGGAGAATGAAGTTGAGGTGCAGATAAGCTTTGATTTTATGGAATAATAGAGCAAAGCTGAGAGGCTGAATGGCTTCCTCCTATTCCTACTGTCCTCACGTTCATATAACCTTAAATAGTAATCGAAGTGAGACAGTTTCAACTTAAAATAACAGAAGAACTTCAGTTTAGTGTTTATTTTCTTTCTTGTGGAAATAAAACTGAGTCATTATTGTGCATTGTGGATCCAAATCAGCCTGATACAATAAGAATGATCTAATTACATCTCGTATGACACTTGTCACAATCTAATCTGTAAAACTACCTTCTACCTCAAACCATACATACGTGAAATTGGTATTACAGTGCTGAGCTGACAAAGAACAAAATTTGCAGTGCCAAAGCTGGAAGGCATGGCAGGAATTTCAAGATTGAAGAGGCAAGTGATGACAAAAGCTGCAGCACAAGTGCTGACAGGAATTTGAGCACTGACTGGCAGTAGATGAAAGGCATTGTAGTGTAGAGCTGCCAAGGGATGACACCCCCTTGAATTGCCAAACTGGAAGGTTCTGATAATGGAGTGCAGTGCCAGGCTGGCAAGTGTGACAGCTATTGCATTGCCAAACAAGGAACAAGGCTTTGTAATGCTGAAGACACATAAAACAATGACAGCCTTTCAAGGAGAATGGGTGAGAAATGACAAGTATTGTGTCTGGGGTTTTTCAAGGGTTTAGGGTCTGAATCAGAGTCAGACGGGTGCATAATTTGCTGCCGCTGGTCCCTGTGTCGGTTTGCTGTCATGATCTTGTCCCTGAGCCACTTTGAATGAGGGCAGCTCGGGGTCGGATTGGGTGCCTGCTGGAAAGCAACAGGCAGCCAACTGAGGACAATTAAATTTAATTATGGAAAACTTGCAGCCAGCAATGCAGGCAGACCATGTTGTATTGGTTTGGCCCTCCAGGATTGTGGCCAGGCAGCTGTGGTAAAAAGTAAAAATAAACTGACCTCCAGTTGTCTTCCATAATCTCCACCTTCAGATCGACAGCTCCCGCATCGGCCGATCACTAAGTACAGAAGGAGACGGCCTCCCATTAGCCATCCAGTGCCAGGTGTTCGCCTTTAATCCCTGATTGGTTGTCGAGCCCATTCCCTGGCCTTGATTGAAGGTATGAAAATCTCCATGAGTGTGTCTACAGCACATTGTGTGAATTCGGTGCCAAGAACTTGCCTTCGTTTCCAGTTCCCAACCGCTAATTGAAAATCCCACTCTAGGGGCAGAACTTAGCCCTCAATGGGTGTGTGGTCTCTACTGGCTTGGCGGTGGGTGGGCAGCCGAACTCCGCCGCCGAAATGGGCCCCGCTGCCATTTTGAGTGGGCAGGCCAATTAAGGCCTGCCCAGCAGCCTGCCCGACGGGAAGTGCTATGTGCTTCCTGTGCAGGGGGGAGGGATTTCCCAATTGTCAAAGTGTGTTCGAAAGAGCGTACATCTCCCTGAGACTAAGTGCTGTCTCAGAGAAAGCGCTGACAGTTTAAAAAATATTATAAATAGCACAATAAAAAAATTAACATGTCCCCCTCATGTGACAATGTCACACGAGGTGGGACATGTTAATAAATATCACATAAACTTTATTAAAGATTTTTAAAACAAACATGAAACCTCATCCCGCCAGTGGATGAGGTTTCATGTTTTTTCTCCTTCCCACTGGGGCTCCTGGCCTGCCCACCAGCCTTAAGGTTGGACGGGCAGGTCCTTTAATTACCTTAATTATCCAGTCAATGGCCTCAATTGGCCATTGACAGGTCGGCGGACGGACAGCTGATTTTGCTGTCCGCCCACCTTCCTGAATATTTAAATGGACCGGGATAACGTCAGGGGTCCCTCCCGATGTCATCCCATGTCATTTTCCTGTTGGCCAACAGGCCCTGCCCCCAAATTGCCGACAGGAAAATTCTGGCCTAGGCCTCTGAACAGGAAAGGGATGACAATTAATACAGATACAATTGGAAAGCAATTATACCAACTTACATGGGCACTACAAAACAGAAATTAGTCTGGGGGTATTGATCCTCTTCAGTTAACCTCACATGACCAACCAGTTCCTATTGTTATGTCCAGTAAAGATATCATTTTCCTAACCTTCAAAATATGAAATTTTACATCTTGTGGGCACGTGCCCAACCTGAATGGGCGTAAAAATCAGGTGAGATGATGTCAGGCAAACGTCCCGACGTTATCACACAGTCGTGCAATATTTCGCTTGGCGGGCATGTGCATAAGTCGGAAGAGGGCCTGCCAACAATTAATTGGGCATTAACTTATTAACAGCCCCAATTGTAAGCTATTTTTCGTGGCCCATCCAACCTTATGGTTGGCGGATCAGCCAATCAGCCAGGCGAGCTTTACATTTTTGATGAAACCTCATCCAAGGGCGGGATGAAATCTCCATTAGGATTTAAAATAAAAAGAAATATCTGGGGACAGCATTTTTATGAGGTTTGCTTTCAGGTGCTTGATTGTGTTGCAAAGACATTTTTTGTGCTTCCTTTTATTCTTTGGATGTCTGCAGCTTCCTGAGGCAGCCGTCTGCCTTCAGGAAGGTCGGTGGAAGCGTTCACCAACACCCACCCTCTTCCCGCCCCCACCGGCAGTGCTGAGCCTTTCTCAGGGCACGTTTCATGCTGGCTGGCTGTTAATTGGCCAGCGGTCAGGGGCATGATCGCAGTCAGGGGACGGTTTCCAGTCCGCTCCTGGGTCTGCCGATTGTGCACACCCGATGAGTGCATAATTCAGGCCATGAACGTTATTCAATTCGGCCTCTTTGAAATTGGCCATATGAAGAAAGAAAAGCCAATGTGCTACGAAGATGGCCGCTGAAGATCAGCTGACCTGGCTTGTTTATTCAAAAACTGCCTTGTTGTCTCACAAGGACAAAAGGATACATTCCAGGCAAAGAGTTATCAACTGCACCCACCTTGTAACTAAGAGGAGACATTACTGAATGGTGTGTTTTTTTTTCTGAGACAAGGAAGGTGATTGTATTAACCTCCTTCAGGATGAATGTGTTCAAACCATAAACCAGGATGTGGCTAATCAACCCAAAACCACCACCATGTTTGGAAGAGGAACTGCAGTTGTGAAGAGCCACATGGAGGCAGTCATGTTTGTCCCTTTGTAATTTTTAAGCACTGTCTGCAGAGAGATAGCAACAGCAGAAAAGGTAGTCACACCTATGCCTTAAAAGAATTGGAGGCTATAACATTGCAAGGTCTCCAAGACTGTCCCTTTTCTGGTTCACCAATGCAGCAAACTGACCTCCTTGTATATTAATGACTTAAATGAGAAAATGAATGTACTATTGCCAAGTTTTCAGATGATACAAAAATAGGTGGAAAGGCAAGTGGTGAGGATGACACAAGGAGCATACAGAGGGATATAGACAGGTTAAGTGAGTGGGTGAAAACTTTGCATAGAATATATGAGCAGGGAGGTTATGTTGGAGCTGCATAAAATACTTGTTAGGCCATAGCTGAAGCACTGTGTGCAGTTCTGGTCACCACACAATAGGAAGGATGTGATTGCACTGGAGAGGGTGCAGAGATTCACCAGGATGTTGCCTGGGGTGGAGCATTTCAGCTATGAAGAGAGACTGGATAGGTTAGGGTTGCTTTTCTTAGAGCAGAGAGGGCTGAGGGGGGACTTGATAGAGATATACAAAATTATGAGGGGCATAGATAGGGTAGATAGGAAGAAACTTTACCCCTTGGCATGTGTGTCAATAACTAGGGGGCATAGATTTAAGGTAAGAGGCAGGAGGTTTAGAGAGGATTTCAGGCAAGATTTCTTCACCCAGAGGATGGTTGGAATCTGGAACACACTGCCTGAGGAGGTGGTAGAGGCAGGAACCCTCATAACATTTAAGAAGTACTTAGATGTGCACTTGAAACACCAAAGCAAAGAGGGCTAAGGGCCAACTGCTGGAAAATGGGATTAGAATAGATAGGTATATGATGGCTGGCATGGACACGATGGGCTGAATGGCCTGTTTCTGTGCTGTCAAACTCTATGGGCTGAATTTTCCCCCCGTCCAGGGGGAAGTTGAAGGGTGAGCGTGTACAGGTGCGCTTCTGATTGGCGCCCCCAATCGGAGGGGCGCCACCATTTTTGTGCATGCGCATGAAAGAGCGTACTCATCTCCCCGAGGCTAAGTGCAGCCTCAGAGAGATTGGCTGTAAATGTAAAATAGATAAAAATAGAAAAATAAAATTTCCCTAACATGTCCCCTCATATAGCAATGTCACATGAGTCGGGACATGTCCATAATTTTTATGAAACCTTCATTAAAATATTTTAAAGCTTATATGAAACCTCATCCCGCCTGTGGATGAGGCTTCATGTATTTTTTAGTTCCCGCCAGGGTTCCTGGCCTGCCCACCAACCTTGGTTGGGCGGTCAGGTCCTTTAATTACTTAATTGACTCTGTCAATGGCCTCAATTGGCCATTGACAGGTCGGCGGGCCCGCAGCTGATTTTGCTGCATTCCAGCCTTCCTGAAAATTTAAATGGGGCGGGATGACATCGGGAGTTCTGCCCGATGCCATCCCGCGTCATTTTACACGTCAGTGAGCAGGGCCCGACCCCCTGCTCGCCAGCGTGTAAAATCCTGCCCAATAACTTTATGAATGACAGGCATTGCAGGTAAAAAGGGAAAGGGATGAGAGAAATTGCAGCTAGAGTGAGAAAAGGACCACAGCCATTACAGATAGAACAGGAAAAGGGTAAGATAAATGTTACTGTATTTAGTGCTACAAGTAAACAGAAATGTCATAGTGCTGCAGGGAAGCTGGCTTAGAAACAACATGATATAAATCTATTTTGTTATCACTGGGCAGAATATTGCCCTTGTTGGGTGGACTCAGTGGGGGTGGGCAGGGGCTGTTAGAAAGCTGGCCGCTGTCCGCGATCAGGGCTGGGAGGCAATTTCACGCCAATTAAGGCCTACTCAGCATGAAACGCAAGTGGCAGCGCTCAGCGCTGTCTGTGTGAACAGGGGGAGGAGGGAAAGCCAGGCGAGCACGACCTTAGCGCATGCACGCGAGAGCAGAACTGCCTCAGGGAGATGGAGACTTATACAAAAAGGTAATAAAGAACTCAAAAATGTAGTAAAACATGTCGCCTCCTCTGACTCTGTCACATGAGCAGCGACATGTTATAAATTACGTTTTAAATTTTTTATTTTATTTTTATTTGTTTTAAGAAACCTTATCCCATCCATAGAAACCTTATCCTGTCAACATGCGTCATTTTACACTCGAGTGGGTCAGGCGCACACCCGCCTGCTGAGCTAAAAGTTTTATCCATTGTTAACATGAAAGCTCTTTCTAAATATATATTTTTAATGCAAACATGAGTGAACAGAAAAGCCCAATTAATGTCATTGATAATAGCAACAAATGCTCAGACTAATGAAACATAAAAATGATTTAACTTTCAAATGTCCTTTTTATTTGCAGCTTAAATGTGTTTGGAAGAAAGCATCCTATAGAAGGAGTGAGCAAGGATAGACCTTGCTGTATAGCTCTGCTGGAAGTACAGAGGACCTGCATTAGCTCAATCAATTGCAGTTTCTTCTCTCAGAACATGGTGAATCTGTGGAATTCTTTAGCGCAGAGTACTACAGATGCAGGGTCATTAAGTATATTCAAGACTGAGATAGGCAGATTTTTAATCAGTAGGGGAATCAAGGGTTGGGGGAAAAGGCAGAGAATGGACTTAAGGATTATCAGATCAGCCATGTTCTCATTGAATGGCGGAGCAGACTCAATGGGCCGAATAGCCTACTTCTGCTCCTATGTTTTATAGTCTTAGATGTGCAGAAAGACTATCCCTTCAAAGGAATCCTGAAACAACTTTGGCATACGACTTCAACTGTAGAATTCACTTAACTACCCTTCAGGAGTGAAGATATCTTTATCAGGCCTGCAATGTGTGTTTTCAAGTATGATCCAATTATGTGAATTATGAACTATTCTTTTGCTTATGATCTGCAAAAGTGCATTATTCTCTTCAACTGCACTGTCCTTGAGTGTACTTGTGTGTGTGACTGTATGAGTGAGTGTCATAACATTGGATTTCAGTGTGACTATGTAAATAAATAATACACTTCATTTAAACTTATAAAA
Organism: Carcharodon carcharias; assembly: GCF_017639515.1. Classification (NCBI taxonomy): domain Eukaryota; kingdom Metazoa; phylum Chordata; class Chondrichthyes; order Lamniformes; family Lamnidae; genus Carcharodon; species Carcharodon carcharias. Next base: position 70,483,930 of record NC_054473.1, read on the forward strand.
AGCTTGCTGCTGGTTATTTCAAATTGTCCACACACTTGGGTTAACATATACTCACGTCTTCCTCTCAAAATTTACTGATTTTGGGCAATTGGGAAGGGAACAGGGATTTCAGTAATTCTCTCTCACCTGTCCGTAACAGGATGTTTCTTTATTCCTCTTTCTTTCAAACACCTGTTTTATTCTTAAACATTGGCACAGTATCCGCTTCAATCACAATCCTATTCTATTATTGGGAACAGTCTGATTCTATCCACTCTGCCCAATCCTTTCACAAATTTAAATATCTGGATCAAATCTCTTCCAATTTCAGATAGAACAGACAAATAGTGTGACGAGATCTCTTACATCAATGTGAACAGATGAATGGAGTTTCAGTTTAATATTTCACCTGGATTAAATGGGCCTGGTGCTGCACTGAAGTGTCAACCTCGATCTCATGCTATAGTCCTGATCACCTCAATCAAAATTATCCTACTATATTCGCTCCATTTAAACACAAAGACGAAAGTGAGCGTCATTCCTCAGCCAATGCTGTCCATTGGATTAATTTGTCATTGGCCTCATTGTTAGTGTGGCTTTACTACACTCAAATTGGTTGTCATATTCATCCACATGGCAACAGCAATTAATTGGCTATGGGGCATTCTGGGAGATCCTGAGGAACATGACAGGTGGTTAAATAATTGCAAGTTCTTTTTTCTGTGTTTCAATGGATCATTATGTTTGTTACATTTGCATTATGTTTACATATAATTGTCAGAATGTTATTTTTCTAGTACTTTCTGATTTCATTTTAAAAATAACAAGTACTCAGAAAAGGCTGAAGGGGATGTTTATTTGCTTTTAGACAATGTGATGGCCATCGTAACTTGTTTCCACTTAAGATGTGCAACACAAGCAAAGAAGAATTGCCCACCGCTGGCTGCCCTGAGAGAATTAAGAGTTAAGCACATTCTACAGGACTGGAGTCACCTGTAGCCCAACACAAGTTGTATCCAATGACAGCTACGAGTTGTTTTTTCTTGCTCATTACATGTCTTAAGCGCCACAGTTGTGCTTTTGGGCATGAATGTCCAGTGTTTATGTTGCATGTTATCTCCCCTGAAAGATATCAGTGAACCAGTCAGGTTTTCTTGAGAATCCTGCAGCTCTCACGGTCATGTTCTGGTGCTAGCCCAGACATTCCCAGAATTAGTGAGCCCAATTTCACAATTTGACATGGTGGAATTTGAACCAGGTAACTAATAAAGTCCCATAACCATTAGACAATCGCATCTATAACCCTGAGCTGTACACAGTAAGCTTAATGAAAAAGGGAGATTCATTAATGGACTAAGCAACTGGTATGAGCTGTTTATTTCTCTTATGACATATAGCTGGAATGCTTCTGAGTATTAACAGCCAGAGCTTGCTGACCATTCAGCTTTAGAAGCATCCTCCAGCTTGGGAGAAGGGAAATAGCATGGAGGTAACATAGATGCAGGGGCAGAAGTAGCACAAGGCAGCATGACAGGGTCCTTTCTTAAAAAAACACATGCCTCCCATTCATCATCATTTCCAAATAAGCACCAAGCTGTTCAATTAGCCTTCTTGCCTGTTTGGACAGCTTCCTAGTTTAAATATTTAATCTAGTGCATAGTTTTAGTCAGGGTCCCTGGTGCCATTGGTATTGCCTGCTGATATTGGACCATGTTAGGCCACATTGGCATGCTACTACCACAAGAATAGCAGCCGTTAGTTGATGCACAAGTCATTGCCTTTCCTAGGAAACTATAAGGCAGTAAACCATTTATTTAACTAACAAAATTATTGAAAGACTCATCATCATATAGAACTGTAGCACATCCCTCAGAAACCGCTTCACAGTGGAATGGTTTGAGGAATAGCAATTATTACTTAAGACAAATGCATCAGCCATTTTTACACAGCAAGATTCCACAAGGGGCAATAAAATGCACAAATAGAAAATGCTGGAAAAACTTATCAGGTCTAACAGCATCTGTGGAGAAAAAAAAGAGTTAGTTAATGTTTCGAGCTTTTATGACTCTTCTCCAGATGCTGTTAGACCTGCTGGGTTTTTCCAGCATTTTCTGTTTTTGTTTCAGATTTTCAGCATCCGCAGTATTTTGCTTTTCCACAATAAGATGCATGGTGCGTTCACCAGTTATTTATTGAACAGAGGGATATTGCCCAGAAGATTGTGAGAAACCCCTTTTTTTTTCAAGCAGAGCTGTGGAATCTTTAACATCCATCACCTTTAACAGAGAGATGAGTTTATCTGGAAGATTAACATCTCACAAACAACACCTCCAACACTCCCCAATAATCCCTGCTTGTACTGAACTATAGCTTCAGCCTAATTATATACTTATATCATTCCTTAATTATATGAGGAATAGCCATTTGAGCAGGCTGATTCTATCATTCCCAATGTTTATTGTGTGTGTGGATTTGCAATTATGAATCATCATTCTTGCTTACAAAATTAATACCCCCAGTAGTTCCAGTCAGATGTTAGATTGTAAACGTATATAAGTATCATGTTTCAATTGGACTTCAGCAATTTTACCTGCCCCATGGGACTTTCACTGGCTGCAGGCTGTTCATAATGCTTAAAGTAGGACCTCTTCAGTTAGGGAGAATTGAAGAGAGTGACTGGGGTTGAGTAATGCCAGGAGAGCTGACAATTGTTAACAACTCATTTTATCCGTCTTGGATGACATTTTGCTCCCCTGAGTGCTCAAGCAGCAGGATGTCACCTTTAACTTTTGAACTTAGTTGAAATTGGTGGGCTGTAAAAATTGACACAGCTAGTGCCAGCTATGCACTATTTGCATATGCTCGAATGCAGAATCAACATTTTTATCTCTATTTTTGCTGCAAGTGGGCAGTTCATTCTTGCACAAAATAGGTCTAGATGCAAAAGTGAGTGATGTTTATTTGAAACCAGGTTAAGTGAGCAAACAGCAGCATATTCACTACTTCACTAGAGGCTGTGGCCTTGGCCTACTTGATAACTAGAGCTAAATAGGTTTCAAAACAGAAGGACGTTTGGATAAAGAATGAAACACACTTTCATAGGCAGCTGGTCACTTTAATCAAAGATGAACTGAAGCGTTCCGACCATATCTTGACAGGTCTTGCTGCACAGAGCAGTGCAGAATGGGTATGTTTTCTACAGCAGGACTAATCCAACCCGACAATTATCACCCCATCAGTCTATTCTCGATCACCAGCAAAGTGATTGAAGGTGTCATTGACAGTGCTATCAAGTGGCATTTGCTCAGCAATAACCTGCTCACTGATGCTCAGTTTGGGTTTTGCCAGGGTCACTCAGCTCCTGAACTCGTTACAGCCTTGGTCCAAAGATGGACACAAGAACTGAACTCAAGAGGGAAGATCAGAGTGACTGCCCTTGATATCAAGGCCACACTTGACTGAGTGTGGCATCAATGAGCCCAAGCAAAACTGAATTCAGTGGGAATCGAGGGGAAAATGCTCCACTGGTTGGAGTCATACCTAGCACATAGGAAGATGGTTGTGGTTGTTGTAGGTCAATCATCTCAGTCCCAAGACGTCGCTGCAAGAGTTCCTCAGGGTAGTGTCCTCGTCCCAACCATCTTCAGCTGCTTCATCAATGACCTTCTTTCCATCATAAGGTCAGAAGTGGGGATGCTCGTTGATAATTTCACAATGTTCAGTACTATTTGTGACTCCTCAGATATTGAAGCAGTCCATGTCCAGATGGAACAAGACCTAGACAACATCCAGGCTTGGGCTGATAAGTGGCAAGTAACATTCACGCCACCCAAGTGTCAGGCAATGACCCACCTTCAACAAGAGAGAACCTAACCATCTCCCTTGACATTCAATGGCATTACCATCATTGAATCCCCCACTATCAACATCCTGGGGGTTACCATTGACCAGTATTTAGCCCCAGTTACCAAGCCATATAAACACTGTGGTTACAAGAGCAGGTCAGAGGCTAGAAATTCTGTGGTGATTAACTCACCTCCTGACTGTCCACCATCTACAAGGCACAAGTCAGGAGTGTGATGCAATACTCTCCTACTCTCCACTTGCCTGGATGGCTGTGGCTCCCACAAATCTCAAGAAGCTCAACACCATCCAGGGCAAAGTAGCCTGCTTGATTGGCACCCCATCCATAAACATTCATGCTCCCCACCACCGTACAATAGCAAGTCACCAAGGCTCCTTTGACAGCACATTCCAGAACCATGGACTCTACCACCTAGAAAGACAGGGCAGTAGATGTATGGGAACATCACTACCTGCAACTTCCTCTCCGAGTCACACACCAGCCTAACTTGGAACTATATCACTGTACCTTCACTGTCACAGGGTCAAAATCCTGGAACTCCCTCCCTAACAGCACTGTGGGTGTACCTACACCACATGGACAGCAGCGGTTTAAGAACAAAAGAACATAAGAACATAAGAACTAGGAGCAGGAGTAGGCTAATCAGCCCCTTGAGCCTGCCCCACCATTCATTACGATCATGCATGATCTCATTTTGGCCTCAACTCCATTTTCCCGCCCTCTCCCTATAACCTTTCAACCCATTACTAATTAAAAATCTGTCTATCTCCTCCTTAAATTTATTCAGCATCCCAGCATCTACTGAATTCTGAGGTAGTGAATTCCACAGATTCACGATCCTTTGAGAAAAGTAATTCCTCCTCATCTCTGATTTAAATCTCCCACCTCTTAGCCTAAAACTATGGCCTCTCATTCTAGGATGCCCCAGAAGGGGAAACATCTGATCCACGTCTACTTTGTCTATTCCCTTTAGCATCTTATATACCTCAATTAGATATCCTCTCATCCTTCTAAACTCTAGCAAGTACAGGCCTAAACTGCTCAATCTCTCCTCATAAGACAAGCCCCACATCTCTGGAATCAATCTAGTGAACGTCCTCTGAACCACCTCCGCTGTAATTACATCCTTCCTCAAGTAAGGGGACCAAAACTGTGCTCAGTACTCCAGGTACAGTCTCACCAATGCATTGTACAGTTGTAACAACATTTCCCTATTTTTATGCTCTATTCCTTTAGCAATAAATGCCAAAATTCCATTTGCCTTCCTTATTACCTGCTGTACCTGCATACTAGCTTTCAGTGATTCATGCACGAGGACACCCATATCCCTCTGCACTGAAGCATTCTGAATTTTCTCTCCGTTTAAATAATAAGTCGCCTTTTTATTCTTCCGACCAAAATGGATAACTTCACACTTATCCACGTTAAACTCCATCTGCCAAATTTTGGCCCATTCACTTAACTTATCCATTATCCATTTGTAAATTTCTTATTTCTTCTTTGCAACTTACTTTCCCACCTATTTTGGTGTCATCTGCAAATTTAGCTCTAGTACCTTCTATCTCTGAATCCAAGTCATTAATATAGATTGTAAATAGATTGTAATATAGATTGGCACCCCACTAGTTACAGCTTGCCATCCAGAAAAAGAATCCATTTATCCTGACTCTCTGCTTTCTGTTGGTTAGCTAATCCTCTATCCAAGCTAATATATTACCCCTAACTCCGTGTGATCTTATCCGGTGTATTAATCTTTTGTGTGGCACCTTATCAAAGGCTTTCTGGAAGTCCAGATATACTACATCTACAGGATCCCCATTATCCACTTTGCTTGTCACATCTTCAAAGAACTCTAGCAAATTAGTCAAACACAATTTACTCTTCATAAAACCATGCTGACTCTGATGGATCACATTTTGACTTTCCAAAAGCCCCATTACTACTTCCTTAATAATGGGTTCCAACAATTTCCCAATGACAGACGTTAAACTAACTGGTCTATAGTTTCCTACTTTCTGCCCCCCCTCCTTTTTGAATAAGGGCATGAAAGTAGCATTTTTCCAATCCACTGGAACATTTCCAGAATCCAGGGAATTTTGGAATATTATAACCAATGCATCCACTATCTCTGCTGCCACTTCCTTTAAGACACTGGGATGTAGGTCATCAGATCCTGGGGATTCATCACCCTTTAATCCCAATAGTTTGCTCAGTACTTTTTATCTAGTAATGGTGATTGTTCTAAGTTCCTCCTTCTCTATATCTTCTGCACTACCTGTTACTAGTGTCCTCCACTGTGAAAACTGTGGCAAAATATTGATTAAGCGTCTCTGCCATTTCTGCATTTCCCACTATTAACTCTCCAGTCTCGTCTTCCAAGGGACCAACATTCACTTTAGCCACACTCTTTCCTTTTATATCATTGTAGGAGCTTTTGCTATCAGTTTTTACATTTTGCGCTAGTTTTCTTTCATAATTTACCTTTGCTCTTTTTATTATTTTTTTAGTTACCCTTTGTTGATCTTTAAAAGTTTCCCAATCTTCCAGCCTGCCACTGACCTTTGCAATTTGGTATGCCTTAGTTTTTGCCTTTAAGTTATCAATAACTTCCTTGCTTAGCCATGGATGCTTTTCCCCCTCTTACCATCTTTCTTCCTCATTGGGATATATTTTATGTGGAAGGAATTGAATATCTCTTAAATATCTGCTACTGTTCATCAACTGTCCTACCTTGTAGTCTTTCTGCCCAGTTTGTTTAACTCTAGAACACTAGTGTGAGACTAAAGTTTCTCACTCTCAAACTGAACTTGAAATTCAATCATGCTATGATCACTCTTCCCTAGAGAATCCTTTACTATGAGATCATTAATTAATCCCATCTCATTACACAAAATCAAATCCAGAATAGCCTGCTCCCTGGTTGGTTCCACATTATGCTCCAGGAAACAATCTCTAATACACTCCATGAACTCTCCCTCAAGGCTATCCTTGCCAATTTGATTAGTCCAGTCTATATGTATATTAAAATCACCCATGATTATTGTTGTACCTTTCTTACCTGCTCCCAGTAGTTCCTGGTTTATACTGTGCCCTACTGCTAAACTATTGTTTGGGGACCTATAGATTACTCCCACCAGGGACTTTTTCCCTTGCTATTTCTTATTTCTACCCAGACTGACTCTATGTCTTGGTCTCCAGTGCCTATATCATTCCTCACCATAGCACTGATCTCTTCCTTTACTAACAAAGCTACACCACCTCCTTTTCTTTCTTGCCTATCCCTCTGAAACACTGAATACCCTTGAATATTCAACTCCCAAACCTGTTCTCCCTGTAATCACGTCTCATAATCACCACCAAATCATATCTATTTATCTTTTGAGAAGGCAGGTCAACACCTACTGTGAAAGAATATGTTAAGAAAAAGTAGGCTGCATCGCTGTACCTCCAGTGGCTGTAAATTGTTAAAATTTTGTGGCTACAGTGGTTATTACTTTCTCGATATATGAACTGTAATCAGGGTGCTGTATGGACTGTAATCAGAACACAGTGGAATGTAATCTGAATACTGCATGGTCTGTAATCTCAGTCATTTATGCATTGTTATCAAAATATTTCATGGACTGTAATCTCAGTCCTTTATGCATTGTAATCAGAGTACTGCATGGACTGTATTCAGAATACCACAAGAACTGTAACAGAATACTTGATGCACTGTAATCAATCTTGTATGGTGTGTAATCACAGCCCTGAAATCAGAGTACTGGATAGGCTGTAATGATAGTATTGTGTGGGCTACATGAGCAAATGATTTTATGTTGCTATCTTAACAAATAATTTTGATGTGTTCAGGCACAGTTACTCAATTTTTAGCCAAATTTCATTCTATTAATATCACGCTGCATTCAGTTTAAAACTGAAGAGTTCCATGATCAGTGTTCAGTGTGAACCCAATAATATGATAGGCCAAGAACCTCAAAAGCCTGTTAGGCAATCAGAATCATTCTTTTCATTGGGAGGAACAGCATGTATTAAGCTGCATCGATGATAGTCTTCTTCTTCACTTTGCAAGAAACTTGAGCCAACTAGGTCATGGGCAGGATTTTTCAGTCGACATATGGGGGCGGGCCCCACACGCTTGCACATAAAATGATGCATGGTGACATCAGGCGTGCAACCCGACAATGTCGCGCTGTCTCGTAATGTTTCTTTTGGCAGGCGCATGCCGGAGTCAGCTGTGTACCCGCCGATATGTAAGCAGCCTATAAAGGCCATTAAGGAAGTGATTAAGGTAATTGTTAACATTGCCCATCCAACCATAAGGTTGGTGGGCAGGCAAAAAGGCCAAGTGGCCTTCGTGTTTTTTAGGAAACCTCATCCACGAGCAGGATGAGGTTTCCTAAAGCTTTTATCGATTAAATAAAACATTTTTCCTAAATATAAAAACATGTCCCACCTCATGTGAAACAGTCACACGAGGGGACTTGTTTAAATAAAATTTAAGCCATTTATTCATTAAATACAATAGTGATTCATTCTCCCTGAGGCAGCTCTGTGCTCTCCTCAGGGAAATTGAAGCACTCTATTTGCACGCATGGGCGAAGGAGTGCTGGCCCCAAATCTCTCTCCTCCACCCCGCCCACACAGGTAGCGCTGAATACTAAGGCTCGCGTCTTACACTTGACGGGCCTTAATTGGCCCGCCCGTGTAAAATGGTGGCACACAGCTGATCACAGACAGTGATCGGCTCCGCAACTGCACCCGCCCGCTCCCGCTGAGCCCGCCCGCCACCTGAAAAATTCAGGCCCACGAGTTTATCCACTCATTTCAGCTTTGTGCTATTAAATTCAATATACTTCAACATACATCTCCATGATGTAACAACAAGGAGCAACCTGTACAGAATCTAGCTTTTAAAGGGGTATATCACTCTGTCAGAGACATACCCAGTAGCTACTGCTTCAGAGAAAATAGATTGAGAGCAAGTCCTGTTTGCAGCATCCTGATTACAACTCAGAATATGTTATTTCATTAAGATTTTAAAAACTGAAATAATGAAATATTAACTGCCTTTGGAGGTCTGCATTCAATTAATACCTTACCCAATTGGATTGGTAAAAACGTGTTTCTTAATCTTATCAAAATCATCAGGATATGTTGTTACAAGGTAAAGTTACACTGAAGGTATGTATGCCTTACAATACAAGTTGTCAGTCTATTTAGCATAGATATATTCATGAACATAGGAATAAAGGAAATAGGAGCAGGAGTAGAGCATTTGGCCCATAAAGCCTGCTCAGCCATTCAAACAGGTCATGGCTGATCAACTACTTCTTATGCCATTTTTCCCCACTCTCCCCATATCTCTTGATGGCATTAGTCTCTAGAAATCTATTGCGCTTTGTCTTGAAAATGCTCCATGATTGAGCTTCCAGAGCCCTCTGGAGTGGAGAATTCCAAAGATTAACCACCCTCTGAGTGAAGAAATTCCTCCCCATTTCAGTCTTAAATGGCCTGCACCTTATTCTGAATCTCTGTCCCCTGGTTCTAAGCTCAACAGCCTGGGGAAACATCCTATCTACATCTACTCTGTCAGGCCCTGTAAGAATTTTGTAAGTTTCAATGCGATCACCTCTCATTATTTGAAATGCTGGAGAATACGGCCCAGTTTCTTCAATCTCTCCTCATTAAACAATGCTACCATTCCGGGGATTAGCCAGCTGAACTTGCATTGCACTCCTTCTCTTCCTTAGATAAGGAAACCAAAACTGTACACGATACTCCAGATGTGGTCTAACCAAGGCTCTATACAACTGCAGCAAGATATCTTTACTCCTGTACTCAAATCCCCTAGCAATGAAGTCCAACATGCCATTTGCCTTCCTAATCACTTGCTGCACTTGCATGCTAACTTTTAGTGACTCATGACTAGGACACCCAAGTCCCTTTGGACATCAACACTTCCCAGCCCCTTACCAAAGTGAATAGCTTAACACTTATTCACATTATATTCCATCTGCCATGTTCTTGCCCATTCACTTAGCCTGTCTGAATCCCCATGAAGCCTCCTTGCATCTTCCTCAGAACTCACATTCCCACCTCGTTTTGTATCATCAGCAAAGTTGGAAATATTACATTTGGTCCCCTCATCCAAATAATTTAATTAGAATGTGAACAGCTGTGGCCCCAGAACTGATCCTTGCGGTACCTCACTAGTAACAGCCTGCCATCCTGAGAATGACCTGCTTATTCTTCCTTTCTGTCTTCTGCCTGTTTACCAATTCTCAATCCATACCAGTGTATTATTGCCAATCTCATGTGCTCTAATTTTGTTTACTAACCTTCTGTGTGGGATCTTCTCAAAAGGCTTCTGAAATTCGCAATACTCTACTGGTTCTCCTTTATCTATGCTGCAAGTAACGTCTTCAAAAAAACTCCAATAGGTTTGTTAAACATGATTTCCCTTTCATGAACCTATGTTGACCCTGTCCAATCATATCATTATTTTCCTAGTCCTTTATAATGTCACATCCTTTATAATATTTTCTAATATTTTCCCTATGACTGACATCAAACTAACCGGTCTGTAGTTCTCTGTGTCCACTCTCCCTCCCTTCTTAAATAGTGAGGTTACATTTCCTATTTCCAGTCTGCAGGAGCCTTTCCAGAATCTATAGAATTTTGAAAGATAAGCACCAATGCATCCAATATCTCTATAGCCACTTCCTTTAACATCTGGGATGTAGCTCATTTGGTTCAGGGGATTTATCAACCTTCAATCCAATTAATTTTTTGCGTGCTACCTCTTTATTAATACTAATTCTTTTCAGTTTCTCATTTGCACAAGCGCCTTGGTTCCCTAATATTTCTGAGAGATTTTCTGTATCTTCTGCCGTGAAGAATAACACAAAGTAATTGTTCAATTTCTCCACCATCTCTCTATTCTCCATTATAAATTCTTCTGCCTCCACCTGTAATGGACCGACATTTGCCCTTGCTAATCTTTTCCTTTTCACATACCTCAAGAAGCTTTTGCTGCCTGCCTTTATGTTACTCACTAGCTTACATTCATATTCTTTTTTCCCTTCCTATATCAGTTTCTTGGTCATTATTTGATAGATTCTGAACTTCTTCCAGCCCTCAGGCTTACCATTTTCTCCGGCATCCTTATAAGCCACTTCCTTTGATCTAATGCAACCTTTAACTTATTTTGTTAGCCACGGTTGATTAACCTTTCCTTTGGGTTTTATGCTGTTACAGACAGGAGAGACCAGCAAGCAGTGCTTATTTCCTCTCACCACCTGTCCATAAACAGAAAGTGTTTTGAATTATTTTTAACCCTTGGCTTGTGTGATCCAATTTACTAATCCACAGTAAACTCATGTTGTGATTAACTCAGAAGGTTAGTTTATTTCACATTCAAAACACAGGGGAGGAGTGTTTGCAATTTCCCACTCCACTACACACACAGAGAGTAAAGGGGGGATAGAAGAAGGAATTTTACAACTAAGGATAGTAACAGTAGAAGAGCTACAGAAATGAATATTAGCTCGTGATTCCCAGAGAAGAATCAGAGTCTAATGAGGAATTCTTTCACATAGAATTTCGAGTTCATCTGGCTAAAGACTGGAGCTGTAGAATTCACCTTACAGCTGGTGCTGATACTGCAAGTTGAAGTAAGCACACAGAGGCTGGATCAGTTCTGAAGAGGATTGTAGGAAATCTTCCAGTAGGGTCAGGCTTGATGAGCAATCTGTTGCTCTGCTTGGAGGTCTGCTTCTTGGCATTTCACCAGTTGGACGTTAAAAAGTGGAGCCTAAAGATGTGTTATTAAAACTGTCCAAAAAGGGCCAGAGGCTTGGGTCATGTGAAATATCGTATTAATGGTTAATTGCTGTTTAACAATCAGTTTCTGTGCTTTTGGCCAGAATTCCATTGTTCCACCTTAGGAGAGAGACAAGTGGTTATTAGCATCTCTTTCAGTATAATGACTTGCAATCTAACTGTTTTGTGTAGTTCTGGTTGGGGAGCCAGTTCATCTACGCTTCCTCTGCGTTCATTGATTACAACGGATCTGTAATAAGGTGTGAGACTCCACAGGCTGAGAGAGCAATTCTTTCGTTTTTGTAAATTCTGGTGGTAGCTCCCAGAACAAAGGGCCAATCAGGTGGTCATGTTACTTGTAGCAGCCATCCTTTCTGGTTTAGCAGAAAAGCTATTTTAAAAAATAGCAATAAGCATAAAGTTTTGAACATACATTGTTAGATTTATTTTCATGCTGTAGGAACCCAACATTGTCTTAGAGGAATATATATTTAATATAATATAATACTTCTTTAAATACTAGCTATTGCCTGTCTACCATCAAATCTTTCAATGAATTTTCCCAATCCACCATAGCCAACTTTCCCCTCATATCTTCCTAATTTCTCTTGTTCAGACTTAGGACACTAGGGCAGGATCTTACATCCCAAAGGCAGGCATGAACCCAACCTGATCGGGCGTAAAATCACGGGCGAGCGTCCTAGCATCATTGTGCACTCTCGTGATATTTTGGTGGGCAGACAATGCCGGTTAAGGCCCTTAATCAATTAATTTATTTCCGTTTTTCACCACCTATTCAACCATCCAGTTGGTGGGTGGGTGAATTGGTTAGGCAGCCTTTGCATTTTTATGAAACCTCATCCAAGAGTGGAATGAGGTTTTCAACAGTATATAAGAAACCAATAAAAAAATTTTAACACAATTTTTAACATGTCCTTCTTCATGTGACCTAGTCACATGTGGGGATATGTGTATATCATTTCTAAAATCTTTATTTTTGTGTGTACAATTCTTCAGTTCCCTGGGCCAGCTCTGTACCCGCAGGGAGCTTTCAGTGCGTGCTTCCCCACGCATGTGCAGGCTTCAGTGCTCACCCTCCTCCCACCCCCCCACCCAGGTAGCGCTATGTTTGCTCGGTGTGCCTTTCATGCTGGCTGGCCGTTAATTGGCCAGACACCATGAATTCATGGTCGGAGCCGATCGCACATTCCCCGGCTGCTTTGAAACCACCGCCCCCCGCCCCCCCCCCCCGCCCCGCCCGCCTGATGAACTGAAACTCCCAGCTTCTACATCTATAATTCTATCCATTAATATTAGGAATTAGTTTTGGCCTATAAAAATACTAATTTTAAGCTTTGGTCAATGCAATCATGCATAAAGTGCTGGATTTACCTATATAACAACAGTCACTACACTTCAATCTAACCTGCTACATGTAAATCACTTTGCAACCTTTTTGAGAGATGTAACACTATGCTACATTACTGCAGCTTTCTTTCTTCAACAAGGTAGACAATTTGAAGGTGCAAATAGAGGTAAATAGGTATGACACAATTGCCATTGCAGAGATTTGGTTACATGGTGACCAGGACTGGGAACTGAATATTCGGGCATATTCATCATTTAGGAAGAATAGGAGGAGGGGAAAAGGAGGTGGGGTAGCACTGTTAATAAGGGATGAGGTCAGTACATTAATGAAAGTGGATCTTAATGTGAAGGATCAGGATGTAGAATCGGTGTAGCTAATAAATATCAAGAGGCAACAAACACTGGTGGGAGTTGTTCACAGGCCACTAAACTGTAGTGGTCAGATTGGGCATTGCATGGTCCTGCCCCTAGTCTCAGGATGCACTATATCACTTTCAAACTTAATGTAAAACTCCATCATGTTATGGTCACTATTTCCAAATGGCCCCTTTACAGAAAGATTATTAATGTCTCTATGTAAATGCTCAATCAGATGTTTCCTTTTAGGGCTCGAAACTCCCAGCCCTTTCCTATTAGATAATATTAAGTCTAAATTAATCCAATTTCTAGTTGGTTCCTCAATATACTGCTCCAGAAACCCATCTTTTACACACTCCAGGAACTGATCCTCCACAGTATTAGTGCTAATTAGGTTTACCCAGCCTATATGTAAATTGAAATCACCCAGTATTACTGTATCACCCATGTTACATGCAGTTCTAATTTCCTACTTTATACCATGCCCAACGTGACCACTACAGTTTAGTGCCCTGTGAACAACTCCCACCAGCTTTTGCTGCCTCTTGATGTTTATTAGCTCCACCCAAACAGATTCTACATCTTGGTCCTTTGAATTAAGATCTGCTTTCACCAATGTACCAATTTCCTTTTCCCCTCCTCCTATCCTTTCTAAATGATGAATATGCTTGAATATTCAGTTCCCAATCCTGGTCACCATGTAACCAAATCTCTGCAATGGCAATTATATCATACCCATTTACCTCTATTTGCACCTTCAAATTGTCTACGTTGTTGAAGAAAGAAAACTGCAGTAATGTAGCATAGTTTTATATCTCTCAAAAAGGTTGCAAAGTGATTTACATGTAGCAGGTTAGATTGAAGTGTAGTGACTGTTGGTAAAAAGGTAAATCCAGCATTTTATGCATGATTGCATTGACCGAAGCTTAAAATTAGCATTTTGATAGGTTAAAACTAATTCCTAATATTAATGGATAGAATTATAGATGAAGCTGGCAGTTTCGGTTATTAAAAGGAAACATCTGATTTAGCATTACGTAGATACATGCAAGAGCTCTCCTTCAGAGTATTTCAGGATATTAGAACAAGAGGACAAGAGTTTAAACTGTTGAAAGTGAATGTCAGGATGTACGTCTTTGTGCAAAGGGTAATGAAATAATTGGAACGTCCTTACAGGTAGTAGAGATTGAGAATGTAGCCTTCAAGATGAATTAAGTTTGACTTTATTCGTGATGGATGTGTTCAGACTGGGCTAAATGGCCTCTCTCAGCTGTAACCTTCCCCAAAATTCAAGTAATTGTCCTTCAAATGAGAACTGCAATGAGTACATCCCATCTGAAAGACAATCATTAGCATTCCAGGGAATGTGATGAGCTGAATATCACTTTCATCACAGTGACTCCACGTACAACTGTTTCAGTGCCCATTACATTTTTGTCTTGGAGCACAAAGTTCCTTTTTATCGCTAACAATACCTCAGGTTTAGGCCTCCCTACACCATTTGCTTTAAAGTGTACACTTTTTACAATAAATATCAGAAAATTGAAGGATATTTTACTGAGTAAAAAAAAAATACTGATTCCCGATCACATTTCATCTAAATAGCTCTTATCTTGTTGCCTCTATCAAGTTTGCAATGAGAATGCCAGTTAGTTCAGATCAAAATGCATGTGGAAAGTGACAGGAGAAGTTGGAAGTCAGGTTAGTAATCTATCTCCCAAATGCACACAGCAACATGTGTGAGACTATCTAAAGAGGATAGTTTTCCACTAATTCAAGGTTGCACAGGTTAAAGTATAACTCTAATCCAGTGTGAAGCTACACTCTAGACACAGAGGGGAATCACTGAACCCACATGCTTTATAGATTGATCTTTTTATATGCTCCCAGAATGTGGGCAAGTTACTAGTTGCCCTGAGAATCTGGGAGTGAATATTCTCCATGAATTTTCATTTTAACATTTTAATGTTTTAAGAAAATGAATAGTTCGACCTGGGCTGTCACGATGTTAAGTTTAGCTATCTGAGTCCACAGTGCAGTATGAGAGAGTGCTGCACTGTCAGAGGTGCCATCTTTTGGATAAGGTGTTAAACCGATGCCCCATGTGCTCTCTCAGCTGGATGGAAAAGATCCCATGGGACACTCTTAAAAAAGAGAGGCGTTCTTTGTACCCTAACCAATCTTTACCCCTCAATCTACATCAATAAAACCAGGTATCTGGTCAGTTATCTCACTGCTGTTTGTGGGATTGTGCTGTGTGCAAATTGGCTGCTGCATTTCCCTATATTTCAATCAACACTTCAAAAATACTTCACTGGTCGTCAAATGCTTTGAGGCACTTTGAGACTGTGAAACGTGCCATACATCATTTTCCTTTCTTCAAATATGAATACAAGTGTGTGTGCACTTATCTCTGTTATTGGTGAGGTTTGTGTGAGGTTTAAACTGTAGTAGAAGTTGCGTATGATAAATAAGCATCACATCCTGGAGATAAACGCCTTGGAGTATTAAGCACAGCACAGCAACATTAAGAATAGGGCAGCTGGGGCTTACTTGTCCTAATAAGGAAAGTGAAACTTGTGCACAAACTGCACTGTTTATTTTCACTCCAATATTATATTTATGTTAATTGGGACTGGTTTGAAAAGAATGTGCACAAGATTAACTTTCTCTGGTATCACGTAGGTTAATATCTTCACATAAAATAATCACGTTGAACTTTTATTTTAATGCAGCTCTATTAAATAGAATGTGTCAATATTACCATTAAAATGTTTTATGAAGAGTTTTGATACAAATGCACCAGGTAATCCACAAGCAGTACGGATGAAATTCCAATGACTGAAGTCAAGTGAAATTATTGTGATGAAAATACACATGACTTTTTGACTGCTTTTCATCCCCTCAGCATTTTGAAAGTGCTGCATTTTAAATTGATTCCCTGGTAAAAGGGATCTTAGAGGGTCCATTGCACAGTGTGATACCTTACATGGCACTCTACTTATGGTGTCAAATGGTGTCATTAGTGGATGGTGAGAAGTCAAATGGTTTGCTCTTACCATGACAGTCAATTGCATCAGGGCAAATTATTGTGTTGGTTTTAGGAAAACAGTCCCTTCCATCTTACAATGGGAATACACAGTGGAGAAGTGGGCAGCAAGTCATTCTCAATCATCAACTGGCTGCTTTGAAAGTTCACCACAAGGGTGGGGAACATTTTTTATTAAGGGCCACTCAAAAATAGACAAAATCAGTCACAGGTCACACATATGTAAAATGATTTCTTTCTAAGAGTGAAAACAGAAATGTTCAACTCGCCCACTGCTTTAATGCAATGTCTAAGTTTGTTTTTCCTTAATGAGTAGCACAGCTTCTGTGTCACACTCACAGCATTCCAGAAATTCAGTTCCACTTTTTACTTGCTTTCCTTTCCCATTCGATCTCTGTCTCTCTTTCCTTTCTCACTTTGTCTGTGCCTCTCTCTCCTTTCCCACTCTATTTATCTCTCCCCCTCTCTCCCTCTCTCTGTCTCATGCCCAAACCAGCCAAGGGCAGTGACTCAACAACCCAAGGCTTTGGCCAACTCCCAAGGCTGCACCTGGGTCTCTTCCTCAGTTTGCAGGGGCTGAGCCCCTATCCTGGGACACCAATGGAGTTGGGAGGGAGGGGGGGTGTGAGCTGCCGATGGAGCCTGGTGTCCTGCTTCCTTTTATCCCACCCCAGGTTACACACGCTTCACCACCCAATCGACAGCCGGCAGCTTTCCGTCCCTGCCCTGCGCTCCTGCTCCTGAATCTTGGGCCTTGCTCTCTCCCCACAGCCTGGGCCTCTGGTGACTGTGGCTGAGGCTGGGGCATCAGAACATGGCAACGGCCGTGGGGAGCGCAACATGCGGTGGGGTAGGCGCAGGGCTGGATTTTGAATTCTCCCTGTGGGCTGGATAACAAAGGGCAATGGGCCAGATCCAAATGAGCACAGGTAGTCTTTCCCATCATTTCTATCTATCTCGGAGCGTGTGTTTAACCAGCCTAGTGATCTTCTGGAAGACAAATATCTGGGCAACTGAGACACTATTCAAGCGCCTTTCGACGGGGAAACCCAAAGCCAATGTGACAACTGCCTGAGCTTCCGTTGCAGCACTTTGACGTTCCATGGGAGATACTAGTATGGACAGTGTTTGGGTTTCCATTGTAGCACATTGTCATTCCATGGAAGCTGCTATGACCACAATGGAAGCTGCATGGTCATCAGATGCTGCATGGATTTGGCTGGCCCACCACTTCACAATGAAGAGGGAAGGTTCCAGGCTGTGCATCAAAACAAGGATCAAGTTAGAGGTCGACTCCTCCATCCCCCAGCTACAACCTGTAAACTTGAAGGCTGGCTGTCCAATGCAGCAAGCAGCTACTTTGTTAGTCCATCAGCCTGCTTCTGAAGCTTGGTCATGTGAGGTTACATGGCACTCTACTTATGGTGTCAAATGGTGTCATTAGTGGATGGTGAGAAGTCAAATGGTTTGCTCTTACCATGGCAGTCAATTGCATCAGGGCAAATTATTGTGTTGGTTTACCATGGGAATACACAGTGGAGAAGTGGGTAGCAAGTCATTCTCAATCATCAAATGGCTGCTTTGAAAGTTCACCACATCTGACTCCTCTACAGCAGAGCTAGTATGCAACCTTGCCCACCTCGGAATGACTGCTGTGCAGTAGTACCTAGAGTATACAACTATGAGGACCAGTGTTCAGCCTTAACCTTTAAGTGATGTGTGGTGCCGGTCTCTGAGTTAGTGCCTGTGGCCCTTATAGCGATTGGCGCACTGCCTTTTTTCTCACTCTCCTCTTCCTCTTCCTCTTACTCCAAGGAGGGAGGAGCGGTAGATCTTGCTCATGCAGTGATAAAGCTAGAGGGATTAGAGTGCAGTGCATCTGGCCAATATAGGAGAATGTTTATGATCAAACCATATGGAGCTTTTGAGTGAAGATAGGTATCAGGAATCAGGGACAGTTATGGATATGTAAGAGAGCTGGAGTCACCACATCTCTTGCTCTGCCTTTGGCCATGACATCTGCCAGTCCCCATCAACAGCACTGCCACCTCCAGGGGAGTGACATGATGCAGTCATGCTTCCCCTCCTCCTGTCAGGTCCTGCTGCTCCTTTTCCCTGGGATAGAAAGAGTGCAATTATGAATAAATGTACTGGCAGGTGTGTTTGTGTTGGTGTGCTGCCTCACATGGTTGAAAAACTGAGAGATGCATCTGAGGTGTGAGTAGTGCATGTGAAAAATGAAATAGTGTGGATTGTGTGAAAGTCAGTGTATAGTTAGATGGTGGATGCAGATCGTCTTGAGGTTGCAATCGAGTGGTGTTTGTGAGATGGGATCTTACCTTGACTGCCCACCCGCCCTCCCAAACCCCACCCCCCCCCCCCACCCCCGCCCCCCGCCTCATATCTACTTGTTAACTTTTTTGCAGCACTGGAGCCATGTCCTTGGGGCAGGGCTTTTGGAAGTGATCTCCTTGATGATCTCCTCCAACATCTGCTGCATCAGCAGCTTCTGTGGCCTCCATCCACCCTGCAGCTATAGGGCATCCCTCCTCCACTGGACTTCCAGTGCTGCCTTTGAGAAGCAGTGAGCCCTTGCCCTGGATCCTTGAGCAATCCTGATATTGCCTGTCAGTCAGTGCACTCTACACCTTCAGCAGAACGTTACAGGTACTGGATCATGAAAATTGCTCCAAATCAGTGCTTAAGTGCTAAACCTGTTGGTGGCTGTTTTAATGACTCCAGGTATGTTAACATTACAGTTATCACCAATTAGCCCCCAAATGATGACTAAAATCTGATGGTTAAACAGGTGTGCCTTATCAGCACAAAATTCACCCTTTCCTCAAAATAATTCCCAGCGTGTCCCACAGTGTTTTACAACCAATGGAATAATTCTGAAATCAGTCAATGTCACTTCAGTTCTGATCAGATAACTAGGTTGAGATAGGAGGTTAATTATCTCTCAATAGATTGTTGGATTGTGTTGGGTGAAAAAGATACGTCATCATATTCGACCTCATCCTTCCAACCTACCAACCTGCCATGTTCCTATTGCATCATCTAGTTGATATCCAAAATGAATCCATCACCTCGGTTGTAGCGATCCTCCTTTTAATTGATTCCAGATGCTGATCATCTTCCATGGAGAATGAAATTCTTTAAGGCATCTCTCCTAAGCTTACTCTTCACAGGTCAAATTGTCTACACCCTGGTACATCTAAAAGCACATTGAATTTAATTTATCCCATGAGCTATCTTGTATATCTCTATCAAGTACTTTCACTTTGATGCACTATCCTGATCCCTAAGATATTGCAGAGGAAAACAACAAAGTCTTAAAGGAGAACTATGTTAAATGAGCTTAGGTAGTCATTCAACGCAGCTCTTCCTCATAGCATGTTGCTTTTCTCTGCAGTAGCTTGAGAGTTTGGATGTACAAATGATTTTGGGCAGGCATATTAATGCACATACAGAACTGACAGAGCAGAAGCATTGGAAACAGAACAGAATGTCTCAAGCAAGTAGAACACCTGATTGTAGAGTTACTTTTAATGGTACAAACAGTCAAACCAGTATAAAATAACAGTTATTATTAATTCTGAAACACAGTAGTGGTAAAGGCTGCAGCCTTTCAATATCTTTCTGTTTTGTTTTACTGTGTTGAGGAATATTAAAAAATAGACAGCTCTGGGGCAAGATTGGAGGAGTAAGACCAATTGGATAACTCTTCCAAAGACTCAGCACAGGCACAATGTGTTGAATGGCCTTCTTTCGTGTTATAAAATTCATTGGTTCTATATTATAATGAAGATGATGGAGCATGCTTTATAAATTAAAGCGCATCATTTGTTATCAGGCCTTATTAGCAAAGGAAAGCTACTGACTAAAAGAAGAAATTATCTTCAAATATCACTGTCAGTTTAATGTAAATGATTTCAAATGTGGGTAAATCCATATAATTTATGCATGTTATAGCAATACAGTGACAGACGTGCAAATTATTTCAACATGTTTTGCTTTTGTGGAAGCACCTCAGCAGACATCCTAACCAATCACTCTTCTCAAAGAGGCTTTGGCAAAACTTTCACATCAAGATTTTGTGCTCCCAGGCCTACATCCCCGAGTTGTCTGACATTTGAATCTGCCAAATCGAATGGTGATGGCTTTCATCATCCCTGAGACAGACTGGTAAGGTCAAGTGCCTTGGAGGGTTGAGAGCAGAGAGATGAATATTGCTTATCTATGGAATCAGTCATAAAGTGGCTGCCAACTCTTGTAGTCGTAAGGTCAGTCCTGAGAGGCCAAAGAACAATTTCTAGCCTTGTCCCTTTCCCAGGTTCTCAGGATGAAGGTGGCACGAAGATGAAGAGGTTGGGGAGGAAAAGGAAAAAAGCAGGGGGAAACCCTAATGATATCCTAATTTCCAAGGAAACCTGGTCTGGCCTACATGTGACTCCAGACACACAGCAATGTTGTTGACTTTTAACTACACCCTGAAATGGCCTGACAAGCCACTCAGGTGTATCAAACTGCTGCAAAGTCTCAAAAAAGGAATGAAACCAGACGGAACACCCAGCAACGACTTGGGCATCAACAACAACAACAGCACACTCATTTCTGTCGATCTTGCAAAGTCCTCCTTACTAACATCTGGGCACTAGTGCCAAAATTGGAAGAGCTTACTCACAGACTAGTCAAGCAATAGCCTGACATAGTCATCCTCTTGGAATCATATCTTATAGATAATGTCCCAGACATCACCATCACCACCCTTGGGTTTGTCCTGTCCTGCTGGTGGGACAGACACAGCAGGGGTGGCAGCACAGTGGTATACAGTCGGAAGGGAGTTGCCCTGGGAGTCCGTAACATCAACTCTGGACCCCATAAAATCTCACGGCATCAAGCCAAACATGGACAAGGAAACTGATTGACACATACCGCCCTCCCTCAGCTGATAAATCAGCGCTTCTCCATGTTGAACATCACTTGGAGGGAGTACTGAGGGTGGCAAAGGCACAGATTGTACTCTGGGTGGGGGATTTCAATGCCTATCACAAAGAGTGGCTCGGTAGCACCACTATGGACTGAGATGCTAATCTCAGGACATAGCTGCTAAACTGGGTCTGCGGCAGGTGGTGAGGGAACTAACAAGTGGGAAAAAACACTTGACCTCATCCTCACCAGCCTGCCTGTGTAGATGCATCTGTCCATGACAGTATCAGTAGGAGTGACCACTGCACAGTCGTTGTGGAGACAAAGTTCCGCCTTCATATTGAGGATATCCTCCATCGCATCGAAGGCACCATCACTGTACTAAATAGGATAAATTTTGAACAGGTCTAGCAACTCAAGACTGGGCATCCATGAGGTGCTGTGGGCCATCAGCAGCAGCAGAACTGTACTCGAACATAATCTGTAACCTCATGGCCTAGCATATCCCCCACTCTACCATTACCATTAAGCAGGGGATCAACCCTGGTTCAATGGAGAGTGCAGGAGGGCATGCCAGGAGCAGTACCAGGCATACCTAAAAATGGGGTGCCAGCCTGGTGAAACTATAACACAGGATTACTTGCGTGCCAAACAGCATAAGCAGCAAGTAATAGACAGAGCTAAGCAATCTCACAACCAACAGATCAGATCTAAGCTCTGCAGTCCTGCCACATCCAGTTGTGAATGGTGGCGGACAATTAAACAACTTGCTGGAGGAGGAGGCTCCACAAATATCCCCATCTTCAATGATGGAGGAGCCCAGCACATCAGTGCAAATGATAAGGCTGAAGCATTTGCTCCAATCTTCAGCCAGAAGTGCCAATTGGATGATCCCCTCAGCCTCCTCCGGAGGTCCCCAGCATCACAGATGCCAGTCTTCAGCCAGTTCGATTCAGTCCACATGATATCAAGAAACGGCTGAAGACACTGGATACTGCAAAGACTATGGGCCCTGTTATTCTGACAATAGCACTGAAGACTTGTGCTCCAGTACTTGCTGTGCACCTAGCCAAGCTGTTCCCTACTTCTGACCTTATGATGGAAGGAAGGTCATTGATGAAGCAGCTGAAGATGGTTGGGCCCCTAGGACACTACCCTGAGGAACACCTGCAGTGATGTCCTGGAGCTGAGATTATTGACCTCCAACAACCACAGCCATCTCCCTTTGAGCTAGGTGTGACTCCAACAAGCGGAGATTTTTCCCCCTGATTCACATTGATGCCAATTTTGCACAATGTTCAGCACCATTTGGAACTCCTCAGATACTTAAGCAGTCCATGTTCAAATGCAGCAAGATCTGGACAATATCCAGGCTTGGGCTGACAAGTTCCAAGTAACAGTCATGCCACACAAGTGCCAGGCTATGACCATCTCCAACAAGAAAGAATCTAACCATTGACCCTTGATGTTCAATGGCATTAACTTCACTAAATCCCCCATTATCAACATCCTGGGGGTTACCATTTACCAAAAACTGAACTGGACTAGCTATATAAATACTATGGCTACAAGAGTAGGTCAGAGGCTAGGAATCCTGTGACGAGTAACTCACCTCCTGACTCCCCAAAGCCTGTCCACCATCTACAAGGCGCAGGTCAGGAATGTGATGGAATACTCTCCACTTGCCTGGATGAGTGAAGCTCCCACAATACTCAAGAAGCTTGACACTGTCCAGGACAAAGCGGTCCGCGTGATTGGCACCCTATCCACAAACTTTCACTTCCTCCACCAATGCACAGTGTCAGCGGATGTACCACCTACAAGATGCACTGCAGGAATTCACCAAGCTCCTTCAACAACACCTTCCAAACCCATGACCAGTACCATCTAGAAGGACAAGGGCAGCAGATAGATGGGAACAGCACCACCTGGAAGTTCCCCTCCAGGTCACTCACCATCCTGACTTGGAAGTATATGGCCATTCCTTCACTGTCGCTGGGTCCAAATCCTGGAATTCCCTCCCTAACAGAACTGTGGATTTACCTACATGACATGGATTGCAGCAGTTCAAGAAGGCGGCTCACCACCACCACCATCTCAAGCGCAATTAGGGATGGGCAATAAATGCTGGCTCAGCCAGCGAAGTTGACATCCCATGAATGAATAAAAATAGACATAAGAGCCGTTCAAATGCAAGGAGACAAAAGTTACAAATTAAGAAATTAACAAGCTGATTTTGACTTTGAACATTAGTGTGAAATAGTCGATATTGGATCAGCCTTCCGTTATACATCTCTCCTGAGTTTTACTTCTGTTCATGTCTGTGGACAAGTTAATATACAATACTATATCTCCCTGCTCTAAATGTGCTGATACAAACATTTGAACATATGAGTTAGGAGCAGGAGTAGGCCACTCATCCCTTTGGACCTGCTCTGCCATTCAATAAGATCAGAGCTGATCTGTCTGTAGCCTCCCGCCTGCCCCGATAACTTTTCACCTTCTTGCTAATCAAAAATCTATCTACCTCTGCTTTGAACATATTCAAAGACTCTGCTTCCGCTCCTTTTGAGGAAGGGAGTTCCAATGACTCACTACCCTTTGAGAGAAAAAAATCCTTCTCATCTCTGTCTTAAATGGGTGTCCCCTTATTTTTAAACAATGGTTCTAGTTCTAGATTCTCCCACAAGAGGAAACATCCTCTCCACATCCACTCTGTCAAGACCCCTCAGGATCTTAATGTTTCAATCAAGTCGCCTCTTACTCTTCTAAATTCCAGTCGATACAAGCCTAACCTGTCCAACCTTTCCTCATAAGATAACCTTCCCATTCCTGGTATTAGTAAACCTACTCTGAACTGCTTCTAATGCATTTACACCCTTCCTTAAATAAGGAGACTAATACTGTACACAGTACTCCAGATGTGGTCTCACCAGTCTCTTGTACAAATGAAGCATAACCTCCCTACTTTTGTATTCAATTCCCCTTGTAATAAATGATAACATTCTATTAGTTTTCCTAATTACTTACTGTGCCTGCATATTAGCCTTTTGTGATTCATGCACTAGGACACCTAGATCCTTCTGCATCTCAGAGCTCTGCAATCTCACACCATTTAGATAATATGGTACTTTTTTATTCTTCCTGCCAAAATGGACAATTGCACATTTTCCCACATTATAATCCATTTGCCAGATCTTTTCCCACTCACTTAACCTATCTGTGTCCCCTTGTAGCCTCCTCAGGCCTCTTCACAACTTATTTTCTTGCCTATCTTTGTATCATCAGTAAATTCTGACACCATACCTTCTGGCCCTTCATCCAAGTCATTTACTGTAAAATGTTGAGGCCCCAGGACTGATCCCTGTGGCACACCACTCATTACATTCAGCCAATGAAAAAGACTCATTTATGGCTACCTTCTGTTTCCTGTTAGCTAGCCAATCTTCTCTCCATACCAATATGTTACCTGCTACACCATGAGCTTTTATTTTCTGCAATAACCTTTGATGTGGCGTCTCAGCAAACCTTCTGGAAATCTAAGCACAGAATATCCACCAGTTCCTCTTTATCCACAGCACTTGTGACTCCTTCAAAGAACGCCAATAAATTGCTTAATCATGATTTCCTTTTCACAAAACCATGTTAACTCTACCTGATTGTCTTGAATTTTTCTAAGTGCCCTGTCATAACATCTTTAAAAGCTTCTAACATTTTTCCTATGACAAATGTTAAGTTAACAGGTCTGTAGTTTACTGTTTTGTGTCTCCCTCCCTTTTTGAATAAAGGAGTTGCATTTGCTATTTTCCAATCTAATGGCATCTTCCCTGAATCTAGGATATTCTGACAACATATGAATGAAGGAAATATGTCATAGAAAATGTTTCCTGCCAATTAATTCCTCTCAACTCTGGGTGCAAGAGGGATTGGGGGTCAGATCATGAAGTCCTTGGTACCCAGCCGTGCATGGAGTGGAGATTACCTCAGATAAAAGTTAGTTACTCTGTTGCATTCATCAAGGCCAAAGTGCTCTCGAGGACTAATTTTTATTATTTAAGTGGAGTTGAAGATTAATTTCTCATGTGGCCTCCCCTGCATGCCTCCATCCCACTCCCCAACTGGTGAAGTTTTTAAATCTGATTTTTCACCTCTCCCAAGAGATGACATGATATGCGGGTGGAGTGGGGGTGTGCATGTATTGTGAGGCACAGGAAGGCAGGCATTGTAGGTTTGCCTTTATGTCTGAGGGGAATTTGGATTTCACTATTGTAACTTTTTTTTTAACTGAAGGCAATGTTAGAATCTTGGTTAGGATAAAATGTGGCTATATAGGTAAGTGAGTGGATCTTTCTGAAATGCTTGCCTCAGGATGAAAGCATTTTAAAGCCAGCAAACAGAAGGCAGAAATGTCTTACTTTTGCTAACTGACAGGAAGGCAACAGCAGGGACGTATATAATGAAAGATTGTTCACTACTGCCTGTACCTTCAGACAATGGTACAGGATAATGGTGAGGTCTGAGCAGAGCATTCAGAATCATTTTTGTTCAGTAATCTGTTTGATAACCTTAGGGTGATAAAATGTCCAGCAAGTTTAGGATTCAGGCTGAAACTTGCTGATAAGTGAATTGTGGAAGTCACATAACATGGCCAATGAAATTTGTCACTTCAAGAGAACAGAAGGAACATCCAAATCCAGCCAGCTGTCCCAAGGGGGAGCATGCATTTTCATGCGTGCATTACAAAACGTCTGATTACTTGTGTTAATTGTTTATTAATGGTGTGTTTAAAGTTGAGCATGGTCTTCTGACTAATGAAGTAGTTTATTGGGCTGACCATAAGTTAATTAGAGCCAGAACTTGACAGGGGACATTTAGACATTAAAAGGCTGGTTTTGCACAATGATCAACTGCAGCACAGTGAACAGCCTATTTGAGAATAGAGCACTCTTTATTTTTAAAATAATTTTTTTGATAGCACAGCTGACCTTTGTTATAATTATGAACTTTTAAGGTTATTATCTTTTGGGACTGTAGTTTTAAATTTAGGGTAAATGGAAGGAGTCGCGTGACCTGTTCTGAAGACTGTCTGACTATAAGCCTGGGTGGTTTGATTGTTAGAGATTAAATGAAGATTTTTCACTGCGAAGAAAGTACAAGGTATTTACATTTGGAAACAATGACAGTAGTCTCTGGCTTTACCATGAGTAGACTATGGCCAGAATTTTTCACGCGCATAAGTTGGAAGTGCAGCCATCGACAATTAAGCCCATTAACAGCACAATTGTTCGTGATTTTTCATGGCCTGCCCAACCTTACAGTTGGCGGACAGGGAAATCGGCCAGGCAGCCTTTACATTTTTCATCAAACATCATCCAAGGGCAGGATGAAATTTCCGTTCGGAAGTAAAATTAAAATAAATATCTGGGGACAGCATTTTTATGAGGTATGCATTCAAGGTGCTTGATTATGCTGTATTGATATCTTTTTTGCAGCTTTTTAACTGCTTTATTTCATTATTTGCAGGTCTGCAGCTCTCTGAGGCAACTGTCTGCCTTTAGGGAGCTCTCTCGCAGCGCTCACACGTCCCCGCAATGATGTTATCACCCGCCCTCTTCCCGCCCCCAACCAGGTTTTCGGTATGCGTTTCACACAGGCTGGCCGTTAATTGGCCAGCCAGCGTGATATTGGGGTTGGGGGCCGATCGCGGTTGGGGGCCCATTTCCTAGCCGCCCTTGGGCCCGCCAATCCTGCGCACCCAATGACCAAAAAATTCAGGCCTATGAGTTTTATGTTGCCATGGGGAAGAGGGCAGAGGAAGCCATTTTTGAGATCAGGTTAGAGACTTCCTTAAAAATCAATGAAAATCACAGACAGTTCTGAGTGGACAGCAGCGAAAAAGACTTTGACTTTTCAAGCTACCGGGAGGGAGGTAGTCTCTAATTGAAGAGACACATGCTGCAGCCTTTTAAGGATTCCAGGAGATTTATTTTGTCATGGCCAGGAGGAAGAAGAATTATTGGAACAGGAGATAAGAAACTGAGGAAAGTACCTGAAGTTTGTCATTTGAAGTTACTAATTACCAAAGCGGGTATACAGAAACCCATTGAAAGCTGGGAGCAACTGTGGACTGTTTGCTAAAAGGACTGTAACCCCATGGAGAGTGTGATGGGTGATTAGTAAAAAAGGGGAATGTCATTATGTTTAAAGTATAAGTTGGCTACAAATTGAATATAGTGTTTAGTTAATAGTGTTTTCTGGTCATTTGTTGCAGGAAAAGTTTTAATATGGGAAATGTTGATGTCATTTTTTCAGCTAGTCCAAAATCCTTTTTAAACATTTTGGTTTCTATGGCCATCATAACACTTTCTAACAATGCTGCTTCATGTTTTACCTTCCTTGCCTGAGGTTCACTCCAGCTGAAATTTGAATGGTGAGAGTACCAGCCTGAAATGTGTGAGACCCTTGGAAATAAGTCAGAGTCAGAAATTCAAATAATGGGCTTTGCCCCACTGCGGATCCAAGGCCATTGTGGTAGAGAGAAATCTGGGTAGCTACCATCTCCAGACCAAGAACTATTAAGCTGTGGAAGGGAGGCAGAAAAGGCATTAAAATTGACTACGAAATCCCGGTAGGCAGAATCAGACAGAATTCCCTTGCACTGTTGAGAAAAACATCAACTGCTGCTGCAGAAACATCAACTCAGTGGAAGACATTGGCCAGGACTTTATGCTGCAGAAATGAACAGCAATGGAGGTGAGAGGGCCGTAAAACTGTGTTGGATAGTGTCAGGTCAGGACCCCAACGTCATGATGCCCAGGCCCAAGCTTTACGAGCGGCAGACAACAAGCTGCATGGGCACATTGCTCGCATTTTCAAACTGAGCAATTGAAAGATGTTTAAGCTTGTTAATGAGGCAACAGAACAGGATTTTGCAGGCCCCTCCAGATGTAATAACGAGCAGTTTTAAAAGAGCAGCCACGAAGTGGCAGCTGTTGTGATTGCTGCACTTGGCAGCCATGCAGTTTTACTTTATTTCCTTGGAAGGAGTTAGGCAGCCTTGAATTGGCATGGGTTTCCCTTGTTGAGATCGTACTCCTGGCTGGGGCTCACTGGAGACAGGCCTGAGAAGGGTCAGACTGGGAAGCGTTGCAGCAGTTACTGGCAGGGCATCCTAGTCAGAGCAGTAGTACCCAGGAGACATGGGCAACGTACATTCCAGAGAAGGGTCCTCTAGCAAG
The DNA here is from genome assembly GCF_017639515.1 of Carcharodon carcharias. Classification (NCBI taxonomy): domain Eukaryota; kingdom Metazoa; phylum Chordata; class Chondrichthyes; order Lamniformes; family Lamnidae; genus Carcharodon; species Carcharodon carcharias. The sequence goes on from NC_054473.1 coordinate 70,512,542, forward strand.
GAGGAGAACCTGAGAGGGGCAGAGGTACAGACACACGGATCGGGACAGCAACAACCTCCCGGCCACCTGCAGGGGCAACCTTATGATGGGGAAGCAGCAGAAGGACGTGGAAGGAACCGCAAGTAGGCAATAGCACAAAGGCACAGCTACCCTGTGGTGGGTATACAGACAAAGGTTGAGTTACCTGAAGAGGTAAGAGTGACAGTGTCTCCAAAGGCTGCATGTCTCCTGAGAGGCCTTAACCGCTCTGTGTGCCATGATGGCAAATGGGGGGGGGTGAGTTCCAATTGCATCTGTAGTCATCTGATGCCCGTAGCTGTCAAGGTCACTGTGGCTGCAAATTTCTATACCTCAGGTTCACTCCAGGCGCCCACTGCAGAGATGTGTGGCGTCTCCCAATCAGCTGCACGTCACTGTGTCACGGGAATGACAGGCATCCACTTTAGGAGGGCCCACCAGTGCATCAATTTCTGAAGTGATATGAACACTCAGGTTAAGAATGCCAAAGGTTTCAGTATCAAAGCTGGATTCCCTCAGGTGCAAGGCCTCTCAGACTGTGTTACAATCTGGGTAGAGAGCAGTAACTGCTTTTGAAAAAAGGGAACCTGAAATCCCAGTTATTTACTAAAAGAATGAAGCCATAGGTTTCCATGGTTTAAAACAGAAGAATTTTTACTTTACTAGATCCAAACAAAGCAAACACTAAGGGCAGAATCGTCCCAGATTTGCACAATGTGCAGATTTAGCCGGGAAAGGAGTTGTTTTACCCGCCGGCTGCTATGGCTGGTTCTCACGCCATATTGTCCCATTCCCACCTCATTAATTATGCAGCCAAACCTCATGTCATTCCATTGGCAGGCAGCTTCAGATTTGCCTGCCACACTGTTACCTCGCTGCTTCATCACACAGGGTGCCATATTTAAACTGCAGCCATGCACACGTTTCTCAATGCTTGCAGTCCAGGACTGCTCTGGTGAAGACATGGTCCCAAAAGCCAATAAGAGTGCAGTCCCCTGATTCAGTGATGCATTCCTGGGATGCCTTCTGGATGGTGTGGAGGCCTGCCACGATGTCCTCTACCCCGGCTCTGGCTGCAGGAGGGCCATCAGTCTCACCACTCCATCTTTGAAGGCGGTGGCAGAGGTGGTCAGTGCCAACGCTGTACACAAGAGATCAGCATCCAGTTCAGAAAACCGGATGAATGATCTCATCTGTGCCGTCAGGGTTAGGAAACCATCTTATCACTCTAAACTTACACACTCACAAGGCCATCACACATTCACTGACATCTCACTCACTGTCAGCTCAAGGGAGATCACCACTCACACTCTCAGACACACCCTCACATCTCCATCTGGCCTCATCTCCCCTGGAGACTGCCTCCTCAGCCCTCACCATTTTGAGGCCACTTGTATCAATCAATATGTGACCCACACATACCCTGGGATTCCCCCTTCCCCCAGTACAGCCCTCATCCTGCATCCTCTTCCCTTGTCTGAGGCCACTTATCCCCTGTCCTTAAGCAAGCCTTGTCCTTGTAGCCATTGAAAAACCTTACAGTTGGTCTGCTAAGTGGAGGCCTGCCCATGAGCCCCCCTAAAAGTGATCTGGTGCTGCCTGCGAAGTCTGGCATTGATGACTGTAAGTGCTGCTCGAGGCAAGGTAGGCAAACAAACATCAAAATCCTGAGCAAAGTGCAAGTCACCAGGTGCATGTCGCTAATGTATAGTTGTGAAACACATGTGCATGATGCACAGATGATCCAGTGTGAGGGTGCTGATTCCGGCAAGCATTATAATGAAATGCTAAAGTATTGAAATTATATTCCCGGCATGAGGTGGCAGGAAACACAGCTATTGATGGTGGAGGAGACGATTGCAAACTGGTTTCACCTCGGTGGAAAACCGATTTTTGGCCCTCTAATGGGGTTGGAAAATTCTGGCCTAAATACTATCTTATATAAGTCCCTATATTCGAAAATCCAGAATCAACCTAAGTTAAACATCAATTAACAGACAAGTTGCACTTGACCATAAACTATAAATTACATGTGAACTGGCGGGCATAACTAAGTCTATGAATTGGCTCAGCAGTTCCTGTGGTATATAAGTAACCAAACCCATTCATAAAGTTGTTCAAAACTCTATCCCCCTCACAAAGAGTTTCAGTATTTCTCCTAGGGGTAAGTTTGATCCCCAGCTGACAGCAGCTTACAACCAACCCTAGTTCCAAGGACACAGTCTTCACCTAAAGCAGCACACATTTGCGGAACCTCCTCAACCCTGTCTGAATGGCACAGATACATCAATATCCAATTAACAGAAAAGGCTACAGCAACTTATTTTTAGTTTCTGGATCTGGCCTTAGCCATCTTCAGCGTGCCTGGGCTGCACCACTGGACTCATCAGCTGCTGCAACTAAGCTCAGATGGCACTGCGTTCTTTTATATAGCCTCAAGCAGTTTCAGTCTGCCCAGAAGTTTTGGATTCTCAACCTCAGTTTCAGTATTTGTTTCTTTAGAAACCTAGGAGGGTCAGTTACCTTTTCTCTGTTTGCTGTTTCTGTTTCCCTTTTTCAGTTTCTGCTTTCAGTTAGGGTCCATCTCAAAAACAGACACAATTTGAAAGCACAGATGCCCCCGCAAAGCCCAGACCCGCATCGGCCCCTAGCACCTGGGTGCATCTGCATTGTGCAAATGATGAACAAACATACCATGGTCGCCGACATACCAGCTTTTGGGTTGACACCTGCCACCCTTGAGTGCCAGGGAGCCACCAAACAATGGATGGGAACTTTCATAAAGCAAATCAGACATTTACTTTACTAATCATCACAGACAAAGCAGGCAAGCATTAACTGTCCAATCATCCATGAGGCCTAAGTGCATGCCTTGTATTTTCTTAATTTTTCTATGCGTGCTCCTACATGATGCTCCCCTTCACATGGGTGTCATCACAGTAACTTGAGGTCCTGGTGCCACTGGCAGAGGGTCTGAGGAGCCGCTGCCCACAGCCAGAGCAGGAGCCCCCTGAAGCAGAAGGCAGCTGCTCCTCCTCCCTTACATGGCACATTTGTACCTCTCTGCTGGCATGAGAAGGACGAGGACCTGCTGGGGGCTCCAGGCACCTCATCCTGTTCTCACCTTGCCAGTGCTCCCTTGAGGTCATGGATGAGGTGATGGTGTGCAGGTCTGCACAATCCATTGACTGATCTGCTGGGCCTGGCTTTCCATATGGATCGTCAAGCTCTCCATGGAGGAAGTACGTGCACAGGCAAGAGGGAGACCACAGCACTCAGGGTCTGCATGGATCCTCCACTGTCCGAGCCAGGACACAGATAACCTCTGGAATCTCTGCCAGGTCTGCCCAAAACTTGTTGCTCTCCCCAAGAGCTGTCCATCCCTGAGTGTTCCAGGCTGATAACAAAAGTTCCTTGCCTGAGTTTTGCAGCTTGATACATTCCAAGGTCCAGCACTCCATGTTGAGGGACATACTAAAGCTTGGGACAACCAGTGCAAAGTTTCAATGTGGAAAGGTCACACTCCAAGGTCCTCTTGTCATAACCTACCAAGTAAACCCGTGTAAAACCCTTCGGGCTGTGTGCACAAAATAATGTTACATGAAATGTAAATGTACATTGTAAATATAAATGCAATTGTAAGTGGAGTGAGGCATCTCAGAATACCTTGTATTGTATCAAAAAAAAATTGAACTGTATTGCACTTTATGTAACAAGAACATAAGAAATAGGAGCAGGAGTAGGCCATTCAGCCCTCCGAGCCCACTCTGCCATTCAATGAGATCATGGCTGATCACTTACTTCAACAGCATTTTACTGCACTATCCCCGTGCCCCTTGATGTTTTCAATATCTAGAAATCTATTGATCTCCCTCCTGAAAATACTTAACGACTGAGGCTCGATAGTCCTCTGAGGCAGAGAATTCCAGTGATTCACCACCCTCTGAGTGAAGAAATTCTTCCTCATCTCTGCCCCTTATTCTGAGACTGAGTCCCCTGATTCTAGACTTCTAGACACAACCACCCCCACCCCCGACCCCCAAACCACCACCTCCCCCCCACCCCCCCCCCCCCACCCCATCTCCGCCCCGAACCCCAAGACAGCCAGGGGAAAATCCTTCCTGCAGCTATTCTGTCAAGCCCTGTGAGAATTTTGTTCTAAACTACAGAGAATAAAGCCCCTCTATTTAATCTTTCCTCATGGGACAATCCCTCCATCCCAGGAATTAGTTTGGTGAACCTTCATTGCACTCCTTGTATGGCAAGTATTTCTTTCCTTAAGTATGGAGACCAAAACGGCAAACAATACTCCAGGTGTGGTCTCACCAAGGCCCTAGATAATTGCAGTAAGACATCTTTACTCCTATACTCAAATCCCCTTTTAATAATGACCAACATACTATTTGCCTTCTTAATTGTTTGCTGTACCTGCATGTTAACTTTCAGTGACTCATAAAGAAGGACACCCAAGTTCCTCTGAAGTTCAACATTTCCCAGTCTCTCATCATCTAAGAAATACTCAGTATTTCTGTTTTTCCTACCAAAATGGAAAATCTCACATTTCTCCACATTGTATTTCATCTGCCAAATGTTTGCCCACTCACTTAGTCTCTCCAAATCACCTTGAAGCACCTTTGCACCCTTCTCACAACTGAGACTTTCACCTCATTTTGTGTCATCTGCAAACTCGAAAATATTTCATTTAATCCTGACATCCAAATCATCAATGTAGATTGACAATAGCTGGGGTCCAAGCACTGATCCTTGTGGTACTCCGCCATTCACAGCTTGCCAACCTGAACATGATCCAGTTATTCCTACTCTCTGTTTTCTGTCTGTTCGCCAGTTCTCAATCCATGCCAGTATATTACCCACTAATCCCATGTGCTCTAATTTTGTTTACTAACCTCTTGTGTGGGATCTTATCAAAAGCTTCCTGAAAAACTAAATATACCACATACACCAGTTCCCCCTTATCTATTCTGCTAGATATATGCTCAAAAAAACTCCAACATTGTGCTAAACATGATATTCCTTTCATAAATCCATGTTGAATCTGCCCAATCTAACCATTGTTTTCCAAGTGTCCTTTTATCACATTCTTTATTATAGATTCTAGCATTTTCCCTTCTACTAATGTCAGGTTAACGGGTCTGTAGTTCCCTGTTTCTCTCTCCCTCCTTTCTTAAATAGTGGGGTTACAGTTGGCACCATTCAATCTGCAGGAACCATTCCAGAATCTATAGAATTTTGAAAGATGATCTCCATTGCATTCACTACCTCTACAGCCACCTCTTTCACCACTCTGGAATGTAGATCATCAGCTCCAAGGGATTTATCTATTTTAAGTCCCATTAATTTCCCTATTATTTTTTACTAATATTAATATCTTGCAGTCCTCATTTACACCAGTCCCTTGATTCTCTGGGAGCTTTTTAGTATTTCCCTCAATGAAGACAGATGCAAAGTATTTCTTTAGTTTCTTTACCATTTCCTAATTCCCCATTATAAATTCTCCTGACTCCACTTGTAATGGACCCACATTTGTTTTTGCTAATCTTTTCCTTTTTACATACATATAGAAGCTTTTAAAATCTATTTTTTATGTTTCTCGCTAGTTTACTCTCATATTCTATTTTCCCTTTTTTAATCTTTTTCTTTGTCCTCCTTTGCAGGATTCTAAAATGCTCCTAATCCTCAGACTTACCACTTTTTTTTGTCAAACTTAATATGCCGCTTCCTTTGATCTAATGCAATCCTTGATTTCTTTCATTAGCCACGGTCAGAACACTTACCTTGATGTGTTTTTGTGCATTAGGGGAATGCATATTTATATTAGTTCTTTAAATGTTAGCCATTGCCTGCCTACCATCATACCTTTTAGTGTGGTTTCCCAATCTGCTGAAACTAATTTGCCCCTCATTCCTTCATTGTTCCCTTTGTTTAATTTTAAGACCTTAGTTTATGATTGAATTATATCACTTTAAAACTTAATATGAAATTCAAAATATTATTGTCACTCTTTCCTAAAGTTTCCTTTACAACTAGATTATTAATTAGCCCTTTTTCATTGCACAATACTATATCTAAAATAACCGATTCCCTAGTTGGTTCATCAATGTGCTGCTCTAGAAAACTATCTGTCAAATCTGTCATAATGTCAAAATGAAACTGTTATGTAATGTACTTTTCCAAATTTAATGAATAACATATATATATATATATAATTTTTAAAAGACTCTTGCATGGTTGCTATTGATTATTAGAACTGTCAATGTTTGAATAATAACAAGGTTGGACATTGTGGTAACATTGCTTGCTAGCATCCACTGCCATTTCTCAGACACAAAGAATGGCTAAAAACAAAAAAACTGCGGATGCTGGAAATCCAAAACAAAAGCAGAATTACCTGGAAAAACTCAGCAGGTCTGGCAGCATCGGCGGAGAAGAAAAGAGTTGACGTTTCGAGTCCTCATGACCCTTCGACAGAACTTGAGTTCGAGTCCAGGAAAGAGCTGAAATATAAGCTGGTTTAAGGTGTGTGTGTGGGGGGCGGAGAGATAGAGAGACAGAGAGGTGGAGGGGGGGTGTGGTTGTAGGGACAAACAAGCAGTGATAGAAGCAGATCATCAAAAGATGTCAACGACAATAGTACAATAGAACACATAGGTGTTAAAGTTAAAGTTGGTGATATTATCTAAACGAATGTGCTAATTAATAATGGATGGTAGGGCACTCAAGGTATAGCTCTAGTGGGTTTTTTTTAATAATGGAAATAGGTGGGAAAAGGAAAATCTTTATAATTTATTGGAAAAAAAAAGGAAGGGGGAAACAGAAAGGGGGTGGGGATGGGGGAGGGAGCTCACAACCTAAAGTTGTTGAATTCAATATTCAGTATTGGCTACTTGGCTAAATTACCCTGGGGTGATAAGCAAAGTCATCACAAGGCAGGTGAGGGGCTGGGTGGAGGTGAACACAAGAACACAAGGAATAAGAGCAGGAGAAGGCCACATGGTCCATTGAGCCTGCTCTGCCATTCAATACAATCATGGCTGATCTTGGGTTTCTTGGGTGGTGGAGGAAATACTAGAGGGAGAAATGGATTGTGGAATAAGTAGCTAGGGAAGACCGTTGGAGCAAATGGTATCATGGGGTTTTATGAATATTTAAGCTGGAATATTTACTTCAGCTTCCAGGAGAGAAGAGTCCATATCAATAGTTCAGCAGCCTGTAGCCCCAGCTTTTCATGGCTCTACAAGTCCCAAGCTATGGGAGCTAGATTTATGTGTACAATGAGTGGCATCTGGCTCATAGGCAAATTTCCAATCTGCTTTGCATGAAAAAGTTCTTCCTGATTTGATCCCTGAGTAGCTTAGCTCTAATTTTAAAGTTATGACTCCTTGTTTTGAACTCCCCACCAGAGGATATTGCTTTTTGTATCAATCCTATCCAACACTTCAACATTTAAAACACCATGATTAGATCACCTCTCAACTTATAAACTCCAGAGACATCTGGCCCAACTGTCTGCCACTCTTCCGCGGCTACGTTCATGCCTAGGTGTCCCTGGAGAGGGAGCAAGCGGTGTCCACTGGTACGATCAAGTCCTTCTGTCACCGGTGGGCACCGTGAGGGCTAGAGTGCTAACCTCCCCCAATACAGCATTTTAGGTCCTTTGGAGTTTGTTTCTGTTACAGTACCCCTTTAAGGGGCTATCACCTTAATTAGTTAATTTGCCCATTTGTTTAATATTGTACTCAAAAGAGTATTAACTCAAGGGAATGCAAGTCCAGTTCACACAACTGTTGTCATAATTTTAAGCCCTAGTATAGCTAGATACACAGAAAAACGAAGGGAAGATAACAAATTTTGGACACTGTATCGTTTTAGTGTGTGATAAGCAAAGAAACAGGCATTTTCTGAATACCAGCTGGAGCCAGTGACCTTTTCAGTGCAATTAGCATAATTGCTGATTGAAGATTGTCAATTAACATTGCACCATTTAATTTTGTGTTAATTAATCACTTTGTAGCCACTGGCATCAAGGATCACTTCATGCTATTTTGGAATATGTAAACATCATATATTGAATGACATGACAAACCAGTTAAATCTTTAAAATATGGAAACAGTTGCCATATGGAAGCTGGCTGAAGATTTGAAGATCAGAAACAAATATGCACAAATGAAAATAATTTATTTTCTGCTGTTGAAACAACTTTAGTGTCCATTGCAAATCAAAAGGGACAGACTTATTTAGAATGAGAATTGGCATTAACTTTAAGTTAATATCAATGTATTCTTGAATGTATTATGCACTAGTTCTTATATAAAGAATGTAAGAAAAGGTATCGAACAATGAATATTTCATAGTCGAATTAATTTTAAAAAATGGACTGTGATACAAATAATCTGAAGTGTGGAACTGAAACTTTCAATTGTATGGAGAGTAAGTCATTTTTCTATTCTGCACCATTTCCTTGTAACTCTTTTGAGTACAAACACATTTGCATCTGTTCCTATTCAGATGAAGTTACATTGTTCTGCCATTGTGAGATTTGAACTCTTGATCTTGGGGTTACAAACCCAGTACCATAACCACTTGGCTATTTAGACCAAGCTAAATGTAACGCTTCTGAGTACAAACCCATTTCCATCTGCTTCAGATGAAGTTACATTGTTTCATAGTTTGCCATTGTGAGATTTGATCTTGGGGTTACAAACCCAGTACCATAACCAGTTGGCTATTTAGGCCAAGCTCACCATTTCCTTATAGTTGTCTCTCAGTTGATCTCATTTAAACTGCATATTTGATTTAATTTGCATTGATTGAAAAAAAAAGTGTGGTATACTGACTCTATCTTCTCCTCAAATAAGTCAATAGGTCATACAGCCATTTATTTGAATGAAGCTGGCTAGTTTTATAAAAGTAGCAGAGAGTTGGGGGAATGGAACATGTTTCCACAGCTGGTGGTTTATCATGTTTGACCAATTTGTGAGTGAGTGATGGACAAAGCTCTGATTTATAGTTTTAATGGAAAATAGTGGGAATTGCAGAATACAATCCCCAAAATACTCGCAAAAGTCCCAGAGACAGCTGTGGTCCTGTGTAATAAAGGATTTTGATTTAATTGTCATAAACCAGCAGACCCATTTATAAGAGAGCAAGGCCATAGAAGCCATTCCCAAAGCACTAGTGAAGATCCCAGATTTCTGTGTAATAAAAATGGAATTTGACTTACTTAATCACCATGAAATGATAACATCGGTTAAAGAACAAAAGGTTTTTTGATGGAGATTGAGTATTGGTCAAAGGTCATTGACAGAATTTATAGGAATACAGGAACGCATGAAACCAGAAGAGTCCATTGGCTGTACATCTAGTCACACCTAAAATTCAAGAAATATCATACAATGGCTCTAATTTTTTCTATCTCTCAATCACACTCTCTGCAAATATTTATCCAGTTGCATCTTGGTCTGACCTACACTACACCTATACCACCTCATCAGCTCATCCATACAGACAATGCAGAGACTGCAGATTTACTATTGGGCCTAGACATTTCACTGAAATATTGCTGCAGATTTCAAGCAGTAAATAAATGTGAGGTCAAAGTAACCTTAAATAAATGACAAGACCTTGAGTAACAACAACTTTCAATTATATAGTACCTTTAATGGAGGGCAGTTAGTCAGTTAACTAGACAGCTAGTGTGTGGATCAGATTAACATCAACAGCACTGGGTTCCATCCCTATTCTATATGAGGCAGATACAGGGCCTACTTGCTCACCCTACCTGTAGTAAAAAATAGTCACAGCATTGTGCTATGGTTTGGCTAATAATTGCCAAGGGCCTGCCTGCAGGCAGGAAGCTCTAGAAGAAGAAAATAATGTATCCCTAACATGGTAAAATGTCCTAAGGTGCTTCACAGGAATGCCAGCAGACAAAAAATTGACAGTGAGCCAAAGAAGAAGACGTTACTTCTGCTGGCTGAAAGCTTGGCCAAATGGTAGGTTTTGAGCAGCGTCTTAAAGAAGGCAAAAGACAAAGTTTAGGGAGGTAATTCAGAGCTTAGGATTGTGATGGTTGAAGGCACGGCTGCCAATGATAAAACAAAGGAAGTGAAGGCTTCTCAAGAGACCAGAGGTAGAGGGACATAGGGTGGTACTTAATGGAGGCAAAGGGGATCATGCATGCCAGCTCAAAAGCCAACAGGAACCCTGCATCATCTCTTTTAGGAAAGGCCCTCAGAACTAAGTGCGAATCAGGCACTTAACTGGGCAGTGGCAGGCCTTACCTGGGATCAAGGACCCCAAGGACAGAAATTCTGCCACAAAGAACTGCCAGCCAATCAGAGGCTGGCAGATCCTTAGTGCTTGGCAGCACCACTGGAGATGTGATGGTTGCTGCCAGTACTATATCCACTTGAGGTCCAGGTTCACTGATGGATCCTGGCATGGCTGAATGATGGTGGGGGTGGGGTCATGTGGTAGCGGTCATGGGAGGGAAGTCAGCAGACGAGGCAGGGGGTACCACCCCCCACCTTACTGATGCCGGACCCCTCTATCAGGCAGCGAATGGCTTTGAATGAGGAACTTCCCCTGGAAGCCTGCAAGTAACCTCAAAAGGATTTACTTTTCGGGCTTCCTGCATGGTGAGTCCCACACCCGCTGCTGGGTTAATACCTGTGGTGGTGAAATGAGGCCCTCAAGTGGGTATTACGGGCCCATTTAAGGGCCTCAATTGCTGGCAAGGCAGGAAGATGATGAGATGATGGGGTCCTCACCTGCCACCCTCCAATGCCCCCCACCCCACCAAACCCACCACAAATACGGCATTAAATTCCATCCATAGAGTTCTCAAAGGTTTGCAGGGCTGGAGGAATTTAGGCTGATAGGGAAGGGGTTGGGCTGTGGATGGATTTAAGCACAAGGCTGAGAATTTTAAAATTAAGGCACTGATTGGCCATGAGTTGCTGTACGTATGGAATGGTGTAATGTCTAGGTTTTGGCTTTTAATGCTATTCTGGCTATCAATCAAATGGAGAGCATATGCAATGCTAGATCTGTGAAAGCCTGTTAATATTGCCATCTCCAAAAATGAGTAACATAAAATCAGAAAAGGACATAGTGAAAACACTGGAAATGTGCAAAGTTATTCCAGGCAGTCTATGGTTTATAAATATAGCATCAAGATCTTAACCAGGTGTGCTGCACTGTCAGAGATACTGTCTTTTGAATGTAACTTTAAACCGAGGTCCTGCCTGCCCTCTCATGTGGACATAAAAATCCCACTGCACTATTTCAAAGAGCAGATGAGTTCTCAATATTTATCCCTAAAGCAACGTCAACAAACGAGTAGTCTGGTTATTATCCAGTGGCTGTTGGTAGGACCTTTTGTGTGCAAATTGACTACCATGTTCCTGCTGTTACAAAAGTGGCTACAGTTTAAAAAAAAACATTTTTGGTTAGTTGGAAAGTGGTTGGGGTCACCTTGTGGTTATTAAAGATACTGCATAAGTACAAACTTTTCTTTCAGAGATGGTTTTTTCCTTTCAAAAATATTATTTCCAGAATATTACATACATTATAAACTCAGCGTGTGCAGGGAATATGGAAGTTATGTTGTACCTTCTGCTGGTAGGGCTGTCTAGATACTAGACGTAGTTACTGTGGGGCATTGAGATCCTGCTCTGTTAAATGGTGATCATACTGGGGCAGATTTTGGACAGGATACAATGGTTGACTTATTTTCCTCTTTATTGATCTGCCTGGGAGGTGATTTCAGTGTTTCCAAGGAAGGACTTGCATCTTAAAAGCTTCAAGGAAAGAGTATCAAAGAGCCTGCCTGATGAAGCAGGTTTCTTTATGTTGCATATGTGATATGGAAAGCCAAATATTACAAAATATGAAAAAATAAAGCATTCACAACATTCCAATGTGTCCGGTGGGTTAATTGAGTCAGCCCGATCCCTTTTAATAAATCATCCACTGTCCCAGTTGGAACAGCTGTTCTGATTTAACCAAATGTTTCTCTTATCTTGTCAAAGAGGAAAAACAATGTAACCATACACTTGCTACTTATCAGTGCAGCTGTTGTAGTTTCTTAACATTACATTTGTACAAAGGTATGTCAATGATGCACTTGCACATGGTCTTTGCATGGTTGCTGGTCATCACGTCAACCAACCTCATTCTGGAGTCACAGCTTGTCGCTGGAGTGAGGCACAGAGATGCATCTTATGGGAGACTCATGCAATTTTGTTCCGGGGTCATTTGCGCTATTTCCCCCAGTTTATACTACCCAGATTCAACGTCAGTGCGAAGTCAAGCTGGTCCTCACCAACATTAAACATTTCATTTCAAACAACCCTTATTGTAACAAGCCTGTTATCACCAGTTTATTATCACCACAGTTCTACCTGCTCCAGGATAAAGAAGGCAATTGGGAGAGATTGGGTTGTCAGATGCCAATGTGCTTCAGACATCATCCTCTTTCTGGGGCTGTTCACGGAGATCAGAACTTGCAGATTCAAGCTGGATGAGTTCACTGGTGAGAACTCCAATGGTTCCAGCAGCCCCAGAAATCTCAATTCAGTGGTCAGATTCCATAGGAAATAATCAGTAAAATTCTGCATTCCTTATTGCCTCTCAGTGAGAGAAGTTTCTATCTCTGTATGGTTGACTATCTCATTTATGTTTTCTTTCTGAAATCCTTATTCTTTGCATGTGCCGGTATCACTTTCACCCCTCTTTATAGCCAACAACACCTTGCATTTATGTAACACGTATAGCAAATCACCCCAAGGAGTGTTTATAGACACAATTTGACACTGAACCACATAAAGTGATATAAAGACAGATGCCGAAAAGCTTGGTTAAAAAGGATGGTTTAAGTAGTGACTTAAAGGAGGAGAAGTAGAGAGAGGGAAAGGATTAGGGAGTGATTTTCAGAGCTTTGGTTTTAGGCAACTGAAGACGTGACCACCAACAGTGGAGCAGTGAAAATCAGAGACAAACAAGAGGATAGAGTTGGAAGAACACAGAGAATTTGGAGCATTGTAGGACCGGAAGAAGTTACAGAGATGGGGGGGGCGGCGGGGTGCAGTTTCTGGTCACAATTCCTTTTCTTCGCGTTAAATTTTTCCACCTGAGGAATTGAAGTTATGTCTTTTGAGCTTAAACTCATCTCAGATCTTTTCTCAACAGATATGGTGCTCTTTTCCTATATAATATCTTCTTAGATATGATATTGTGGTTGTATAAAGAGTTGTGAGGGACTCTAAACTCCACTTTAATGCTGAGCTTTAGAACACAGGAGTAAAATTTTATTCCTTGCCTCAGCTTTTCTTTGCCTAAGGGAATTGCACACTGCTTTATTTGATTTAGTGTGAGGCCCAAAAACTCACAGCTTCCCTGTTGTGCACTTTGAAAAGAAGCTTGAATTTTACTTTCATATAAAGAAGGTGAAATCGCTTTGGGCCATAGAGATAAAACAGAACTTCTCAGTCAAACCCTTGTCATTTCCATTGCTTCAGTCATGGCCTGCCAATGAAGGAACAAAATGAAAAATGTCTTAAAAGTTGTGACTTATTATTCTTTATTATATGAAGTTGAGAAAAAATGTTTTACTTCTTCCTCCTTTGTTATCTTAGTGGTCACTGAAGGAGTCTGTATATAATTGGGAGTAAGACTTGGGGGAAGATGTGGAGTAAAGGGTTAACATCAGGGCACCTGATACTGATGTAACTACTGATGTAACTATGATGCAATGTCACATGACTAAGAGATTGCAACCTGGTAAGAAACAGAAGTACATCATGTAGAGTACTGAGATGTATATAGATCTGTAAATAAACAGGAATGTTTTTAATGAATAACGGTCTATGGTAGCAATTCTTGGGGTAACAGGCAAACCCTAAAGAAACCCCTTCTAGACCCCGAACCCAAGATGAAACAATTACTCTGAGTCATGTTGCACATTACCTCTGATCAAGGAAGAACAGGCAAGTGTTTCACACCCTCGGCTCTACCCGAGTTTCGTTACAATGATCTATCAGGAGCTAAATGAGTAGTTTTAATTGACTACCCTTCACTTACTTTGGAAATGAGCCAGATTACCACTTGGCATCTCCCAACGAGAGCATGGTAAAAAGTGTATTCCTATTGAGGTGATTGATCTTACCATTCCTTTCCTGGTCATTTACTCACTGGGTCAGTGTTGAGGCAATCTGTTTCACTATTATCCCTGGAATGATAGTAGGGCTAGGACATGACAGTTTCAACAGTTCCAATGAGTTTATGCACCTTTTAAGCGCAATTATGTTTACTTTTAGCTTTTATCTCAAACGGTGCCTTACCTCTCCAAGAGAGTGCCTTAGCTCTCACAAAGGTGTCCTGGGCCCATATCCAAAGTGGTACCTTACCTCTTGGTGGAGTCATACCTAGCACAAAGGAAGATGGTTGTGGTTGTTGTAGGTCAATCATCTCAGCTCCAGGAGATTACTGCAGGAGTTCCTCAGGGTAGTGTCCTAGGCCCAATCATCTTCAACTGTTTCAACAATGGCCTTCCTTCCATCATAAGGTCAGGAGTGGGGATGCTCGCTGATGATTGCACAGTGTTCAGCACCATTTGTGACTCCTCAGTTACTGAAGTAGTCCATGTCCAAATGCAGCAAGACCTGCGTTTGTTAGCCTTGGGCTAACAAGTAGCAAGCAACATTCATGCCACACAAGTGCCAGGCAACAGCCATCTCCAACAGAAGAGAACCTAACCATTGCCCCTTGACATAGAATGGCATTACCATGACTGAATTCCCCACTATCAACATCCTGGGGGTTGCCATTGACCAGAAACTGAACTGGCCTAGCAGGTCAGAGGCTAGGAATCCTGCGGCGAGTAACTCACCTCTTGATTCCCCAAAGCCTGTCCACCTTCTACAAGGCACAAGTCAGGGAGTATGAGGGAGTAGTCCCCACTTGCTTGGATGGCTGCAGCTCCCTCAAAACTCAGGAAGCTTGACACCATCCAGGCAACCCTCTTGATTGGCACCCCATCCACAAACATTGACTCCCTCCAACACCATCGCAGAGTGGTAGCAGTGTGTGCCATCTACAAGGTGCACTGCAGGAACTCACCAAGCCTCCTAAGGCAACACATTCCAAACCCACAGCTGCTACTGTACAAGGACAAGGTCAGCAGACAGAAGGGAATACCACCACCTGCAAGTTCCTGCCCATGCCACTCACCATGCTGACTTGGAAATATATTGCCCTTCCTTCACTGTCACTGGGTCAAAATCCTGGAACTCCCTCCCTAATAGCACTTTAGTTGTATGGACTGCAGCGATTCAAGAAGGCAGCTCACCACAAACTTTTCAAGGGCAAATAGGGATGGGCAAACTGGCATGGGTAAATAAAGTCAAGGAGTTAAATGTGTGGCTCAGAATTGGTGTGGGAGGAGTGGGTTTCAGTTCATTGACAGTGGCACCAAAGCTAGGGTAGAAGGGAGCTATTCTTCACTTGAACTCTGCTGGGACCAGTGTCCAGGTGAACCAAATAACTAGGGCTGTAGAGAGGGCTTTAAACTAAATAGAGGGGTTGGGGGGAGGGCTCTAGAAAGGCTTCCAAAGCAAAAGGATGCGGCAACCTTGCAGAGTAGCTAATTAGGTAATGTTACCCAGAGTGTGACAGGAAGGGACAGAGAGTGGGATTTTCCACACCTACCCATCACCGGGATCTTCCAGTCCCACCGCAAGTCAATGGACGTCTGGCTGGGGCACCACCTTTCCTGGGGCAGGTCCCACCCTGGATAGGGCCGGAAAATCCCAGCCAGAGTGTACAAACATAAAAATAAGCAGCAAATAGGGTCCAAAGAGGGAAAAATTGTAAAAAGGCAAAATTAATGGCTCTTTGCTTAAATTCACATAGTATTTGGAACAAAATAAATGAATTAACAGCACAAATAGATGTTAATGGGTATG
Source organism: Carcharodon carcharias (assembly GCF_017639515.1). Lineage (NCBI taxonomy): Eukaryota > Metazoa > Chordata > Chondrichthyes > Lamniformes > Lamnidae > Carcharodon > Carcharodon carcharias. The sequence goes on from NC_054473.1 coordinate 70,528,547, forward strand.
ATCTTATAGCTGTTACAGAGACATGGTTACAAGGAGATCAAAGCTGGGAACTAAATATTCAGGGGTATGCAACTTTTCAAAAAGAGAGGCAGGAAGGAAAGGGTGGTAGGGTAGCTTTGTTAATGTGAGGTGGAATAAGTGTGATAGCAAGAAAGGGCCTTGGATCGGAAGATGTAGAATCCATATGGATGGAACTAAGAAATAACAAGGGGAAGAAGACACTGGTGAGAGTAGTCTATAGGCCCCCTGACAGTAGCTATGCTGTAGGACAGAGAATAAATCGGGAGATAATGAGGGCATGTAAAAAAAAGGCAGCACATTAATCATGGGTGACTTTAATCTTCATGTAGACGGAGAAAATCAAATTGGCAGATATAAACACAAGCAAGAACTGATAGAGAGTATTTGGGACAGTTTCTTAGAACAATATGTTGTGAATCCAACCAGGGATCAGGCTATTTTGGATCTGGTAATGTGTAATGAGTTAGGTTTAATAAATGATCTCAGGGTAGGGATCCCCTAGGAAACAGTGACCATAATATGGTAGAATTTAGCTTGCAGTTTGAGAGTGAGAAACTTGTGTTGGAAACAACTGTGCTAAACTTAAATAAGGGTATTTACAATGGAATGAGAGCAGACTTGACTGGAGTGGACTGGGAAAGCAATTTATCAGAAAAGACAGTTGATGAATAATAGAAGACGTTCAAGAAAATAGTTCATGACTCACAACAAAGATACATCCCAGTGAGGAAGAAGGGTTCTAGGGAGGGATAAACCAACCATGGTTAACCAAGGAAGTTAAGGACAGTATCAAATTAAAAGAAAAAATATACAATGTGGCAAAGATTAGTGGTAAGCCAGAGGATTGGGAAAGTTTTAGAAACCAACAAAAGATGACCAAAAGAAATAAAGAGGGAGAGAATAAATTTTGAGGGTAAACTAAAATGGACAGTAAGATCTTCTTTAAACATATAGAAAGGAAGAGAGAGGCCAAAATGAACATAGGCCCCTTAGAGAATGAGGCTGGGGGTATAATAATGGGGAACCAGGAAATAGTAGAGGAGTTGAATAAGTACTTTGCTTCAATCTTCATGGTAGAAGATACTAATAGCATTCCAACAATACTAAATAATCAAGGGGCAAAAGGGAAGGAGGAAATAAATACAGTAACTATCACTAGAGAAAAAGTGCTAGGGAAACTAATGGTGCTAAAGGCCGATAAGTCCCTTGGACCAGACTGGGTGCATCCTAGAGTAGTAAAGGAAGTAGCCACAGAGATAATGGGTTCACTGGTAGTAATCTGCCAAGAACCCTTAGATTCTGGAAAAGTCCCAGAGGATTGGAGAACAGCCAATGTAACACCCTGATTCAAAAATGGAGGAAGACAAAAAACAGGTAACTATAGGCCAGTTAGCTTAACATCTGTCATTGGGAAAATTTTGGAGTCTATTATAAAGGATGTAAGAGCAGAGCATTTATAAATACATAATCTAATCAAGCAGAGTCAGACTTCATGAAGGGGAAATCATGCCTAACAAATTTATTAGAATTCTTTGAGGTGGCAACAAGCAGGATAGATAAAGGGGAACCAGTAGATGTAATATATTTGGATTTCCAAAAGGCGTTCAAGAAGGTACAGCACAAAAGGCTACTTAATAAATAAGAGCCCCTGGTGTTGGGGTGATATATTAGCATGGATAGAGGACTGGCTAATGAATAGAAGACAGTGGGGATATGGGGTGGGGTGGCATTTTCAGGATGGTAACCCGTAATGAGTGGAGTACCATAGAGGTCAGTGCTGGGGCCTGAATTATTTACAATATATATCAATGACTTAGATGAGGGAAGTGAATGTACTGTCGCCAAGTTTGTGGGTGACACAAAAATGGGTGGGAAGGTAAGTGGTGAGGATGACACAAGGAGTCTACAGAGGGATATAGGCAGGTTAAGTGAGTGGGCAAAAACTTGGCAGAAGGAATATAATATAAAATACACTTTGACAGGGAGAATAGAGGAGCTGAATAGTATTTAAATGGAGGAAGACTGCAGAAGGCTGAAGCACAGAGGGATTTGGGAGTCCTTGTGCATGAATCTCAAAAAGCTAACATACAAATTCAACATGTAATAGGGAAGGCAAATGGAATGTTTGCCTTTATTTCAAAAGGAATGGAATATAAAAATAGGGAAGTCTTGCTAAAACTATACAAGGCACTAGTTAGACCACACCTAGAATACGGTGAGCAGTTTTGGTCCCCTTATGTAAGGAAATATATACTGGTATTGGAGGCAGTCCAGAGAACATTTACTAGGTTGATCGCAGGTATGGAGGAATTTTCTTATGAGGAGAGGTTGAGTAGGTTGGGCATGTACTCATTGGAATTTAGCAGAATGAGAGGTGACCTTATTGAAACACATAGGATTTTTAGGGGGCTGGACAGGGTAGATGCTGAGAAGTTCTTTCCCCTTGTGGGAGAGTCTAGGACCAGAGGGCATATTCTCAGAGTAAAGGGGTGCCCATCTAAAACAGAGATGAGAAGGAATTTCTGCTCTGAGAGGGTAGTCAATCTTTGGGATTCTTTACTGCAAAGGGTCGTTATCCAAGGCTGAGATGGACAGATTTTTAATCAGTAAGCGAATCAAGGGTTATGGGGAAAAGACAGGAAAGTGGAGTTGAGGATTATCAGATCAGCCATGATCTAATTGAATAGTGGAGTAGATTCGGTGGGCTGAATGGCCTACTTCTGCTCCTACACCTTATGATCTTATGGTCTTATGGCAATAAATGCTAGCCTAGACAGTGACACCCATATCTCATGAATGAAAAAGAAATCACCAACCATATCGTTTTCCATGAACCAATGTAATCAGGTAGCATTTCAGAATGTAATTTTAAAAAGAAAGTTGGATTAAAAATTCAGGACTGGTAACCTGCTGTAGTTTTATTAACATGGCTGAAAATGGGTTTATCACAAAAATAAGCATTCTTAATCTGTGTGTGTGATTGACACCATTGTATAAAAAAATTAAAATGACTTAAAAAATCTACACAGTGCAATTTATTAGTTTCATTGGTGTACAGTAGTTTAGTCATTTGGTAGTACAGAACTTGAGTATTTTTTTAAAAGGCGACATGCCGTCAAAGCTTTTCTTCTTTCACTCATCAGGATAGCTCATGGGAAATTACTAACTGCAATGCGGTTACAATTTATAATGCATGAGAAGAGAGTGTTGATTGATTGGCAAATGGACTCATGGCCCACTTGTCAACCAATTGGCACTCTCTTCTCATGGAGTATAAATTGTTGTTCCCCCATTGCAGTTGGTAATTTCTTGTGATCTACCCTAATGAGTGCATAACGAAAAGCTTTGATAGCATGTCTCTTTATTCAACAGTATAGTAGTTCCTTAGTATATATATATATAAGCTTTTAAAAGGTGCAGTAACAAGGCTTAATTCTTATAAACCCCCAAAAACCCGCAAAAGGGTGCAATTAGCAATAACTTACCATGGTGGTTCATTCATTCTGGGTGTGTGGTAAATTTGGTAGGTGGGGCTGCTTCTAATGTGATGTTTCACAGACTAGCAGAAAAGGTCATGGAAACTCAATTTGTGCTGGTTGTAACCTGCGCTTGAATCTTCTTGATTTTTTTTTTTGTTTTGTGCTGGTTTTGCAGGTTTTGGGTGAATTGTATTGGAAATACCAACACAATCTAGCAGAAACCCCAGACTATAAAGCACCTTGGTGCAGTACATTATATGAGAAATTGGGAAATGGAAAGTTGAAAATACGCCTCGTAGTACAGTCCTAACTATTGCGATCCTATTTATTGTGCTGCTTTACTACACATCTCTTGATGCTTTAATATTTTACACAACCTCAGGCAAGTATAGAGTTGTGGGAGAAACAAATTCTCTGCTCAACAGCTACACAATGCCTTGTTGATGATCCCAACAATTTAAGGAAAAACACTAATCTCATTGCACATTAATAACTGAAATTAATTAATTTGGAACCACACAAATGATTGCCTCAATTATGAATGTGTTTTCTATGTACTAGCTATAGGATAAATAGCACATAAATCATCAGTATCTCTTATTGATAGTTTAAAAGGCAGTTTAAAAGAGAACTGATTGTGCTTGAAGAATATTAAACTATGTAATAAATCATAATGCAATGTGGAAGAAGCAATGCAATTCAGATCAGTAATAGGTAAGGGAAGTTGGGAATTGAAAAAAGAACAAACTCAACTTGATGTTTTTAAAAATGATGCAACTTTCAAATGGTTGACCATGCACACAGTGCAAAGAATGATTTGTCTTGTAACATATCTCAGAGCAAGGGAACCAGCTATGTAAAAAAATTGAATGGAGATGATATTTAAACATGAGTTTCCTAAATGATAAACGCAACAAGGTTGCAAGAAGTAAGTGAACTCTAAGAATGCATTTCCTATGCATTTCATTGTCTGGGATGTTTGGGGGTTTTCACTGAGGGCTCACATCAAGGCTTTCATTGAGAATCAGCACAGGGGGTTGGCAATGTTGAGGTTCTCAAAGATAAAAGCAAAAAACTGTGAATGCTGGAAATCCAAAACAAAAACAAAAATACCAGGTCTGGCAGCATCTGCGGAGAGGAACACAGTTAACATTTCGAGTCCGTATGACTCTTCAACAGAACTATTAAAAGAAAGTAAAAGTAAAGTTAAAAAAAGTTTTTTACTGGTTCTGTTGAATAGTCATACGGGCTCGAAACATTAATTGTATTTCTCTCCGCAGATGCTGAGTTTTTCCAGATATTTTTGTTTTTGTTTTGAGTTTCTCAAAGCCTGCTCTGCAGTGGAGTACGAGCTGAGAATTGTGCATAAGAGTTCAAGTGAAAGCTGTACGCTTTCCCTCAAAGGGGAAAACCATGAGCAGGAAGTGCAAAATAATTCCCTCTTGGCTCAATAACTTCCTGATTTTAAAAATGAGCAAAGTGCCAGGTTTATGTATGATTCAGTTGGGTAAATTGCTGGCTAGGTGCTCAAAATATAAGCCCAGTTATTGCTGCGTTAGACTTGTACTGGCTAGGTTCTACTGAGCAACATTACCAAAGCACAAACCTGAGAAAGGAAATGCAGATGCAGGTTGAATAGGAGCTGCTGAACTCTGATAATTATTTCTAAATAAGAAACCTGATTCCAAAACTATTGAGAGTGTTTACATTTCAGCTATAACAACAACTTGCATTTATATAATGCCTATATTGTAGTAAAGTATACCAAAGTATTTAATTAAAAATTTGACACCATGCCAAAGGGGACATGAGAACAGGTGACCAAATGCTTGGGCAAAGAGGTAGGATTTAAGCAGCATATTAAAGGAGGAGAGAGAGAGGTAGAGAGGCAAATTGATTTAGGGAGGGAATTCCAGAGCTTTGGAGCCAGAAAGCTAAAGGCATGGCCATCAATGATGAGGCAAAGAAAGTAGATGCATTAGAGGATCATGCATAATCGGATCTCCTGTCATTGCCCATGCTATTAAAGGGCAGGTGTCTATAAGGAGTGTCCCATTTAAGGTCACAAAATGTGATTGCTGTGCTTTGCTCAGGTCAATTAGTAGTGATTGCTCTTAGCAGAAAATTCAATTAGCCGTCAGAGTAGCTTTGCTCTTAATTATTTTAAGCGTAGCTCCTCAGGATTGATTTTTCCTCTATGTACTTGCATCACAAAGCCTCACCCACGAGGACAGTATTTTGGGACGTCTTGAGCATACTCCTCACATGAGTACTGCAACTTTTCAGTGCACTGGGAGTGGGTGTGGGGCGCGAGCTCCATAAGAGATCACCCATTTTCATACTAACCACCTATCAGTGGAATGGATTACTCCCAGGAGGAGTACGGGTGGTAAAAGGGGATGAGTCAATGGAATTACCAGCCAGGTTCCAGCTCATAATTTTAGTGCAACACATCCACAATAGCTTAGGACATTGCTAAAATTATATCTTAGGCTGTCTCCTGCCTGACATTGTTGAGATAGAACACTGACCAACTGATTAACCACCTTTTTGGGACGGGGAGGAAGTTTTTAATTCTCCAGGCTGCCTTGAGCAGTTGGACTGGTCATCATGGTTTGTCATTCCTGGATCAACTTCTCTTTTCAGCATTGTATTCTAAAGTAAGCAGTGAACAGCACTAATGGGAACTGAGAGCCGGCATGGAACTCTCAATCACATGTTTCAACAGACATTTGTTCTATATCAAACGTCTCTCACCTGAGCTATAGAAACACATCAGTATTCGGTATCACCAAAATTCCAATTAACCATTCACAGATGCCTCCTGGCATACAGAGGTGGGGCTAAAGGGAATCTGAGTCCTCTGTAAATAGCTGCTTTTCTGTAGGCTGGACCCTCATTCTGAGATGCCAAATATGTTACTGCTCTCTCCTAAACATATACCAATGCCAAAAATGCTAGTGACTAAAAATGTGATGGAAGAAAACAGAACTGTACACCTAAAGGAATAAAGAGATTGGCTAGCTATGTTGTTAGGGCCTTTCCAATTCTTCAAGGGCTAGCATTCTCCTATACATTGTGCTCCATCTCCTTCACTCTACAGGCTCTGGACCTGTCAGGATCTATCTAGAATTTGAATGCGTCAGTTACATACTATAGCCATAGGCGAAATGAACAAATTCTCAGGCATAAACAGAATTACCTGGAAAAACTCAGCAGGTCTGGCAGCATCAGCGGAGAAGAAAAGATTTGATGTTTCGAGTCGTCATGACCCTTCAACAGAACTTAGTGATTATTAGGAGAGGGGTGAAATATAAACTGGTTTAAGGTGGGGGGGGGGTGGGGGGGGTGTGGGGGGAGAGAAGTGGGAGGGCGTGGTTGTAGGGACAAGCAAGCAGCGATAGGAGCAGATAATCAAAAGATGTCACAGACAGAAGAACAAAGAGGTGTTGAATGTGGTGATATTATCTAAATGAATGTGCTAATTAAGAATGGATGGCAGGACACTCAAGGTACAGCTCTAGTGGGGGTGGGGTGGAAAGGCTAACAGGGCACAAAAGATATAGATTTAAAAATAATGGAAATAGGTGGGAAAAGAAAAATCTATATAAATTATTGGAAAAAACAAAAGGAAGGGGGAAGAAATGGAAAGGGGGTGGGGATGGAGGAGGGAGGTCAAGATCTAAAGTTGTTGAATTCAATATTCAGTCTAGAAGGTTGTAAAGTGCCTAGCTGGAAGATGAGGTGCTGTTCCTCCAGTTTGCATTGGGCTTCACTGGAACAATGCAGCATGCCAAGGACAGACATGTGGGCAAGAGAGCAGGGTGTAGTGTTAAAATGGCAAGCAACAGGGAGGTTTGGGTCTTTCTTGCGGACAGACCGCAGGTGTTCTGCAAAGTGGTTGCCCAGTTTATGTTTGGTCTCTCCAATGTAGAGGAGACCACATTGGGAGCAACGAATGCAGTAGACTAAGTTAGGGGAAATGCAAGTGAAATGCTGCTTCACTTGAAAGGAGTGTTTGGATCCTTGGACGGTGAGGAGAGAGGAAGTGAAGGGGCAGGCATTGCATCTTTTGCGTGGGCATGGGGAGGTGCCATAGGTGAGGCTTGAGGAGTAGGGGGTGATGGAGGAGTGGACCAGGGTGTCCCGGAGGGAACGATCCCTAGGGAATGCCGCCAGGGCAGGTGAAGGGAAGATGTGTTTGGTGGTGGCATCATGCTGGAGTTGGCGGAAATGGCGGAGGATGATCCTTTGAATGAGGAGGCTGGTGGGGTGATAAGTGAGGACAAGGGGGACCCTATCATGTTTCTGGGAGGGAGGAGAAGGCATGAGGGTGGATGCGTGGGAGATGGGCCGGACACGGTTGAGGGCCCTGTCAACTACCGTGGGTCGAAAACCTTGGTTTGGAAGAAGGAGGACATGTCAGAGGAACTGTTTTTGAAGGTAGCATCATCAGAATAGATGTGACGGAGGCAAAGGAACTGAGAGAATGGGATGGAGTCCTTACAGGAAGCGGAGTGTGAGGAGCTGTAGTCGAGGTAGCTGTGGGAGTCGGTAGGCTTGTAATGGATATTGGTGGACAGTCTATCACCAGAAATTGAGACAGAGAGGTCAAGGAAGGGAAGGGAAGTGTCAGAGATGGACCATGTGAAAATGATGGAGGGGTGGAGATTGGAAGCAAAATTAATAAATTTTTCCAAGTCCCAATGAGAGCATGAAGCAGCACCAAAGTAATTTTCAATGTACCAGAGAAAGAGTTGTGGAAGGGGGCTGGAGTAGGACTGGAACAAGGAATGTTCCACATACCCCATAAAGAGACAGGCATAAAGAGAGCTGGACCCCAGCTATGCGAAAACCAGGTAATTCTGTTTTTGTTTTGGATTTCCAGCATCAGCAGTTTTCTGTTTTTGTTTTTAAATTCTCAGGTATGTTATCTGTAAACTGTGTCGAAACTGATCTTTACGGCATCACATTCTACATGTCAAACACAACTTTTCAAGATCAATACAGACTCTTCTGGTATTTGAAGAATGCAGAACAATGAATGCCCATCTAGAAAAGAGAACGGTGGGGGTGATCTGATAATGGTCTTTATGAAAAGGTTTGGTTACGTGGATGTAGAAATGTTTCTGCTTGTGGGGTAGGACAAAACCAACCAAATATATAAGAGAGTCACTAATAAATCTAATAGGAACTTCATGAGAAATATTTCACGCAGACACTGGTTAGAAGGTGAAACCTGCTGCCACTAGGAGTTGAGGTGATAGCATAGATTCTAAATGCTAGAAAATGGATAGGTACATGAGGAAAAATGGAATAGAAAGATGCACTGATAGGGTTGGATAACATAGGGTGGAGGAGACTTATGTGGAACATAAACACTGGCATGGACCAGTTGAGATCAGTGGTCTGTTTCTGTACTAAATGTTCGATATAATTGTCTGTCATAATATGAGCAACACTGTAAACTCTTATGTTACAAATGCCTCCACAATCAGTAAAAGGTGAGAGGATCCATACTCCGAGTACTAACTCCTAAGCAGTCAGTTAATGAACAACAAAATGAAACTTTCCATATAGATCTTCTCAGTTCCTTGACTCCTCAAAGATGCATTCACCAATATTAATGTTATGAATGAGCTGTGCTTTTCTGTCAAGCCCAACTATTATCAACAAGGGTTCCTGATGGGTAAGCCTGTAGCCTTTTGGCCAATGGTGCAACTTTTCTATACATCACGCAATAGTAATACAATCTAGAGCTGTCTGTGTCTTCACAAACCTTGTTATAAAGTTATGCATTAGTTACCTTTGTGTACACTTGCACATGACTATTACAGATTGTAAATTGATTTATTGTCCTATTCGCATTCTAAACTATACGATCAAAGTTCAAATAGCTTACAAATATCAGCAGAGACTGAGCTTAGATTATTGCTTTAGGAACTGAGTGCTGCCTAGGCTAGTAATGTATAGGCTTTAAATTTAGTATGGTCAATTGTAAAATCAGTGGCCCATTTTCTCACTAATTATTCAAGAATTTACACCTTTTGATACAAGGAATTGAATTTGTTTCCAGCTCTGAATAATGGATGAAACATGAGTGGAAGAAAAATAGGGAGGTTATGCTTCAGTTGTACAGGGCACTGGTGAGACCACATGTGGAGTACTGTGTCCAGTATTGGTTTCCTTATTTAAAGAAAGATGTAGATGCATAGATGCAGTTCAAAGAAAGTTTACTAGACTAATACCAAGATTAGATGGTTGTCTTATGAGGAAAGGTTGGACAGGTTAGGCTTGTATCCACTGAAGTTTAGAAGAGTAAGAGTGACTTGATTGAAACCTGGGATCCTGAGGGACTCTGAGGATGGATGTGGAGAGGATGTTTCATCTTGTGGGAGAATCTAGAACTAGGGGTCACTGTTTAAAAATAAGGGGTCACCCATTCAAGACTGCGGTGAGGAGAATTTTTTCCTCTCAGTGAGTTGTAAGTCTTTGGAACTGTCTTCCTCAAAAGGCAGTGGAAGCAGAGTCTTTGAATATTTTTAAGTCAGAACTAGATAGATTCTGGATTAACAAGGTGGTGAAAGGTTATCAAGGGTAGGCAGGAATGTGGGGCTGAGGTTACAATCAGATCAGCCATGATCTTATTGAATGGCAGAGCAGGCTCGAAGGGCTAAGTGGCCTATTGCTGCTCGTAATTCGTATTTTCGTATGTACTTGAAAAGGAAAGATTTGCAGGGCAATGGGGAAAGATCAAGGGCATGAGAATAATGGGATAACTCTTTCATGTCGGAAACTTACCACCTTTGCAAATGCTTTTCCATCAGGGGCAAATGAATTTCCTGACCCCCAATGGTGTCAGCTGCCTGAACAGCATTGAAATCTTCCTGGAATTGGCCATTTTAAGAAGCTGCCTTCAGGACCGCTGCCCAATTAAGGATGTCGAGTGGAGTAGGGAGGACCATTCCAAAGATCCCCAGTGATGTCCTGCTAGGAGAGGTGCACATTGCTAAGACAAGCAGGAGACTGTGAGAGCACCTCAAGATGGACACGCCCTTTGATGAATTATAAAATTTCAAAAGTCAAGTGTGGCCATAGCTGCCAGGGCATGATTATGGAGGGGAATCCTACCAAAATACATCACCATAGGCTTCCCTATATGATAGTTGTTAGATATAACCAGACAACGTAAACAACCCAGCTACTAAAGGTTAACCATTTGACCTTTACTAATGAGTCAAACTTAATTTATGCTGATAGACACCAGCAAATTGCTTGTATGATTTTAGCAAGTTATGTTCATATTTTATGACACATATGCTTCATATTTTTGTGAAAGAGCACTGCAGAGAGCCCTTGCCCTATTAAATATAAAAAGCTTTTTCTGGGATTTCTATTTATTTAGGTATTTTAATCAGTTTTGATAGTCCAATGTTTTTTAATTCACCAAAAGAGGTTTTATTACTGACAGCTAACCTAATGAATTTGATGTACTGGACAGGTTACTTACTTGAAACAGGTAAATTTATTACAGTGCTCATTTAGAAGCTACATGTTTGAACCAAGTCCACGACTAGAAAGCTCCGCCCCCAAGATTACCCATGCTTAGGACTCATTCGTTAGTACAATCATGTGACCCCTAAAGGCAACAGGAAAGATTATACCTACAATCACTATATTTCCTCTCCCTTTAGTTTGTTTTTACTTTTCCTATTTACAAAGAATATTTTGTCCATAACATATACATATATACCCAGGTTATGTGATTAAAGATTAAGGGCTGAATTTTTCCATCGGCAAGCTGGGGGCAGGGCCTGCTCACCGACACTAAAATAAAGCGGGATGACATCGGGAGAAACCCACCCCATTTAAATATTCAGGAAGGCGGGGTGACAGGGCGATCAGCTGTCCACCCGCCGACTTGTCAATGACCAACTGAGGACATTGACAGGGTAGTTAAAACAATTAAAGGACCTGCCCGTCCAACCTTAAGGTTGGTGGGCAGGCCAGGAGCCCCGACGGGCTTCTGAAAAAACATGAAACCTCATCCACCATCTGGATGAGGTTTCATATCGGTTTTAAAAAACTTTAGTAAAGTTTCTGTGATATTTATTAACATGTCCCATCTTGTGTGAAATTGTCACATGAGGGGGACATGTTAATGATTTTTTTATTTTTCTATTTTTAGAGTTTCAAAAACTTTCAGCGCTCTCCCTGAGACAGCACTTAGTCTCAGGGAGATGTGCACTCTTTCGCATGCATGCACGAAAGAGCGCATTCTCGCATGTGGGGAGTTCTCCCCTCCTCCCCCTGCCTGCACAGGAAGGATATAGCGTTTCCCGTCGGGCGTCATGCTAGGTGGGCCTTAATTGGCCCACCCACTTAACATGGCGTTGGGGCCCATTTTGGCAGCGGGGATCAGCTACCCGCCCGCCATCGAGTCGGTCGGGCCCACCCACCCGTCAAGGGCAAAATTCTGCCCTAAGTCTCTGAGGTGGTTTTCTAATTCGGTTAGAGTCACGTAGCTCTACCACTTGACATTCTCCCACTGGATCAACGTGATCAGGAACTGCAGCATCAGGGACATCTTAGACAGTGGCAGTTCAATATTAGGTAATTCAACGGAGACATCAGGTAGGTCTGCTCTAGGTCGACCTGTCATCTGAGAGATTAAAGGTTCAACATCAATTACAGGTGGAATAGCTGGTTGTTGGAATGTCACTGTAATCCTTAGATGATCCACATGTTTTCAAACAATCTGGCCTTCCACTTCCACTTGGAATGACAAAGGTCCAGTTACAGAGACAATTATAGCATGAACCCAACTAGGTCAATTTCCAAAATTCTGCATGAAAACTGCATCTCCCACAGTAAATCTTCCAGCTTTGCTATGAATATCATAATTCAATTTCTGACTACTCTGATTCTTATCTACCCTCCCCTCTTAAGTTTGCAAGCACCAGGCTCAACCGTGTATGAAGACGGCATTACATCAGTAATTCAGGCGGTGTTGAACCAGTGGTTGCATGAGGAGTCATATGCTAATTGAGAAGAAAACATGAAATTCGAGTTTCTAACCTGCCTTTGGATAACCCCTTCATTCTTGACTGGAAATTTGCACCGCTCTTTCAGCTAACCCATTTCATGGGAGATGATATGCTGCTGTTTTAATATGTTTAATTCCATTTAAACTCATGAATCTTTGAAATCCCGTACTAGTAAAGGCTGTACTATTATCTGAAACAATAATTTCTGATAGGCCATGTATATTAAAGCATTGGCACTTTTTAATAGTTGCTCACGATGTTGGTGATTTAACATCATGTATGTCCATCCACTTTGAATGTGCATCATGATCAATAAAAAATGGTACCTAAAAATAGACCTACATGGTCTATATGTAGTCTAACCCAGGGTCGACCAGGCCACTCCCATGGATGCCGTGGACAGAAATGGGCAACTTCCATTGTTGCTGACACAGGAGACAGTGCTTGACCATGCTTCCAATGTCACTGCCTATGCCTGGCTATCAGACATAACTTTGCATAAGCATCTTCATCTTCGATATGCCTAATGCGCACTGTGGAAGCTCTATCAAGAGTGGTTCTCATCCTTGCGAAGGGACGATGACCATTGATCCCCACAACAAAATTCCATCTTGACAACTTAACTCTGTGTTTCGGGCATGGAATGGTCTTATCTCTTCAGGCACTGGTGAATTCAACCATCCTTGCAATACCTGGTCTCGGACTTTTGACAAAATTGGATCCCTGTTTGTCCAATTCGTTATGTGCTTTGCATATTTCAGTGATGAGTCCAAGAAATTCAACACAAGCACAAGTTCCTGTGGCACTGGAGCATGTACAATGCTATCTGGTAATGGAAGATGACTGAGTGCATCTGCATTTGCAATAAGCACACCAGGACAGTGCATAATGGTGTACTCATACATCAATAAAATCAAAGCCCAATGTTGAGTTCATGCTGAGGATATTGGCGGGCTGGCTTTATCCTCACTGAATTAACCCATTCGTGGTTTATAATCCGACACTATGGTGAAATGATACTGATGGAATTTCTTCACTCCAAATATCACTGATAAACCTTCTTTTTCAAGTTGTGAATAACCCTTCTTGGCTGCAGAGAGGGTGCTGGAGACTGAGTCCTATTGGCCTTTCTGATCTGATTTCTGTCTTTTCTTCTTCTGTTTGCCGCAGAGTTTCATCTCATCCTTCATTTTGATTTCACAGTCAGCCAAATTTCTCCCTGGTGAGATCTTAACTTGGTTCAGTTCGGAGGTTAAGCTACCCATGGCTTTATTACCTACTTGCATCTTGGAAAGTTGCATGACTTTTCTTTCTAATGTCTCTTTTGTTTCACTCAGCTGATTCTTCAGCTCTTCTGTATCCTTCTTGTATCTCTTGGCTTCCGCCTGGAAAATTGAACATTGTTGAGTCTTTTCTGCTAGCTGTTTCTTCAGTTTTTTTCAGAGTGACACTAAATTCATTTTGTTTCTTCTCATGATTTTCCAATGGAACCAGCTCTGACCTGAGGGATCCTTGCATCCTGTGAAGGTCCTTCAATTCCGAAATACACTGTCATACTCCTTTTCAACTCATGAAATCTTCCTGTTCTCACTTGAAATATTTCTGACCAGTTGAGCTTAATTTTTTGTAATCAGTCACGGCCCAGAATACTACGTCCTTCACCTGTCACTATGATCACTGGAAGCTGTACTGTCTGTTGCCTGTAGGGCACAGGTACTGTGGTGATGCCCTTTACCTGTATAGACTCTCCAGTGCATGTCTTCAATTGAGCTGAGGTTTGCTCCAGATTCAGTGACTGGGTACCTTCGTTTAGGTATTTAAATGTGTGTTCTCCCAACACTTTGATCAATGCTCCCATGTCTGCCTCCATGACTAGAGGCTTCCCATTCATTTGAAGGATGATGGTGATTGGTTCAGTTTTTACTGCTTTGACATTGTACAGGGAATAGATATCATTATCAGCAGCTTCTGGTTCGTTATATTGTGCACTTCAATCATCTTGGGACTGCTGTCTGATTGGTTGTCTCAATTTCATCCTGCATTGCTTTATTACATGCCCTTTTTTGTGGCAGTAGTGGCACTCTGCCTCCTTAAATCTGCAGATTTCCAGTACATGATTACTCCCACATCTGTAACAGATTAATTTCTGAATCACTGCTGAATTGCTTCCGCTGTGCCTTTTTATTTTTCTAGCAGCAGCGACTGTCTCCCGCATCGCTGCTGTCTCCCTGGTTTTCGCGCCACGGTGGTAGGTTCCCATCCCAACTGAGGAACAGCGCCATGTTGTACACTCTGTAAAGCCTGTGAGTCCCTCTCAGTGCTTTCCATGGCTAGTCCTATATCCGTGGCACGCTTCAAAAAAATGTTAACTTCTGCAAGTAAACCTTGTTGAACAGCGTCATCGTGAACGCCACAAACCAACTGGTCCCGCAACGTGTCATTGGGTGTATCTCCGAAGTCACAGTGCTCAGCCAACTGCTTCAACTTCGTTGTATAAGTTGCGATGGGCTCTCCCAGATCCCTTACTCTGGAGTTAAACTTAAATCTCTGCATTATTGTCTGCAAAATGTGTCTTCGCGAGCTCTATCAATTCGTTAAAAGATTTAGAATTGGGCGCATTGAGTGCCATCAGAGTGCAGATGAGGTTATATGTCTTGCTACCACAGACACTTAAAAGAATTACTTTCTGCTTCTCCTTCAAGTTTATTTTATTCGCCACAAAATAAAAACCTTGGCGCTCTACATACTGGCTCCAGTTTTCCATGGATGAGTCATAAGGGTCAATTCTGCTGAAGAGTGGCATGACTGGTAAGTCTACTTTTCTTTCTTTCCTTAAGAATTAATGCACTCACATTCACAAGACGAGGTGCAGCGTCAGAGCTATTTTACCCTCATCACCAAATGTAATGAACTTGATGTACTGGATAGGTTTCTTACTTGAAATAGGTAACTTTATTACAGAGCTTGTTTAGAAGCTACATGCTTGAACCAGGTCCACAACTAGAATGCTCCGCCCCATGATTACCCACACTTAGGACTCATTCATTAGTACGATCATGTGACCCCTAAAGGCAATGGGAAAGGTTATACCTACAATCACTACAATAACCTTCCCCACAGCATGTAAATAGCAACTTCCTGCACCACCACAATGGAACACCCCAGAGAGACATCTCCTAGGTTTGGATGAAGGATCTACACTGGAACATTAACTTGTTTCATTCTATTTCCATGAGCTGACAGGCTTGCTGGAAAGTCCAGAATTTATTATTTAACTCAAATCTGCAACATTTTCTAATCTTCATTACAACCCTCAAAAGGAATGTCCCCATCTCATGAAGAATGTGTTCGGATTGGAGTGAGGTTTCCAACAGCAAATAAAAACAAAATAAAAATGTTTAACTTTCAATTATAACATGTAAGAGTCACATGAGCAGGGACATGTTTTATAACATTTCAGGAATCTTTATTTTTTATTTTGAAAAATGTTCATCTCCCTGAAGCAGCTCTGTGCTTCAGGGAGAGTTTCCAGTGCACACCCGTGTGTGTGCATGTGCAAAGTCTGCGCTTGCCCTCCTCCCCCTCCCACACAGGCAGCTCTGAGCGTGCAGCCCTGATCGTGGGTGGCAGCCGCCTTCCTGACCACCCCTGCCTGCCCCCACTGGGCCCTCCTGATGAGGGAAAAATCCTCCCCATAGTTTCCATCTCTTGTGAGCATTGATCCACAAGACAGAAATCACCAAAGCTCAACATTACCCTGACAGTGAGAGCGAGATAAATGTGGGAAATTGGTTTGTTGCAGTAAAGAAGCAATGTTTGGAGGGCTGAAGGGATCTGTATTTGAATATACTACACTTGATTTCAGAATATTTCATGGTTTCATTGAATCCCAAAATTCACCCAGGGCAACCAAATATGAGCAGATGAATGGTGCAGTCAAGGAAGTTAATGAGGAACATACATGTTTTCAAGGTTCAACTGAGGAAGTGAGGAACACTTTATTTATGGGATATTAGCAGCCTCTAATAGATTTTAGGACAATCTTTACTCTCTGTCAACAGGGAAGTAAGGGTTCACATTACAAAACTGTTGCATTATTACAGCAAAAGTCAGTTGATGACCCTGAGTTGAGCTCAGCTTTTCTATCACTCGGAGTGGCGATTACTTCCCCTTTAGTCTTGAATGTTTCTGACTGCTCATAACCTTTTAAAACCTAATGGTAAAGTCTGAAAAGCAACCACAGTAAATGCTCATTAGGTGTTGAAGAGACAGGAAGAAATCCTGAAGAAGATAAAGAAGGTTTACAAGAGATTTGATAGAGGTGTTGAAAATTTTGGGGGGCTTTGATAGAGCAGAAAGGGAGAAACTGTTTCCACTAGTAAGAAGGTCAATAATAAGCGTACACAGATTTAAGATCGATGACAAAAAACTGGGGGTGGGTGGGGGAGGTGAGGAGATTTTTTTTTTTCTTCAGCGAGTTGTTATGATCGCGAATGCATTACTTAAAAGACAGAAACAGATTTGTTGGAAACCAAGAACAGAAAAACATGATCCAATGCTTTAAACATCTGTCGGAGGATGTTTCTCCAATGCAATGGATATAAAACAATTTCTGAAATAATGGATTTAATTTCTCTTCTCATGCAATGGGTGATATAACCTTGTTAAATAGAAACAAATTACAATGGAAACTGTCAGTCGCTTCTGAAAAGCATCTGTAGGACTGACTGGCTCCAAGAGAAGATAAACCTATCCATTTCATAATGGTGAGAGTGGTAAATATGCCTAAAGATTAGCTGAACGATGCAGTGACTTAAGGATCTTTGACAAGTTAAAGCACCAATTCGGAGGTGTCAATACCTGTGCCCTAAGTATTTATTTTAACTCAAAATCTAACCAACTGGATTTTTGGATTGCCTTTATGTTAACATTTGTAGTTAACCTGCTTACTGTATTACAATGGAGAACTGCTCCTGATGAAATAATGGCAATCTGAAGGGCTAGGTCAATAATTCGTCAGCAGGAAGAGCTCTTTTCAGCTACACAAAATAATTGATGTGAAGCTCTCTGTTAATCAGTCTTCAGAAAGGATAGGCCACACAACCAACACCCTAAAATGTAAAAGTGAGTAGGAGCACTTGAAAGCTGAGGTTTGGAGATCTCTGCCAAGAAGAATTGGAAGAAATACTTATTTCTCACTAATCCTCTCTGACAATTTTCCTCCCTCTTCCCTCCCTTCCTTGCTTGAAAGCATTGACTTTGATTGAGATGCAGTTGCAGATACGGACACTGGTCATGTTCCAATACCCTTGTCAAGTGGTCACTATTCAGGCATGAGCTTTAACAGTGCCTGTTGGACATTTGACCAGCAGGATCACAACAGTTGATTCCGAACACATTCTGAGTCAACATCCACACAGGTGGACTGAAACCTTAGGGACAGTTTAACAACCCAGTATCAGACACACAACAGAAATCACATCTAGTTACAGCGTTGTACCACACAATAGCTCTTAATGCAGTAACATCACATATAGAAATGTTTCAGGGATCCCTTTTCAGAAAAATAATAAAATCTATGATAATTTATTCATCTAGAGCAGAGACAAAGAAATTGAAGTGCTTCTTTCAGTCCCTCAGTAGTTAATTATTCAATTGGTTATTTACCCATCAGATCACAGTTTTCATTGCAGACCCCACTGTGATTAGTATAGCATTTGCCAAGTGCTCACTCTTCTTCTCAGCCAATCTAATAGTTACAGGGATTCCTGACTATCCTGAGGACACTCTGAGGAAATAAGGATCTTTATACCATTTCTCCAGCTTTTGCACCAATCTTACATTGTAGTTATGGTGGAGGAAACTAAAAACAATATACTTTCATCAAAGGAATTAATTCAGAGATGTACAAACAGGAGGAACACAGACAACTACAAAGAGCAAACAGGGTTGCACAGTCTAAACCTTGTGATGTGTTGAGATGATACCTTGATAATCAAACATTAATAAATCACTGCTGTGGTTCTTGGAATAGATAGGTCTTGTGGTGCAATCAGTAGCACCCCTGCCTCTGAGCCAGAAGCTCTAGGTTCAAGCCCAACTCCAGGCCTTGATGTTCATAGTATGGCCAAACAGGTTGAGTATCAACTTGTAAATCCTTCCAACATGCATCAATGGCAGGTAATAAGAGTCAGAGTGATTCCTGGTCAGCTATGTGAGGAATTTACAGAAGGCAACAGCAAGCCACTACAGTACATTACCAAGCATAACCATAGACCAACACAGAAGTCCATGGGTGCCAACATCCTCTCAGGGATAGTGTCTGAAGAGAGATTATGGATCCTATTCACATTTCCCACTATTAATATTATTTTGCATTAAAATAACAAAATTATTCCAATTCTTTCATGGATGGCCTCTCATCTTTAACTGTCTTTTCTCCATAAACTTGAGTTTCATTCAAAACTCAGCTGCCCATATCTTAACTCAGATGAAATCCTGCTCACTCATCACCCATGAGCTTGCTGGCCTTTATTGGCTCCTGTTTTCTGAATGCCTCAATTGTAAAGTTCAAATTGTTGTGTTCAAATAGCTCAACAGCCTCATCCTTCCTTACCTATGTAACCTATTCCAATCCTATAACCCACTAAGAATGCTGTGTTTTTCAAATTCTGAACTCTTATGCATCCATGATTTCTTTTTCCCCACCATTGGGAGACATATCTTCAAATGTCTGGGTCCTAAGTTCTGGAAACCCCTCCCTAAACTATTCCACCTCTCTACTCCTTTAAGAATCTCCTTGAAAGCTACCTCTTTGACCAAACTTTTGGTCATCTGTTCTGATGTCTCTTTTTTTGGCTTGGTGGCAATTTTATTCACATAGGATATGCATAGGTTATAAGGCACAGATCAAGCCATTGGGCCCAGCCAATCTATGCCAGTGTTTCTGCTCCACTTGAGCCTCCTCCGATCTTGCTTCATCTAAATCTACCATCGAAACCTCTATTCCATTCTCGCTCATATGTTTGTTTGTGGTCAGTGCAATGCATATGGTTGGCCACTAGGTGATAAGGAATACCCTCTGATGCCATGGTCCATGACCAATATTGACTCTAAGCTGTGCGGATGTTTGGCTGCACAACAATCTTGAATATGCCATGCAGTGAAATAAACTGGCTGCACACAATAAAGAAAAATTAGAGGGAACATTGCTCATGACTCCCAAAGAAAGCCCCTAGACAACAGCTGATTTCCCATGCATTGGGAGCCAATCATTAAGTAGACGGTTGACTCCTCATGCATTGGTTTAGATGTCTTAACCAGTCAGGAAATGTTCTGGGTCATGAAGGTGTTCACATTCATAGCAATTTGCTGCACAATCTGATGAGACATGGGACAGCAGCTATTATCACTAGCAACTGTGCCACAAGGTTAATCTCAGGAGCCATGAGCGGATGAAGAGGAAGAGGGGGGGGATCTTCGCTGTCAGCTACTTAAAAATGCTTTTGAGAGATATGCTCCACCATCGGACTTAGATACACCATTGCCAGATTATGTACCTTCCAATGCATAGGATCCATCACGTAGTCCATCACCTTCGCTCAAACATTTCAACCCTTTCCCCATAAAGTACACAATAAAAAACGCCATCAATTTTGCCACTACCTAATTTGAATCAGCATGCCTGAAATCCATCAAGAACAAATTATTGCATTGCAGAACCAACAGCACTTCTAAGATATCGGGTGGAAATTTTCGTGCCCACTGGCAGCGTGTGTGATAGGTGGCAGGTGCGGACAATATGGCATGACCTGGTACACGACGGAGGGAAGGCAGGTCGCAATCATTCGCTCAGCCCGCCAACGGCATTTCCTGCCGATGGTCTTCGGAAGCTCATGGTAATACATCAGCATCACATTAAAAGGCCATCCCGCCAGGCTCTGGACCCCCGCCGGATTGTCTGTCCACACGGCGGGAAAGCACATCAACGTGTTTCACAATGGCACACAGAGTGGCCACATTTGGCAGCCTTCACTTGGGGGAACTGAAGGTGAGTGAACAGTATTGTTTCCCCAGTTCACCAGGTACATCTGTTGCTTTGCAGGTTTCAGGGGCACCAGGGGGGCTGGGCTGAAGTGCCGCCCAGGTCCAGAGGCAACTGTACTCGGGGTGGGGGCAGCTTGGTGTCTGGGCGCAACTGCTGCCTGTCCCTGGAGGTGACTGTACTTGGGGTCGGGGTGTCCGGGGCACCGGGGGCAACTGCTGCCCTGGTGTTGGATCCCACGCACAGACAATTGAATTGCGGGGGGCAAGGTAAGTGAGGGAAATGACCATGCATTAGGGACACCTGTATAAACTAACCATCCCTCTGCAACTAGGACAGATCAGGCGCAGCCACAGTGATATGTTTAGGGTCGAGATCCTGGCCTGCCCGCCCATGCAAGCAATTCAGAGGCACCAAAGGGCCACCAAGTGCTCCATCCCCCTTGGCACAGGCTGCGAGTCTGCAAACATTTTATTGGGCTGCGGAGCAGTTGAATTGCTCACGTTGTACAATCTCCTCGCCAATGCTGGCCATGTATCAGTCACTGCTGAAGACGCTCACAGCCCCTTGCAATCTCAGCATCCAGGTTAGGAGCAGTGTCCCCCGTGTCACAGGTTGACAGGGCTGCCGTGCAGTGCACTCATCTCTGGCCATCCGAGGAGTAGACAGCACATCCTGGGAAGTGTTAAGCAGGGGTCCCAAGGTCAGGGAAGGTACTGAGTGCAGCCACGATAACCAGGTCTCTCTCTCTCTTTCATGCTGCAGCAGGACCACATCAAGATCATCGATCCTGGTGACCCAGCTGTATGCCTGGTAGCCTACAGAGACTGTAGAAGATGGAGGAGAGAGTGACTGAGGCACCTGGCTATGCAAACACAGGGACAGCAACCTCGTGAAGAAGGGGCAGCGGGGACTCCCGCACATACTGCCTAGGAACGACAGCGAGCCATGGCTGGTCAGCGCCTAGCAACACCCAGGGTCTGTACACGCCGCCTGCCTTTCCTGCAGGTGACTGAAAACCAGTGCCACTAGGAACTTGGTAGCTCACATCTGCCACTAACTGCAGGACTTGGTGCCAAGGGGACATGGAGGGCATCCACTGCCAGTGGCTGTGAAAGTGACCGCGGTGCTCAATTTCTATGCCAGTGGCTCCTTTCAGGGCTGCACAGGTGACCTCTGTGGGATTTCACAATCTGCCACCCACAAATGCATCCATGAGGTCACGGATGCCAGCTTCTCCATGGCACACAACTTTGTGCATTTCGCCCAGGACCGGGACAGCCAGGATGCCAGGGCCATTGGATTTGCCCAGACCTCCGGATTCCCACAGATGCAGGTTGTGATCGACTGCACCCATGTGGCACTCAGGCCTCTGTTGCTACAGATAGTGGACTTCATCAACCGCAAAGACTTCCACTCACTGAACATCCTGCAGGTCTGCGCACGGTTTCCAGGGAGTGTGCACGACGCCTACATCCTCAGTCAGCCACAGATCCCTGCAGTCTTCCAGGGTCCACAGAGGCTGCAGGGATGGCTCCTCGGAGACAAGGGCTATCCGCAGAGGCCGTGGCTGATGACACGCGTGCTGCGGCCTCAGACTGCAGTAGAGCGATGCTATAATAAAGCTCATGCTGCAGCATACCTGATTCTCCTGGATGCACAAAATAAAATGACATTTTATTGAACCATCCCCTTTAAGGATCATGGGTTAGGCTGCTCAAGTTGCCTGGAACAATTCAGTGAAGTGTATATGGTACCGTCTCTGCCTATTTTTGTCTGAATTTCACATTCGTGTAGGATTCTGATTTACATATCCAAGGACCCGAGCCTGTTTCAAGCGGGCATCCGGATGACTCAAAGCTGCCTGAACCATTATGGTGTCTGGTGCATGTCCAGAGGAGCTTTGGTATGGCAGGTGGCAACGCAAAACTCTGAGTGCCCAAGGCTGATCTTACACTAGACGAGTAGATTTTTCCCCCACTGGCTTTCTGGGTTTGGACAACTGAGCTGCCTCAACAAATTTAGCATGCAGTGAAATAGCATTAGTGGGCTACATTACACTGTGCATATTCCATACCCATGCAGCCACCATTCAACACACTTTCATTCTACACACTTGTTTTAAAAAACATGCACATTTCCAAGGAACAAATTTATTTTTGGTTTGTTCATCATGTGCAAATGTGAGAACTATTGTGTGTCTAAGCAAGTAGGCTGCAGTGGAGTTGTACTATCTCTAATGCAATTATGTCTGCCCCAAGTAACTGTAAGGCTCTGGTTGCCATAGTAATGGGCCTGGATGAATGGATGAGTCTGAACATGCCCTGGGTGTATTGCATTAACTGAGGGATGAGGCATTGACACTGAATCTTGTTGGGATGGAGTGACAGCCGTTTAAATACATTTTCATAGCCAGTGAAGTTATCCATCTTCAAAACCACATGAGGAAAATTATTAACCTCCCTATACTTCTGCCCTTGGATCTGTTCTGCTTGCAGGTTAAGAATAGCACAATAAAATACCAGCACTGAATCATGCTAATGAAATAGGGATGAAAAGTCATCAATGCAATAAAATAAAAAGAAAAATGCTGCTTTACAACAAAAAAAATCAATAACCATAATTGAAGCTAAACTTTAAGGTGTTCCTCAAAACCTACCCATATGACCAAGCTTTGCGGCACCTGCCCCAATGGATAGAATTTTCCCAGCCCCGATGTGACAGGAGTGGAGGTGGGTTTTGCAGGCTGGGGTGGTGGGAAAATATCAGGGAGGCATGGGGGGGCTGCTCTAGACACATTCCTACCACTGAGGATGTTTCCCGGGGGCAGGCTGGCATGTGATCAGCTGCCCACTGCAAGGTGGCGGGCAACCAATCTGCATATTTCAGGCACCAATCATGAGTCATTAGAGCACTTGCTGGCATTTTACTGGCAGCATTATGGGTGGCCCACCACCTGTGGAGGCTGCCAGCTCAATGCAGCAGCAGTCCAGGGTTGATGGGAATGGGGGGGTGGGGGCAGACTATTGGAGCCAAAGGCTCCATCCTGCAGTGGGCTACTGGAGGGATTTCCCTTCCAATTGGAGGGACCTGTTTGCTTTTCAATTTGATTTTCAACCCTCGAAGGCATTTCCATTTTGAGGCAACCTTGTGTTCTCCTAGCTGCTTCAACAGTGCCCACCTCTGTCATTGGCCTGCTGAGCCCTCTGATTGGACTAGCATTATTGGGTATGCACACGTCATCCTTAATTGGATAGCAAGCATGGAGCTAGCCAATTAGAAGGCCACCTCCGGGAAAATAGCTCTCTTGGCCTGGCTCCTGGCAAGTGCAGGTGTGGGATTCTCATTAGGCCCCAACCTCGGGATCCTGGAGCCCAGGTTAAAATTCTGTGCATTACTTCCTCCGGTTGTTTGGTGTCAACACTTGATTGATAATGCTACTGTGAAGTGCCTTGATTATGTTAAGTGTTTTACAAAGGCAACATCCTGATCTAAATAAAAAAAAAATTGTTTGATTATGAGGCCTGCATGTATCATCATCTAATTACATCACTGACCAAATCTGAATTATAAGCTCAACAGGACAGGGTTAGACTAAATCCAGACTTTTGTCAGTTTAGTTCAGATCATTATTATTATTGATCCTTTGCAAAGGACTTTTGAGGTGAACAACAACTTGCACTAATGAGAGTTGTAACTGTACATAGTTTTTTTTCCTCAACATTCATGAGATGTGGGCATCACTGATTGGCTAGGCCAGGAGTTATTGCCCATTAGGGGCATTCAAGCATTAAGTCACATGTAGGTTTCCTTCTCTAAAGGGCATTAGTGAACCAGATGGGTTTCATGGTCATCATTAGACTTTTAATTCCAGTTTTTTTTTTATTTTGAATTCAAATTCCACCATTTGCCATAATAGGATTTGAACCCAGGTCCCCAGAGCATTAATCTGTGGAATTATTAGTCCAGCAACGATACCACTAGACCATCATCTCCCCTGTGAACACTATTGGTGCTTTCAAGATTGGGGAGTGAATTTAATAGAGTTGTACCATTCTATACTCAAGACTACAGTTTGCTAAAATTAATGAAGACAGGCCTATCAGCCTTTTGAGACCTCTTCCATGGACAAGCTTGACAGTTTGATTGACTACCTACAATCTTGTCCTGCAATCTGTATCATTATGCACAGCCAGAATCAACAGTTACCAGGACTGCAGGAAATGATCCACAAACAACAAGCAGGTCACCAACCCCAAGTCTGTCAGGTCCCACTCCCAAGATATGCTTGATAAAGTCAAGATGGCAACTACCAGCATCTCTCCAAAGATACTGAACAGTTATGACTAGAATCAAAAGTGTAGCTGCTGGAACAGATTAATGTAAATAAAATGAATGATGTATTGCCACTTTGAGAGCTGAATATCAGTTCCAGTAATCTAACTGAGAGGCTGGATAAACGTACATTTCCTATTTAAAATATCTGAGAATACTCAGATGCAGATTGTACGTCAGCAAGGTATTAGTTATACCTAATAGCCACATTTCGTGTAACTGAAATCTCCACGTTTACTGGATTATGTGCTTTATGTTAATGCAGTTTGTTTGAAGGAAACAACTTCTTAAGGTTCAGTTATTTTCAAATATTTTCTTCAATGTTTGTGAAGATGGAATAATTAGATAAAGAAAACATCGGGATTACACGGTGTAATGCATTTCTGAATGAATTTGCCTTGATCAGCCCTAATGCTTTACAACTCATGAAGCAGCCTTTCTCTCAGGCAATCTGCCTCGCAGGACAATTTACTAAGTTTGAAAGGAAGGAAAGTGAGTGAGTAGAAGGATGGTAGATGCAGTTTGATATAATAAGGCGTGAGGCCATTAATGCCATTTCACTGTAGGCCCTTCACATTCCCGAAGCATCACTTAATTTGTGACAGGAACACATGGAAACTCAACAAGTTGCCTTCATTTAGTGGTGCAAGAGTAAAAGACGGCTTGATTGAAACATATAAGATCCTGAGGGGCCTTGACAGAGTGAATGTGGTGAGGATGTTTCCTCTTGTGGGAGAATCTAGGACTAGGGCTCACTGTTTAAAATGGAGGTGAGGTGAATTTTTTTTCACTCAGATGTTCTTGAGTCTTTGGAACTCTCTTCCTGAAAAGGTAGCAGAAACAGCGTCTTTGAATATTTTTAAGGCAGCGGTGAATAGATTCTTGGTAAGCAAGGGAGTGATAGATTACTGGGAGTAGACGGTTGCAGATTTCAGGCGACTATCAGATCAGCCTCGATTTTATTAAATGGCGGAGCAGGCTTGAGGGGCTGAATGGCTGACTCCTGCTACTTGTTTGTATGTTCACAATGTTAGCTCCTTCGACAGCACCTTCCAAACTCACAACCTCTACCATCTAGAAGGACAAGGACAAGGGCAGCAGGTGTATGGGAACACCATCCCTTACAAATTGCCCTCCAAACTACACACCATCCTGACTTGGAAATACGTCGCACTTCCTTCACTGTTGCTGGGTCAAAATCCTGGAACTCCCTCCCTAACAGCACTGTGGGTGTACCTACATCACATGGACTGCAGGGGTTTTTGAAGGTGACTCACCACCACCTTAAGGGCAAATATAGATGAGTAACAAATTCTGGCCTTGTCAGTGAAGCTCACAACCCATGAAAGAATAAAAAGAAAGTTCATTTTTCTGGAGAACAGCCTGTGTTGGGATTGCATTACCTACCCCTGGGACTTTTATGTGTAATTTTTTTTGGGAAAATTAGCTCTGAGGCACACTGGGAACATATCTCATTAGAGTTAACGGACAGCAAATCACTGAATGGGAATGCGCTATTCTGCAATATCCAGGGTCTATTAAGGAGCAATTTATTGGAATACTTATCCCTTGAGGTATTCAGAAGGTTCACATTCACCTTTGGCTTATCCAGAGATGACCAAAATTTTTGAAATTCCCTTATTTTAAGTTTGATGATAATGTGTGAAACATGTGTGGAAGCAAATTTGAACGGCCACTTCACTGCCTCAGTAAATAATGAACCACAACTGGCCAAGAAGAACTCATGCTGTGGGTGCACCTATACCACTGTGGTTCAAGAAGGTGGCTCACCACCACCTGCTGAAGGGCAATTAGGGTTGGGTAGCAAATGTTGGCCTTGCCACTGATGCTCACATTCCATGGATGAACCATCTCCAGTGCAAAGTAACAAAGCAGCTCAGCCTCAAAAGAAACTTGAATAAGTTTGGAGGAAAAAAAAAGAGCATTCAGAATTTGTGCCAAAAGATGGGGCAGTGGGGTATTTTAAGAGACTTGGCAGTGAACGCTAATCAGTCTCACTGGGTGAGATGCATTTCAGATTTCAACGACAACAACAAGCCATTAATTCTTTACACTGTTTTGAATTACTTCAGTGCAAAGGAGAATGTGTTGATAAATCTGCTTCAACGAAGGTTCCAAGCCCAGCTACTTAATACCTACCACAAGACAGCACAAGGGGGAAATATATTCTCATCAGCCATTGTTCAACCTAATCACACCTTACAAGCACCTTTATATTATTTTATTGTTAATGAAGTAGCAGTTTCACTGAGCGTTCTTTATCTCCATTTGCAGGCTAAATAGAATTGCTTCTTTGCTTCAAAGGATGAGAGAGAAATTCCCCAGGGTTGTTTCCCTAAATTGGCTGCAAGATCTTTTTCCACATGTTTTGCATCCCTGAGGAGATTGCATGACTGGGGATTTGGGGTGCTAGGGACGGTGGGGTGGGAGGCTAGGGTGAAAGGTGAAATGCTGATGGCACATGTACGATTCACTATCTCTGGATGAGACCAGTAGGATGGAGCATTTGATCTTGTCTCTCTTTTTCCTTTGTTAACATGTATCAATTGAATCAAACTTTGGCAGGGAGCCTACTTACACAAAAGACAATACTGTACCAATCCATAATATGTCAACCCTATTTTATAATTTGTTTAGAACTTCTAAGTGTGTTCCAAAATTAATAGAAACTCTTATTGATTTCCCAATGAAAATATAGAGTTTGATGGGTGATGATGATTCATTGGGACACATACAGAAAGATGAAGGAAAGCAATTGGTGAAACTCTTCAACATTTATTAACAAGCTAAGATAAGAGAGATGATTTACAACATAAAATTGCCAGCAAAGGCATAATCAACTATATGAAACACAGACAAGATCGTAATCAATTTTTCCAAAGAAAGCGTTGACCTTAACCAGTATTTGATCTTACTACGATACGGCAATCTAAGAAATAATAGTGAGGTGGTAACAGCTGAGAAAAAAAAAATCAATGTTGTCAAACTGTATTCTTATTGGACAATCTTAAATGGATTCCTAATTCTATTGGGTTCAATGGAATACTGCTGCATTACCAACGATGAAAACTGACTTCAGACAAAAGAGCACAAGATTCCAATTCTAAAGGTTGTTAAGTAAGTTGAGCAAAGAATTATATCTAATAATGCATTAAACATTGAAAGCACTATGAGGGCAATTGAAAGGACAAATGAAATGCTGATGTGTACATTTCAATCTAAAGGTGACAGAGCCAAGGAAGTTTTTCTGACCCTGTAGAACAACATTAGTTGGAGCAAAAGTAAAAGGTGCTGGAAATCTGAAATAAAAACGTAAAATGCTGGAATTACTCAGCAGGTCAACATCTTTGGAGAAACAAATGGAGTTGATGTATTTTGATTTTGTATTAGTGTCTAATTCATGGCCACTTATTGTGGAGGAATTTCCACCTTGAAGAAGTTCTGCTTTTCTGTCTGAAGGCATTCCATTTGCTTCTTTTACCTTCATTTCTTTCTATTTCTCCTCTCACCTTTGACCAATTCTGTTGAAAGGTCATTGATCTGAAATGGTAACTTGCTATCTCTCTCCACAGATGCTGCTAGGCTGGTTTAGTATTTCCAGCATTTTTGGTTTTTATGTTATATTAGTAAGAACATATTATTTAAAATTTGCAGAATCATAGCAGGCCATTTAGCCCAATTGGACTATGTTGGTGTTTATGCTTCGCATGAGTCTTCTCATACTCTACTTCATCTAACCCTAAAAGCATAACCTTCCTCCTTTGCGTATTTATCTAGCTTCCCCTTAAATGCATCCACTATCAAATATTGAGTTGAGTTGTTGTTGCAAATAGAAATGGAAAGCAATCAAAATTGTGCAACAAAGATTTAACTAGATTTCATATTATTGAACTAGGAAGTGAAGCTACGAATGCAAAATCTAGGGCTGAATCTTAACTTCCAAACGCTGGAAGTTTGGGGTCACATCAGAGTTCAAACAGCAAAAAAATCTGGAACACAAATTAAGTCCTCCTCTAAACCATTCACTTCCGGTTTTAACTGGATGAGTGGAGGATGACCAATCTGCTTGCCGGAAGCAGGTAGGTCATTTAAACCTTATAATGATATCTGCTTTTACTTTAACAGTTAAATTATTTTTAACCACAGGCAGCCTGGTTTCCCAGCCTCGAGAAACTTCGTACCTTAAAGGAGGTAAGAAGGGCTGAATCCATGAGGTAATTTGCAGCACTGTCTGTGGCCAAGAGGAGCAGGTGTACTTCCTCCAGGGCCAACAAGCTGCCCAGTAAAACCTCCACCCCTGCCTTACCCAAATACTCCCCAGACCACCATCAGAATCCCCTGCCCCAAGATCTGGATGCCATCCCATGCAGTTCAGTGATCCACATACAATATACAATCCAGAGTCTTTCTCGCAGTATTGGGCACCATGCCTCCCACAATCTCACCCACTCCCGCAATATCTGCCTTCATTGGCTTTGGCCCTGTGAAGCAAGGTTCCCATCCAAAAGGTCTCTAACCTGTCAATCAAAGTGCCTTTGGACAAGAACACCACTTTAGAGGAAGCTTGCAGTTAAACATTTGGAAAATATGTTTGCCTGGATTGTGCAACTTCATAATAGCCCTTCCCCCCACCGCTCTCTGGGTTAAAACCCAGGCCCTACTCTCCTTAAGAAAATTATAATGAAGAGGTCATGTCATTTAATTCTTTAGGTCAATGAAATGAATGGATAAAATACACATTAGAGATTCACCTTGTACAAAATAAGGATAGAATCAAAGGACCCTGTTATGAGCTGAAGGAATATCAACTTAAAAAAAAGAACATTTTCCAATTCGTCAATGACTTGTATGATACAGGTTTCCACTCAAAAATTCTTCAGGGGAGATCCAGTGATTTGCATAGTGGAAGAAACTGGATGGAGTGAATCATCTTTTATAATTTTCTGTTTCTGTTGCTCTTAGCTCATCACAGCATTGAATATATACTTTTTTATGTGCTATCCACTGGGAATCCAGTACTGCTGGGCTGCATATTCAACACTACCTTACCAGTGATCCCCATGCCCAAAAACCAGCGCTATCCAATTTTTAGCCTATGGTATTTCATTGTATGTTAATATCTTGTCAGCTGTGTCTTAGTGGGTAGCACATTCGCCTCTGAATCACAAAGTTCTGGATTCACGTCCTACTCCAGGGCTTAAGCACAAAGATCAAGGCTGACACTTCAATGCAGTACCGAGGGAGCACTGCACTGTTGGAGGTACTGTCTTTTAGATGAGATGTTAAACTGGCGGCCCATCTGCCTGCTTGAGTTGATGCAAAAGATCCCACAGCACTATTGTGAAGAAGAGCACGGGAGTTATCCCCAGTGCCCTGTTCAATATTTATCCCCCAATCAACATCACAAAAAACAGATTATCCGACCATTAACATGTTGCTGTTTGTGGTGTGCAAATTAGCTCCTGTGTTTCCAATCTTACAACAGTGATTACACTTCAAAGAGTACTCCATTGGCTGTAAAGTGCTTTGAGATGTTGAGTACTCATGAAAAGTGCTACATAAATGCAAATTTTTCTTTTTCCTATTTTGTTTTGAATTTTCACGTATAATTGGAACAGGTGGAAAAGGCCAAAGCACCCTAGGTGTGTCCCCATCTCTATTGAGAATTTTAAGCTGATCTCTGCAGTTAACGTGCAACTAACCCATTCCCATCAGCCTATTTGTCTTTGCCCAGGACTGTGACGGCTTAACTGCCGTCAAATTCATTTGTTGCCAGCCAGCTTTATGATTCATAACACCAGCTATCAAATTTACGACAATCTATAACAGCTGCCGTGTACAAGGGCAGTTGCTCAGTGCTTGAACTGAAGTGTGACAAGAGAGACTACAGGAAATGATGGCTGGGCCAGCTGCCTCAGGCAGCAGCCAACCGGGGCAAGAATAAGAAGAATATGTTCAATAAACTTTGGCACTTGAACAGACGCAGACCTGCATCCCTCAACAGAAATGTCATTTCCTATCAATGTCAGAGAGTGACCCCAGTGAACTGGGGTTGCTGATTCAGAAAGTTATCAGCAGCCACAAATACAAACAGGGACAGGACTTGCCAGAAGAATCAAGCATCAATATATTTCAAGCAAGTTGAATTTTATCAAGATGCTGTATAGGAAAGAAAGAAGTCCTTGAGCACCGACTGATAGGTGATATCTGTTAATCCCAAAAGTTAATTCTTTATGACCTGAGTTTTATGTTTCCTTATACATTTATGTCACATTCTTCCAGCTTGAAATATTCAGCTGGAACATATTGCACATAGACTTCACTCTTAGCAGGTTATAAATTCTGCTCTATTTTACAGAAATTCAAATGTGTTTGACAGCTTGTTATATTCAAATTCAGAGCAAGCATTTTCAAACTGGGGTCTCTTGAACATTAGTGGGGGCGGGGGGTGCCCAAGGTAGTATGTCTTCATGTTTCTGTCATCCTTTGTATTTATTGATTTACTATGATACGTCGATTTTTTTTAACGTAACAGAAACAAGGCCCATTTAGCTCTCAATGTAAGTACTGTATGTAAGGCGCACAATTTATTTAAGTGAAGTCTGTACTATTAATTTGCCATCATTTAAATGTCACATTCTATTTGCAACAATCCTTTTAAAATGTCTTCTGCCTTTGCTAAGCTATTGTCTTCCTGTATAAAAAATTCTTTGACTGCTATTTCAATTGATCCCAGGTATTTGGTGAGTCTGAGAGCTTTTTGTGCTTTGAAAATTGGAGAACATTTATGGCAACCAGAGAGTTTGGGACAAAGAGGGAGGCATAGAGACAACAAAAAAGAATTTATGAGAGGCAAACAGACACTGCAATGGAAAGAGGAATGGATGAAATAGCAAAAGGCAAATGGGTATTTGGGGAGAAGGGAACAGAAGAAGCCAAAGAGTGCAAAACAAGTAAAGAGTGGAATCATTTTTGACACTTTCATTTTGAGCAACATCAGGAGAGAGGTAGCATTTTAAAAGCTCTTTAAAGGGAGCCAAATTATTTTACGGAGATTAAAAATTGCTGTTACCAATGGGTCAAACTGTCAAGCACCTTATGAAGTTAATTTTAAATTATAAATGTGAAGCTGTGAAGAGACACCAATGAGACAACACTGAGCCCCCAGTGGGGAGCCTTGTATCTGGATTGTTGTGGGTTTTGTCCCAGGATTTGCTAGCCAACAAAAGGAATGGATGGAAAATTATATGGAATGTGAACATTGCTTCCAGCACAGCTTCCGATAGTCAATATTCCCCAGCTGAGCTCAATTTTGCTGATTTAGTAATTGACACCATTTTCCTTATGCTCCTAAAGATTAGGATTTTAAATCTTGGTACAAACAGAAACAAAAATTGAGCAAAGGTAAACATGTAAAAAATAAGAACATAAGCAATATGGTCTAGACAGTATGGCATCTCGTGACTGCTCCGCCATTCAATAAGATCATGCCTGAACTTCAACATGACCTCCACTTCCCCACCATATCCTATCACTTAACTTCCTTACCATTGAAAAATCAAGCTGAGTTCTGAATATCCTTATAAAGCGGAATTGGCAATGGGCATCATGATGGGCGTGAACGGACAATATGGCGAGAAGGCCAAAAATCAGTTTCACGCCATCATGAAACCAGTTTGTGATCATCCACCCCACCCGTCAAAGGCGGGCTGCATTTCAGGGCGCCACACATTAGGAACTTAATTTGAATGCTTTAGCATCTCATTATAAACCCTGCTCACCAGAATCGTCTCCCCATGTCAAAATTACTGCCCACATCAGCATGATTTCAGATCGGCGTGCTTCACAACTGCCTTTAAAAGGCATGCACCTGGCGCATTGAATTTCGAGGGGAAATCGGAGGGGAGTGCACATAACCTTGCGCAGCACTCATGAGCATCGCCCATAGGACATCAAGGAAGAGGCACCGTGCATTCATGGGGTGGGCACAGGTAAGTCGCTTTTCCCAACCACCACAAATGCACCTGACAGGTCTGTGCACAATTCCCAAGGAGCGCCCACAACGCCTACATCCTTAGCAGGTCGCAGATCCCTGTCATTTTCCTGGGTCCACAGAGGCTGCAGTGTTGGTTCCTCAGGGACAGGGTACCCGCAGAGGATGGAGCTGTTGACGTCCATGCGGCGGCCTCAGGCTGCAACAGAACGACGGTATAATGAGGCTCATGCCACGACCCGAACTTTGATGGAACAAACGACAGGCATCTTAAAAGTTTGCTTCCAGTGGCCCAACAGGTCTGGTGGAGCACTGCAATACAGTCCACTGAGGATGTCATGCAACATCGTCACTTGCTGCTCACCACACAACCTAGCACTGCAAGGGGGGGAGGACCTAGCTTAAGAGAAGATGAAGGAACTGCACATCTCATCTGATAAGGAGGACATCGAAAGGGTCAATGGTGATTCGGTCCTCAAAGGTGAGGATGCCAATGATGAGGCCTTTGCAATGGCCGGGTGAGACAGGCACAGTTGGGAGGCCATCATAGCTGCTAGATACGTGAAGGATGATGACAAGATGCATTGAGGACAGTCCTGATGTCCTCACCTTGCATCTGCGAACGTTTAACTCCTGTGTGGCTGATGGCAGCGCACGTACCCTTAGTGCTCAGGCTCATGTCATGGAGACACAGCAGAGGCCCTAATAATCGCTAGGTTCCAGGAGAATGATGACAACATGCAGTGAGGACCCTCCATAGATATTCACATAGCCGCTGAGAATGTCGGACTCCTGTCTGGCTGAGGGCAACTCACTTACGCTCTGTGATTAGAGTCATATCATGGAAATGCAACCATGAAACTTTAAATGCACCTGTTCCTTTTTCAGCCTTCAGCACCTGAGCCCTTCAGGAGCACATTGTCACTGGTCACAGATGCTGAAGAGATGGGGGACCAGCCCCACCACAAAAGTGCTGAGAGCACACAGAGAGAATGATGGAACTCTGTGAAGACTGCCCACTGCATTCTGGCAGTAATGACAAGCATCATCGAGGTGTAGACATCACATCTGACACGTTGCCCTCAGGCAACCTTGACCCCCACCCCGGTGCTGAGGGAACCTCAGATCAGGACCCTGAGGGCAGCACCATTAAAGACCCATCACGCCGCTCACCCACACTCTCCAACAGCGGTGTGACACATATCTTGGTGGAACCTAGTTGTAGAATAGCTTTGGGAACACAGCCTGGTGAGCACACCACACAATCTGTTCCTCAGTAGGCAAAGGTAGGGGCATCCTTGGTCGCCTTGGATATCCAGTGAGTGTGAAGCCAGACCAGAAGGCTGCACACTGCACAGAGAAGAGGCCCTGGATGGAGACACCTGCCTTTATCTTGTGCAGGGACCAAGATTTCACATCTGAGTGACATGGACACTGCTCATTAGAACAATGAACCATAGGCAAGGAGGCATTCTTGGGGGTTTATTTACAATAGTGAACATTATGTACAATTGATTAATGCCCATGCCCAGGCTGTGCAACTACATCTTCTTAACCTTCCTAACCCTGCCACTACGTCTTGGTACTTCCCAGACATCCACAGTGGAGGTGGAGGCAGCCTGCTGACTGCTACATCCTGTTTGTGATGACCTTGGCAGGTGTCCTCTGGAGTGCAGAGACCTGGAAGGCCCCAGCCTGCTTTGAGTATCCTGCTATGGGCCAGCAGCTGTGGGAGTCACAGGAAGAAGGGATTTGGATCACCCGGAGTCACTTGGGTGGATGGTCATGGGTTGTCGAGCTGCTGGTCCTTCTCCCTATGGGTGCCCAATGGCCCCTGAATAACATCTTGAGGAGAAGGGGAAGCTGCAGTAAGATCGAGCTGCCCTGCACTCCTCTGGCATTGACACTGTTGGAGGCCAACTATGGCATCAGTGATGGAGTTCAGCCCATGCAGCAGTACAGGACCAATGTCCTGGACCCAGGCCTCCATGGCAGCCGCCACCCTGCCAGTGCTGACCTTGGTGCATCAGTATGCCGACGCTATCACCTCGGACTGAAGGTAGACAGATTCCTCCATTGTCCCTTGCAACCTAAGGTGTAAAGCGGACATCTCTTCCTGATGTTCCTGCGATTAGTTTTGCTGCTCATTTGAGGATTGAGTCCAAAGGCTCATCATCTGAGTCAGACTCGGCAGATTCATGCTTCCAGCAGTCCTCCAAATGTCACCGACTAAGGATGTCCCTACCTCTGCCTGCTGAGGAACAGATTGTGTGGTGTGCTCTCCAGACTGTGATTCCAAGGCTACTGTACAACTAGGTTCCACCAAGGTGTGCATCACTCTGCTGGTGGAGGATGTGGGTGAGTGCCATGATGGGTCTTCAATGGTGATGCCCTCGGGGTCCTCATCCGAGGTGCTCTTGGCACTGAGGTTAAGGTCAATGTTGCCTGAGGGCGACGTGTCAGATGTGCCTAGGATAAAGAGTGGAGATTTTTAGTGCTTGGCAGTCATGTTGAACACAGAAAAGTGGATTCAGAGTAGCTTCGAGAGAGGGACCATGTGGTGCAGGATCCTCACATGGGCGTTCGCAACTGACCTCACCATCAACACAGGAACAGTTGATATCCTTGCTGGCCAGCTCCAACCCGCAACTTTTGAACAGAGTGAGGACCTTGATGTCCGGCACTTCATCCCTGGTCTGGGACCTCTCCCATTGGTTGTGCGTGATCCTGTCCTGCATAAAGATAAATGGAGCGAGTGTGAGCAAGGCACATGCCAGACCAAATGAGAAGGATACCAGACACGTGTGTGTGCTGAGTGGAGCCATGGATGGGATGAGGAGGCAGTCTCCAGAGAGGATAAGGCCAGATGGAGATGTGAGGGTGTGTGTGAGAGAGTGAGTGGTGATGTCCCTTGAGCTGGCAGTGAGTGAAATGCCAGTTAATGTGTGATGGGCTTGTGAGTGGATGAGATTAGAGTGACGAGATGGTTGACTTACCTTGGCAGCATGGATGAGATCATTCTTCTGTTTTCTGCACTGAATGGCATTGGCGCTGACCACCTCTGTCACCACCTCCGAAGCCAGAGTGGTGAGACTGATGGGCCTCCTGCAGCCAGAGTGGGGGTAAAGGACATTGCGACAGGCGTCCATGGTATCCATAATGTCCCAGGGATGCATCACTGAATCGGAGGCTGCAATCCTGGGCTGCAATCTTTAAGAAGTGTGCGCGCAGCTGCATTTTAAATAAGGGGCCCGGTGTGAGGAAGCAACGAGGTAACAGCATGGTGGGCCAATTGAAGGCCACCCACCAGCGTTCCAGTATGTTTCCCATGACTGCATTACTTATGAGGTGGGAAAGGGACGCTATGGCATGAAAACCCTCCATTGCAGCCGCCAGTTAAAACATATTTTTTTACATCTGTTACCACACTGGGACGACTCCGCCCAATGATTCTGGGGTAAAATATTCCAAAGTTTAACAATCCTCTAAGTAAAGAAATTTCTTCTCACCGCCATCCAAAATGGCCGACATGTTATACTTGGCCTCCAGCCCTTAGTTCTATACTCTCCAGCTAAGGAAATGGCCTCTCAACTTCTGCCCCATTAAACCTGCTGAACATTCTATAAATTTCAATGAGATCACCCCTCACTCTTCTAAGCTCCAGATAATAGAACATCATTCTCCTCAGAAACACAGAATCATAGAATTTTAACGGCACAGAAGGAGGTCATTCGGCCCATCTGCACTGGCTCTCCAAATGAACGTTTGGACATAAAGGGTTCATGAGACAGTCATCTCATTCCAGGAAACAATCTAATGAACCTTTGTTGCAAACCCTTTAAGACAAGCATATCCTTCCAAAG
Source organism: Carcharodon carcharias (assembly GCF_017639515.1). Classification (NCBI taxonomy): domain Eukaryota; kingdom Metazoa; phylum Chordata; class Chondrichthyes; order Lamniformes; family Lamnidae; genus Carcharodon; species Carcharodon carcharias. The sequence continues at coordinate 70,565,350 of NC_054473.1, forward strand.
TAAGGAGAGACTGTACACTGTAGTCCATGTGTGATCTAGCAAGACCCTATAAAATCACAACAAGGCTTCCTTACCCTTTCAGTTCAACCCCTCAACACCTTTGCAATAAAAGCTTACACACCATTTGCCCTCCCAATTTCTTGCTGTGCCTGCTTGTTAACTTTTTGTGAGTTCTGAACAAGGTCTCCAAAATCCCAGTGAATGCAAACATTTACTAATCTCCTACCTTTTAAAAAAATTTCTATTTTTTCATTCTTCCTATCAAAGCAGATAATGTAACGCTTACACAGATTGTCTGTACTCCATCTGCTACCTTGTTGCCCAATCACACAACCAATCTAGATCCCTTTGCAGTGTCTTTTTATCCTCCCTCCTAGCTGTGTACGCTGAGCAACTTTTATCCACTTAGACCCCTCATTTAAGCCATTGATATAGATTGTAAATAGCTGAAGCCAAAGCACTCATCCCTCTTGTTATACCCTACGGCCCTGAGAATGACCCATTTATTCTTACTTTCTGTTTTCTGTTCCTTATCCAATCGTCAATCCATGTTATCATATTAGCTCCTAATCTTGTATAAGATTATGTGCAGCTGGGCTTTTCACCTCCAGGCTAGATAATGGGTAAAAGGATCAAAACTGAAAAGCATTTTTATTTGGTGGCAATGGGAGCAATGGGAGCAACATTTGTTGCATTCATGAGTGCCAAGTGAAATTAATTGGAATATTATTCATTAATACATTTTTAAAATTCATTTACGGAATGTGTGTGTCGCTGGCTAGGCTAGCATTTATTGCCCATCCCTAGTTGTCCTTCAGAAGGTGGTGGTGAGCTACCTACTTGAACCGCTGCTGTCCATGTGGTGTAGGTCCACCCGCAGTGCTGTTAGGAAGGTAGTTCCAGGATTTTGACCCAGTGACAGTGAAGGAACGGCGATATATTTCCAAATCAGGATGGCGATTGGCTTGGAGGGGAATTTCCAAGTGGTGGTGTTCCCATGTGTCTGCTACCCTTAGAGACTTGGTGAGTTGCTGCAGTGCAGCTTGTAGGTGGTACACATTGCTGCCACTATTCATCAGTGGTGGAGAGAGTGAATGTTCGTGGAAGGGGTGCCAATCAAGTGGGCTTCTTTGCCCTGGACGGTGTCAAGTTTCATGAGTATTGTTGGAGCTGTACTCATCCAGGCAAATGGACAGTATTCCATCACACTCCTGACTTGTGCTTTTTAAATGGTGGACAGCCTTTGGGGGGTCAGGAAGTGAGTTAGTCACCATAGGATTCCAAGCCTCTGACCTGCTCTTGTAGCCACAGTATTTATATGTCTAGTCCAGTTCAGTTTCTGGTCAATAGTAACCCCCAGGATGTGGATAGTGGGAGATTTAGTGATTGTAATGCCATGAGTGTAAAGGGGCAATGGTTAGATTCTCTCTTGTTGGAGATGTTCATTACCTGGCACTTGTGTGGCACGAATTTTACTTGCCACTTGTCAGCCCAAGCCTAGACATTGTGCAGGTCTTTCTGCATTTGGACATAGACTGCTTCAGCATACGAGGAGTCGAGAATGGTGCTGAACGTTTTGCAATCATCAGCGAACATCCCCACTAATGACCTTATGAACCTTATGAGGGAAGGAATGTCATTGATGAAGCAGCTGAAGATGGTTGGGCCAAGGACACTACCCTGAGAAATCCCTGCAGTGATGTCCTGGACTGAGATGACTGACCTCCAACAACCACAACCATCTTCCTTTCTGCTAGGTATGATATATATCTGACTGGATATATATCTGACTGAGAGTAATTTATATGGATAAAATTAATGGACAAGAATAAAGATAACTGACAAGAACTTTTAAACGATTGTTTCAATTCTTTTGAAATTATGGAAATATCACCCATGCAATGCAACTGACCAGGATATTGAACAGATGCCTTGCAGTTTTACTTGGAGAATTGTATCTTTTCTTCCCCTCCTTCCTCAGGAGATTAAATCAAGTTTCTAACAGTGCAAATCCTGCATGGCCTAAGGATAAATATAGCGTCAGATGGACATGTAACCACAATTTGCCTACGGTCTTCCAACTTCTTTACATTTTGTGTGTGCATCTTTTCAGCTGAATATCAAGACAATAATTCTGTGGCAGGGTTAAAAAGTGATGTAGAATGAATGGGTTGCCCTGTGTAATTTACATATTTTTCCATTACCAATGGTGTTTCAACCAATAACAAAATCTCAGTATGTTTTATGCCTGTGAGCGAGACATTTGTCCTTTTCATTCTTTGTCTTGTTCAGTAATTTTTCTGACATTTCAAACTGCCATAGTCCTTTCTCTAATGGCTTTCCTGTCAACTGCAGGTCAATTTCATAAATTCATATTCAGCCGAGCAGAAATCAGTACACTCAGTCCCGTTGCAGATTTGAAAAGAACGAGGGAAGAATTGCTTCAAATCTCAGAAATGCTTATGTTGAACAGCATGCTTGTGCATTCATTTTCTTTTGCATTTGCTTTGTTTGCCAAACACTCACATTAAAGAATACTGATGCTTATTTAAAATAACTAACATTTAACAGGAATCTGTGGGTCAAATTGAACAGAATATCTGGCAAATCAAACCCTTTCACACAGCATTTTAATTCTACAGTCATAAATGTGTTTTAGGCAGAAGTTGACTGCAATATTGACTGTCCTTGAAAATCACTTGTCACGGTGCTTCATTAAACTCTAAGTACCACAGGAAAAGTCAATGCTGTCATTAGGCTAGTCTAATATTAGGAGAACAGCAGAGTGAGATTTTTGAATTTGCTTGCACTTTCAAGAATTGCCTGTTTATCCTTGTCACTTACTGTGATGTGCTACATAGTAAGACTTCTCTTTAGCATCTATATATCAATGCATGAGCTACCTATTCCCCTAGTGTGCACTTGTTTAACATTAACCTTATTTTGGGGTAGAAGGGGACACTAATCTGAACTAATCAAGAGTTCAACTCAAAAGGGAATGAAGGCTAAGTAATTGTCCATGGTGCTGAACCGAAAGAGAGAAAAAACATTTTATTGAGTGTTTGTCAAAAAGCATTGATGTCTCACAGCAGGACACAGCATGGGTCACATGGGATCACATAGTTGTAAATAATAAGAAAACATTAAAAATTCAAGGATGAGAAAAGGCCATTTAACCCACTGAAGCTCATCTCGCTAATGCCTTAATTTTCTCAGATTAGCATGGAGATGCATTTTGAATGCTCCTAATGGCTTGAGGCTTGAAATTATGAATAATAAGCATATTTGAAAATTCACACCCTGGTATTTAAACAGAGCCTTTAATACTTTTGTATCAATGGGGGAGCTTTAATGACAAGAAACATGCAGGTTTGGCTCATATGAGATGTTCAAGTGTTAAAAATTTGTACCTGGACCCAAACCGGCTCCAATCTATCCACTTCCAGTTTAAACATAGACATAGCAAGGGACAGGTGACCAACCCACACCAAGGAGGTGGTTTAGCAATTAACTATTATAATGAGGCTGCATGCCAAACATTTATTCACCATTTCAAACTTAACTCCGGCCAGCTGTTTTCCTGGGCCTAGGGAAAGCCAACAGTTAAAAGGCAAAGAATCCTTAATTTAGAAGAAGGGTGCCTTTCCACTTAACAGCTAGATCAAGTATACCTTCCTCATCGACTCTGCTCCATGATCAGGCACCCACGCCTTTCCAAAATACTACTGACTCTCCACTATATCTCTGATCCCCGACTAAGGCCTTCAACCTCTCCTCCAGGCCTCCAATCATCCCCTATACCCCTGATCTCCCATGGTGGACACTAACCTAGCCATCACCAACACCCCTTCACATCCTGCTAAGGCCTCTGACCTCCTGACCACCAAAATCACAGATCTCGTCACCCCCCAATCCCCATCCTACCATTTAACTTCCTCCTCACCAAGCCTCTCATTTCCCTCTCTCCCACCGCCACCCCACCCCCACCCTTCCCCCCCCCCCCCCACACCGGCCAGGATCAGTCCTTCCCCCAAATCCCAAATAATACCCCACTCCAGTGATATTGGACCCCTATACTTGCCCTGAATGGGGTCCCTCACCCCCACCCCAGACAATGGCTCAGATCTAATTGGCCCTGCAGCCCCTTCTCCAGTGTTCTCTACCAAATCGGTAGCCAAGCCTGTCAATCAGGCTAACATCTAGACAAGGACCTGGGCAAGGACACTCCACACTGGCTGCAGAGTTAAATCTCCACAGCTTGCTAAGAAACCTGGGGTTTCCTATTCATTACTGGGTGCCTTGCTCCTAGTTGGTCAAGAAGTGAAAAGTCCCCCTGCCAGTGCCTCTGCTGAAATAGTGCAGCAATATCAGATGAACATGCTAAGTATTTGTTTGCTATTATTCCACTCATCAATTTCAAGGTTTTAGTTGCTTTATCTCACCTCACAGACCAATCCGAATGCTTGGTGTCCTAATGCAGCCACTTTCAGATGGCAGCAAAAGCTTAGAAGTGGATGTCTAGTTTGGCTATCTATCCCAGGACCTCCTGAGATGCCCATTAGAGATTTCAGGTGTCCCCTGCAGCAGGAGTCTTAGTGAGCAGGCTGATGTGAAGTTCTATGGTCTGGGACTCATGACAACAATTATGCTTTGGGCCATCACTCACCTTCCACATTGGGGACATGTGGCCACAGTCTCCATGCTCCGTGCAGACTCAGTTGAATACTGTCCATTGTCTTTGAGGGGATCAGAGTCAAGGACATCTATTGTTGGGTTAGTGATGAGTTGTTGCTGTATAATGCTGTATGATTCTGTCCATCTGAATGTTGGGTTGATACCAGCAACATGAATAATAGCTGCTGTTTCCCTGAATGTCCTTTGGGTTGAGAACTTCTTTCTAATATCTGTTTAAATTCACTATTCATTGATTTAAATTGATATATTCCAATTTTCCATGGCTTGCTTTGAAGCAATTTCTTAATTAATGCTACCAGTTAATATGTTATACACCTTGGTGAGATTTCCAACTCAAACTTCCTCTACTTAGATTGTAAATCTCAAGAGCTGCTCTAATCCTCTCTCATTACTCATTGTGTTTACACTTGGGATCAACCTTTTTGTTGTTGCTGTACAGTGGAATAAATTGTGCATATTATGATAATTATATTTTTATAATGGAAATGAAAATTCTCAAGAACAAAGATTATTATCAGTGAGTCATTGATAGCCATCAAGCCAATTTTAATACATATTTTTCTTGCTTTTCACTCAGCCCCTTTGCAATGTCTCAATAGCTTGATAGTGGCAACCTCATTGTTCCCATCTAATCAAAGTATCCTTTCAAATGCATATCATTAGTGTTATATTATTATATAGAATTTACAGCACAGACAGAATCCATTCAGCCTAAACTGTTTATGCCATTGTTTGTGCTCCACATGAGCCTCCTCCCCAACTATTTCAACCCAATCACTATATTCTCTATTACTTCCTCCTTCATGTACTTTTCTAGCTCTTTAAATGCATCAATGCTATTCACTTCCACTACACTATGTGGTGGTACATTCGACATTTTAACTGTTGTCTGGGTAAAGATGTTTCTCCTGAACTCCTTAATAGATTTATTAGTGAATATATTATGTTTATGGCGCTGATCATGTATCCTTTCAGGCTCCTTCATAATTTTAAAGACTTGTATTAGGTGATCAGTGGATCATAAGAAATAGGAGCAGGAGTAGCCATTCAGCCTTTCAAGCCTGCTCCACCAGTCAATAAGATCATGGTTGATCTTGTTAGGGGGAAATTAAATATATTAAAAGAAAACACAGTAAGAATTTGCTGATCACAGTTAAATCTCTAGGCAGCCATTACTACTAAACATATTAATAGTTGAACGTTATCAGGTAAACATTACACAGCCTGAGAGCCAGGCTGGAGATAAAGTATTACATAAAGTGTGCTCCTCTCTCAGATAGGGAAGGGACAAAGTGGTTTTAGTTTAGATACGGGGAGATGAACAATGGACAAAGAGGAGGCTTTGATGAAGCACAAATAGTATTGAGTAGCAAGAATCAAGGTCTGTATATACGTGCCTTAATTTTGATTGGATAGTATAACTATGTAGACATGCTTTAGAATAATTGGAAAGCTAAATCACGTGTTTATATACTCAGTAAGATAGAGATAGCATGGAACCGGTGTGTCAGTTACCAATTGGATGTATTCAAATTTACTCAAATGTATTATGACAAGAAAAAGTACAAAAGTAATGAAATGTCATCAATCTGGGAACTGTGTCTTCATTCTTAGGAATGATTGCGGCTCCCTTGCATATGCTTGAATAAAACCGGTTAAAGGAAGCCTTAGTCTTGTGTAGTCTTGGCGGGATCGGAGAGTGTAACATCTCCTCTTCAATCTGATTGTGGCCTTATGTCCACTTTTCTGTCTGTCTCCTATAACCCTTGATTCTCTTGTCAATTAAAAATGTCTATCTCAGCCTTGAATATGTTCAGGAAACCAGCCTCCACTGCTCTCTGGGGAAGAGAATGCCAAAGAATAATGGCCATCTGAAAGATGAACTTCCTCCTCACCTCCATCTTAAATTGGAGACCTCTTATTTTTAAACTGTGCCCCCTAGTTCTAGATTTCCCCATGAGAGGAAACTCCTCTCAGCATCTACCCTGTCAAGTCCCCTTGGAATCTTATATGATTCAATAAACTCACCCCTCCTTCATCTAAACGCCAATGAATATAGACCCAATCTGCTCAACCATTCCTCATAAGATTCCTTCACCCCAGGAATGAGCCTAGTGTATCTTCTCTGAACTTGCTGCAATGCAAGTAAACTATACACAGTACTCCAGGTAGAGTTGTAGCAATTCTTCTCTACTTTTATATTTCATCCCCCTTGCAATAAAGGCCAACATTCCATTTGCCTTCTTAATTACTTACTGTACCTGCACACTAACATTTTGCAATACATACACAAGGACACATAGATGCCTCTGTGCTGCAGCATTCTGCAGTCTCTTCTCTCTCCATTTAACTGATATTCTGCTTTTCTATTCCTCCTGCCAAAGTGGATAACTTCACATTTTCCCATTTTATTCTCCATCTGCCAAATTTTTGCCCACTAACTTAACCTATCTATATCCTTTTGCAGACACTTTGCATCCGCATCAAAATGTCCTTTCCTACCTATCATTGTATCTTCAGCATTCTTGGCTAATAGTAGAGTCGGCCACTCCATCCAAGTCATTAATGTCATAAATAATTGAGCCCCAGTACTGATCCCTGTGGCACTCCACTAGTTACAGTTTGCCAACCTGAAAATGACCCATTTATCCTAGCTCTCTGTTTCCTGTTAGTTAGCCAATCCTCTAATCTTGCTAATACATTACACCCCAAAACCATATTCCCTTATCTTTGCAGTTACCTCTTATGTTGCACCTTATCAAAGGCCTTTTAGAAATCCAAATCAACTACATCTACCGGTTCCCCTTTATTCTCCCTGCTCCTTACATCCTCAAAAAACTCAATGTTCTATCTTCTAGCTAAATGAGGCCCAGCCTGTGTAGTCTTTCCTAATAGTTATCACCTGGTATCATCCTTGCAAATCTTTTTGCACCTCCAGTGCCCCTATATCCTTTTTGTGACATGGAGATAAGAACTGTTCCCAGTATTCCAACTTTAATCTAACTAAATTTCTATCCAAATTTAATCTAACTTTTCTGCTTTCTCCACAGCAAGGCCTCAGAGTCCACTTGCCAACCAATCAGCACTCTCTTCTCATGCAGTATAAATTGTTGTTCGCTTTACATTTGGTATTCTTGCAAAGTGTCAACAGGTCTCTTTATTTCAGCAATACTCAGATTCTCCTTTTGTTTTGCTTTTTCAAGTAGGAAAATTGAATATAAACTCCAGAATATCAGAGTCTAACAAATATCACTGTGACTGGTTAAAAATGTCCCCTTTATTAAAATGTCTGCAAGTCTCACTTAAGGGTCTGCATTTTGTTTTGTTAACATTTTCTAGTCCAGCAACAACACATTAAGGTGCTCATCAATTCTTTCATAATTTTTAATAGTTTATATTGTGTCTTTATGTTTTTGCTTTCTCCATTCCAAGCAAAGCCAAATATATCATTGAAGGTTAACATTTCCACTTCCCGAATTGGTGTCTTCACTTTTTCCTTCAAAAGATTTTGTGCCTTGTCTCGCCTTAACAGCGAGCTGTAAAAGATTTTTTTTCTTTATTCTTTCATGGGATGTAGGCATCACTGGCAAGGCCAGCATTTGTTACCCATCTTTAATTGAATGGCTTGTTAGGCCATTTCAGACAACAGTCAAGAGTCTATTGTTATAGACCTAGAGTCACACATAAGCCAGACCAGGCAAGGGTGACAGGTTTTCTTCCCTAACAGGCATTTGATGGGCTTTTAAAACAACTGATGATAGTGCCACAGTCACCATTACTGAGGCTAACTTTCCATTACAGATTTTTTGCTAATTGAATTTAATTTCCACCAGCCATCATGGTGGGATTTGAACTCATGTCCCCAGAGTATTAGTCTAGGCCTCTGGCTTACTAGCCCAGTGACATTACCACAACACCACCATCTCCTCTGATAAGTGAACACAGTTTGCATCAGTTTGTAACCAAATTTGACCAGACTCTCATTTGACAATGTTCTCATATTGCTGATAGTTTCAGGAGATTTGCATTTCTATAGCATCTTTCATGACTACAGGACATCACAAAGTTCTATGCAGCCCAGAGAAACACTTCTAAAATATAGAGCAGGATATTCAGGCCCCATCGGGGTCAGGAACAAAGACAAGCAAGTGCTAAGTATTGTGGCACCAGCTGGCATGCCAGTTTCCCAGCTCCATCCCACACCTGGGTCATTTTTATGATGGGGTGGCAGCAGGGATACCTGCCTGTAGATAGCAGATAGCCAATTTAACTAATTAATAACCTATTGAGGCCTATTGTCTGAGGCTAACTTGGATCTTCCAGTCAGCCTCAAGGCCCTCACAAGTGATGGGGGACAGTTTAGCTGCCTGGGAGCAGCTTCCCAATGGCAGACCAGGGGATCAGAACTTCAAGGAGGCTTAGAGGGCCACCCACACTGCCCCCCCACCCCCACCCCCCCCCCCCCCCCCCCCCCCCCCCCACCACCCCCACCTCCATCTACCTATGTTCAGCTGCAGGTTATCCAGTGAAGGGGTTCCCTCTCCCACCCACAGTAGTGGGCCGCTGCTGATTTTTAAAATATTAAATGTGAAAAAGTTGGAAAGGAGGTGCTTCCATTTTTAGGTGCCCTCTCCCTGCTTTGGCGTCCTGCTGCTGCTTTCAAGCTGGGGGGCTTCTTCATGGTTCACCAGCTTCAAGAGCCCACCTGCCATCCTATACTTGGACATCAAGCCCGCTCAATGACATTAATTACCAAATTAGGGAAAAATGGCTAATTGGTGATGGAATGTTTCCCCCACAGTGTGGGCTTTTACCTTCTATTTGAGCTGCTCAGTGGGGTTCAGGAGCCTACAGAAAAATCATACCTATAGTCACAGTGGTAATGTAGGAGACACAGCAGCCAATGTGCAAACTACAAATTCCCACAAACAACAATACGATAATGACCAGATAATCTATTTTTGTGGATATTGATTGAGGGATAAATATTGGCCAGGACACCAAGGATAATTGCTGTGCTCTTTGCTGAAATAGTGCCATGGGATTTTTTACCTCAGCATTAGAAAGCAGACAAGGCTTCAGTTCCACAGTTCACCTGTTGGAGTTTCAGCAGTACATTATTCCCTTTTTAACTACACTGGAATTTCAGCATAATTTTTTGTGGTCAAGACCCTGGAATGGGACACCATCCCACATTCCTGTGAGTCAGCTACAAGAGTGCTACCAGTTGAGCCACAGCTAACATATAGCCATAATGATATTCCAACCTTTTTCTCTATCCAGCTTTGTTGTTGAATATTGGCTGTATATTTCTTGTTCTCTACATTGATGTATAATTAATCCTGTTTCTTTGTGCATAAAATGCCAGTAACCATGAGGAGAATTTTCTCCCCGTCGTGCAGGTTGGATGGGAGCAGGCAGGGGCGCGGGTGGGCAGGCGCACAGCCCATCACTGCCCACGATCGGCTGAGTGCCGCCCTTTAACGTGGGTGGGCCAATTAAGGCCCGTCCAGCATGACACGCACCCGGAAGCGCTACCTGTGCAGGCAAGGGAGGAGGGAGAGTTGGGGCCTGTGCTCTTTCGCGCATGCATGCAAAGAGCCCAGAAATCCCCCTGAGGCAGCTCTGTGCCTCAGAGAGATTCATTTCATTCTGAGAAATGGAAAAAAAGAATTTAAAAATTGCTCAGAAATGTCTCCTCGTGTGACAATGTCACATGGGCTGGGACATGTTTATGTATTTCAATAAAAATTTTTATTTAATTTATAAAACCTTCATGAAACCTCATCCCACCCATGGATGAGGTTTCATGAGAAATGCGAAGGCCACCTGGGTTCATCGCCTGCCTGCCAATCTTAAGGCTGGATGGGCAGCTATGTTAATGATTTGAATTTGTTTTTAAATGGCCTTAATAGGCCGTTGACAGTTTGGCAGGCATGCAGCCGACTCTTGAATGCGCCCGCCGAACTGAAGATCAGAATGACGCCTGGTGACATGGGTACGCACGCCCAACATCGCCATGCGTCATTTTACACAACAGCGACCGGGGCCCACCCCTGCACGCTGACCAAAAGATTCAGGCCCATGTCTTAGTTTACCTATTTAACTTGTGCAGATCCCCATTAAGACATTCACAACGGCTGCATACTTCTGATGCATTATTAGGCTGGAAATTTCACTACGATATCACTCCATCTTGTTTATGAATAGTAAAAAACAGTCCAATCACCAGATTGGATCACAGAATGCTCCGATCAATACTTGACTCCAGGCTAAAGAAATACACATTCATCACAAACGTTACCAAATTCTAACTAGGTAGGCTAATTCAATGTATTCAACATTTCCCCATCCTATATAATAACTTACCAACTGTCTTATTAAAGGCATTTTTAAAAAAGAATCACTTGTCATCCCTCATCCAGCATTTGGTCAGTTCCTCAAAAATTCATGAGACAAGATCTAATACCTTTAAATAATGCTGAGTGACCATTATATCCATACACTTTATAGGTGAACGTTGAATAGCATTCCATAAGATCTGCCTCTCAACGTTTGATAACCTGGTCTATAATTATCTGATTTACAACTTGTTCCACTTTTGAATGGCAGAATCATATGTCCCAGCCCTCAGGCACATATTTTATATTTATGAAGTACTTTAAAATATCGTCTCTGTTAGCTATTCCCTCATTCATTTCCTTCAGTGTTCTAGGCTATTGCTGATTTGCATCAAGTGTTCTGTCGAAACATAAGGCTTCCAGTTACTTCATATGACATAATTTACTGATGTGCTTGGGTTATATATACCCCCTGCAGCTGAAAGAGATCTGGCATTTTTCCACACGATTTATACAAAGGAAGACGTTTACTGATGATATCAATTAATATATCTTATTCAGAATTTAGTAAGCATCATTATATTTCTATTCAAATTGCACTTAATCATAATATAAGATTTTACTATTCACAGTGCTCACCCTGGAAATGATTTGTTCCAGCTGGCTTTTACCCAATGTGTTCCATTGTTTCTTTGTCTTTTTCTAATAATTTCTAATGAACTGCTAAATACAGAATTTAATGCAGCATCTGGCCTGGTGCCCTGTTTTAAATGCTTTGTTGAAAAGTAGTTATGTATGATAGATGCAAGTTCCTTGTACTTCCACTTCTCCATTTTGGATGTCAATGACTTGTCCAAACTGCCATTCAAAGGAATTGTTTGCATTTATATGGTCCCCTTTACAGACACCCCAAAGTGCTTTATAGTCAATGAAGTACTTTTGAAGTGCAGATTGCTGTTGTAATGTAGAAAATACAGCAACCAATTTGCACATGGTGAGGCCCCGCAGACAGCAGAGTCACCAACATTACCTAGATTTTGTACTCCGGCTTCTGGAGAAACACTTCAACCTACAACCTTAATACATCAGAGGCAAGGGTGCTACCATTGAGCCACAGTGGACTGTAAACAGGCATTAAAATCACATTACACCCCACTGCAGTATTTAATTTCTTTAAACGATTATTAATATATTTCTGCACCTTTAGTGGGTGACGAACATGTAAAGTAACAATTGACAATTGTTATTGGACAATGACACAGATATAATTGTAATTTAATTGTTCAAGTAAGTATTTGAAAATTGGGAGGTATCTAATTTCCTTTTTCCTTTGGATTGGGCAGAATTTTATGCTCCCAGGGGTGGGTTGGCAGGGAGGCAGGGGGGCTTAGAATTGGGCATGATGCCATGTGTGCTTTTTCTGGTGCCTACCTATTTGACCACCCCCCAAACCCATTGCAATTTTACATGCAGCAAGTCGGGATGCAGGGGGGCATCAGGCAGCCCATCTGCCCTTGAGCTAATTGAGGCCCTTAGGTGGCCAATTAATAGCTGCTTAAGCGTCTCTTCCTGCCCCATCACAATTTTTCTTATGACTGGCAAAGGTCAGAGCCAACCTTGAAGCCCTCCAGGTCCCTTACCTCAGGCTACTGACTGGAAAGGGGAGGTTTTCTCTTTTTATGGGCCCTCTATATCATTGGAGGCCATCACCAAGATTTCCTCCCAGGTTTCCCCACCCGCCCCCCTCAATCTTTGCGCTCTGCCCACACCCCCAACCCCTTGCACCACACTCCCTCCCCACCTTGACGGGTCTGCTGGCCTGGCCTCGCTGGAAGCCCCCATAATTTAGGTGCTGTTAGGAAACAATAGCCTCCATCCAGCTCCAGTAATGATTTTCACTGGGGACTAGCTGTAGCACCAGCAGTGGCCACTGCTCCTGGTGGCACTGCTGGTTTTATTAGCCGGCAGCTCTCAGACAGGGGCGCAGTCTTACCCCGACTAAATAACATTTCTCCGAGTGGGAGGATGGGGGAGGGACAACTTTTTTGTTGGGGGCGGGGGTCGGATGGGATCCCCAGTGATATGTATAATCCTGCCCATCATTTTTGATATATTATCCAAATTCAAAACAACAGTAATCCTGTTATCTGGTATCCACAACTCCTTTTTGAGATGCATATTTCTTGATCAATGCTTACCTACGAAGGTGAAGAATAGAAGCTTGATTTCTTTATGAGCTTTTGAACTATGATTCACTGCATGTGATATTCTGGCGCCTCATGGTGAAAGGATGCGGTGATTGTGAAGAAAAAGACAGTGAAGCACTGAGTACAAAGATAAGTGGCCAGTGAATGCCAGGGGGAGGGGAGGGGCAGTTCCACATAGAATAATTGTAAACATGGTCTTCACTCTTCCAGCACTGCAGGCTTCCATTAATTTCCTTATAATTATTGCAAATGGATTTTTTTTTATTCCTCTTGGGCTCCGTTGCTAGAACAATAAGCTCTAAACACATTTTCATGTGCTATCGGCATCTGAGAAGCAAGGTAAATCACCAAGCAACATAGATTCCTTTTTTTTCCAATCCTTTAACATTTCTTACGTTTTTGCATTCCATTATTTACAGAATCATGTTTTTTTCTGAAAACATGTTTATTGTCCATCTTATATAAATCATTGAGGAAAGAAGTGTTTCAAATGCATTTTAACAGACGAGCACTTTATTTTCCCCAACACTGCTTGCTGACTCATCCACTGCTCCAAGCTTGGAGAATGGATGACTCTATATCTACGTCTACATGGGTGCAAATAATTGCTTAGCCTGTACATCAGATAGAACTGCTCTAGGAATCTAGATCTTAACTGTCTGCTGGCTGCTTCAGAATATTACATTAACTTGTTACAATGTCAATGTGAGAAGGAGCAAGAGGCAGCAGCAGCACAACAGAATGGAAATTAAGCACAAATAGAGGGGGGAACAGTGATACAGTAAAGAAAAAGATATTAGAGCAAGGCTTAAGGAGGAGATAGACAAATAAAAACAGCATTTTTTTCATTTGTTCATGGGGTGTGGGCATCGCTGACTAGGCCAGCATTTATTGCCCATCCCTAACTGCCCTTGTTCATTGCTGTGGGTCTGGAATCACATGGAGGCCAGACCAGCAGATTTCCTTCTCTAAAGGATATTAGTGAACCAGATGGGTTTTTACAACAATTGACAATAGTTTCATGGTCATTCTTAGAATTTTAATTCCAGACTTTTAGCAAATTCAAATTTCACCATCTGCCATGGTGGGATTCAAACCTGGGTCCCCAGAGCATTACCCTGGACCTCGGGAATACAAGTCCAGTGATGATACCACTACACCACCGCCTTCTCCATAGTGGGTGTAAGCCTAATAATTATGAACTAATATATTTTATACTTCACTAATTTGAACCCCTATTATTTTAACCATCTAACCCTGTGTTATTTCAACATTTCTTTAGGTTAGGTTTCCCTGAACTAATTATGGCACTCTTTTAGTTAACCCACCTATTATAGTTCTCTCTTGGTTAATGCAGCAGTTATTTTAGTTAACCCACCAATTATGGGGCTCATTGCATTAATTTCTGTACAGGTTATCTTTTAATTTTAAATTCACAATGTCCCAATGATTTAAATGTACAGGTTTAACCCATTTTAATGCTTCACCTACCAGTTATTAGTAGACATTCTTGACAGGAAAGGCTGAACAGGCTGAGTCCTTTTCTCTAGAAAAGAGAAGACTGAGAGGTTACTTGGTGGGAGTCATTGGGATAGTTGAAGAGTTAAAGAGGAATAGAAGGAATACTGAAGAGAGGTGGAAGGAAGCTCTTGTGGAGGATAAATGCCTACATAGACCATTGGGCTGAATGGCCTGATGCTTTGCTGTATTGTTACCTGGGTAAATATTCATTTCAATGGACATCCATAATGTTCCTTGGAGTATAAAAAAAAATTTCAGCTAATTCATTGGTCTATTCGAAGCTTTAGTATATACATTAGTAACTTGCTCAGGGTGTTACATAAGACGGTTATATTTTAAACTGTTTCTTTTAATTTAAGGTAAAACAGAAAATCCTGGAACGTGGGGTGGTGTGAAGTTGTATTGAACTCTGGTGATAGTGAACGCATTGCCATGGGTGAGAAGGCCCAAGTCAAGCCCTCTTGAATCTGGAAGATTCACCCTGGCGAGGCAGGGAGAAGAGACCCTGTTAAATCGCCGCAAGACATTAGGGACTTTAAATAGAATGCTATGAATCTGCTGAGAATGTGTTGTAATATACAAGTGTGGTTTTGGTTCTGTTAAGAAATTACTGGGAAAGTACCTTTTCTATAGTTTAGTGTATTAGTTGCCTACTAAGTAATGTTTAGTCACTATTGATTTTAGTGTGTTTGTTACAGTAAAAGTCTTAAAACGTGAAACCTTGTATGATCCTTTACGTGGGTCACTGGGAACACTGTATCTCTTTATAAAGGTTATTTACCTCTATAGCTCTCATAACAGGGCAAAATTTGATTTGTTTTGATTTGTTCAGCAAAATATCTTGATTGCAGTAGATTTGTTACAACATTTCCAGCAATATCTTTTTCAAATCATGATTGATTTAATTACATGGTTCAATAGCTTGATTTTTTTTAAGGGAGGAGACAGAGTCATCACGAAGTTAGTATTTGTGAATGGTTAAAGGGCTTCACTACAACTCAACCCAAGACAGCAAAGGGGGGCTAAAGATAATTATTACCAAGAATTTTTCACAAAGTTCAACTCTATGTTCAGCCATTTGTTGATGCAGGGTCTATCTGGCACCAAAGTTCTTGTTTCAACTTGGCAAGTGAGATTAAGAAATTATTCAAGCAAAGGGGTTATGAATGCACTCCAGTTATGTTTTTGTGAGGTTCATAGCATGAGTGGACCCACGGTTAATGAATGCATGAGGAAATGCATTACCTCAACATTTGGATATCTATAATAATCTTTTCTGGAATGCACTCCAAAGACTTTTGCTAACATCTGACAGCAGATCAATATCATAATCATGTACGCATGTGCTTCGCAAAGATTACAAGTGCACTTCTGCCTCAGGATATGTGCAGCAGAACTGGCTTATTTCCAGCTAGTTTTCAATCAGATTGCATTCTATCCCTGATCTTTGAAAGTGGCTTGGAGTTTATTATCCTTGCTGTAATGAATCAAGTAAAGAAAGACACCTTGGAAGGATAATATCAAATGTTCTTCGATAAAATCTGCAACGCTCTATTACTGGTGCCATTGCTGAACTTATAAAATGGAATGCAACAAATGACATGCAGCAATAAAAGTAGAGGCGTCCAAGGCAGCTACAAAATGCAATTTTCAACCCTACCAGTCATGGTGCTTAGGTAATTCACAGGCTCCAAAGTTATGAATGAGCTATTTTCAACCTTATATGTGCAACTAAAAATTCCTTTACGTGGCTTGCTGCAAACTGTTTGATGGTGTTTCCCTCTATCTTTGAAGCAGAGGAGGAACAGTCTCAGTCTTTTTCTTTAAATTACATACCTATAAATGTATTAACTATTTTACATGATGTTCACACTTCCTGTGAATTACTTGTGAAGCCATTTTCTATGATAAATTCCTGTGTCCACATTTATAGGGCAGAATTTTATGGGTCCCCATCCGCAGGTTCTCAGGCAGGGAGGGACCCATAAAGCTCTGAAAGTGTCCGACCCACCACCTACTACCCTGCCCCCAACCTGGCCGTGATTTTATGGGGGTGGGGGGCACAGGAGTCCTAGGGTGGCAAACTAATGGCCGCTTGTAGTCTACTTCCTGCCCGGCCACAATCTTCAGACCAGAAGGAGGAAGTCAGGGTTGGGAGAATGCCTACAGGTTAGCCCGCTTGGGCCTCAGGCAAGAAGGTGGGGGTGCCTAACTTGCGGACCCCTTCCCCAATCTGGGGAAGCCCAAGGTCCCACGAGGTACCTCCTCCCTTCCTGATCTTTGGACCTGGTCTCCAACCTTCTTGCCACTGCCCTGTCCCCCCACCCCACCCCCTCCCCCCCCACCACTCCCCCAGAACCCATCTGGGGCCTCCTGCATTGGCACTGCTGAAAGATCCTCAGTACTCAACTCCTGTCGGTTGCTGGCTCTTCTTCATGGGACTGAATGTAGTCCCAGCAGTGGCCATTGGTCCCAGTGGCGCTGCTGGGACTAGAGAGAGGTTGATCGATCAGAATGGCTTGCAGGGCTCTGAGGCAGGGTTTCCTCACCAGCTAGGGGCAGAAGGCCCACCTCCAGCAAATTAATGCTCCATGAGACAGCCGACAGGAGCAGGGCTTGTTCTCCGCCAACTCTTTCAATGGCAGGTCAAGAACTCCTGCCATCCGAAAAACCCTGCCCATGAAAGCAAAAAGCTTAAATTTATCACATTATAATTACAGTCTCTTACCAGGAGGTGTGTTGGCACTTTAAGTGTGATAATGAAGCAATGGGCCACATTTTTATACACCATTTTGATTTTAACTCTGGATGACCCTAGGGAAATCTGGAAGTTATTGGGAAATGGAAAACTGTCAGGTCCAGGAAGTAAAGTACCACCCCCTGCAATCAGACACCTTTCCCAACCCTTGTGATCTGTCCTCAACCACCCTGCACCTTCCAAGGCCTCCCACCGCCAATGGCTTCCAATTCCATGCCGCCCCCTTTGAATTCTGAATTCCTCCTCCCCCACCCCTCCCAGTCTCTGATCCTCCCCACTGAGGCCCCCATCTTCCTCTCCCCACCTTAGGGACTGGGAGACCTTTCTCACGGTTCGGGCTTGAACTTAACTGGTCCTGAAGCCTCATGTCTGATGTCCTCCCCACCAGACTGGAAGCTGAACCTGTTAATCTAGCTGACTTTGGGGAAGGGAACCTGTCCGTGACATCACACACACACAGATGTTAAAACCTGTCCAATTTTCCAGGTTAACCACATGCTGCCAGGGCCCGCCCACTCCCAGCAGGTCAAAAAGTTCAAATCCCTCTCGTGTCTCTATTTATAAAACCATGAATCCCATCTTCATTTTTAACATCATTATCATCTTGTCCAGATTTGTGCATGTGAATCCCCAAGTCTCTGTTCCTGAGCCCCCTCAAAAGTTGTTCCATTATGCCTCTTTGAGGAGCAAATGGTGGGAACTTGCCCTTCTGTTCATGTGTCATGGACAATTCTAATATTGTGAGAAGCAAAGGATTTTTCTCCATGCTTTTTAAAAGACATAACCTCAGAGTGATTACAGAAAAACTGTTTTTATTTTCCAATCTTTCTATTTATTATTGCACAAGATTCTTTGACAGTCAAGGGACTTGCCCGGAACCCAGCCCCAACCTTCAAATTTTGAGTTTGTATATTAACATTTGAGTAAGAGCGTACATCCCATTTATATGCAGTTCATTAATACATGTTTAGCCCAGCACATCTCAATTAAATGTCATGCTTGCCTGCCCTAGAAGTGATCATCTGTTGATTATTATTCTCATTATTCTCAGTCAGTTTTAGATGATAAGTACATCAAGAAAGATGTCAAGATAATCTCAAACAATGACTACCTTTGGTTTTTATCAAAGATATCCTGCAAATAAGCTTAAGATTTGTCTCAAGATTGCTACAACAGCAGCTTGAATGTGAAAGTCAACATACACCAATTTGCCAATGAGGAAATTGAGCCACCCTGACATTCCTCTTCAGTAGGCACAGTATTCAAATAAATCTTTCCCTGCAATTAAATATCATAGGGACACGACCATTCTGTGGGCCTGCTCTGAAATAAGACTTTCCCTGGTGACTGCAGTCTGAAGGCATCTTTTTAAAAGCTGATTGATGTATTTAAGTAACATCATAGACTCTTGATATCACATGATCATGGATTCATGCAACAACAACAGCAACTTGTATTTATGTAGTGCCTTTGACATAATAAAATGCCCAAAGGTTCTTTACAGAAGTGTATGAAGCAAAATTGAACATCGAGCCACATAAGGCAATATTAGGGAAGATGGCAAAAGCGCAGCATAGAAGGAGGTCATTTTTCCCATTGTACCTGTGCTGACTGTTTGAAAGCAATATCCAATTAGGCCACTCATATCTCCATTCTAGGTTTTTAACCAATTCCCTTTTGGAAGTTATTATTGAATCTGCTTCCACCACCCAGTCAGACAGGGCATTGCAAATCATAAAAAAACTCACTGAGTTAAAAAAAAAATCTTGTCAACTCCCTTCTGGCTTTTTCCCCCAATTACCCTTTAATCTGAGACTCAAATACAGCCCCTACCCCAACCCGCTTACAGATGGGCAGCCAATGAGCAACACAGGTGGTGCTGGGGTTGCATGCCTGGGTGATTTATTGCTCAGCTGGCCTGAATAACAAGTGCTGCTTGGGTAACCTACAAAATGTGCATGTGCTCTCCGATTCCCACTCCCTCTGAACCCAATTTTGGGCGCGAAAGGCGTCGGGCGTGCTCAGTGGTGTGAGCAGACAGTATGGCAAGAGACCAGGAATCGGTTTCGTGACGTCTTGAAACCAGTTTGCGATCATCTGCTCAGCCTGTCGATGGCAGGCTGCATTTCCCACCATTGGATGTTGGGAATCTCATTGTAATACATTTGCATCTCATTATAAGCCGGCCCTCCAGAATCATCTGTCCCCCCGCCCGTTGGATCGTCCGCCCGCATTGGCGTGATTGCACACCAATGTGTTTCACAACAGCATAAGTAAGGCGTGCACTTGGCTGGCTGCACTTTGAGGGGAATTCAGAGGTAAGTACACAGTAACATTGCACAGTGCTTGCCCAGGCCTGTTGGACTTTAAGGTTGACGTGCGTTGGAGGCAGGAGAGATCAAGGGCTGCCCTGTGGTTGAGACGACTTAGGGGTGGGGGCAAGGGATGCCCTCGGTTGAGGCAATTTGGGGGTGGGAGAAGGACTGCCCTGTGATTGGAGGTAGTGCACAAGCATGTGTGGGTTTGGGGACTGGGTAGGGGGTGCTGGAGGGGTGGGGGTGGAACGTGACCACACATTAGGGAAACCTTGTATCAGGTGACCATTCCTCTGCAGCTGAGACAGTTCAGACGCAGTCACAGTGACCTGCATGCAGTCCGGTCTCTAGCTTATCTGCCCATTCAAGCAACGCAGAGGGATGAAAGTGCCGCCTAGTGTTCCAGAGCTTTTCACTCCTCGGGCACAGACTGCAAACTAATGAGCATTTTAGTGGACTGCAGAATAATTGGACAACTGGACACATTGTACAATCTCCTTGCTAAAGCTGGCCATGGAGCAGTCACTGGTGGAGGCACTCACAGCCCCTTGCAATGTTATCATCCCAGTTTGGACCAATCTCCCCCATGGTCTAAGCTGACAGTGCAGCCTTGCAGTGTGAGTTAGGAGAATGCCTGTGCCTGAGCTGAGAGCACAGCATGCAGTCCAATGGGCAAAGCTGCTGCCAATCGGTCAGGTGGAGTCGGGTGGAGGTGGGTGGTGTCTCAGACAGCCATGCAGCGCACTAATTTCTGGCCATCCAAGTGGTGGCCAGCACTATCCGGGAAACGTTAATAGGCCTTCAGACTTAACCAAGAGAGGTTCTTAGTATAAAAACAAAAAAACTGCGGATGCTGGAAATCCAAAACAAAAACAGAATTACCTAGAAAAACTCAGCAGGTCTGGCAGCATCGGCGGAGAAGAAAAGAGTTGACGTTTCGAGTCCTCATGACCCTTCGACAGAACTGTTCTGTCGAAGGGTCATGAGGACTCGAAACGTCAACTCTTTTCTTCTCCGCCGATGCTGCCAGACCTGCTGAGTTTTTCCAGGTAATTCTGTTTTTGTTGAGGTTCTTAGTATATCCATGCTAAACGATGCGTCCCTCTCTTTCCTCCTACAGGAGGAGTACATCAGGATCATGGAGCCTGGTGAGCTAGTCGTATGTCTGGAGGTGTACCCAGAGCAGAGACAACAGAAAACAGGGTGATGGAAGTGCCTGGCTGTACAGAGGGAGGAGCAGCCTCATGAAGAAGGAATGGCTGGGACTCCCGCACATGCCGCCAAAGAGGCACAGCGAGCCGTCATTCGTCAGCGCCTAGCTAGACCCAGGGTCTATCGGCTCCACCTTTCTTTCCTGTAGATGACCAACAACCACTGTCGCCGAAGACTGCTCATGTCAAGGTCACATCTGCCAGTTGCTGCAGGATTTGGCACCATGGGGGCATGGAGGGCATCCACTTCCAGTGGCCGTGAAAGTGATCATGGCGCACAATTTTTATGCCAGCAGCTCCTTTCAGGGCTCCACAGGTGACCTCTGTGGGATATCCCAAGCTTCCACCCAAAAATGCACCCAAGATTTCACAGATGTCATCTTCGTGAGGGCACACAAAGTTGTGCAGTTTGGCCGGGACCAAGACCAAGGATCCTGCAGTACAAATCTTCAGTACTATTGTCGCAATATTGTCAGGGCCCATAGCCTTTGCACTATCTAGTGCCTTCAGCCATTTCTTGATATCATGTGGAGTGAATCAAATTGGATGAAGACTGGCATCTATCATGCTGGGGACCTCCGGAGGAGGCTGAAATGGATCATCCATTCGGCACATCTGGCTAAATGTTTCAGCTTTATCTTTTCACTGATATGCTAGGATCTTCCATCAATAAGGATGGGATATCTGTGGAGCCCCCTCCCACTGTGTGTTATTTAATTGTCCACCACCATTCATTACTGGGTGTGGCAGGACTGCAGAGCTTAGATCTGATCCATTGGTTGTGGGATCGCTTAGCCCTGTCTATCACTTGCTGCGTATGCTCTTTTGCACCCAAGTAGTCCTGTGTTACAGCTTCACCAAGTTGACACCTCATTTTTAGGTATGCCTGGTGCTGCTCCTGGCATGCCCCCCTGCACTCTTCATTGAACCTGAGTTGATCTCCTGGCTTGATGGTAATAGTAGAGTGGGGGATATGCAGGGCCATGAGGTTATGGATTGTGTTCAAGAACTATTCTGCTGCTGCTGATGGCTCACAGTGCCTCATGGATGCCCAGTCTTAAGTTGCTAGATGTGTTCAAAATCTATCCCATTTCGCATGGTAGTTCCACACAATATGATGGAGGGTATCCTCAATGTGAAGGTGGGACTTGGTCTCCACGACTATGCAGTGGTCATACCCATCAATACTGTCATGGGCAGATGCATCTGTGGCAGACAGGTTGTACATAGTAGTCGCAGGAGGTTTCCTTGCTCATGTTTGACCTGATGCCATGACATGACATGGAGTCCAGAGTCGATGTTGAGGATTCCCAGGGCAACTCCCTCCTGGCTATATTTCACTGTACCACCACCTCTGTTGGGTCTGTCCTGCCGGTGGTGTCTGGGACATTATATGTAAGGTATGATTCTGTGAGATGACAATGTCAGGCTGTTGCTTGACTAGTCTGTGAGACAGCTCTCTCAATTTTGACATTAGCCCCCAGTTAGTAAGAAGGACTTTGCAGGGTCAACAGGGCTGAGATCACCGTTGTCGTTTCCAGTGCCTAGGTCAGTGCCAGGTGGGTCCGTCCGGTTTCATTCCTTTTCTGTGACTTTGTAGTGGTTTGATACAACTGAGTGGCATTTAAGAGTCAACCACATTGCTGTAGGTCTGGAGTCATGTGTAGGCCAGACCAGGTAAGAATGGTAGATTTCCTTCCCTAAAGGACATTAGTGAACCAGATGTGTTTTTACAACAATCCACAATGGTTTCATGGTCATCATTAGGCTTTTAATTCCAGGTTCTTTTTATTAAATTCAGCTTCCACCATCTGCCGTAGCAGGATTTGAACCCAGGCTCCCAGAGCATTACCCTGGGTCTCTGGATTGCTAGTCCAGCAACAATACCACGATGCCATAGCCTCCCCCTGATGATGGTGATGGAGCCCTCACAATGGCCAGATGAGGCAGGGATGCTCGGGAGGCCCTCATAGCTGCTAGGTTTCTGGAGGATGATGATGATATGCAGTGAGGAGACACCATAGTTCCTCACATCGCATCTGTGAATGTTTGACTCCAGTCTGGCTTATGGCAGTGTGGATACCCTCTATGATGATGCTCCTGTCATTGAGATGCAGTGGAGGCCTCATAGTCACTCGATTGCAGGAGGACAATGACGACATGCAGTGAGGACATGCCATGGATCTTCACATTGCCTCTGTGAATCTCTGACTCCTGTCTGGCTGAGGGCAGCTCGCTGATGTTCTGTGATCAGGGTCATATCATGGAGATGCATCCATGAAACTTTAAAAGCATCTGATTCTTTGTCTGCCTTCAGAACCTGAGCCCTTCAGGAGCACAGTGTCACTGGTCACAGATGCTGAAGGGATGGGGCCAGCCCAACCTCAAAAGTGCTGAGAGCACACAGAGTGAATGATGGAACTCTGTGACACCTGCCCACGACATTCTGGCAGCAATGAAAAGCACCTGCGATGTGCAGGCATCAGTAATATGTCCAGGGAATGTGAGATTGGACCATCACTGTGGTCTGAAGGCTGCACAGACCAGAGGGGAGAGACCCTGGACTGAGACACCTGCCTTTATCTTGTGCAGTAAGGTTTCACATCTGAGTGACATGAACACTGCTCCTCAGAACAAGGAGCCATAAGCAGGGAGACAATCTTGAGAGTTCATTGGCAATAGTGAACATAACCCCAAGATCAAGAGTTCAAATCTCACAATGGCAAACTATGAAACAATGTAACATCATCTGAAACAGATGGAAACGGGTTTGTACTCGAAAGAGTTACATCTTCTTCGTTGTGTCCCTGGAGAGGGAGCATGCGGTGTCTGCCGGCACTCTTGAGGCCTTCCATGCTCAGTGGGCACTGTGGGGACTGGGGTGTTTTGTTGACCCCTTTAATCACATTTTGGTTTAAAGTTTGTAAGTTTCCTTTAAACTTTATCTTTAGTTCTACAGCTGACCTGAATTAGGGGCTGTGCTTGATTTATCCCAATTTTGTTAATTTAGTTTAATTGTTTTAACTCTAAAAGAGTTACATCTTCTTCGTTCTAAAAGAGTCTAAAAGAGTTACATCTTCTTCGTTTCCGCAGCTACGTTCATGGCCGGGTGTCGCTGGAGAGGGAGCACGCAGTGTCTGCCGGCACTCTCGAGGCCTTCCAGGCTCAGTGGGCACCACAGGGACTGGAGTGTTTTATTGACCCCTTTAATCACATTTTGGTTTAATGTTTGTAAGTTTCCTTTAAACTTTGTCCTTAGTTTTACAGCTGACCTGACTTAGGGGCAGTGCTTGATTTATCCCTTATTTTGTTAATTTAGTTTAATTGTTTTAACTCCAAAAGAGTTACATCTTCTTCATCGGGCGATCGAGGGGGGAGACCCGCCCGATTGTTTGTCCCTCTTCCGCAGCTATGTTCACGGCCGGGTGTCCCTGGAGAGGGAGCACGCGGTGTCTGCCGGCACTCTCGAGGCCTTCCGAGTTCGGTGGGCACCACGGGGACTGGGGTGTTTTATGACCCCTTTAATCACATTTTGGTTTAATGTTTGTAAGTTTCCTTTAAACTTTGTCCTTAGTTTTACAGCTGACCTGACTTAGGGGCTGTGCTTGATTTATCCCTTATTTTGTTAGTTTAGTTTAATTGTTTTAACTCAAAAGAGTTACATCTTCTTCGTCGAGGTGGCGCAGGTGCTTGGTGGTCTTCCCTCGGAGCATACCCCTGTTTGGACGGAATTCCACATTGGCCCCAAGCCCCAAACCATCCCTCGGGTGACAGTGCCCCGCAGTTTGAGCCACCTCGGGAAATGCCCTCTGTGCCCTTTAGCATGGCATGGAGGAGTTTCCTCTACGGACTGCTGCTGCACATCTTTCATTTCCTTGCCCTCGCCCACCGCTCGGACACGCCCTGGCGTGCCATGTTGCCGTCCAGCGGTGGAGATCCCCGATGTGAGGCCCTCTATGGAGGTGTCCTCCCGCTTTCTATCGGGGACCTAGGGTGGAGGGTGTTGCATGCAGCAGTCCCTTATAATCGAAGAATGTGTAGGTTCGCGTACTCCCAGGACACCTGCCCTTTTTGTGGTCTTGTGGAGTCCATGGACCATGCTTATATAGGGTGTGGTAGGCTGCACTCCCTCTTTAGTTATTTAAAAAACCTTCTGTTACTGTTTTGTTTGCACTTCAGTCCCACGCTCCTGATCTACGGACACCTGGTGTGGAAGGGGGTCAGGAAGTTGGAGGGCCACCTCGTGTACCTGCTCCTGGGCCTGCCAAGTTGGCCATTAACAAGTCCAGGCAGCGGGCGATCGAGGGGGGAGTCCCGCCCGATTGTTTGTCCCTCTTCCGCGGCTACGTTCGCGGCTGGGTCCCTGGAGAGGGAGCACGCGGTGTCTGCTGGCACTCTCGAGGCCTTCTGTGCCCAGTGGGCACCGTGGGAACTGGGGTGTTTTATTGACCCCTTTAATCACATTTTGGTTTAATGTTTGTAAGTGTCCTTTAAACTTTGTCCTTAGTTTTACAGCTGACCTGACTTAGGGGCTGTGTTTTATTTATCCCTTATTTTGTTAATTTAGGTTAATTGTTTTAACTCAAAAGAGTTACATCTTCTTCGTCGAGGTGGAGCAAGTGTGTGATGGTCTTCCCTCAGAGCGTACCCCTGTTCGGAAGGAATTCCACATTGGCCCCAAGCCCCGACCCCTCCCTCGGGTGACAGTGCCCCGCAATATGAGCCGCCTTGGGGAAATGCCCTCTGTGCCCTTTAGCATGGCATGGAGGAGTTTCCTCTACGGACTGCTGCTGCACATCTTTCATTTCCTTGCCCTCGCCCACCGCTCGGACACGCCCTGGCGTGCCATGTTGCCGTCCAGCGGTGGAGGTCCCTGATGTGAGGCCCTCTATGGAGGTGTCCTCCCGCTTTCTATCGGGGACCTAGGGTGAAGGGTGTTGCACACAGCAGTCCCCTACAATCGAAGAATGTGAAGGTTCATGGACTCCCAAGATACCTGCCATTTTTGTGGCCTTGTGGAGTCCATGGACCTTGTCTATATTAATTGTTGTAGGCTGCACTCCCTTTTCAGTTACTTAAAAAACTTTTTATCACTGTTTTGTTTGCACTTCAGTCCCATGCTCCTGATCTACGGACACCCGATGTGAAGGGGGGCCGGGAAGGAGGAGGACCTCCTTGTGAACCTGCTCCTGGGTTTGGCCAAGTTGGCCATTAACAGGTCCAGGCAGTGGGCGATCGAGGGGGTTATCCCACCCAACTGTTTGGCCTTTTACCGTGGCTACGTGAGCGGCCAGGTGTCCCTGGAGAAGGAGCACGCGGTGTCTGCCAGCACCGTCGAGGCCTTCTGTGCTCAGTGGGCACTGCGGGGACTGGGGTGCTTTATCGATCCTGATAATCACACTTTGGTTTGATGTTGTAAGTTTCCTTTCAATTTTGTCTTTGGTTTTGCAGTGACGCTAACTTAGGGGTTGTGTTTTATTTATTCCTCGTTTTGTTAATTTAATTTAATTGCTTGACTCCAAAAGAGGTACATCTTCTTCCTCGAGGTTGCGTGGCGTTCTTACGTCTGAACTTACCCCTGTTCGGATGGAATTCCACGTGGGCCTCAAGCCCTGAACCCTCCCTCAGGAGCCAGTGCCCCGCAACCTGAGTCGCCTTGCGGAAATGCCCTCCATGTCCTTTAGCATGGGGCAAAGGGTTTTCCTGTATGGGCTGCTGCTGAACATCCTTCACTTCCTTGCCCCCACCCTGGTGTACCTTGTTGCTGTCCAGCGGCGGAGGTCCTGGTTGGGGGGCCCTCTACAGGGGTGTCCTCCCACTTTCCATCAGGGATCTGGGGCGTAGGGTGTTACACGCAGCAGTCAAGTTGGGCCAACCCAACTGTCTGCCCCTCTTCCGCACCTACGTTCGTGGCCGGGTGTCCCTGGAAAGGGAGCACACGGTGTCTGCCGGCACTGTCGAGGTCTCCCATGCTCGGTGGGCACCGCAGGGACTGGGGTGCTTTATTGACGCCTTTAATCACATTTTGATTTGATGTTTGTAAGTTTCCTTTAAGTTTGGTCTTTGGTTTTGCAGTTCCCTAATTTAGGGGCTGTGATTATTTTGTCCCTCGTTTTGTTAATTTAGTTTAATTAGTTGACTCCGAAAGAGTCTTCTTAACTTTCCTAACCCTGATGCTACTTGATGTTCCATGGACATCCACAGCTGAGGTGGAGGCAGCCTACAGACTGCTATGCCCTGTCTGTGATGACCTTGCTGGGTGTCCTCTGGAGGGCCGAGGCCTGCCTCCATGCTGTGTGACATTGTTATTCTCCTTGACCTGTGGAGCTGGCACTGCTGAGGTTACAGGAAGACGGGATTCAGATGAACCTGTCACTTCCATAGCCACCTGGATGGATGGCCCCAGAGTGTACATCCGCTGATCCTCCTCCCTATGGGTGCCCAACGGCCTCTGGCTGACGCCTTGAGGAGAACAGGAAGCTGGAGTGAGATCGAACTGCCCAGCACCGCTCTCACGTACAAGCTGTTGGAGGCCAGGTATGGCATCAGTGATGGAGTTCAGCCTGTGTAACAGTGCAGGAGTGACGACCTGGACCAAAGACTCCATGGCAGCTGCCATTTTGCCAGTGTTGACCTCAGTGCATTCCCTCAGCCTGAAGATGGACAGACTCCACCATTGTGCCTTGAAATTTGATGAGTACGGTGGATATCCTTTCCTGATGTGCCTGGGTTTGCCTTTGCAGCTCCAGCAACTGTGACATGACTGAGTCCAGAGGCTCGTCCTCTGACTCAGACTCAGCAATGTTCTGACCTCCAGCAGTCCTCTGAATGCTGAGCTCCTGGGAAGTCCCTGCCACCACCTGCAGTGATCAGAAAGTGCAATGTGCTCACCAGATTGTGATCCTGAGGCTACTCCAAAGCTAAGTCCCACCGAGGTGCATTTCTCTGCACTGGTGGAGGGTGTGGGTGAGTGCTGTGATGGGACTTCAGGGAGGGTGCCTTCAGATTCCTCTTCGAAGGTTTCTTCAGGGCTTGATTGGAGGCTTTGGGCCTTGGACTCCATCGGCTGTTTCCCAGATGTGCCTGTGATAAAGGAAGGAGAGATAATTAGTGCAGGGCAGGGGACTGAGGAAAAGGACACATCACTCACAGGAAGGCTGGCTGATGGATTTTGCACTGCTGGACCCTCATTTGGTAGGATATGGCCGACCTCATTGTCAGCACAGGAACAGCCCAGATCCTCACCGGCCAGCTGGATGGCTTTGTTTTCAAAGTCCATGAGGACCTTGATTTCAGGCATTCCTCCACTGGTCTGCAACCTTTCCCTCTTGCTGTATACCAGTTTGTCCAGCATGAATAGAGATGGAGAGAGTGTAAGCAAGATGCCTGCCAGGCCAGATGATAAGTATGCCTGGCATGTGTGCCATGGATGGGATGGGTACAATGACTGTGTGTGTGAGAAAGTGAATGGTGATGTCCCTTGAATTGGCTGTGAGTGAGGGCCCTGTGGATGTGCTTTGTGAGTGTGTGAGTTGAGAGTGATGAGAAGATTGACTTAGTCTGGTGGAATGAAAGAGATTATTCATCCTCTTGTGGCACTGGGTGGCTGTCCTCTTCTGCAAAGTGTTGGCACTGACCACCACTGCCACCGCCTCCTAAGTCAGATTGGTGATGTTCTTGCCCATCCTGCGGCCAGAATGGAATTAGAGGACCTTCCAGCAGGACTGCAATAGGCACCCGAGGGACGCATCATTGAACCTGGAGCTGCAGTCTTTTTGCGTTTTGGGCCATGTCCTCTATGCAGCAGGCATGGGCTGGAAGTGGTGAGAGGTGTGTGCATGGCTGAACCTTAAATATGGTGCCTGGTGTGATGAAATGGGGCGAGGTGATGGCATGGCAGGAGAATGAGAACCCGCCCACCATGGAAATGGCATGTTTAGAGAAGGAAATCTGCCATCCTTACCCGGTCTGGCCTACATGTGACTCCAGATCCACAGCAAATGCTTGCCTCTTCGCTGCCCTCCAAGCTCAGAGGCAGCCTTGCTAGTGACACCCACATCCCATCAAAAAGAACAGCAAGAATCAAACCGAGATTGGTCCTGTACGCATCACGAAGCTTTTCACTGTCTTAAGCAGTTAAATCTTTGGGGTGGTTGTCATTTATCTGCAGTTATCAGGCTTTGAATGGTGTCATTTCTTGCAGATAGACACAATCCTTTCTATTCAAATGACAGGGGTTGTTTGATGAGCCACGGAAGCAGCTAATTAATCATCAGAGGTTGTAACTCCCAATAATATCAGTGCCAGCAGTTTTCCTGTGATTAAACTTTCACAGGAGATGTTAACTTGTTTTGTGCTGTAACCTTGGTTCTGTTGATTGGGTGGCCATAATTCAATAAAAGTTCCAAAACCTGGCCTTGGATTTCAGATGGATTTTAAACAAAACTGGTAAGTCAGCTTTAGCTGCAGGGGTGCAGCACATCAATCTATCCTGCTATAGAAGAGGAGTACCAGGTATGAACTGAATGCAGGAAATTAATTTGACTGCCTCACATTGTTGTTGAAGGCTGTCCAAGACAGCTCATGTACAATTGATGTTGGATTAGTGTTACTGAAAAGCTGGCAGTGGTGCCATATCATATTGGGGTTTAGCATGGAGAACAACATGCTCTTTCAGTTCTCTGACTAACATTCCTTTCCTCTTGGCTATTGGCATAGCACATTGTTCAGTGAAAGTAGGCAATCAACCAATGCCAGCATTCAGCTATTTGGAGGGGCCATAATGCCCTGAACCCATGTGAATTCAGCTTTCTGACAATCTCATGAGCTGCCAGTCTAATGTACCAATTTGTTGGTTGGAGAACTTTCTAATTATTCATGTCTTGTGGCCAATTCTTATGCCTGACATTTTAGTCCAGTGAAAAACCACTTGGAAGCATTTTTTTAAAGTGAGCATTTTAAGGCTTCTCTAGCTGAAAAAAAAATCCAATTTCATGTTCTTTAGTCAGCCAAGTCGATTGCTGAACTGAATCTTAAAAATAACATATACAATTTCAATGTTAATCATATTATACCATTAATGCACTGCAAAAACAAAATAACATGATGTCTAAAACTATTATAATGTGTTGGTCAAGTGAAATAAATGTCACGGACAGATTGTATTTGCTCTCTTATGCCTAAAATCAGTTTTCTATATGTTTTTGCATATAAAGAGGTATGTCTTTTTTGCCCTGGGTGCATATTCCAATTAAATACTTCAGCAGCAAGCATTTGTGAGTTTAAAATAAAGAAGGTTATTTATCCTCACATACTTACCCCAAATCAATGCAATGTCACATAGTCAGTCTCATGCATATGCACACATACACACACACACACAGACTGTATACAGATAAAGGTGGTGTACTTTTACAGATTACTGTTATTTGAGTCTCTGATATATGATTTCCAGTCTCCCAAGTAACCGGTGCATGGTTTCTTGAATGGAATTGATGATTTAAAGTTGAAGTGAGGATCTTGTAAAGTAAAGGGTTCACAGCAAGTTGTGAGGTTTCTTGTCATCAAATATCTAGGAGGTTAGTTCTCAGGTGAAATTCAGAACTGGAATAGAATGAGTGCTTTGGCTGCTAACTTGCAGCTAGTTTCAGAGCCTGGTTCTCAGACTGGCTAATAATTAATGGTTCTGACAGCTCTGGTCGGTCCTGAGGTTTTAAGGGTGCAGTCCCTGAAACCAGCTTCAATCACTTGACCATTGGGGGGTTAAGACTTCTGAGGACCGCTCAGGCTAGTTTGGATGGGGTGGTGGGGGGAGGGGGGGGAGGGTGGTGGTGAGTGGGAAGCCATTGTCATGCAACAGGAAGTTGAGTTTTGCTGTTGAGTTTTGATCTTCCCTTTTTTCCCAGTATGAAACATAGAGGCAGGCAGTCTGGAAACTCCATAGTCTTTCGGTGGTGATGCATTCTTAAACAATGAGATGTGTGAATTCCATAAGTGGCTGTGAGGTACCCTCACCTACCTCCATATTTAATTATGTATTCATTGAAGGCCTGATACTGTTTGTAGTCCAAATGCCAAAAGTCACATGATTTCCAGCAGCCAACTTGATTACTTGTGTTCAATTTTTAAAAGCATTGACCAAAGGTTCATGATATGAAATGTCTGCACTGGGCATGACATAGATATACCCTTGCCTGAAATTGGGCTGAAAAATTACTAAACTCACATTTGTCCTTGTGAAAATAGTAATGTGTTAAGAAAATTGACATTGCAGATTCAATGTATGGTGAAATTACATAAATGTTCAGAGCTAAGAATATAAATCATCTGGAAAACTGAATATAAGCAGCTCTTAACTTCCTTATCCAGCATTATCCTTACTCAGTCCATTGATCATTCAGAGCTACTGTACAAATCTTATTTTCCCGTCTTTTAATATTGTTTGATCAAAAACATTGTATCATTTTCGGTAACAAACCCAATAGCACAGCTGCTATACATCCTTGAAACATCTCCCTTGGAAGAACAGTAGCCCCCCCTACTGGAAGTTAAGAAGGTGTACAAAATAAAATCTTGGAGATATCCCCAGAAATAAACTTTTGCCTCTAATTTTGCAAGTCCCACCTTTAAGTTTTCTCCCTTAGTAGCTTGTCTTTCTGCCTCATAAATTTTCACCCAGAAGTGAAATAGCATTCTTTCCAGTTATAAATAGTATACGAAGAAACAATTATTTAACATCTGCAGCATTCCAGCACCTGCTGAATTACATTACCTAAGGTTGAAACAAGATCAGCAAATGATACAAGTGCACAGGGTATTCTGTTTCTATCAGAAATATAAAGGTTCTTTAGGCAGCAATTGAAGATTTCAAAACTGAAAATTATAGATTTTTGTTAGGCTACGGTATTAAGGGTCATGGATCAAAAGCAGGAAGAGAGGTGGCAGTAAATTACCATAATCTAAGCCATAATCTAGGTGAATGGTACAATAGGTTTAAGTGGCTGAATGGCCAACTTCTGTTCCTATATTTCTATGTGTCTATGTATCAGACACTGCCCAGAGCTGAAACTCAATGACAGAAACTGAGTTCCTGTGTTCAGAAAGTCCCCAACACCGTCCACCAGAGCAACCTCTTCGCTTCTCAGATCTTGAAAGACCATGCCACTAATTTTTCTTCAAGTTTTCAGCTTTTGTAGTTTTCTGTTGTTTCATTCAAACCCCTAATTAGCTTGAAATAACTCAGTCGGTAAACTCATGATTTTATAAAATGTCATAATTTTGAATAATGAATTGCTTTATTTTGTCACTTTTATAGCATACTTATAATCAAGGGTTTCACGTTATTTTTCTCATTTCTGCGGTGAGATAGCAGTAAGAAGTTCTGGGAAAAAAACATCTAAAATAACAGGACCAAATTCTTTTGATATCTGTGAAATAATGCCATTCAATGATTTGTATAAGAGATTTTGAGGGTTATTTACTCTATTTAGCCAAAGATTGGAGAGGCAACTATGAGAGCATGTGTGTAGAACATGGTATCCATTTCAGATCTCTTGGGGCTTCTATTGTTACGCCCCCAGTTTATGGTCTTAGCTCTAGCTCAAGGATAGCACTCTTGCCTCTGAGCCAGAAAGCTGCAGGTTTAAGCCCCACTCTAGAGACTTGACTGACACAGTGCAAATTTGAGGGAGTGCTGTACAATTAAAAGTGCTATCTTGTGGCTGAGAAATTAAACTGATACCTCATTTACCCTCTCAGTTGGACACAAAAAAACCCTGTTAACACTTTTGTGAAGAAGACCAGAGGACTTCTATGCAGTGTCATGATCAATAGGTTATCTTATAGCTGTTTGTGGGGCTTTACTATACACATCTTGACTGCCATAATTCATATATTGTAACAAACACACTTCGTTGGCAGTAACGTACTTTGCAATTTTCTGAGGTCATGCGGGGAAATATATAAATGCAAGTGCTCTCATTAGCTTTGTCCCACCTAATGGCCTTTTTGACATTACCTGTCACCCCATATCGCACTTATCTTTCCTTCATTTAGCCTTCCGTTAAATGTGCCAATTCTATCTGCTCAACCATTCTATGTGATAGTGAGTCCCACATTCTCACTTCTGTCCTTCCAAAGGTCTTCTGACTTCCCCTCCACCTCTGCCCAATTGTTGAATAAATTTCACTGAGTGGTGGGTCATTGAACATGCATAGCAGGTTCCCCGCAGGCTTCTCATCACTGTGGCTAGTGGGGTACTGCAAGAATCTGCAATTGGACCTCAGATTATTTACAGTTATATTAAGATGAGTGAACTGAGTGTAATTTATCCATGTTTGCTAATGATACAAAGTTAGCTGAAAAGTAAATAGTGCAGGAAGCACACAGAGTCTGCAGAGGAATAGAGATAAATTGGGTTGATGGACAAGAACATAGCATATAGAATACAGTGTGGTAAAGTGTAAAGTTATCCACTTTGGTGTGAAAAATGAAAAAAAGCAGAATAATTTTGAATGGTGAGTAGCTTGAAAATATTTGCATTCTGAGGGTCTGTCTGTTCTTGTATATGAACCAGAGAATGTTGACAGCAAGCAATTTGGAAGGCAAGTCTCACTGGACTGCTTCATTGGATGAGAGGATTGTCCTGTAAAGAGAGATTGAGTAGACTAGTCGGATTTTCCCTAGAGTTTTGAAAAATGAAAGGTAACTTAATTGAATTATGTGATTCTTAAAGGCTTGGCAGGGTAGATGCTGAGAAAATGTTTCCCCTTACTGGGGAATTTAAAACATAGGGTCACAGTTTCAGAATAAGGCATTGAAAATTTAGGACTGAGATGAAGAGAAACTTCTTCACTCAAAGAGAGGTTGATAGATTATTGAGTAATGAGGGAATTAAGGGATATGGGACAGTGCAGGAAGGTGGAGTTGAGTTGAGGGATCAGCCATGGCCTTGTCGAAAGGTAGGGCTGGCTTTACAGGCCAAATGTCCAGCTTGTGCTCTTATTTCTTGTGTTCTTAAAAGTGAGTTACCAGTACCCAATTCCAAAATTCCAACAGTGCAGTACTGCCACTGCAGTAGCAGAAGAGGCTGCTGGGCAATTTGAGAGGCAGAGGCACCCTGAGGATCAAGAGACTAGATGCTCACAGTTGTTTGGAAGATTTCAGGGACAACATAGGTAAGTGAGTGGTGGATCATCTTGACACTAAATTACAACCTCTAGCCAGTGCTGAAATACAAAGAACAGGCACTCTCCAATGCTGAAACTCAAAAACAGACATTATCCAGTTCTGAAACATAATAACAGTCTCCCTGTGCTGAAACAGAATAGTAGACAATGTCCAGTACTGACAATCAATAGCAAACGCTGGCCAGTGCTGACAATCAATAGCAGACATTGTCCAGTGCTGAAACTCAATAGCAGACACTGTCCAGAGCTGAAACTCCATAGCAGACACTGTCCAGAGTTGAAACTCTGTAGTAGACATTGCCTAGTGCTGAAACTCAATAGCAGATGTTGTCCAGTGCTGGAACTCAGTAACAGACACTGCCCAGTGCTGAAACTCAATAGCAGACATTGCCCAATGCTGAAACTCAATAGCAGATGTTGTCCAGTGCTGGAACTCAGTAGCAGACACTGCCCCGTGCTGAAACTCAATAGCAGACATTGCCCAGTGCTGAAACTCAATAGCATATGTTATCCAGTGCTGGAACTCAGTAGCAGACATTGTCCAGTACTAAAACTCAATAGCAGAAAATGTCCGGTCCTGAAACTCAAAAACAGGCAATGTCCAATGCTGACAATCAATAACAGACACTGTCCAATGCTGAAACTCAATGCCAGACACTGACCAGTGCTGAAGCTCAATAGCAGACACTGTCCAGCGCTGAAATTCAATAGCATTCAGTGTCCAGTGCTGAAAATCAATAGCAGACGGTGTCCAGTGCTGAAATCAATAGCAGACACTGTCCAGAGTTGAAACTCTATAGCAGACACTGTCCAGAGTTGAAACTCTATAGCAGACACTGTCCAGAGTTAAAACTCTATAGCAGACATTGCCCAGTGCTGAAACTCAATAGCAGATGTTGTCCAGTGCTGGAACTCAGTAGCAGACACTGCCCAGTGCTGAAACTCAATAGCAGAAATTACCTTGTGTTAGGACATAATGACAACAAGTTACATTTTATAGCATCTCTAATGCAGTTACACATCCCAAGGTGCTCCACAGGAGTGTTATCAAACATGATGTGACACTGAACCATGAAGGGTGAGAATTCCAGTGTAATGGTGGAGCGATTAAAGTTGGTGAGGAATAAAATATTAGAAATGGAGGAATGCAGAGGTTTCAAATGGTTGTTGGGTATAGCAGTTACAGAGATAAGGCCACGGGGGTTTTGAAAATAGCAATAAACATTTTAAAATTAAGGGGTTGCCAGACCAGAGGCTCATGGAGTTCAGAGAATGCAGGACTGATGGTAAACAGGACTGGGTGCAAGTTAGGCTATGGGCAGCAGAGTTTTGCATGACTCTGCCCATTGCTGAAATGCAACAACTCAAGATAATGCAGTGTTTACATTCTGTGATAGGCTTTGCCCAATCCTGAAATTCAATTAAAAAAAAAACACAGCTACAATGTTCTTTGGAATCTTGACAAGTGTGTTGTTTTGTTTGGGACTGAATATTTTACAGGCATTGTGAGAAAAATCTCTGTGGACTGGGTTCTATTTGTGTTTATTTTGGACAATAAATACTTTTTGTGTGCACCTTGTATTCTGAACGTGTGAATATTGATTCTAATGACAATATTCTTCCACACTACATTGAAGCTCTAATTATCTACCTGCTGTGCCTAGATTGTGGCCTAAAGTTTATTGGCCCCTTTTAATTTATTGCCTGGAAGTAAACAGTTTTCACCTGCTATAAAATCACAATGGAACTATTGATAAGTTATTGAAGTACATTAGCTTGACTCCACATAAGAAAACACTTTGAATTGTTAATGTGTAAGCATAGTAATTTACCAGTGCTAGATGTACAGCAGTATTATTTTGAATCAATATTGAAATTCAGATTTACCTGTTTGCTTGTTGTATGCATTGTAGCTGTTCAATTTAATTAAAATGCCCATTTTACTAAATAACTACAAGCAACAGGCATGAGGACTGCAATTTCAGCGAAAGAGCGAATGGAAACAAGAATTGAACTCAAGAACTAGTTATGATTACAGTTGAGAAAAACAGTTGTATGTTGAGATTGAGCTGAGTATCATTGAAGTAGAAACACTTCAGAGTAGCTTCAAAATGCTCAGTATCGCTGTCAGAATCTGTAAAAGTGAGTTAACGTCACTGATAAATGTATCAGGCCTATTCCATGCCTGCCTTTTCAGGCGAATCTAAAAGGTCCCATAGCACTATTCAAAGAAAAGGACGTTAGTTCTCCCCGCTGTCCTGGCCAATACTTATCCCTCAACTAACAATACTAAAACAGATTATCATATTCTACTTTGTGGGACCATGTGGTGTGCAAATTAGCTGTTGTGGTTCCAAGCAGTAACTACACTTCTTTGCACTCCATTAAATGTCAAGAGCTTTAGGATACTCTATGATTATGAAAGGTGCTATATAAATGTATGTCTTTCTTTCTTTAACTCTCCATTCTAAAACAGCTCTTCTAACGGAAACCTGGCCTAGGACTTTTCATAACAAGTGAGAGTACAGTGCAACATGTATGTGTATGCACACCTTGCATATGCATGTTGGGAGACCATGCAGAATTAGCACACAGTCTGGTTGAAAAAAAATCACATGCCAGAAAGACATTGCGTATCACATCAAGGTTGGCTCCACTCTCCACGAAGGAATTGAGAGACATTCGAAAATGTATATCATAGGCTTACAGTCTTTTCATTTCATACTTGAGCAGCCAAGCAGATAGTAACTCCAGTGGGAATAAAGTGGCTTGTAAATGTTATTAAGGTTGATGCTATGCCTCTGAAGTGTTATAGCTGGCTGTCCTGTGTCATATTTTACCAGAGTAGCTCAAGCCTACATTCATATTTGTCTTGTTATATTCATAATGGGCAGCAGAAAGATTAGTTATTCATACCATTATAGAGCTACATCTCCTCTTCATAATGTTTAATACCATGCTACATATCCTTCTCCTCTGTCCTGTTGCTAAGATATATGCTGGAGCATAATATAACCACAAGGACCTCTTAAAATAATGCTGACCACATTCTAGCAATCTCTAAAGACAATCACCAGAGTTGTGAAAAACTCGGTCAAACTCTTTTGAATATGGAGGTCTTCATCAACTCTTAGTTTTATACAAATACAGGCATGTCACAGGATCACAAATAAGGATTATTACAGCAGCCTCAGAGTTCTGATTAAATAAAGCTCCAATATTAAGTGTGGAAAAACTCAGCAGGTCTGGCAGCATCTGTGGAACAAGAAACAAAGTTAATGTTTTGAGACCATATGATTGTATTAGACATGAAGCATTAACTCTGTTTCTCTCTCCACATATACTGCCAGACCTGCTGACTTTTTCCAGCACTTTCTGTTTTTATTTCAGATTTTCAGGATATGCAGAATTTTGCTTTTATTATATTGTTTCAAATCAAACTCTTTATTGTTAAATAATACATGTACTCTGCTCCTGACTAAAGGTACAAGGTAGTTTTTCCAGTTCAGGGTCAAGATTTTGCCCTCATCAGGTGGGCTCAGTGGGAGCGAGCAGGAGATGTCGGAAAACTGCCTGCCGTCCGCAATCCCACCAAGACCAGCGATTTCACACTGGTGGGCCAATTAAGGCCCACCCAGCATGAAACACGTGCTGCAGCATTCAGCGCTGCTTGTGTGGTGGTGGGGAGAGGCCGAGCAGAGAAATTCACGCATGTGCGCAGGTACGTGCAGAAAAAGTTCCCTGAGACACAGAGCTGCCTCAGGGAGATAAGGTTTATGAAAATAAAAAGCAAAGAACATAAAAATGTTTTTAAAAATGTCCCTGCTCATGTGACTCTGCCCGCAGATGAGGTTTCGCAAAAAATCCAAAGGCCGCTTGGCCTTTTTGTCTGCCTGCCAACTGTAAGGTTGGACGGGCAGTGAAAATTTTGATTCAATTAGATTTTTACTGGTCTTAATAGGCCTGTTAATTGTCAGTGGGTGCGCTGCCAACACCTGCGCGCACCCACCGACTGAAATATCGCGAACGCGCGATGATGTTGGGATGCTCGCCCAACATCATCACATGTTAATTTACGCTCATTCAGGTCAGGCCCGTGCCTGCGTGATGAGCACAATATTCTGGCCCAAGTTCTTTGACCTTTGGAACCCGATACCCTATGCATTTTGCACTATCTCAGGAATAGGAACACCCAGCCCATTTGAAGCTTCTGAAGTTTGCCTTAACTTTATCTGCACGGTGTTAGGGGGAATTAAATTTAATGAAAGAAGAATATAGTAAGAAGTCATCAGAAATACTTAAAATCTCCAGGCAGACATGACTGCTAAGCATATTGACAGTTGAAGATTGCCAGATGAACATTGCAGAACCTTGAGAGCCAGACTGGAAACAAAGGGTGACATCAACAATGATAGTTTTAACTTAGATATGGAAAATTAACAATGGACAAAGTGGGGGCTTTGATGAAGCACAAGTAGCCTTGAGTTGCAAGAATCAATGTTCATGTATATGTGTCTTAATTCTAATTGGATTGTATAATTATGTACGTATGCTATAGAATAATTGGATAGAAAAATCACATGTTTATGTACTCAATAGGAAAGAGATAGTATGGAACCAGTGTGTCAATTACCAACTGGATGTATTCAAATGTATTATGATAAGAAAATAGTACAAAAATAATGGAATATCATTGATTGGGGAGCTGGGTGGCTATTTTATGGAATGGTAGCAGCTCCCTTGCATATGCTCGAATAAAATGGTTAAAAAGATGCCTGAGTCTCGTGTGGTCATTGTGGAATCGGAGAGGGTAACAGCTCCCCTTCACATGGCAAGTGCTCAGCCTGGCTAAGAGTTCTTGCATCCAGAGGAGCTTGCAAAAAGTGGTGCACTAAACATTTTGGCTGCCTCCCAAAGGTTGTATCAGTCAATAGAAGTGACCACCAAAAACTAGTGCTTGGCAAAACAAGTGATGGAGCACAGTTCAATGAACTGTGCAATGGATAGCAGTATGACAGTGGCTGCTACATGAGGTGATGCATTTTGGGGAGCCCCATTTTTCAGTCCAAGGGTATCTCACCAGGAAGGCAGCAGGTCAGCATGCGGGGCACAGAATGGTAGTCTGGGTAAACAAGGTGGACAGCACCTGTAGGAGCATTTGCAGAAAATGGCAGATTTTAAGGAAGCTACTAAGACAAATGCACAACAATATCACATAGCTGATGGACTGCCCAAATGCACATGCAGCAAAATGTCGGTTGTCAATCTGATAAACATTTAATGTTAGTCTATATCCAAACCAAAACTAACAGGAAACTCTTGTCAGACTGATGACTTACAAAGGCTTCACTTATCACAACTGCCACAGGCACCACAGTGGTTCAAGAAGGAGGTCTGACAGCACCTTCTCAGGGCAGCTAAGGATGGGCTGTAAATGTGGCTTTGTGACAGCCATTCACTCTCCAAGAACAAGTAATTAGAAAGAAAAATTCTTGCATGTCCTGGCTGCATGATGATCAATCAGTTATTAATATAAAAGGTAGGCTACAGGTTGAGAAAAAAATCTTCTCACTGTACATGTTCCTTGAATGTACAAGATTACTTTGCTGTTTGCACAACTGACTCAAATGGGAAGAGTTCAGTATTTACAAGTCTTTAGCTCCCTAGTATTTACTATCTTGGCCATGGACATCCTTGGTTCTATATAAACACTCTAAATTGCTTAGTGCTTTCCCTGTTCTGAGTGGAGGTTGTACATTGTGCACTTTACCTGAAGTATGTCTTACAGGTATTTAGTTCACATATATCTGCAACTTCCATGTATTTATTTTATATATATCTAAGTCATGGTCAGCAGAGGGATTAAAATTATGCCTTAGTGAGATGGGACCTCTTTTTACAGTTAGTTGTGAGCTTTGTAAACAATTGTTTTGCAAAAATGCTTGAATTTACATAGTACTTTATTTCTCCATAATCTCACCCCTATCTCTGAAACCTCCTCCAGCCCTCTGAGAATTCTACATTCCTGCAACTCTTGTATCTTGCACAGTTCTGGATTCCTTTCCCTCACCATTGCTGCCTGTGCCTTCTGCTGCCCAAGCCCTCAGCTCTGAAATTCTCTCCCTATTTCCCTCTGCCTCTCTATCTCTCTCTCCTCCTTTATGACACTCCTTAAATTCTACCTCTTTAATCAGGTTTTTGGTTAACTGTTCTATCATCCCTTTCTTTAGCTCAATATCAGTTCTTGCCTGATTAGTCCCCTGTGAAGCACCTTGCATCACTTTGTCAAGAATGCTATATAAATGCAAGTTGTTGCTGTTTGTTACATTTTTCACAAACATCTCTAATTATAGCACACAGCGAATGAACATTCAGTAATTGGTTACAAATATTTAAGAGTGGCCGATGATTTCAAAAGCTTCACATTAGTGGAAAATCACAAACGTGCACTGCTCCCTTTCTGGCTGTGAGTGTTCCTAGGTTGATTAGGAACAGGAGTAGGCCATTCAGCTCTCACACACGCTCTGCCATTCAATTCAATTCACACCTCAACTCCATTTATCTGTCTGCACTCCATAATTCCTTCATACTCTTACCCCTAACAAAAATCTATCAATTTCAGTCTTGAATGCTCCAATTGTCACTGCATCCACTGCCTTTTGGGACATAGGATCCAGGTTTCCACTACCCTGAGTGGGAAAAAGTGTTTTCTGATTTCACTCATGAATGGTTTAGTTCTATTCTAAAGATCATACCTCGTTGCTCTTGAACCTCCAACTGAAGGGAATAGTTTCAGGCCAATCAAATCCTTTAACTTTCAAAATATGTCAATCAAATCACCCCTCAATCCCACATACTCAAGGGTACACAAGCCATGTTTATGCCATTTGCTCTTGTAATTTTATTATTTTAGCGCCAGT
This sequence comes from Carcharodon carcharias, assembly GCF_017639515.1. NCBI lineage: Eukaryota > Metazoa > Chordata > Chondrichthyes > Lamniformes > Lamnidae > Carcharodon > Carcharodon carcharias. The sequence goes on from NC_054473.1 coordinate 70,606,505, forward strand.
GTCCTTCTGGTAAACCTGCACAGCACACACTCCAAGGTCAATACATCATTCCTAAAGTGCAGTCTGTCCAAGGCTCTGTACAAGTAAAGGATAAGTTTGTTTCACAGCCGCGGAGTATAACCAAGGGTTGCTTGCTGTGATTTGATTCTATAAATACGGTCTCAAGCTGTTAGGTACAGAATAAACACAAACAGAAACTGAAGCCAAATCTTTCTGCCATCTGGGGGCTGCATGTACAGAACCCAAATTGCAAAACAGCGTGAAAACTGGATTTGCCTGACCTTTAACAAGATTTTATGTCGATTGGCATATTTTTTATTCAAGTGTTTTGAGATCATTTTTTTGATTCCTTGAACCTCAGTCTCAGGAGGTGATAGAAAACCCTGAGGAACTAGAGTTTTAATACATCTGTGGATTTGTGACATTTTCTTTTGTGACAGAACTATCAGTTATCCAACTCTCTTCACGGGAAATCATGAAATTTAAATGTCACCGGCTAAAACACACACAAATGGTTGCACATGAAAGAAGCAATCCTTCAAGAACCTGGGAAGGAACTATGGTTATCATTCATGTTTTGGAAGCTGACTTTCCTAAAACACTGTATAAATCAGGTAGCTATTGGCTATGTTTGGAAAGGTATTGCTCATTATGTTGACTGGGTCTTAGGGTTAAAGAGATATGCAATCTCTCTAACACCTTTCAGTATATTCCAGGCAGACATTCAGGGCAGAAAATGGTGGAAATACAGAGTGAGCTCATCAGAATCTGGGAAAAGAAAAGACAGGTTAACAAATATTTTCAGGATTTGTTGGACCCATTGTATGTTCTGAATATTTTCTGCTTTTAGCTCAGATTTCCAGTTTTCTTTTCTTCATTTTATCCCTACTGCAATAAATATAAGTGTTCAGGGAGGGGGAATGAGTTGCTGTTGTCATTATGAATAGCAACATGGCAAAGGTTTCCTCCCCTCAGTACTTGTAGTAAAACAGTGAGCGTGCTTTGAAGGAGTGCTTCAGAAGGCTGTGGGTTCACACTCCATACTACTACCTTGAGCACAAAATCTATGCTGACAATCCAATTCAGTGCTGAGGAAGTGTTGCACTGCCAGAGAGGTACCTTTCAGATGAGAAATTAAACCAATGGTCTATCTGCTTTCTCAGGTGAACATGAGAGATCCCATGGCACTAGGTTGACGAAGTGCAGAGGATTGCTGAAAAAAAGAGACATGCTATCAAAGCTTTTTCTCTTGTACTCTTGAACAATAGTAAAGGGGGAACAACAATTTATGCTGCATGAGAAGAGGGTGCTGACTGATTGGCAAGTGGACTCTGATTGGTGGAGGTGTTGCCATGGAGAATGCAGCATGGAGCAGTAAACTACCCAGCTTTGTTCAAACTCAAACTGGGCAGATAACCATTTAATGAACCAGGAAATGACTGTTCCGCAAGCTCTTATTTAGTTAGAAAAGGTGCAATGTATGGGCAGTCACAATCAGAGTCCATTTGTCAACCAATCAATGTTCTCTTCTCATGCAGTATAAATGTTGCTCCCCCTTGACTATTGGTAATTTCTCGTGAGTTGCCCTGATGAGTGCAAGATGAAAAGCTTGATAGCATGTCTCTTCTTTCAACAATACTCAAGTTCTGTACTACCAAACGACTATAAGAGCAGAGGAGCTCCCGAGGTCTCCTGGCCAATATTTATCCATCAGCTTACACCAAAACAGATTATCTCATCATTATTTCATTGCTGTTTGCAGGACATTGTGCAAATTGACTGCTGTGTTTCCCACATCATAACAGTGTTTACGCTTCAAAAGTACTTGATTGGCTGTTCATTTATTTATTTAGCGAGTGCAAATCCCCAAAGCCAAGCAATAGCCCCTACATTTGCTGAGTTTAAGGTGATTAGTTTGCCACTTAGCCTGCAGAGCGGACACTCCTTGGTAACGTGCAGCATTGTTTATCTCTCTCTATAAGTGCACACAGGGTTTGTAATGAGGTTCCAGTCATGGTGGTTGGCTGCACAGGGGCCCTAGCCTGTCCTGAACCTGTTTAGCAAGGACCACTGCTGCTGTGATAGTTCAAAGCCTGCCATTCGGCAGATGGGGTCTATCACAAGGAACCTGTTTGTGACTTCCTGCATTTCCCATTCCTTGATCCAAAGGATGTCTGCTGATAGTTCTTGCTCAGGAATGTTGCTCCATATGGGGCACCAAGATGGAAGGTGGGCAGTAGATGGGTTTAACAGGTCATTGTAGAGCGGCAAGAGAGATGCAGTGTGGGTGGTTTCAAATAGTTGGGGGGGTTTTAGCCAGTTGGCAGAAGTGTGAAGGAGTGCTATTTGGCTGGAAAATGCTTTGAGAATCCTGGGTTTGTGAAAGGAGCCACAGAAATATAAGTCTTTCTTCAGCAGCAGAACTTCAGGGGGTTGTGAGATATAGTAAGGCAAAGAATCCTTACCCACCTTGGCTTTGGAGAAGCTGTCCATATTTCTTTATTTCACTGCCATTACCAACAGTGATGTGAATTTTTCCCCTTAAAAGACAAAGAATGTGGAGCATTTACATTTACTTTGTTTTCATCGGTTTGCTAATAGTTCATGAATGTGTGTGTTAGCATGAATTATGCAATTGGAGAACTCCATGATGAATGCAGGCAGCTGTTTAAACTGTTTCTACATGTAAGTTAACAGATCAAGTTGATCTTAAGTGCAGATTGGCAATTTTAGAATGTTCTTGAAAATAATTTGAATGTGCAGTGAGCTTGGAGGGCTTGAAGGGAGAGGCCTTGATGCTAATTCAAGAGATGAAAGCAACAGTATGATCAACTTATTGAGTTTCTGATTTATTCAGACTATAACTGATTAGTCACACTAAATGATGCAGCCAATGAACTGAAAAAAATGCTATTAAGGAGTTTATAAACAGAAGAAATATATGATACAACATTGGCTGTGCATATTACTCCTGGTCACTCCTGGTACACTTTGTAAACAAATGCCTACCTATCAGTAGAAAGTTATAACATTTATGTTATTAGTTTGAATGAGGAAGTTCCTTCGACCCAATCTGACCTTATCATTTCAGAATCCTGGTCCTACAAACTTCTAATGATGTCTGCCCCTATGGAAAAATAGAAAACTTGGCTTAATGCCTCATTTGAAGGACGGCATCTTTGACATCAAAGTGCTGCCTTGGTGCTGGAGTGTCAATCTACATTACCTCCTCATGTCCTAAGGCAGAGTCATCCCAGATTTGCACTAAGTGCGATAGCGGGTGGGTAAAACGACATTTTACCCGCCGGGCGCGATAACGGGTCTTCACGCCATATTGTCCCAAACCCGGCATATTATTTATACATTCCAGGGAAACACACCGTTGCCATGGTGGGCCGGCTTTGATTCACCTGCCATGCCATCACCTCACTGCTTCACGCCAGACACCACATTTAAATTATAACTGCGTTCAGTGCTTCCAAGCCAGGACTGCAGCAAAGAAGGCATGGACCCAAAAGTCAAGAAGACTGCAGCCGTTGAGTGCCTTTTGGATGATATGGAGGCCCACTGTGATGTCCTCTACCCCCGCTCTGGCTAAAGGAGGGGCAGTTACGTTACCACTCCAGCTTGGTAGGCGATGGCAGTGGTGACCAGTACCAATGCTGCACAGAAGAGGTTGGCCATCCAATGCAGATAGAGGATGAATGATCTCATCCATGCAGCCAGGGTATGGCAACCATCTCATTACTCTAAACACTCATACTTAAGCCCATCACATATTCACTGACATTTCACTCACTGCCAGCTCAAGGGCATCACCATCCATTCTCATACACATATCCTCACATGGCCATCTAACCTAATTGCCTCTGGAGACTGCCTCCTCAGCCCTCACTATCTTGAGGCCACTTGTACAGATCAACATGTGCCCCCACAAACACCCTGGGATACACCCCTTCCCCAGCACAGCCTTTGTCCTGCAGCCTCTTCCCTTGCCTGAGGCCACTTCTGCTCCTTCGCCAAGCAAGTCCTAGCCCTACAGCCATTGAAAAGCCACCCATATATGGCTGATCTGATAGGCAGAGACCCGCTGTGAGCCCTTCTAAAAGTGATGTGGTGCTGTCTGTGAAGACTGCTGCTGATGACCTCAAGTGCTGACTGAAGCACTGTAGGCAAACAAACCTTGAAGTCCTGAGAGAAATGTAACCAACCAAGATGCATTGCAGGAATTCACGAAGGCTCCTTAGACAGCACTTTCCAAACCCATGACCACTACAAAATAGAAGGACAAGGACAGCAGATAGAAGGGGACACCACCACCTGGAAGTTCCCCTCCAAGGCAGTCACCATCCTGACTTGGAAATACATCTCCATTCCTTCATTGTCGCTGGGTCAAAATCCTGGAACTCCTTCCCTAACAGCACAGTGGGTGTACCTACACCACATGGACTGCAGCTGTTCAAAAAGACAACTCACCACCACCTTCTCAATGACAACTAGGGATGGGCAATGAATGGTGGCCCAGCCAGTGAAGCCCACATTCCATGAATGAATTTTTTAAAAGTACATGACACTTATGTGCTGTTGTGAAACACATTGGCGTGTTTTCCCGCGGATGTGCACAGGCGATCCAGTGGGGGTGGACGATTCTGGTGAGCTGGCCTTATAATGATATGCTGATGTATACAATGAGGTTCCCAATTTCCAATGGAGGGCAACATGGCCCGCCATTGGCAGGCTGAGCAGATGATTGCAAACGGGTTTCAGGCCATTTTGTGACCGACTGCGCCATATTGTCCACTCATGCCACTGAACACACCCCATGTCGGTGGGCACGGAAAATCCCAGCACTAGTCTGCGTTTGAAGTTACAACCTTCTAATGCCACCCTCTCAGGCAAATTTTTGCTCCCATTCCATTTTGTTTATATAACTGTGGGAGATGTTAATGATCATTTAAGGGTGTGGGTATTCAACTAAAACTCATGTTTCCTTTACAAAGCATTGAGGTTAAATTTCCTCAACTGTTCTGCCAGAATCTTATTACAACTCAGTCTGGGTACGCCAGCTCCCAACCTCATCTGGAAAATTCCCTGTGGCTTGGAAAAGGCAGAGCCTTCGCCTAATCCTGACAAGGTCAGGAATGTGTGCTGGGGGATAAGGATCCCTACAAGGAACTCAGTAGAAGGAGAGTGTGCTGATTGTAGGGAGAAGGGAGGGGATGCAGTTGGGTTCCAACTAGGGATGCAGATGAGCAAGTTTCTCTTTTAAACAAAAAAAAATAGCGCTTATATTGCCTCCTTTGCACAAGGAGCTGAAGGCAGGACAGAATGGGTTCTCCCTGGAGGGCACAGATACCTGACAATTTGAGGTAGGTAGGTGCCTAAGAAGACTCACAGAAGGGCATTTTCACGTGAATGTAGTCAGTGCGATGCTGTAAGTGAAGCAGATAAGAGAAGAAATGAGGATAATTCAGAAGCATTACAACAGGCTAGAAGAGACTGACACTTTCTAGCAGCTGGGAAAGGATATTCTCCAACTATCCCTTTATAAAACTACCATAGATCATGGGATATAAGTTGACCCAGCGTATAAGACGGCCCCATTTGTCAGCGTCAAAATCATGTATTTGCATATACTCAGCATATAAGTCAACATCCTGTTTCAGCTACTAATTTTTCACCCCAGAAAGGCATATTTTACTTACTTTAAACTGTACTTTAGT